>NW_006408533.1:7387969-7407754 GCF_000296735.1 Chrysochloris asiatica | reverse complement strand
TCAGAAAAGATTCTAAAGCTTGCTCTTGAATGCAGAGTAGCTAAAACGAATGGAAGAAATGATGACGTAAAAAAGCTGAATAGAAAATTTCAAAGAGCAGCTTGAGAAGACAAAGTAAAGTATTATGATGAAATGGCAAAGACCTGGAATTAGAAAACCACAATGGAACAACACAGTCAGCATTTCTCAAGCTGAACGAACTGAAGAAAAAAAAAAATCAAGCTTTGATTTGCAATATTGAAAACTTCTACAGTCAAAATATTCAGCAATGCAGAAAGCGTCAAAATAAGATGGAATGAATACAGAGCATCACTATACCAAAAAGAATTCATCAACGCTCCACCATTTCAGTTGTTATTGTTGTTAAGTGCCGTGGAGTTGGTTCTGACCCATAGCGACCCTGAACAGGGCTTCTGAGTCTGTAAATCTTTATGGGAACAGAAAGCCTCATCTTTTTCCCGTGGAGCAAGTGGTAGTTTCGAACTGCTGACCTTGTGGTTCACAGCCCGATTCATAACCACTACGCTACCGAAGCTCCTTAACCATTTTGGTAGGTAGTGTTGTTGCTGTTATGTGCCGTGGAGTAGGTTCCGACTCATAGCACCCCCACACAGGGTTTCCGAGGCTGTAAATCTTTACGGGAGCAGACAGCCTCATCTTTCTCTGACGGAACCGCTGGTAGTTTCAAACTGCGGACCTTCAGACTCACAGCCCGATTTGTAACCACTACACTACCAGAACTCCTTTCAGTAGGTAGTAGGTAATGTATAATCAAGAACTAATGGTATTGAAGGTACTTGTGAAAAACAAAGCTCCAGGAACTGATGGAATACTAATTGAAATATTTTTATGTGTACATACATGCAGGTTACATTTAGATAGCTGACGATTCTTAGGGGAAATGTTTAATTTAAAAAAATCACTTCCTTTATAGAACTTCTAGTATTACTGGTTGCCATAGAGTTGATTCCAACTCAGAGAGATCCCAAGTGTGTCACAGTAGAATTGAGCTTCCAAAGTTTTCAGTGAGTCATTGGTTTTCTTTATATGTATGCTTATTTGTGTATATGTATGTATTTATGTAGAAAAGTGGCAATGGAGGGTCAGCAAAAAAGAGGAATATACCAAAAGTTTTTAATTGATATGTTGGCAGCAGCAATGAACTCAAACATAACGATTATGAGGATGGCAGAGGACCAGTCTTTCATTCTGTTTCGCATAGGGTTGTTGTGAGTCAGAATCCACTGAACAACACCTAACAACAACATGTATGTACATGTGTGTGAATAAAAACATATACCCGGGGGCATCAAAAGTTCATTGAAAAATTCTATTTTTCCTTTAACTTTTTGAAGCCTCTTCATATGTGAAAATGATGTATAAGTATTCTGTTACATTTTTCTGAAAAATATTATTTTTCAAAATCACTATAAAAATGCATGGTGACAGAAGTGCTCAACTTGAGGTGATCCGTCCTTCAGAGAAATACCCCTATAGTGACTTATTATTTCTTCAAGTATAATTCAATTTATTTAAGCAATATGGCACAGTGAAAAGTTCTATAGTTTGTTGACTTGTCCAAGCAGTTAATGCTACAGTCAGTATTTTATATCTCAGTGCTCTTAAACATGTCAAAACGAATTTCTTCCAAAGCCTGTGCATAAGACCAGGATAAGCTAAATAAAAATAACTGTCAGGGGGCAGTCTTCAATCACTTCCTCGCCTCCTACCAAAAGTCGTAAGCTGCTAAAATATTGCTTTCTTACTATAATTTTCAGTATCTTTACCTTTATATACATAATTTCTTGTATTATGAAATTTTCTTTATCTTGTTCTTAGACTCAACCCTCTAAGTACAATGAGGTTGAGAAAAGATCAGGTATTTTAGTTGTGTTGTTTTGAAGTGCTGTTGAGTTGTTTCTGACTCATAGTGACTCTGTATAGGGTTTCAAAGGCTTTAAAACTTCGCAGGAAAAGAAAGCTTCCTCTAGGTGTGCTTTATTAACCATGTCCACGTTAATGAATATATTAACTTTTCCATTTGTGTTTCTTATTTCCAACATTCAAATGAGAGCAGAAGTCATAATGAAATGCATTTATTAGCAGATTTGAAAAAAAATTCTTAGATATCTATCTACCTATTCCTTGATTAAGTCTTATAAATACGATACATTTGTTATACTGGTTAAGAACACCACACTTGTGAGGTCATACCAAATTTTCTTTTATGTCAACCTGTCAGCAATTATGGATATAACTTCAAACATTTCAAATTATGCTCGGGAAGCAGCACTGTGATCTGAAATAAACATTTTTAAAATGTGTAGGGAAATAAAACATTTCCAAAGCATGAACATTTTAGTCAGGGTCATATTCCTTTCTGCCTAAATTACTCTGTATATAATATAAATACTTTAATATAAGTACTTTGGTTTAATTTCCGTGGCATATTGCTAACCTTTCCATACCAACATTTTTCAGCCTGATTATAAATTTAAGTGTCAGAGGCAAGACTTAACACATTTAATTCAAGATCTTAGAAAACTATTAGGAGCAAACACCAATTGCTACACTATGTCATGGACTATAGCAAGGAATAGGAGGGTAAACACAAAAGAGACAGTCTATATGGTGAGTCCAAATGTTTCTGGTTCCAGCAGAAATCAAAACAAACAAAGTTCAAGAATTTAACAGAGGCCAAGTGGTAATTTCTGTTGGCAGTGAGATGGGATTAACATCCAGATTTGCCTGATTCCAACAAACACTGCCTTAAGAATTAACAGATGTCAAGGAGAAGCGTAACTCCAACAGTCTTTGTTTTTCTAAAAAGTGTGTTTCTTTTTGATGATATTGCTATAAACGACTCACTCTAAACTACAGAAAAATACGCTGGAAGACTATTTTCAATCGTAAGGAATACATCCTGAATTAATTTAAATGACAATATAAGTTGTTGGACATTGATAAGTGGGCAAGAGAGAAAGGGTTGAAAACAACAAACAGAACGTCCTGATGAGGTACAGACTTCACACTCAGCCTGCACCTATCCATTATGTTGCCTATTTCCTTCTGAAACTTTCTTAATTGCCACTTTTCCAGAACAACAAAGAAACTCAGTAATAAGTGCAAATCCATATCAAGTCAGAAAAACTGTGAACTATATTTTTAAATCAGTACTGACTCGATGGCACCTAACAATATACTTTAAAACAGCAAATACTGCCTTTTGAGAAACACCAAATATGTGAATTGTTGTTGTTAAGTGTCGTTGAGTCTGTTTCAACTCATAGCAACCTTGTATAGGGTTTCCGAGAAGCGGCTGATGGGTTGAAATGGCTGACCTTGTTGTTCCTAGTTCAGCACTGTAACATTACAGCACTATGCCAGCAGTTCAAATATGAATTGTAAAAGAAAATAAATTCGTCTGGTAGCATAGTGGTTACAAATCGGGCTGCTAATCTCACGGTCAGCAGTTCAAAACTACCAGCTGTTCCGCAGGAGAAAGATGAGGCTTTCTGCTCCCATAAAGATTTATAGCCTCAGAAAACCTGTACAGGGTCGCTATGGGTCAAAACTGACTCCACGGCACATAACAACAACATCCCAAATAAAACTGACTGAAGGAATAACAAAATAATTTAGTTCTCTGTGTCATGCAATTTGTTAATACACTTGGCTAATTACCAAAAGTGGTTTATGTCTTACCAAAGGCACTTCAGAAGAAAAGAGTAGAAGAAAAATCAGCCACTGAAAACCTTGAGTACAGTTCTACTCTGAAACACATAGTGCGGCCATGAGTTGGAATCGACTCCATAGAAACTGTTTTTTATTTCGGTTTTATTCCAAAGAAAGTCATGAGATTGCTGTTGTAAGCTTATGACACTTAACTATGGGCAGTCCAAATCCATTATGAGGTTAAGTTCTTATATAGTCAGGCTTGCAGACAGTGCAAAATAAAAGGTCAAAGAATGGTGGGATCAGAGAGTGCTATAAACCACCTGACAATATGCCCCAACTGACAATATGCCCCAACTGACAATATGCCAGAAGAATGGGGAGCAGGGCGTGCAAAATTGCACCACCATACTCACCAATCTTTGCTGTAGAATAGCTCCAAAAAAAATATTATCTGAGAATATTAGAATATTATATAACAGAATAGGAGTCCTGGTATGACACTATAGGATAAGCACTGAAATGTTAATCACAATGTCAGTGGTTCAAACCACCAGCCACTCCTAGGAAACCCTATGCTGGGTTACTATGATTCAGAACCAACTCTACAGTACTTATCAACAGCAGCATATAACAGCATAAAGAGCCCTGGGAAATGATAAATCATTCAGCTTCAAACCAATAAGTTGGCAGTTCAAACTCACCCAGCAACTTGATGGGAGAAAGATCTGGCAATCTGCTCCTATAGAAATCACAGCTTACCCTAGAGGGTCACTATGAGTCAGAATCTGTGCAGCAGCACCTAATAACAACAACAATAGGAGAGTATAGACATGGAAAACAATGAATGGGATAATACAAAAGGAAGCTGTATCCAAGAATAATATGCTAAAAGACAGACAATAGTGATTGGCAAAGGATAAACTCAAATTAGTTTAAATAATAATAGTAAAATGCCATACTGTATATAGATAAGTTATCAAGCTCTTTTCCACAATCCAAGTAGTTGTTGTTGTTAAGTGCCATTGAGTCAGTTCCAACTCAGTGATCCTGTATAGGGTTTTTATGGGGCAGCTGATGGGTTTGAAACACCAACATTGCAACATTGTGGTTAGCAGTCCAGTGCTTATCCTAGAGCACCACATCAGGCTCCATAATCAAATTAAACACACTTAAAAACAACCTTGTATTAGAAATGAGTAGCAATTTGTATGCATAACTCCATCTGTAAATGAGCAACAGTACCCATCAAGAAACATGACCCATGGAATGAATATGTGATACTCTAAAGGAAAGTTAAAAAACACAGAAATTAACATTGATACATAAATTATAAAGGCAAAAAGAAATAAGCCAACTCTCAAAATTTAGTGGGAAATTCAAGGGTGGTTAGTGACCAACACCCTTCTTTTTGTCTGAAAAACACAGTATCTAATTACAGAGGACAGTCTGTAGAGAAAACAAGTTTCAGGACTGATTTGATGGAAAGAATGACATTTGCTGAGGCAACACTACCTTCTCCTTCCTAAAGATCACAGGTGCTCCTTGGAGATACATGCACAAATAAAATCAATGATTAACTTTTACCTTAAAGATTGTTACATGGTCACTTTGCTTAGAATGGTTCTCAAATTTTGAAGAAAAAAATATATATATATACTTAAGGTAAATGCCTACAATATAAAATCTTATTTCTTTGATATTCATTAAGAAAATTACCAAATAAGGAAACCCCTTTTATTTCCTGAGTAGGATTGTGGGACATAAATACATACATACAAATTTGACAACGTATCTTAAAATAATTTTAAATTAATTAGGAGTCAATCAATGTGTTCCAAGAATAATATAAATCATAATATAAATGGTAGGTCATATGAGATCATTATATAACAATATCAAAAAGACTGAAACGATCTAAGTATCAGTCAACAGATGAATGGATAAATGAACTTACCAGGGTAAGTAAGAATGTATTGATAGAAAAATCATATAAACCTTCATTTAAAAAATATCAAAATATGAAGATTTTTGTTTCAACCGATCCTCCATATAGATCTATACACTTCTGAAGGTGATGTTTCCATTTCTCTAGCCCTTCCCCAAATAATTCTGCACTCTTCGATTTATACCACGTATAAATGGAAGTTTTGGAATACTGGAAGGACTTAAATCATGTTTGTTTTCAATTTAATTGAGTGTGGGGTGTAGGGACACAAGCTGGATGCTACAAATTAGCCACATTAATGTCAATTCAAACCAAATCCCCTATGCCTTCCCACTATTTAGGAAGGAGTAGAGAGCCCACATGCCCCTCTGAAACTCCTTGTTCTCAAGCATTAGATATGAATATTCTACAAAGGAGCCTGTAGCCCTCCCTTCCTGGTATGCATGCTGAAGCTCTTGTTATCTAGGAAGGGGCAAGCTACTCAGCATCTTGTGATTTTCCTACCTGTTCATTGTTCCAAATACCACCTTTTATTTCCCTGACACCTGTGAAGCTTGTATACACCCCATGATATAAAGAGACTCTAGCCCACACCCCTTGCACGGAAAAACTTCACTGTCTGATGGGCCACTGTCTGGTGGGAAACAGCTGTTCACATAGTTTTTCAGTAAGTTCCCCTGTCAGCAAACTATCTCTTTTACTTCTTTTCTGTAACAAACTAAAGTCTCTTAGACCGTGTCCTGGTCACTGTTTTTGTCTCTTAATGCCAATGTACACAGAAGGCTTTCCCCTTCAGAGTCCAAACCCCAACTTTGGGGATCAAAAAGTGTAAAGGGACAAGATTGGGCCAGTAAAGATTCCCAAGCAAATGCTGAAAGGATAGTCCTTGTTATCCTCGAAGAATAAGATGCATTGTCATTGGGGGGGGGAGGGGGGTTAAAGGGGTGGCGGTGAAATTCATCATCATAACTTTCCTGACCTTTTCTTTACCAATGAAGTTTTCAGCATTCTTAAAACACCTTCTTAATAAGTCCAAATGTGTCCTTTGAGAAAATCTATCAAGATTATACCTTTGGAATCCTCCCAAAATGGTCATAATGTTTTGTGCTGACCTCTGTACCTTGAATTTAATTGGTCCAGTAGATACCCTTGGAAGTAACTGTTTTCATTGTTTTTTGCACTCTAGAGCATATTGGAAAATCCAAGCTGTGTCCCCAGTTATGATTCATTCCATAAAATCATCTTCATTACAAATGATCTTGTTTAAAAGACCAAAGCAAAGACCTCTTTGAGAGAGGTGATTTCATACAATATTCTTGGCACTTACTGAGTCAAAACCTTGCTTAGGCCAAGATGTTCATTTAAAATTCAAAATGCCAAACCATGTGAGATCCCAACGTCAGTAGCTATCGCATCAATGATACTTATGCAGTCTTCCTCCAACCACTTCTGGATTTGTGCCACAGTTTCTTCTTTCATCAAGGAGATGGTCTTCCTTCTCTTAGTTATTCTTTGACATCTTCCTGACCCTGTATTCAGTGAAGCACCATTCCCATAAACTTGTTGTAAAGCTTCAATAATTACAGATGTTGTCCAATGAGTTTTGTCAAAATTTGATATTAGCCCTGACCTCAAAGTCATTGTTTTCCATGGCACAAAAAGTATCCTTTTTTTAGAAGGTACCTTAACGAGCCTCAGACAAATGTATTACTGAAAGAACTTGTCTGCAGCCATCCACTGGTTACAGAGACATGTTTAAAAACATTTTGTTTAGAATAAACCTGTGCATACATGAACTGGAACCATTGTAGCTTTTTTTCTTTTGCACACACATATAATTCTAAAAAACATTAAAGAATAACAATGAATCTATTTAACATTTCACAACATGGCTGAACCTGGAGGACATTGTTGTTGTTGTTATGTGCCGTGGAGTCGGTTCTGACTCATAGCGACCCTGTACAGGGTTTCCGAGGCTGTAAATCTTTACGGGAGCAGAACGCCTCATCTTTCTCCCGCGGAGCGGCTGGTAGTTTCGAACTGCTGGCCTTAAGGTTCGCAGCCCGATTCGTACGCTAAATAAAATAAATCAACCACAAAAGGACAAATATTGTATGATATTAATATTAGGGAAATCCAAGAAAGGGTTTTCACATAGAAAGAAGCATTCTTTCATTGTTACGTGATGGGAGGGAAAGGAAGAAAAATCACTAACAAGAGAGTTTGTTATTGTTGTTGTTAAGTGCTGTGAGTTCCAACTGATAGGAATCCACTATAGGGTTTCCTAGAAACAACTAAAATGGTATTGGCCAACCTTGGGGTAAAAGTCAAACTTGTATTCCAGTACTTTCTTCTATAACAGCATACCAGGACTAGAGTTTAGACATATTAACTTGGGTGAAGGAAAGGCAATATACAATAAGGAGGCAGTCAGCACAAAATGATCAAGACAAAGGAAGAAACTAAGAGGAGTACAGAGTTAGAAACAATAAAGGTAATTCCTATTACACACACAATACTGCAATAATAGTAATATCAACAATCTACAAGTGGATATAAAGATATAGATACAATCTGAACAGGAGTAGGAAGGAAACTAGAACTATACCTGTAAGAATATATAGATTTAAGTGCTGAGAATATTTTTACATATGTATTTATATGGACTTCCATTATAGCAATGAATATAATACAGCACTACTGTTACATGCCCTTGAGTTTGTTCTGACTCATAGAGATTCTATATAGTGTCTCCTGTACACTCATCTGTCAGTTTGTCATACTGTAGTGGCATGTGTGTTGCTCTGATGCTGGAAACTATGCCATCAGTATTTGAAATGCCAGTAGGGTCACTCATAAGGAGCCCTGGTAGTGTAATGGGTTACAAGTTGGGCTGTTAACCACAAGCCCAACCGCTCCAAGTTAGAAAGATGAAGCTTTAAACTGCTGTAATGGTTTGCAGCCTCAGAAACCCTCAACAGGGTGGTTATGAGCGGGCACTGACTTAATGGCACACAACAAGCGCAACCACCATGGAGGAAAAATTTCAGCTGATCTTCCAAATTAAGACAGAGTAGGAAGAAATAGTGGCAGACTATATCTGAATGTTGTGGTTGTTATATACCATGGAGTGGGTTCCAACACATAGAGACCCTGTACAGGGTTTCCAAGGCTGTAAATCTTTATGGGAGCAGAAAGCCTCATCTTTCTCCCATGGAACAGCTGGTAGTTTTGAACTGCTGACCCTGAGGCTAGCAGCCTGACTCTTAACCCCTATGCTACCAGAGCACCTTGAATATTTATAGACTGAAAACCATACAAATAGCAGTGGAATATAGTCAGAAAACATGAGAATATTGAATACTGAAACATTACTAATAGTATCGAATATTATCAAATATAGTGCTGGAAGATGACCCTGTCAGGTTGAAAGGCACTCAAAATATGACTGAGGAAAATCAGCCTCCTCAAAGTAGAGCTGACCATATGAAATAAAAAGAGTAAAGATTTAGAGACCTTCATTTGCTGATGGGGTACAACTCAAAATGAGAGGAAACAGCTGTGAACAGCCACTGGTATCAGAACTAGGAATGTACGAAATAAGAATCTAGGAAAATTGGAAGTTGTCAAAAATGAAATGGAAAGCATAAAGATCGATATCCTAGGCATAAGTAAGCTAAAATGGACTGGTATTGGCTATTTTGAATCTGACAATAATGTGGCTTGTTATACCAGGAATGACAAATTAAAGGGGAATGGCTCTGTATTAATCATCAAAAAGAGTATTTCAAGATATATTTTAAAATATAATGCTGACTGTGATAGGATAACATCTATACACCTCCAAGAGAGACGTTAATACCACTATTTTTCAAATTTATGCAGTAGCCACTAAAGCCAGTGTTGATGAAACTGAAGGATCCTACCAGTTTCTTCAGTCTGAAATTAATCAAACATGCATGTAATCAGAATGTATTGATAATTATTGGTGATTGGGGTGCAAAAGTTGAAAACAAAGAGGAAAGATCAATAGATAGAAAATGTGGCCTTGGTGATAGAAATTATTCTGGAGATTACATGATAGAATTTTGCTAGACCAACAATTTATTTGGAGTCCTGGTGTGGCACTATAGGATTAGCACTGGAATTTCAACCACAAAGTCAGAGGTTCAAACTCACCAGCCACTCCTTGAAAACCTTCTATGGGGTCGCTATGAGTCAGAACTAGTTTGACAGCACTTAACAATAACAACAATGACTTATTCATTTCAAATATTTCTTTAAACAACATAAAAGATGAATAAACACATGGATCTCACCAGATAGAATACACAGAAATCAAATTGATTATATCTGTGGGAAGAGATGATGGAAAACTTTCTTATCATCAGTCAGAACAAGGTCAGGGGCAGAATGTGGAACAGACAATCAATTGCTCGTATGCAAGTTAAACCTGAACACGGAGAAAATTAAAACAAGTCTGAGAAAGCCAAAATGTGACCTTGAACATATCCTACCTGAATTTAAAGATCATTTCAAGAACAGATATGATGTATTAGACGCTGATGAATAAAGACCAGAGAGTTGTGGGATGACATCAGGAACATTACACGGAAAGAAAGCAAAAGGACAGTAAGAAGAAAAGAAATAAGGAAAAGACCAAAATGGATGTCATAAGAGACTCTGAAACTTGCTCTCCAGTGTAGAGATGTCAAAGCAAATGGAAGACATACAGAGGTAAAAGACCTAAATGGAAAATTTCAAAGGTAGCTCACAAAGACAAAATCAAGTGTTATAGTGAAATGTACAAAGACCTGGAGTTAGAAAACAGATGTAAGAATAAGCTCTGCATTTCTCACACTGAAAAAAACTGAAGAAAAAAATCCAAGCCTTGACTTGAAATATTGACAGGTTTAATGGATTCTTGGTGTGGCACTGTAGGACTATCACTGGATTGTTCAGGCCCACCAACTGCTCCTTGGAAATCCTGTGCAGGCTAGCTGTGAGTCAGAACTGACTCAAAGGCTCTTAACAACAACAATGGGGAAAATATTGAATGAGGCACAAAGCATCAAAAGAAGATAAAAGGAATATACAGGGTCACCGTACCAAAAAGGAGTGATCAATGTTCAACCATTTCAAGAGGTGACATATGATCAAGAGCCAGTGGTACTGAAGGAAGAAGTCCAAGGTACACTGAAGGCATATTGGCAAAGAACAAGGCTCTAGGAATTGAGAGAATATAAATTGAAATCTTTCAACAAACTTATACAACACTGGAGGCACTCACTCGGTATTTTACGATTTATTTTGTATTTAGGTACTTATTAACTTTCTGGTTCATTTTTTAACAACTGGATTTTCATAGCTATTTCACTGCTTAATGAAACAGTCTTGGAAGTTATCTGATATCCTGAATATAATAATAACTTGAAGATTTTAAGAATAAAAAAAGTCAGAAGACAGCTCAAGTATACGTGTCCATCCTTTTGATTTATAATAATCTCACATTTACAATAAAATAAAGAGTTCTACCTTAATGTCACAAAGAAAAGCATGTTCTTAATGACTGAATCTATTTTCAAATGCAGCCCCAAACTAAGTAAATCTTAGAGTTTAACCGTGCAAAGTAAAATAAATAAATAAATAAATCAGGTTAGTGAATGCATTCTATTCTATTTAAAGTATTTAAATTAGTAAAAACATTGCTTTCATTTCCAGAAAAAAACACACCTGAACTGAGGAACTTGATTTTTAAGATTATTAAAAAGATTGTCCAATATGTGACTGCTATGATCCCATGAGAATTCAATTTTTATTTGTCAAGTTAAATCTTCCAGCAAATTTTTGGCACTGTGATGCTGGATACTCATATCACAATAATCCTGCCCAAACAGTCATGTTTGATTATTCCTTGTTCTGTGCTGAGAGGGAAAAGTCCAATAAATTCTCACTACTGTTTTTCAAACCATAGTCACTGGAAACATCAAACTCTGAAACAAAAGGAGTGCCAGCATAAGGACACCTTTTGTGCTAAACGTCAGATTCTGAAGGAAGAATAGTAAATGAATGGGAAGAAAAGGCCTAAACATAATAGGAATTTTTGAGAGAATACAGAGTGGGGACAAACCAGTACGCATCTCTTTATTCTGTTTCATATGAAAAGAAACAAATAATTTTCAATTAATACAAAAGTAAAAGAAAAATACTGTACAGGTCTGTTCATTTCAAAGTTTATATTCCATGTATGGGAGTGTCTTAGTTACTGAGTATTGCTGTTACAGAAATCCCACAAGTGAATGGTTTTAACAAACATGGTTATTGTCTCACAATTCCAGAAGCTAGAAATCTGAATGCAGAGCACTGGCTCTGGAGAAAGGTCCTTGTCTTCTTGCAACATCTGTAGGCCCAGCATTCCTTATGATTTTCATGTGTCTGGTATCAATCTTTCCCTAAATTAAGGACCTTCAAAGTGTAAACACCCTAGGCCCAAAGGATATACTCCATTCCTGGCTCTATTTTCTTGATTGTAGGAGGTCCATCCTCTGCAAAATGCTCTCTCTCTTTATACCTGGAAAGAGATTGACTCAAGGGCCAGCCAAATCTGAGATTACAACCTCCCTCATTAACATTAACAGAAAACTTCCAGAGGTTCAAACTGGATGCAGAAGAGGATGTAGAATGAAGGGTGTCATTGCTGACAGCAGATGGATCTTGACTGGAAGCAGAGAATACTAGAAAAATGTTTACCTGTGCTTTATTGACAACACGAAGACTTTTGATTGCTTGGATCATGACAAGTTACAGGAAACATTGTGAAATCTAAGTATTCCGGAACACTTAATTTTGCTCATGAGGGATCTGTACATAGACCAAGAGGCAGTTGTTCTAACAGAACAAGGGAACACTGAATGTTTTAAAATTAAGAAAGATGTGCACTAGGTTGCATTTGTTCACCATACTTACTCAATCTGTATGCTGAGCAAATAATCTAAGAAAAATGTGGCATCAGAATTGGAGGATGACTCATTAAAAACCTATAAGTAGATGATGTAACCTTGTTTGCTGAAAGCAAAGAGGACTTATTATACTTACTGAATGAATATTAAAGACCACAACCTTCAGTATGGGTTGCATATTAATATAAAAAATTTTTTTTAAAAATCCTTGCCACTGGAAAAGAAACAACATCCATATAAATGGATCATGGCTTTAAAATTCCATGCTTGCTGTGTAGTATGATTCTCTAAACATATAATATAGTATGATTCTTTAAACATATAATATTGAGCAGAAACATATTTCAGTTTGGGAAAATAACAATTGTTACTCAAAACATCTCCCACCCTGCTAAAGTTCCTGAAATCTCAGCTCAAAACCCAAACAGAAAAGTAAAAGCTGCTCACTTTAAAAATAAGAGGGTCATGGTAATGAACGGGCACTTAATAAATGCATTTAATATTAGAAAGTTTAAGATAAGCAAACCTATTTAGAGTAACTTATTGCTTCTTCTTGTTTTTGCTATTTGCCATTGACGTCACTTCATGTATAAGAGAACAAAGCATTGCCAGGGTATGTCTCTTCCTTGAATTTGTTGATGTGTTTATAGGTTTGAGCCCATTGTGGCAGCCACTGTGTCAACCCATTTTACAGAGGGTCTTCTTTTTGGCTAGTTATCAGTGTCCTTTTCTAGTGCTTGATCTTTCCTGATGATTTGTCCAAAATAAGCAAGAAGTCTTCCCATTTTGCTTCCTAATGATTAGTCTGGCTATCCGTCCTCCAAGACTGAATTTTTCCTTATTGTGCAGTCCACAAAATACTCAATATTCATTTCCAAGGTTATAATTCAAATGTGTCAATTCTCTTTTTATCTTCCTTTTTCATCGTCCAGCTTTCACATGCATATGAGGCAATTCACTTATGGTCTATGAATGACATTACTTATATTGTTTTATGTATATAAAATATAGATATGGGCTTATCCATATATTTCTATCTCTAATAAATTTATTTCTATGAAAGAAGTATATATCAAATAAAAGAAGTTCTTAATAATATCGATTTCTTTTTCTTTAAATAATTTTGTCTTTTGAAAATAAAACAAAGAAAAACAACCCATCAAACCATAAAATAATTTCCAGTATAAGAAATTTGAGGTCATTATTTATAAAGGAATTATAACTATCTCCATATATGTTTCTTGGATAGATGTTTAAGGTCAGAGAGATAAAATAGTAGTATTGTTAGACACTAAGGACTCTGGCACTACCAAATCTGTTATTACGTTTTATGTCAATATTAGGTCAAAAGACATTCAGTGTATAATTTTGTTTGGGATACATAGCTAGCTAGGCAGTAAAATTAGATCTCTAAGTCCTGGTATGGCACTACAGATTAATGTGCTGGACTGCAAGGTTGGTTCAAACTGCAAGGTTGGCAGTTCAAGCTCACCAGTCTCTCTGCAGAAACAACATACAGGGTGGCTATGAGTTAAAACCAACTCAACAGCACTTAATAACAATAACAAAAAGGTCAACTGAAAAGTCACCTTGAGGCATTGGTTTATAATTTAATGGATATCTTAACAAAATATTTATATATTTAGGCTAATTTTGTTGGACAATTATATGTGTAATCTCAATATATATAAATGTTTCTATTTATATTTAATTTTGGCTTTCAAAAATGTTTTCTAGAAATTCAACATTAAAAAAAAAAAAAGAACGTCATATTCCATAATGTATTTTTAATTGCTTTGGTACTTATTTATTTTCTGGCTCAGTCTTTTAAAACTAGATTCTCATTGATATTTCATTATTTCATGAAATTTAGATTTTTAAAAAGTTATTTGATTAAAACTTCAATGTGTCCTAAACTTATAAAATTAAGCTCCAAAACAAATTAAGTTCTACAGTTCTTCAGATCACAAATTTTTGTCATACTAATTGAGGTACTGACTGCAAATTCAACTACTGTGCTATTATGGGATATGGAAGGGAAGAGGAAGCAAGAAGGAGTTACATCAAGGGATTGGATCATGTAATTGTTGTTGTTGTTAGGTTCCATCCAGTTGGTACTGACCCAAAGCAACCTTATGCACAAAAGAATGAAACACTGCCCGATCCTGGGCCAACCCCACTATTATTGCCATAATGGAACCCATTGATACTGCCACTTTGTCAATCCATCTCACTGGTGGTCTTCTTCTTTTTCTCTGACCCTCCACCTTACCAAACATGATATCCTTCTCCAGCAACTGGTCCCTCTTGACAATATGTCCGAAGTATGAGAGATGAAGTTTGGCTATCCTGGCCTCCAAGGATACTCTGGCTGCCCATGTAATTGTAGAAGCTAGAAAATCTGTAAGTCAAGCAGTAAGCTGAAGACTCTTAGTGGTTCACATGTCCTGGTGGGTTAGGCTCTGGGCTGTTCACCATAAGGTGAGAGGTTCAAATTTACCAGTAATTCCATGGGAGAAGGATGAAGCCTTCTGCTCCCATAAAGATTTATATCCTCAGAAACTCTATGTAGGGTCCATATGAGTTGGATCGAAAATCACAACCTTCAGTATGGATTGTACTTCAATGTAAGGAAAACAAAAATCCTCACAACTGGACTGATAAATAACATTATGATAAACGGAGAAATGAGTCTTGGTGTGGCACTGTAGGATAAGCACTGGACTGCAAACCACAGAAATGTAAAAGCTGTTCAAATAAACCACTTTAAATAAATCAGCCATACCTCAGGATCCCTATGTAGGGTCATTATGAATTGAAACTGACTTGCCAGCACTTAACAACAACACATGGATAAAAGACTGAATTTGTCAAAGACTTCAGTTTGCTTGGATCCACAATAACATTCATTGAAGCAGCAGTCAAGAAATTAAATGACACATTGCATTAGGCAAATTGACTGCACAAGACCTCTTTAAGGTGTCCAAAAGCAAAGATATCAGTTTGAAGACTAAGGTACACCTGACCTAAATCATGGTATTTCCAGTTGCCTCATATGCCTGTGAAAGTTGGAACAATGAATAAGGAAGATTATAGAAGAGTTAATGCATTTGAGTTATGGTGTTGGAGAAGAATATTTAAAGTGGAGGCTCAGCAAAAAAGAAGAAGACTCTCAACGAGCGGGATTGGCACAGTAGCTATTGCAACGGACTCATGCATAACAACACTTGTGAGGATGGTACAAGACTGGTCAGTGGTTCATTCTGTTGTGCATAGGGTCACTATAAGTCAGAACTAACTCAACAGCATTTAACAACAACATGAGTTGGAATAGACTCTGATGGCAGTGGATTTGGTTTCAATTGGGTACAAGACCAAAATACCTAGATCAAATAAAAGGATGAAGACTTCTAAAGTTTTGTATCCCAAGATTCATAGATCAACTAATGGAAAACATGCAGAGTATAAGACGCTGAATTCCTCAAATTTACTTGACTACAAAAATCACTTTTAATAGAACGTTTTATGAGATCACCAAAGTGAGTCTATGCCAGAGAATGCTGGATTAAACATTCACCATCCACATACAATTCCTCAATATTTAATGACAATACCTACCACCTGGCAGGCATTGTTTAGGTGCTGGGCTAACCCTGCATGTTGTAGTTGTCTGAAAAACATTCTAAGCATTCTCTGAATCTGTCTGACATTTGACATTTGGCAAAACTTCTGAAAATGGCCACATTTAGAGACCCAAAACTTGTATTAGCATATTAAAGGCTTTGAAAAGTTTTAGAGTTGAGAAATCTTTGCAAAAACCTGCATTTTCCAGATTTATTTCACCTTGTGGCCATTTTAAAAAGTAATACCTATGAATATCTTACGGACAATATTGAAATGCTTACAAGTCCCTTTCACCCATGGCTGTACAAATTTTCTCTTTCTTTTTAACTATAATAAAGGGGAGACAACTAATATGCTTTGTAACCAGTAATGACAGCCACAAAGTTTTGATTTATTAAAATACAAGTCTTTGTCAGCAATATCCCTTTTAATGATAATCTACTACAAAAATGAGCATCAAATGGCCATTAATAAAAATTCAAATCCTCCCATTTATCTTAAAATAGAGACTGCATAAGAAATAATCAAGCAAGCAGTCCCCAAAGTGACTGGATTGACTAATTTAAAAACTAAATGTAGGTTTGACCAATTTAATCATCAGAGTTCACTGAGACCTCCTGAAGGGTATTAATTGTGGTGGTGATTGTAGTGATTGTGGCTTCCTGCCCACAGGAAAATGGATTGTCATGACCAACAGTTGACATAAGGTACAGAACCAATTATTAAGGTCATTTAAAAATTACTAATGCAAGCCGATTTTTACAAATAATCTAAAAGCGAAAATCTGAATCCCACACCTAGTTTCTTTCAGCTGCTCCATACAAAATAAGACAAATACATTCAAAAACACATATAGAGCTTAGAATAAGAAGATGTTGGAATCATACACAAGCAGTTCTCCTACCCCTCCCACCAAATGGTTGTGTTTTTTGATACAATTTGGGCACAACTAAATATTTCTAATGGAGTCCTGGTGTGGCGCTGTGAGCTAATGCGTCAGACTGCAAAGTTGTTTGAACTGCAAAGTTGGTGGTTCAAACTCACCAGCTGTCCCTTGGAAACCCTATGCAGGATCACCATGGGTGGGAATCGACTCGGCGGCACTTAACAACAACAACAATAAATATTTCCAGGGACTCATTTTCTTGTTTTAAAGGCTTAGGGTCATGGCTTCATGGATCTATCCAATCTATCAATTGGCCTGACATTGATACCTCTGTTGTTGTTGTTACGTGCCATCAAGTTGGTTTCGACCCATAGTGACCCTGTACAGGATTTCCGAGGCTGTAAATCTTTACGGGAGCAGAAAGCCTCATCTTTCTCCTGCGGAACAGCTGGTAGTTTCGAACTGCTGTCGCTGAGGTTCGCAGCCCGATTCGTAACCACTCTACTACCAGAGCATAACAAATAGTCCCTAGGGTTTTAACAGCTTGTGAATGGTCACCCAAATACAACAATTGGTCTCTATTCACTTTGAAGAGCAGAGAAAGTAGGAGACCCAAGAATTGAAAAAAAGCAAAGAACTTCATTTTTAATTGACTCCAAAATGGTCTCACCCTCTTCTAAAATTGAAGGCTACATTTTTAACCCAGTAGAGGACTCAAATTTATATCTGTTTCTTAGGAAAAGAAAAGGTGGATGGTTCCCAGTGATTTTGACTGAACATTCTGATCAACGCCTCAGCAGATAGATCCTGATCAAAAGGAGGGGAAAAAAGATACAGAACTTCAAACTCATATGGAAACTAGACTTATTGGAACTAATAAGACTGGGGAAGCCCCCAAATCTAATGCCTGGAAGTAGTCATTGAATCTTTAATCCAAGCTATCACATGAAGTCATTGTTAAACTAAATAGCAATTTAGCCCAATTAGTAAAGAATGTTTGCCTTGAGCATGTTGTTGTTTATTGTTAAGTGCCATAGAGTCAATTGTGACTCAAAGTGACCCTATTTAGGGTTTCTGAGGAGCAGCTGGTGGGTTTGAACTGCTGACCTTGTGGTTCACAGTCCAGTGTTTATACTATATCACCACACAAGAAGACTGCCTTGAGCATTATGAAGAATTATAAGTATAAACTGCGAACAGATAATCTAAAGCACAGATGAGAATTTTAAGGGGAAGAGAGACTAAATTAATAGTGACTAAACATTATGGGTAGAGATACAATGGTGACACAATATGTAACCAATGGTGAACTGCTCTTTTAGAAATTCTAAGTGAATGTACGCATACCAAAAAAACAAATAGAATACTAAAGAAGAGGGAGGAGAAGTCGTAGAGGAAGAAGATGAAGAAGCTGAGATACATATGCTGAAATTGTTTCTATGACTGAAATAAGTTTTTAGGTGTAGTGCTGTGGGATAAACACTGGATCACAAGGTCGGTTTGAGCCACAAGGTCGGTGGTTCAAACTCACCAGGTACTCTTTGGAAACCTTATACAAGGTCACTGTGAGTTGGCGCTGACTCAATGTCACTTAACAACTACAACCCCAAACTCTGTTCTTCTCTATTAGCACAAATTTCTGGTTTATTCAGAGACCAATAAAGAATCAACCTAACATTGGGAAGGGACAAGATCAGAAAATTTCAGTTTTCCAATGAAACGTTGATAGGACAGCCCTTGCTACCCTTGAAGAATGAGCAGGGGCACTGTGATGATGGGAAAAAACAAACAAACTATCTAGCTGCGATTTTCCTCATCAATGCAGTTTTCAATTTTCTGAAAACTTCTTCTTAAT
The DNA here is from genome assembly GCF_000296735.1 of Chrysochloris asiatica. NCBI lineage: Eukaryota > Metazoa > Chordata > Mammalia > Afrosoricida > Chrysochloridae > Chrysochloris > Chrysochloris asiatica. The sequence continues at coordinate 7,388,807 of NW_006408533.1, read as the reverse complement.
AAGCCCACATGATCATCCTGTGTCTTTTAAGAAAAATTTGTCAAGATTACCCCTTTGGAGTCAAAAAATAGTCACTATAATCTTTTGAGCTGATCTCTTTCCCTTGAATTGAATTAGCCCAGTAGATCAACTTGGAAGCTACTATTCTGATCAGACTTTGTTTTTGAACGTACCCTACCTAACGAGACTTAGACAAGTGTATTACTGAATGAACTTCTCTGCAGCCATCCATTTGTCTCAGACACGTTTAAACATGTTTTCTTTGGAATAAACCCAAGCATGTATGAACTGGAATCTTAGTAGCTATACTTTCTGACTTAATTCTTGTAGGTAATCAATAAATTTTAGCTCCCTTATCCATGCTTTTTTTTCCCTCTTAAGATGCAAACCACGGAAAAGACATGAAGATAGCAAGGAGGAATTTAAATAGTTAGAAATCTTACTGCATTTCTACAGAGATTTCATCTAAAAATATGTCAAACAATGTGTTATGGCTCCAACATATTTATTACAATTTTTAGCAATCTAAATGTATTTCCATTTTTTAAAAAATAGATTATGCCTATCTATACAGTATTGCTTCCATGTAACCATATGGATCATTTATAAATGTAAAAGATAATGTAATTATCAAAACAAGAGGAGTGGTTGACTTTGCAGTCCAGGAGCGGAAGTCATTTGGACCATCAAGGGAGAAGAGTGGAATGCAGGATCCTACCCAGAGAAACAGTGATGCCAGAGATGGAGGCAGAGATGATGATGTGGAGAGAGGGAACAACTGGGGACTCTAGACCCAAAGAGGGAGAGGGGCTGGGTGCTGACAACCGGGGGCAGGCTT
>NW_006408533.1:7384409-7386933 GCF_000296735.1 Chrysochloris asiatica | reverse complement strand
TTAAAGTCTCAGAAACCCAAGGCACTTAACATATGTGCCGTGGAGTCGGTCAACTCATAGTGACCCTGCACAGGGTTTCCAAGGCTATAAATGTTTACGGGAGCAGAACGCCTCATCTTTCTCCCGCGGAACATCTGGTAGTTTCGAACTGCTGACCTTGCGGTTCACAGCCCGATTTGTAACCACTATGCTACCAGAGCTCCTTATGTATATACATACGTAAGCATATCTGTCACTAGTTCCTTGCTGTTAGTTACTAAGTGCCTTTGAGTCAATTCTGACTCATAGCCACCCTGTATAGGATTTCCAAGGAGCGGCTGGTGAGTGTGAACTGTTGATCTTATAGGTAAAAGTCCAGTACTTAACCTACAGCATCCACACCAATACTCCACTGTTGTTGTTGTTGTTGTTAAGTGCCATCGAGTCGGTTCCGACCCATAGCGACCCTGTACAGGGTTTCCGAGGGTGTAAATCTTTACGGAAGTAGAAAGCCTCATCTTTCTCCCGCGGAGCAGCTGGTAGTTTCGAACCACAGACCTTAAGGTTTGCAGCCCGATTCGTAACCACTACGCTACCAGAGCTCCTTAATACTCCACTAGTGAGAGAGAATTTGATTGCACATTAATTTAATGGAACATGTACCTAGAGGACTGTTGGAGATTTAAGATATAAGATGAAAGTAGAAAACCTAGGTAAGATGGTGAAAGTCTTTGTAAACCATGTTAACAGCAAAGGGAAATCATTACTCGACTTAACAATAAAATAGATTTTTCTATTTAAATGCAATAGGTTTAAAGTTAAACACATTTTTTTTCAGTAAATCAATTGGTGTTCATTTTTCAAACAGGGATGGGATGGCGCTATCTCTGTATCTTGAACCAGAGACCAAATTAGAGAAATGAAGATAGGTAAAAACGAATTGCATCAGTCAAGTAAAGACTTTATTTTGAGCAGAAATAAGTTACCAGCAGTGATAAAGGAGAAAGACAGACAATTACAAAGATACAGGCTAAGTCTAAGTCTCTACACTTCAGAAGGCAGAGCTTGTCTCTAACCCTTCCCTGAAGAATCCTGTGCTCATCGATTTACAGCGCATCAAAGCATCAGTTTGGGCATCCTTCAGGGATTCAAATTGTGTTCTTTCTAAATGTTCTTTAAGTTTGGGAAACAAAAAGAAGTGTGAAGGAACAAGATCAGGCCTGCAGGGTGGATAGAATAAAGTTTCCCAAGGAAATTCTTCTAGAGTAGCCCTTGGTTGCTACACTAGGAGAATGAGCAAGTGCATTGTTGTGATGGGGGATAAAATGCCTCGGAGCAACTTTTCTAGTCTTTTTTACATCAATGCAGTTTTCAATTTTCTTAACACTTCTTCCTGAGAAGCTTTCATGATTGTCTTGCATTCTTTGAGAAAATCTATCAAGATTATCCCTTTGAGACCCCAAAAATCAGTTGCCATAACCTTGCCGGCTGACCTCTCTGCCTTGAATTTGACTGACCCAGCAGATCTCTCCTAAAGTCACTGTTTAAATTGAACCTTTTTCTGAAGGCACCCTAACAAGACTGAGACAGATGTGTTACTGAGAGCACTTTTCTACGGTTTTCCACTGACTGTGGAGACATGTTTTGTTTGGAATATACCTGTTCTGCTTTAACTAGACTCTGATGAGCAATGCTTATTTACTTACCCTCATATGTTGTTGTTAAGTGCTGTCAAGTTGGTTCCTACTCATAGGGAATCTATATAGGGTTTCTAGGGGAGCTTCTGGTGGGTTAGCAAGCCAATGCTTATCTGACAGTGCCACACCAGGACTCCTATCCTCATATGTTGTTGTTGTTAAGTGACATTGAGTCGGTTCTGACCCATAACAACCCTGTATGTAGTTTCTGAGGAGCAGCTGGTGAGCTTGAACTTCCGTCCTTGCAGTTCAAAAAGGCTTTGCAGTCCAGCACAGTAACCCACAGTGCCATGCTAGGACTCCTTCCTCATATTGTTGTTGTTGTTAAGTACCGTCTGTTCTGGCCCATAGCAACCCTCTAGAGGGTTTCCAAGGAGTGTCTGGTGAGCTTGAACCACCAACCGATTTTGCAGTCTAGCGCATTAACCCACAGTGCCACAAGATCTTATAAAAATCTGTGCCTTTTGCAGACAAACCCAGAGCTGCTAGAAGCACAGAAGATTCCTACTGAAAGAAAGACCTGCATTAAAAATAGCAGACTGTTTGACTATTTGAATATCAAGCAAGCTGTTTGCTTTGGAGGCATCAGGAAACAAAAGTCAGCCCATCAAGGAAAATCCACTTCCAAGATTGAAATTCAAAGGGAACCCATGAGCAGTAGAGCAAGCTCACTGGTGACCACCTGGGTGTGCTTGTGATAGGAATTAGGGGAAGTGCAGTGATGAAGACATGGGCTGAGTTTGGCCATGTTCCACTGACACCCATTGACCTTGAGATGAGAGAGAGAAGAGTGGTCTGAAATTTAGGCAGATATGTGAACTCCTGAACACATGGGCACTGACCTAGCC
>NW_006408533.1:7380175-7383131 GCF_000296735.1 Chrysochloris asiatica | reverse complement strand
CCCAAACTTGCAGATAGTACCTGTTTTACCTAGCTTCGATGACTGGATGATCAGCACTTGACTAGAGGAAGATAAAAAAAATGTTTGATAAAGGAAACAAGTGTAAATTGCTACAATTTGATGAACTTGACCTATACTTAGGGATGTAGTAGCTTAAAATACCAACCAAGAGGTAAGGGATCTTCATAGCAATGATCATTCCTATCTCCTCTGTACACAGAGTTGATAGAGATGGGCAACATAGACACACTGGCTACCAAAAATAGGGGTAGGCATAAAGACACGAAGTGACTGGCTTTCAAATTTTCAAGAGGAAGTTTAGTTTCATAGTTTCATAGTGTTCAGGGGAAGGTACAATACCCACTGAACAGTTTTCGTCTTGTCTAGACAGATCTGGTGAAAGGATATGGAGATAAGATTCTCATAATTCAATAGTAGTTGTGATTGTGACAACTGTAAAAGTAGAGGTTTTGTAACAAAAAGGCAGGCATAAGGAGCTCTGATAGTGTAGTGGTTACGAATCGGGCTGCTAACCTCAGAGTCAGCAGTTCGAAATGACCAGCTGTTCTGCAGAAGAAAGATGAGGCTTTCTGCTCCAGTAAAGATTTACAGCCTTGGAAACCCTGTACAGGGTCACTATGAGTCAGAACTGACTCCACGGCACATAACAACAACAAGAAGTTAGTTTTACAGTCCAGGAATACAGATCCCTAGGTCCATCAAGGGAGAAGAGCATGAGCAAACTGTGGGATCCTATCCAGAGAAGCAGTGACACCAAAGATGGAGGCAGAGATAGATAGAGCAGCTTAAGACTCCAGATTCATGAAAAGAGAAACGTTGTATGCTGGCAGCCAGGAGGCAGACTTGCAGAATGTGCCCTTTAGTTGGTTGTGGAGGAGGGTAGCGTCTTTTCACCATACTTATTAGTTTCTATGCTAATCAAATAATATGAGTAGCTAGACTATATGATGAAGAGCACAACTTCAGGATTGGAAGAAGACTCATTAACAGCCTATGATATTCAATCGACTTTCCAATATGAAAGTGAATACTACTTGAAGTATGTACTGATAATGATTTTAAAATATAGTCTTCAGTATAGATTATATACCACAACACAATCAATAAACAAAACCACTGCTACTGAGTCAATTCCAACTCAGAATGATCTTATATAGAGTTTTTGAGACTATAAATCTTTATGAAAGCAGGTAGCACCCTCTTTCTCCCACAGAGCCACTGGTGGGTTTGAACCACCAGCCTTGTGGTTAGCAGTCCTGTGCTTACCCTATAGCACCATCAGTGCTCATTCTTTAACATAAAATAAATATTCTCACATTAGACCAATAAGAGAAATTATGACAAATGGAGAAAACATTGAAGCTGTCAATGATTTCACTGACATTGACTTAGATCCACAGTCAAAGACAATAGAAGCAGTAGTTAAGAAATCCAATGAATTACTGCATTGGGCAAATCTGTTGCAAAAGACCTCTTTAAAAGGTCTTTTGCTGATACCTGAAAAGCAAAGATGTCAAAGACAGAAAAAGTGATGTATTTAAATTATGATATAGGCAAAGAATTCTAAATATACAATGGCCTTTCAAAAGAACGAACCAATCTGTCTCGATGATGTACAGCCAGAAGACTCCTTAGACATCAGGATGGAGACATGACATTTTGTTTACTTTACATATTACATCAGTAAGGATGAATTCCTAGAGAAGTATATTATGCATGGTAAAGTAAAGGGTCAGCCAAAAATGGGGAATTGCTCAGCAAGATTGGTAGACACACTGGCTGCATAATATGCTGAAACACAGCAAGGATTGTGAGGATGGTACAGTACTAGACAACATTTCATGATACTGTACATAAGGTCATTATGAGTTATAGGTGACTTGATGACACCTAAGAACAACAACAATCACAAAGCACAGAATGCAAATTCAAGATGATTCTTGAATCAATGTCATCTTAATTCACAAAAAGCACCATCTGGAGTTCAGTGTGAAGAAGATGCACTCTTCCCTGTAACCAGACTCAGCAGTATATTGGCATGATTGGTTAATAATGCCTACCATGACAGACCAGTCATCTGTCAGTTTGTCATACTGTGTTGACTTACATGTTTCTGTGATGCTGGAAGCTTTGCCACAAGTATTTTAAATACCATCAGGCTAACCTATGATGGACAAGTTTCAGTAGAACTTCCAGATAAAACAGAATAAGAAGGAGAGGCAACCCAGTTATGAATAATTAGTCACTGAAAACCTTATGACTAGCAGCAGACCATCTTCAGCTATAGTATCAGATGAGCCACTCAGATTGGAAGGCATTCAAAATTAGACTGGGGAAGAGATGATTCCTCAAAGTAGTGGCTGTTGTTGTTAAGTGCCGTTCAATCAGTTCCAAATCATAACAACACTGTATAGGATTTCCATGGAATAGTTGGTGAGTTTGAGCAGTGCTTACCCTACAGCACTACACCAGGACTAGCCTCAAAATAGAATTCATGAATGGAAGAAAGCATTTCAGACCTTCATTTGCTAATGTGGCATAATTCAAGTTGGGAAGAAACAGCTACAAACATCCATTAATAATTGAAAAATGGATTGGATAAAGTATGAAAATTGGAAGCCATCAAACAATGAAATGGAACAGATGAAGATCGATATCCTAGGCATTCATGAGCTATAATGTACTGGTATTGGCTATTCTGAATCAGAAAACCGTAGGATTTACTAAGATTTGTCTTGAAATACAATGCAATCTGTGATAGGATAATACCATTACCTCTACAAGGCAGACCAGTTAATAATACTATTATGTATGCACCAAACCTAAAACCAGTAATGATGAAACTGAAGAATTCTACCAACGTCTTTAAGAGTATTAAAGTGCACCTGACTCAATCCATGATATTTTCAGTAGCCTCATATGCATTTGAAAGTTG
>NW_006408533.1:7377989-7379755 GCF_000296735.1 Chrysochloris asiatica | reverse complement strand
TTAAAAAAAAAAAAAAAAAAGATTAGATATAAAGAAAAGAGACTCTAAAGCTTGCTCCTGAGCATAGGAAAGCTAATGCAATTTGAAGAAATGAGGTAGCAAAAGAAACTTTCAAAAAAGATTCTCAAGAAGAGAAAGTCAAGCATTAAAATGAAATGTGCATAGATTTGGAGTTAGAAAACCAAAAGGGAATAACATGCTCAGTATTTCTCAAGCCAAAAGAACCAAATAAAAAAAATCCAAGCCTTAGCTTTCAATACTGAAGTGTTCTATTGTTTAAAAAGAAAAAAAAAAAAAAATGGAAGGAGTATGTAGTTCTGTAGCAAAAAACTGACAAATGCTTAAACCACTTCAAAAAGTATCATATGGGGAGTTGAACAGATGAGGCAAAAGATTGTCAGCAGATGGGACCTATCACAGCTACCTTCTGAGACAGCACTATGGCCTTAGCACCAAAGCACAGCCATACTCTCTACAACCCCACCAATTAGGCAAGAGCCAATACCTGTTGCTATACACCAGAGCTCTGAAAATAACCAACTTCAGTAAAGTCCACTCTGAATTGAACTGTAAGAATAGTGAAGAGAAAACAGTGCAAAAGGTTATCTCCTGATCACACCCACCAGGAGGCTGTTGGTGAGTGCCTAAGAATACACCAACAAACATTCATCAACTTGATGCAAAAACACAACACCACAATGCCTAGAAAGCAGTAGAAAATTTCTGTTCACATGAGGAAACAAGACAGAATAGCTCAAACAAATGACCCAGAGGCAGAGCTAGAAAATGGTTTTGAGGAAGAAAAGGCACTGGAACTGACTGAAAAAGAATTCAGGCGAATTATACTTAGGTACATCCAAACAACTGACAGAAAGATCAAGGAAAACAAGGAAGAATTCAGAAAAGCACTGCAATCAAACAAAATAGGTAACAGCATTGGAGACAATAGAAAACCTTCAAACATAAATCCAGAAGATTGATACTGAAATATCAGAAAGAGTCAAATATTGTATGAGACCATTATTTAAAAACCTTAGGAAAAGGTTTCCATGCTGAAATAAACATTCTTTGATGGTTACCAGGGGTGCATAGGAAGAGAAACTAATTAACTGGCTAGAGGGTAGAAACATGTTAGCTTAGATGATGGGGAGGGCTGTATACAAGACAGGGAAGGACAATACACAAGAAGAGAGAGGGTGACAGGTGAACAATGAAGGTAAGAGAAGACTCAGGGAGGTATGCGGGGTTAAGTGGGATAGAGGTTAAAAAGTGATATGTACACAACCTTGGAATACTAGTATTCTGTGAAGTAGATACATGGATGGATAAGGAAGGAAAAAAAAAAAGTTTATGTGTTGGGCTTCCTTGTGCATACTGGTTTACCATGCCTACTGTTATAAAACAGACACTCAAGTGTGATAGAAATGAATGTTGAGAATTATTATTACAATAGAAAGCGTATAAGTCACCGTCAGTCTATAACTGATTGTATTTGCTAAAAGGGAAAGTAGAATTTTCCCAGAGAAATAGGCTTCTTGTTAAGCCTTAGTGGAGTATGGTACCTTAGGTAGAACACTGAGTCCCACCCAGAATCTTCTGAGTTGGGACATTGCATTTGAAAAGGTATGCAGAGCAAACCAGAACTGCTGGGAGAACAAAAGATTCTTACTGGAGGAAAGACCTGCAGAAAAAAAAGCAGATTATTTTACTTTTTGCACTTCAAGCAAGTTGTTTGCCTGGAAGGCCACAAGGCAAGAAAAATGAGT
>NW_006408533.1:7358317-7375854 GCF_000296735.1 Chrysochloris asiatica | reverse complement strand
CAACAGATTGGAAGAGACCCATATATGTGCCAATTCCTAAGAAAAATGACCCAAGAAAATGCAAAACTCATAGAAAAATATCATTAATATCACTTGCAAGTAAAAGTTTGCTGAAGATAATTCAAAAAACAATTGCAGAAGTACAGCAACAATGAGCTGTCATAAATTCAAGCCAGATTCAGAAGAGGATTTCTAGGGATATCATTGCTGACTTCAGATGATCTTGGCTAAAGGCAGAGAATATCAGAAAGATGTCTACTTGTGTGGATCATAACAAACATTATGAAGAATGAGAATTCCAGAACACTTAATTGCGCTCATAAAGAAGCAGTACATAGACAAAGAGGCACTTGTCCAAACAGAACAAAGAGATACTGATTGTTGGAAAAGATACTTGCATGGGTTGTACCTTTTCACCATACTTTATTTAATATGTATGCTGAGTAAATAATCTGAGAAACTGGATTAAATAGAGAAGAAGGTAGCATTAGGATTGGAGGTAGACCCATTAACCACCTGTGATATGCAAATGGCATAACCTTGTTTACTGGAACCAAAGAGGACTTAAAATGCTTATTAATGAAGAGCAAAGTATGGATTTACATTGAGATGTAAAGCACACAAAAATCCCCACAATTTACCAATAAAGAGCATCATGATAAATGGAGAAAAGATTGAAGTTGTCAAAGACTTCATTTTGCTTGGATCTACAATCAACACTCATGGAAACTGCAGTCAAGAAATCAAATAGCATATTGCATTAGGAAAATCTGCTGCAAAGGAATAATTTCAAGTGTCAAAGAAAAAAGCTGTCAGTTTGAGGACTAAGGTGTTCCTGACACAAGCCATGGTATGTTCAAGGGTCTCATATGCATGTGAAAGTTTGACAGTGAATTGGGAAGACTGGAGAAAAATTGATACGTTTGAATTACGGTGTTAGCAAAGAATATTAAAAGTACCATGGACTGTCAGAAGAACAAATCTACATTGGAAAAAGTACAGCCGGAGTGCTTTTTCTTTTCTTCTTCTTTGGACATGTTGTCAAGAGGGATAAATCCCTGGAAAATGACATCATGCTTGGTGTAACGGGGCACCAACAAAAAGAGGAAGACCCTTAAAGAGATGGATTGACATGTTGCAACAACAATGAGCTCAAACACAACCATTGTGAAGATGGTGCAAATACTTCCTTCTATTGTGTGTAGAGTTGATACGAATTAGAAACAATTCAACAGCACCTACCAACAACACAGTACCTTGAGATAGAGAAGAAAATGCAGCCTCAGATTTTACTTTGGCCATATATTATATACAGCTCTTATCTTGAACTGTTATTCATGTATGTAAATGTCCTTTCATTCTGACCAGGTTTGTAATCAGAATAAAGGAAGGAGTGGGCATTTTTATTCTCATGCAAATAACAATGATGTTTAGGAAATAATTTTAAATGATGAGGAAAAGGTGTGTGCCCATAAAATAAACTTTAAAACTGTAACGAGTGTCATATAATAGAAAAAGTAAGCTTTCTAAAAGAAGAAACTGCTGTCTTATTATCCATTATGTAAAGATACATTCCAAAATTAAATCACCTGTCTGCAGATCCAGATGGGATAATAATATTTTTAGCGAGCACAGTTTTCTTTTGAATCCCTTTCTAAAAATCGATCCTTTTTAAAGTACATGCTGTGGTTGAGATGTCTTCAATAAAACTATGCATATAATCTCTAAGATCAGAATCAGTCTTCACATTTAAATGCTTCTATGTGTTTTTCATTTTAGTAGAACAATAGCTTGAGATTTAGGGTATCTTTAGATTTTTTAATTTATTTTAAAAGAAATTAGATATGTTGTTGTTAAGTGCCTTCAAGTAAGTTCCGAATCATAGCCACCTTTATAGGGTTTCCCAAGGAAGGGCTGGTAAGCTTGAATTGCTGACCTTGCAATTCAAACCGACCTTGCAGTCCAGCCCATTTTCCCACAGTGCCACGCCAGGACTTCATTTTAAAATAAATTAGATATGTAGAAAGTGTTATAATAAACTCATGCTACTTTTTTTTTTTTTTTTTTAATGACAGGGTACAAAAAATCAAAACCTAAAACAAGTTGCTCTTCGATCTCCACAGTCTCATGACTCACCCAATTGCAAGCATTTCTTGGGAAATGCTTTCATAGTTAGTAACACGTATAAAACTGATGATCATAGTATAGTTCAAGAACTCTATAGTGGTGACATTTACCATTAAGTTGATTCTAACTCATGGCCAACCCAAGTATGTCAGAGTAGGACTGTGCACCATAGAACTTTCAATGTCTGTGATCTTTCTTATAAAGTGCCTTTAGATGGATTCAAACCACCAACCTTTGGATTAGTAGCTAAGTGCTTAATCATTTGAGCCATTGAGTGACTCCTAGGAGAGCTTTGGGTTGTTGTTGTTAGGTGCCTTCAAGTCAGTTCCTATTCATTGAGACCCTGTATAGTGTTTCCTTGCAGTTAGCAGCCAATTGCTTATCCTACAGTGCTACACCAGGAGTACAGGCATATAGAAAAATTGAGCCCGTGAACCAGGCATTTAGATATTTAATATCTTGATATAGTTTCCCAGTTTAGTCTCATCATTTTTTTAATGTCTTTTTATGGTTTTTCCACATTAGTGGTTGATGAACCAAAATATTTTTAACATTTTCAAACACAAAACACAATATCCAAAGTTTGCAAATTGAATTTTAAAGTTATTCCTTTTTTATTATATCCTGCATTACTTCTGTGTATATGAGAAATCTATGATAGTACTGGAAAAAGTAGCATGTGACTTTTATCAACCTGGCTCTGAAATGATAACAAGAAAACTGGGTGTTGAAGTACTATATATGTTTGATTGGACAATGGCAAAGCATGGTATGCAGAGGTATACAGGCCACAGTTTGGATTATTCTCTATCACTTATTCTAGTAGCTTAAAGAAGTCATTTAATTTTTGTATCATCTTGGACAAGCATCTCACCCAAAAAAAAAGAAATACCTTTCATGTAGAAGTAGCTTGTAAACAAATGAAATTATGAATATTGTTTAAAATGTCTAGAACTTAAAAAGGCATTAATAAATGCTAGCTTTGATTATTGTTTATTTTCAAGTGATTTGAAATAAAACATTAGCTCAAAATCTGGATTGGGTCACGTCTTGTATTAGTTTTTACTAAAGTATTCATGGATGTATTTGCTTGACTGAAAAGGAAAAGTATAACATCAAATTTCAAATATAAAAAATCATTTTTTATAGTGGTGTTGGTTCTGTGATGTGAGGTCTGTTCTGACTCATAATGACCCTTAATTGGGTTTCTGAGACTGTAAATATTTATCAAAGCAGAAAGCCTCATCTTTATACCATGGAGTGGATAGTAGATTTGAAAAGCTGACCTTGTGGGTCAGCAGCCCAACTCATGAACTCATGACACACTATATTCTCAGAGCTCCTTAATTCTTTATAGTAGAAGTTATACTATTGAAGCATATGATCTGACTATCTGGCTGATGTGGTATACATTGTTCTCTTCCTTTTCCTTGCTACTTTATAGTTTATAATGAAGGATTTAATATAAACGTTCCCCTACTAGGATAAGCACTAGACTGTAAGTTCAGTTTGAACCACAAGTCAGTGGTTCAAACAAAACAGCTGCTCCTCAGAATCCTTATACAGGGTCACTATGAGTATGAACTGACTCAACAACACTTAACAACAAAAAAGTGACTTACAACACCCTATTATCAGTACATATGTTGTAATATTTTATCGTGCAATAGATTGTTGTTGTTGTTAGGTGCCATTGAGTCGGTACCAACTCATAGCGACCCTATGCACAGCAGAACAAAACACTGCCCGATCCTGAACCAACCTCACTATTGTTTCTATAGTTGATTCCATCAATGCTGCCACCTGGCCATTCCATCTTGTTAGGGTCTTCCTCTTTTTCTCTGACCCTCCACCTTACCAAACATGATATTCTTCTCCAGTGATTGTTCCCTCCTGACAATATGTCCAAAGTATGAGAGACAAAGTTTGACCATCCCAGCCTCCAAGGGGTACTCTGGTTGCACAGATCCAACATGAATCTGTTTGTTCTTTTGGCAGCCCATGGCATTTTCAATATTCTCCTCAAATACCATAACTCAAATGCGTCAATTCTTCTACGGTCTTCCTTATTCACTGTCCAGCTTTCTCATGCATATAAGGTTATTGAAAATATCATGGCTTGGGACAGGTGTACTTTAGTTCTCAAGCTGACATCTTTGCTCTTCGACATTTTAAAAAGGTCTTGTGCAGCAGATTTGCCTAATGCAATACGTCGTTTAATTTGTTGACTGCTGCTTCCGTGAGTGTTGATAGTTGATCCAAGAAGAATGAAGTCCTTGACAACTTCAGTCTTTTCTCTGTTGATAAGAATGTTGTTTATTGGTCCAGTGGTGAGGATTTTTGTTTTCTTTACATTGAGATGTAATCCATACCGAATGCTGTGCTCTTTGATCTTCATCAGTAAATGTTTTAAGTCCTCTTCACTTTCAGCAAGCAAGGTTGTATCTTCTGCATATCACAAGTTTTGGAAATAAACATTTGAGTGGAATGGTGTCATTCTTTTTTATTGTTTTTTAATATTCATAGTGAAAATAACAATAGTAACATTTTTTTTATTTTCATGAATCTTGACAAATTCTTAAAACTCTTTTCTTTAATTTTCTTACAATTTAATAATTAAGTAGGAAGAGTAAGATTGGTATAGAGTAGATCCAGCTTGCAAATTTCTTCTAAAATGGAAATACTTTTATACTCCTCCAAGGAGCTCTGGTAGCCTGTAGTGGTTACGAATTGGGCTGCTAACCTCAGGGTCAGTAGTTAGAAACTGCCAGCTGTTTCGTGGGAGAAAGATGAGGCTTTCTGAGCCTGTAAAGATTTACAGCCTCAGAAACCCTGTACAAGGTTGCTATGAGTCGGAACCGACTCCATGGCACATAACAACAACAACAATAACAGTTTTTGGAGTCCTGGTGTGGCGCTGTAGGGTAAGCACTGGGCTGCAAGGTCAGTTTGAACTGTAAGGACAGCGCTTCAAATTCCCAGCCACTCATGGGAAACCCTACACAGAGTCATTGTTACTGACTAAAGCCTGGAAGATCCGTAAATAACCTGAGAACCAACAATGAGAAATTTCGTTGAAGTTAAAAGGAGGTACTGGGTAATTCGGCACCAGTTCTGGGTAGAGCTTTATGCCCTTCATCATTCTACAACATAAGATAGATTTTACTAATAGTTTTCATCTTGTCTAGATGAGTCTGGTGAAAAGAGATGGGGATAAGATTTGTATGACTCAATAGTGAATAATTGTTATCATGATTAATTGCAACTCTCACAATTGTAAAGGTAGAAGTTTCGTAACAAAATAGGGGAGTGGTTAATTTTACAGTCCAGAAACAGAGGACCCTAGGACCACCAAGGGAGAAGAACACAAGCAGAATGCGGGACCTTATCCAGAAAAGCAGCGACACTAGAGACAGTGGCAGAGATAGGATCATGGAGACGGGGAGCAGTTGAGGACTCTAGATTCATGGGAAGAGAGGGACTAAGAGCTGGTGGCCAGGAGGCAGATTTGCAGAATGTGCCCTGTGGAGGTATAAATTATTATATATGCCTGAGTGTTTTTATGTTTTAGTTTTTTAAAAAAAGCTAAAGTGAATAGAGAGAAATACAGTTAACTATTGGTACATGGAAGGATTATAATCATTGTAATGAAACAAGGTGTATGATATGTTTAATGTAAAATTGATGATCTTCCCTGCAAACTTTCACTCAATCCACAATAAAAGCCTTAAAAAAATGATTGAAGAAAAAAAAATAGATTTTACTTGTATTTTCTTGGTTTTGTGAAACAAATTTTGATAGTGTACCTTATGTGGTGATCTACTTTGGAGACAGTGTGAAATCTTCAATAATTCTATGAAGGCTTAAAAGTAAGACATATGAGGGGGCTTAAAGAAGTTTATGGAAATTTTTTATTATTTTTTAATTCCATTTTTGGAATTACATTTTGAAAATTTTAAATCTACTCTTATAAGACTCATCAGCAATTTTTTTTAAATATGGTGGCTGAAAAGATAGTGTAAACATGCTGAAATACAAAATAATTTAAAACACTATAATTCAGTACTTTATACATGAAAGAAATTATGAGAACACAACAATCTATACTTTGGTTCTCTATCTATAATCTAGAATGTTTTGGATCCCTTTAGAGGCTGAGAACAATGGTGATGGTGGTGATGGTTGTGTGCCATCAAGTTCCAACCCTATATAAAGTCTCCAAGGCTGTAAATCTTTATGGGAGCAGAAAGCCTCGTCTTACTACTTTGATTAACTCATAGATTTGAATTGCTGACATTGTGTTAAATTCCAGCTCATTGTCTACTATGCTATCAGAGCTCTTTTCAGAATAATAACATGGTATTAATATTTATTGATAAGTTAAGATCAAATCATTTCCTTTATTTGTTTTAATGTGTTCTAGAGTAGCTACAAAGTCCCTGGTGGACATTTAATCATTCAAATACTACAGAAAAGTAGACAGTTCAAACTCACACAAAGCACCTTGGAAGGCAGGACTGGTGATCTGTTTCTAAAAGGTCATGGCCTTGGAAACCCTACTCTGCACACAGGAGATCACCTTGAGACAGAATTGACTAAACAGCTACTAACCAAAGAGCAATGGAGTAGATTTAGAAACTGTAATATCTTAGATATTACAATTTACCATTTGTTTTATCTGGCCCATACCCCACACACACACCCCAAAAAACACTGCTATAATTTAGAGATACAATAACAGATTCAAGAATTTGATGTTTCAATAAACAACTGATCATCAGGCCCCATAGAATTTGGTGACTTGCTCATTCTCAAGAAAAACACAAGGATTAGGTTTTGTCTGTTAAGTGACAACAGTGATGGTAATCTCAAAATACTATTATAGAGATTAATCATTTTATCTTGGCCATACATTGAAACCCTTCAAATGATAGGCTTTTTGTAAGACCCAAAATAGTAATAATATGTTAGAAATCTGATAACTGCTCTTGGAGGTAAAAGTCAGGACTTTCTGTACAAAAATAA
This sequence comes from Chrysochloris asiatica, assembly GCF_000296735.1. Taxonomy (NCBI): domain Eukaryota; kingdom Metazoa; phylum Chordata; class Mammalia; order Afrosoricida; family Chrysochloridae; genus Chrysochloris; species Chrysochloris asiatica. The sequence goes on along the minus strand of NW_006408533.1, from coordinate 7,368,702 downwards.
CCCTGTATTATGCTCTTTGAAGCTGCAAATAATTTGGGAAGGTGAAATTTTATTTTCTCAGATGTTCCAATGACACACAATTCCAGTGAAAAAAAAATTAGATGTAGATATGAAATAGAGGACACCTGGAGACAGATGAATTGGAAAGCAAAATTTGAAATGAGTCATTGAGCTAGCACATAAAACCCATGAGCTTAAATGCTTTACCAATGCTTCCTTTGCTAATTTCATTTGTTTCCTGCTGCTGCTCTTAATTGTCATGATGTTTTTAATACTAAATCTGCGTTTGTGATGAGTGAGGTCTGTCACCTTTCATGTCTAAAGTCTCTGGAGAACTATGTAACATATATTTAGTTCAATGGTGAAGACTTAAAAAAATGCTTGGTAGAGATGGTGTCCCTGCCATTTGCTAAACCATTTCTTATGAATCTCAGAGAAAACTGATTGGCAGTCTTCTTCTGATAGTTGGGACGTCCTTTCCTCTTCCCTTCCTAACCCAAACACCAAACAGGTTGCAATGAAGTAGATTCTGACTCATGATCACCATAGGGTTTTCTTGGCTGTAATCTTAAGGGAAAGATCCTTGGGTGGCACAAATGGTTATGTTCCATTATTAACTTAGAGGTACCTCAGGAGAAAGGCCTGGCAATCTGCTTTCATAAAGATTTGTTGTCATTGTTGTTGTTGTTGTTAGGTCCCATTGAGTCAGTACCGACTCATACTGAAATTACAGCCAGGAAAATCCTATGAAGGTGTTCTACTCTGTAACACATGGAATTGCCATAAATCAGATTCAATTCTGCATCAACTAACAACAACAACAAATCTTATTGGAAGCAGATCTCCAGCCCTTTCTTCTGAGTTACTTCTGGGTGTGTTCAAACCATCAACCTTCAGGAGAACAAACCATTTGTGTCACCTAGGGACCTTCTTTCACCCTTTAGCCCTTTTAGAATAGCCAAGTGCTTTAATGAGCTATAAAGTTTCTGAAATTAGGCTCTATCTACCCATCATCAACTTCAAGTTTCAATCCCATTGTATCTTCCAGTTCTGAGGTTACCTCAAAGAAAATAAAAATCTTATGGCATCACTATTAGACACTTTCAAACCTATGATTTATTGAGTTTTATTTAGTATTATCCCAAACTATAAATAAATCCTGAAAACAAAATGATTAAGAAACTGAATTTGGGGGAGATTGAACTTTCTGCTTAACTTGAAACTAATTGCAAAAATATTTTTCTTTCCCTCCATTTAGTTGACAATTAATATAGTCAATGTAACCAATTACCATTAAAGAAGATTATACATATTGATTAAATAGAAGATTCAACTGAGTTTGCACAGATGTCAGGAAATGTACTGCAAATTTTAAAAAAATATAAATATAGTGAAACCTGCAAAAGCAAGAAACTGGGAACCTGTATAAGGCAGTATAAACCTGTATAATCCTTTGTGTGTATAAACTGCTTTTTAAAATAACTCTGAATTGATTAGATTTAGAGCTGCATTGTAACTCTCCTCAAATGACTGGGTGGGTCTATGTAAATGAGACACTTATAGCCCACCAAGGTGGTTGGGTAGCTTGCTAATAATGTAAATAAGATTCATGCTCCCTTGTGGAATGGTGGTTGGTGGTTATGTGCCTTGGAGTCGGTTCTGACTCAGAGCAACCCTGTAAAGGGTTTCTGAGGCTGTGAATCTTTACGGGAACAGAAAGCCTCATCTTTCTCCCGCAGAACAGCTGGTAGTTTCAAACTGTTGAACTTGCGGTTCGCAGCCCAATTTGTAACCACTATGCTACCAGAGTGGGTATCTGCAAATAAAGTATCTGGAGCTCTAACAATGGAGATTGGATTAGACTAAGAGTTGAGCACATCCTTTGAATATGCCATACCTGTGTTGAAAGCCTTCCAAATATAAAAGACAGAGAGTTGTAACACCTGAAAAGAGAGAGATGGTAAGAAGTAACTCCAGAAACACAGCACAGCAGCTGAGACAACAGATCCAGGAAACAGCTCAGTGGGCTTCCTGGCCCACAGAGCAAGAAAGTTGAGTGGCTTCAGGTTTCCCAGCAGAGTGGTATTCCTCTCCATGAAGGAGAGAACACTGTGGGAGGAATGACAAGGGTCAGAGTTGGTTAAAAAAAAAATTGGAAAGAAGAGGTATGTCTGACCTCCACCTCACAGGAATCAGCTATGAGCTAATGCTAATGGAGTTTCCCTCTTTCCTTCATGAACTTAGAGCAAGTCAGACTCCTCTGCCTTACCATTTTCACAAGAATACACCCTACTTGGGTATGTTCTAATAAATATAACAAATAAAACCTGATTTCCAAACAAGATTACATCCATAGACATGGGCATTAAGATTCAAATATTAGTTTGCGGTAAAGACCACTAATTCCATAGCACCTATGTACTTAACCTTAAGATTAATATACCAGGCATGGTGCATGACTTTGAGATTGTTGTTGTTAAGTACCGTGGAGTCGGTTCCAACTCATAGTGATCTCATACAGGTTTCCAAGACTGTAAATCATTACGGGAGCAGAAAGTCTCATCTTTCTCCCGCCGAACAGCTGGAAGTTTCGAACTGCCGACCTTGAGGTTAGCAGCCTGATTCGTAACCACTATGCTACCAGAGCTCCTTGAGCTAGCAGTAGTGAAAAGTCATGGCTCTCAGCCCTGGAGATGCAAAGGGAGTGAGTAAGTTCTAGAACCAGGACAAGGAGCTGCCAAGAGAAGCTGTGGACCTCAGTATAGGGGCACAGTTAACCTGCGTTGTTGCTAGGTGCAGTCAAGTTGGTACTGACTCATAGTGACAACAGAACAAAACACTGGCCAGCCTGCGCCAACACTGAGCCCATTGCTGCTGCCACTGTGCCAATCCATCTCGTTGGGGTCTGCCTGTTTTCGTTGACCCTCCACTTTACCAAGCATGATGTTCTTCTCCAGGGACTGGTTCCTCCTGATGATATGCCTAAAGTATGAAATACAAAGTCTGGCCATCCTGCTCCTTAGGAGCACTCTGGCTGTACTTCTTCCAACACAGATTTGCTTGTTCTTATGGAAGTCCATGATACTTTCAATATTCTCCTCCAACAACATAATTAAACTGCATCGAATCTTCTATGGTCTTCTTTATTCATTGTCCAACATTCATATACATATGAGGTTATCGAAAATACTGTGGCTTGGGTCAGGTGCATCTTAGTCCTCAAACTGACATCTTTTACTAGTGAACATTTTAAAGAGGTCTTGTGCAGCAGAATTTCCTAATGCAGTATGTCATTTAATTTCTTGACTGTTACTTTTCATGAGTGTTGATGGTTGTGATATGAGCAAAATGAAGTTGTTGGCAACTTCAATCTTTTCTCCACTAATCTTGATGTTACTTTTTGATACAGCGGCAAGAAGGGAATTGGAAAGCGAGTGGGAGCCCTGACTAAAAATGCTTTCAACCTTCAGGTGCTCCCCATCGGTGAAACCCAACTAGAAGGCAGAAAGCAAGGAAACCTGTGGATTCAGGCCTTCAAAGTCAGTCTCTATGGCACAGACTAGAATGTAGGCCCCAAAGAGTACTTCTGGTGTGGTGCTGTGGATCTGCACTGGACTGCAAACCACAAGGTCAGTGGTTCAAATCCACCAACTGCTCCTCAGAAACCTTATACACAGTTGCTATGAGTCAGAACAAACTCATGACACTTAACAACAATAACAGAAGGGCAAATGGAAGTCCTGTGGGCTAAGCACTGGACTGTTCACCAAAAGGTCAGCAGTTTAAATCCACTAGCTGCCCCTCGGAAATCTTATTCAGGGTCATTGAATCAAAACCAACTCAATGGCACACAACAACAACAGAGGACAAACAGCAAACATCTAACATAGCTGGAATGAAAGTCAGTTTGACCTCCACAAAATAAGGAAAAGATTTGCTTAGCCAATTAACAATAAAACAAGATATACATAGGATAATTAAAAACACTTAAAAAGAATTGATCATTTAAAAACACCCTTTCCTTAGGAAAGCATCATAGAGAGGAGTAAAATCTAACAATAAATCATTCTTTGAAAATAGTTGCAGTAATTTTCTCAGGAGGTTTAAGAAAACATTCATTATATAGTTATTATTATCACAAATACAGAAAGGAAATAAAACTGCTTTTCTTTATAAATGCTCCACAATCCATAAATCCAGTTAGTATAAACTCATCTCTCCCAAAATTTTTCTGCATTATTCAAGTTTTAATATATCAAAAGCATATTAGAATAACCAGGGTTATTCTTTTTAGTATTGATGTGATTTAACAAAAGATCCATAAAAGTTGCTGGATAGGATAATATGATTATATGTTAAAATTCTTCAAACTATCCTATTTGACTTCAGTCTGCCCTAGTTTTACTAGGCAGTGATTTCTTCTTGACCTGAGCATTTAGTTCCAGAAACTAAGGGTTGGGTTTGGTTTTGTTAATTTTTACTTAGTGTCTCTCTCTGCCTTTCTACATTGTACCATATGTCTGTTAATTCTTCTATTTGAAATGATATCCCTGGAACCTTCCTCTACTTTACATTGTTTTCCTCATTTAAAATTCATTATGCTCATTTTTCCATTTCCAACTGACACAGATTTCTTTCTCACATGTATTCACACAACTGCCCTTTTGTTTCCACTGACTTTTTCAATGTTTTCAAATTGTACTTGATTTATGTATGTTATTAAATATCTGATCCATTTAGATGTTGCTTTAAGGGAAAATATCACCTCCTACATTTTTCTTCCAGATTACCATCTCAAGTAATGCTAAACATATAAGTACCTCGTTTTGAACATTGCTTAATAGGAAAGTTATACACTTTTCTTTTATCCTTTGATTATGGTGTATGTAAGTTTAGTCTTAATATTCTCACTAAAGCTTTTTTTTTTAAGTCACCTAAGAAACTGAACACTAAAACATTTTAAATTCACCAAATTAGCAATTTAAATGCAGATCTCCAAAAGCATTATATGATTGTCTGTAAGATGGAACTTTCTGTAATTGTTGTTCTGATGTATTTTAGGGGATCCCAAGACAAACTATTTTGTCAATGTCTATATCAATGTCTTTCTTGAGGCAGATGGACTTTAAATATTAAGAAGTGATTCAACTTAGTTATACAGAGCAATTTGACTTTAGGCATAAATTTTAGGTTTGAAATAAAAGAGAATGATGTTTCTTAATAAAACACTTGAAAAGGCCTATGATGTTGGTTGTGACTTGCCATTGAGGAGTGACACCGCGGTGGCCCCATCAATGGAAGGTTCAAATAGTTCATTCCCTGCCTGTGCAGTTGCTCCTCTGGAGACCACGAATAGCAGAGCTCGTCCTCCCACACAGGTGAAGGAGCCCTTGAAATCAGATGTCAATGCCATCCCACATTTTTTTGCTATTAGAATGCCCCCTGTAATTTCTCTTCTGGAAATTTCATGTCTCCTTTTTAATCAGGTTGTAAAAAAAATCAATTTGTTTAATGTGTGCCTTGAGTAATGTCAGTGCTAATAGATATAAAAAATAAAGAGAAGGGAAGGTTCCACAGCCTTATAAGTTTGGTTTATGTTATGCAATATATCTTTTGCTCAGGTGTTTACAATTCATTTTACTTAGTGAAGACTCTGAGAAGTTTTGCAGTAAGGACTTAACTTTTTAACTTAGATTAACTTTGTCTTTTGACACACTAATTTGAAATTGGAATTCTTGTATTTTGTTTGTTTGTTTGTTTTCTCAGAACATTTATAAACATATACTAGGAGTCCTGGTAGTATGGTGGATTATGAGCTCGGCTGCTAACTGCAGGGTCAGACATTTAAATCAACCAGTCATTCTACAGGAGAAAGATGAAGCTTTCTGCTCCCAGAAAAATGCATAGCCTCTGAAACCCTATACAGCATCGCTATGAGTTGAAACTGACTCAACAACACACAACCACAACCCACCATTGATGCTTCACAATACATGTTTAGGAAACATTGCTTAAGATAATTAAAATTGTGAATAATGTTTTACCATATTGGAAATATGTTGCTGCTGTTAGGTACCATCTAGTCAGTTCTGATTCATAGAGACCTTATGCACAACAGAATGAAACACTACCAGCTCCTGAGTCTTCCTCACAATGGCTACGTTTGAATCCATTGTTGCTGCCACCCTGTCGATCACCATGTCTCACTTCTAAAGGGCATTCTGGTTTGACTTCTTCCAAGACAGATTTATTTATTCAACTGGCAGTCTCTGGTACTTTGAATATTCTTCTCCAACGCCATAATTCGAATGCATTGGTTCTACTGTAGTCTTTATTCATCGTCCAACTTTCACATGCACAGGAGGCAACTGGAAATACCTTGGTTAGGTCAGACACACTTTAGTCCTTAAACTGATATCTTTGCTCTTTACACTTTAATGAGTTATGCAGCAGATATGGAAATATGAGGCAGATTTAATAGTATTTATCAAAGCCCTTTATGCCCCTTCTTCTAATTAAATATTTTAGTAGCTTCTATTTTATATCAGTTGTTGTTGTTGTTATGTGCCGTGGAGTCGGTTCCGACTCATAGCGACCCTGTACAGGGTTTCTGAGGCTGTAAATCTTTACGGGAGCAGAAAGCCTCATCTCTCTCTCACAGAACAGCTGGTAGTTTCGAACTGCTGACCTTGCGGTTCGCAGCCCGATTTGTAACCTCTACGCTACCAGAGCTCCTTTATCAGAACACTTCATAAATTTTCCTTATCTAACTGTGGTGCTTTAGGATAAGCACTGGATAGCTAACCCCAAGGTCAGTGGTTCAAACCCACCCATCACTCCTCAGAAACCCTATACAGAGTTACTGAGTCAGCACTGACTTGAAGCACTTAACAAAACAACAATTGAAGGATGGCATATAATAATGACTCTCTACTTTTGTTAAAACATATGTTTTTTAACAGTAAAAGACAATTTTCATTCAGAGAGGGCTTATAGACACACATTCCTCATCACTTCACTTGTTTAACTATATTGGTAAAGTAAAATTTAAGTTTAAAGAGGTCTAAATGACTAAGAGCATCTAACTATTACGGGCAGCTTGTAGGTCTCTTCAGTGATTATTTTAACTCTTTGCTTGCTGTAACTTTTCTCTTTTTACTACAATGTTTACTTTTTTCACTCATTAAAATTATAAATGATCTGCAATGCTCACCGCAAGGTCAGCAGTTCAAACCAAACAGGTGCTCCACAGGAAAAAGATAAGGCTGTCTGCTCCCATAAAGATTTGCAATCTCAGAAATCCTAGGGAGCAGTCTCTACTCTGTCCCCATTGGGTCACTGTGATGCTGAAGCAACTTGATGGCACTGGGTGTGAGAAACCAGGAATTCTAGATATGTGGGCTGGTTCTGAACACTTCAGCTGGCTGTTGTCAGTATTAGAAATTCCTAAGAGTCTCTGGTTGGAGCAAACAGTTAAGAGAAAGGTTGGCAGTTTGAAGCTAGAAGGCCTCAAAAGAAATACCTTGTGATCTGAAAAGTATACTTTTTAAAGGTGAAGTTATGGGTCTCATTCTAATGTAAAATGAATCTATCTTAAAGATTTTATTTAATTCATTAATTAGCAAGGGAACTAGCAGGCTATTCCAGCCAGTTCAAAGAAGAATTTAAAGAGTATACATAAAAAGGCAATCAGAAATGCTGAAATGAATTTACAAATAGATTGCATCTCCCCTGGACACAAATGATTTGCATTTCTGTGGACAAGAATAATTTGTATTGCTAATTTTCCTGAAGTCTACACAGCTGTAAAACAGCTTGCAGGCAATGAAAGGTGGAGATATCCCAGAAAGGTACAAGGCACTCAGTAGTCATTTTTGGCCCATTTCAAAGTCTTTCACAGTTTTTTCTGACATTTTTTAAGGTAAAATAATTCCATTTAGTTCTCCACCATTTATAAGTGATTGTCCATGCCTCATTGCTTGTCTGAAGAACTACATGCTTTCTGATCTACTTAAGATTACTGAGAGTTTACATGTATCGAGTGGCTACTATATATCTAACACTATACTAAATGTGTGCATGCATTGTTTCATTTAGATATCACAGAATGTTAATGCATCTACAGATATTGCAGCGAAGTGATTAAGCTAAGTGATTACACAGAGAATAAATGGCAAATGTAAGCCTCAAACAAGGTCTGCCTGGCTCTCAGGTCATGATCCTAATTAATCTGCCTGGGTTTAAGGGATGATCATAACTATGCTGAAGGTAAGTGGGGTGTACCACCCACATGGCAGCTAGTATCCAATATTGTTAAGTGCCATCGACTCATAGCATTGGACTCATAGCAACCATGGAAAGCAGGAGTGGAGAACCATTTTTCTGTCAAAATTTATAACATTATTTGAGGGTCATCCAAAAGTATCAACTTCAAAGATAGCCTAGCATATTTGGTGAAACACTTAATTAACCCTAACTGATGGCTGGAACTGCGGTTGCCTTGGAAAAACCAAATGATTTCATGGGCCTTATTGGCCTGCGAATCTGAAGGTCAGCAGTTCGAAACTACCAGCTGCTCCACGGGAGAAAGATGAGGCGATCTGCTCCCGTAAAGATTTACAGCCTCGGAAACCCTGTACAGGGTCGCTATGGGTCGAAACCGACTCGACGGCACTTAACAACAACAATATATACCCACAGGCTGGACATTCCCCAGCTCCTACAATGTAAAGTGTTTCCAAGGAGTGGCTATTGGGTTTGAACCATCTATCTTTGGGTTAGCAATCCAGTGCTTATCCTACATTGCTAAACCAGGAAAATTCTTAAATCATATATTTGGCTCAAGGTTGTTGCTGCTACTGCCATCAAGTTGTTCTGACTCATACCAACTCTGTATAGACTTTCCAAGGAGCAACTGGTGGGTTTGAACTGCTGACTTTATGGTTAACAGTCCAGTGCTTATCCAACAACACACAAGCTGAATCCAATTTCATGCTTAGAATTTTATGTATTTGATTTGGTGCAGAGACATACATATAGAGTCCTGAAAAACAGCAAGGCATATACTAAACAGGAGTCCTGGTCTGGCGCTACAGGTTAATGTACTGGACTGCAAAGTCATTTGAACTGCAAGATCAGCAGTTCAAGCTCTCCAGGCGCTCCTTGAAAACCCTATACAGGGTCGCTATGGATGGGAACTGACTCAACAACACTTAACAACAACAACAACATATACTAAACAAGATACATATCAATGCTAATGATATATTAATACAGAAATAATGTTGGTCACAAGTAAGCATGTCTATAAATAGTAAAATAAACTCACCTTAACTTTAGCATAGGATCAGACTTATTCAGAAAAAGTGTCTCAGCACAGATCAGATTTTCTCTCCATTTCTCCATCACAGCATCCTTGAATTGTGTCTTATCCATGAAAATGTGCATATCATTTGTATAAACAGTTGCCCAGACAGACTAGGAGCCAGCAGGGAAATAGGCTATGAGTAAATGAGGATGGGGTGATATTAATGATGAATTGTGGCAAAATAAAGTTTTGTTCTTAAAAAAATATTTGTGTCTATAAAAATTATTATCTACCCTATCAAACTTTAAGGCACTCTGGTTGTGTAGTGGTTAGGAATCGGGCTGCGAACTGCAAGGTCAGCAGTTCCAAACTACCAGGGGTTCCACGGGAGAAAGATGAGGCTTTTCTTAAAGATTTACAGCCTCGAAAACCCTATAAAGGGTCGCTATGAGTCATAATCAACTCAACGGCACTTAACAACAACAATACCCTATCAAACTTTACGCAAAAATGTTTTTTAAATTCTTGAATGATGAGAAAATTTGAATGCAAAAAGCATTAAAAAGATATATAGATAAATAAGATAATTATTTTCTTTTTAGGATAAATAAAATAATTAATGCCTAAAATGCATTAGGAGTCTTGGTGTGGCACTGTAGGATAAGCACTAGACCACAAGGTTGGTTTGAGCCATAAGATTGGCAGTTTGAGCCCACCAGTCACTCCTTAGAAATCTCATACAGGGTCAATATGAGCCACAACCAACTCTACAGCACTTAACAACAATAACAACATAATGCATTAAGCTCTACCCTCACTTTTTATAAGTTACATAATGTGTCAGGAACCAGGACTGTTACAGTTATATCATCTGAGAGCTAGACAACTGTGATATGATGAAAAATATACTAAAAAACTGTGACTAGTATTTCTAGAGGAGCTCTGGTAGCGTAGTGGTTACGAATCGGGCTGCGAACCTTAAGGTCAGCGGTTTGAAACTACCAGCCACTCCGCGGGAGAAAGATGAGGCTTTCTACTCCCGTAAAGATTTACACCCTCGGAAACCCTGTACAGGGTC
>NW_006408533.1:7355992-7357841 GCF_000296735.1 Chrysochloris asiatica | reverse complement strand
TCAAGTACTTATTTAAGGGAATCAAAGTTTAGGATAAGCTGCCTGTTGTTATTTTTTAGCTGTTATATAATAGAGTCTTACGTTATCCTTTGAGATCATTAAAACACTGTGCTTTCAATTTATGCTGATTCTTAGTAAGTCTTTCAAGAATTTTCACCCAAATCAAAATCAAATCAGTTTGGTGTCAAAACTCCTTTGATACTTTTATATCTATAATACCAAGCTTGTCTGTCAGTTTGTCAAACTTCAGTTGCTTGCCTGTTGCTTGCCTGTTCCAAAACTATGCTAAGGATATTTTAAATATCAGCAGGGTCATCCACAGTGGACAGGTTTCGAATGACCCTGCTGATATTTAAAATATTTAAAATATCTGAATTTCCAAATGAAGACAGACTAAGAAGGAGAGACGGACTACTTCCAAATATTAAGTCACTGAAAACCTTATGAGTAACAGTAGAACACTATCAGCTCCAGAATATTGGTTATTGAAACATGATGAAGAGCACCAGAATATTGTCAGATACAGTGTCAAAGATTAGACTCTCTAGTTGGAAGGCACTCAAAATTCGACTGGGGAAGAACTGACTCCTCAAAGTAGAGTTGACCATGATGACACGAATGGAGAAAAGCCTTCGGACCTTCATTTGCTGATGGGCACAACTCAAAATGAAAAGTAATTGTAAACAGCCATTAATAATCAGAACATAGAATGTACAAGTATGAATCTAGGAAAATTGGAAATTATCAAAACTGAAATGGAACTCATTAACATCAATATCCTAGGAAATAGTAAGCTAAAATGGACTGGCATTGGCCATTTAGAATCTGATAATCACATGGTTTACTATACCAGGGATGACAAATCAAGGAGGAATGGTGTCACATTCATCAGCAAAAACAAAATATCAAGATCTATCTTGAAGTACAAAGCTGTCTGAGACAGGATAATACCCATACGCCTATTAAAAAAAAAAAAAAAAGATCAGATAATACCACTGTTATTCAAATTTTCACACCAGCCACTAAAGACAGTGATGATTAAATTGAAGAATTCTAACAAATTCTTCAATCTGAAATTGATCACACATGCAATCAAGATGTATTGATAATTACTGATAATTAGAATGCAAAGGTTGGAAACAAAGAGGAAGGATCAGTAGTTGGGAAATACCGCTTTGGTGATTGAAATGATGCTAGAGATCACATGATAAAATTTTGCAAGACCAATCAATGACCTCTACATTGAAAAGACCTTTTTGAAACAACATAAAGGTTGACTCTACACATGGACGTCACCAGATGGAATACACAGAAATCAAATTGACATATGTGGAAAGATACGGTGAAAATTCCATATCATGTGCCAAAACAAGGCCAGGGTTAAACTGTGGAACAGAGCATCAGTTGCTTATATGTAAGTTCAGACTGAAGCTGAAGAAAATTAAAACCAGTCCATGATAGCCAAAATATGACCTTGAACGTATCCCTCCAGAGTGTAGAGATTATCTGAAGAACAAATTTGATAAGTTAAACATTAAAGACTGAAGACCAGAAAAGTTGTGAGACGACATCAAGAACATAATACAGGACAAAAGCAAAAGGTCATTAAGAAGACAAAGTTGGAAAAGACCAAAATGGATATCAAAAGAAACTCTGACACTTGCTCTCCAGCATAGAGATGCTAAAGCAAAGGGAAGAAATAAGGAAGTAAAAGAGCTGAATAGAAAAATTCAAAGGGCAGCTCAAGAAGATGAAGTCAAATATTATATTCCAGGAAAGACCTGGAATTAGAAAACCAAAAGGGAAGAACATGTTCAGAAATTCACTCATTGAGGGAACTGAAGAAATA
>NW_006408533.1:7300635-7353352 GCF_000296735.1 Chrysochloris asiatica | reverse complement strand
CTACAGAGGCCACATGAGCCCCCGACTCTCCTCACTGAAGTCCCCAAAATACAAACCACAATAGTTACCCTTTAATGACTTCTGAGTAGAACTGACAAAGTTGGAAAGAGACTGAGTTGCTATCTGCAGATGGTCAAATGCTGTTTTACAAAGCTGAACAACTCTACATCTCAAACCATTATGTCAGACATTAACATGTTGATGAAACTGGAATGAGCACTTGGACAAAGAATCATATTTTTTGATGTTCGTGTGACATTTACATTTCAAAATATTAGTAAGTAGCATGTTTCTGTTGTTGTTAGGTGTCATTAATTCAGTTTCAGCTCACAATTTCATTTTAAAATCTTAGTAAGTAACATGTTTCTGTTGTTGTTAGGTGTCATCAAGTCAGTTTCAGCTCACAGAGACCCTATGCCCAACAGAATAAAATAGCGGCCTGATCTGACACGATCCTTACAATTGTTGTTCTGTTTGAGCCCATTGTTGTTTCCACTGTGCCAATCTGTCTCATTAAAGGTCTTCTTCCCCTTCGTTGACCCTCCACTTTACCAAACATGATACCATGACAAGTTTTCATAGAGAATTTGGAATAAATCTAATACTATGAGGACAACGAAACACAAATTTATAAAAATGTGGAAGTTTTTCTCAGAAATATGTCTTAAAAGGAGCTAAAGAGAAAAAAAATTAATGTTTTTTTAGAATTTGAGTAAACATACTAGAGAGAAAAGAAAGGGATAAGAAAATACAAATATGGTTCTGACATGTTCTAGGTGTTTCAGGTACATGTTCATTTCATTTCCTTTATTCCTTCCCTCAAAGAAATATGTATTAAACATATAATGTACCATAGAGTAAACAAAGTCAAAACTAATAATCTCAGCATATATTCCATCAGGGAGAAAGAGATGATAAGTAATAAACATAGTAACTAAATACCTAAAACCATATAGGCTATTAGAGAGTGGCAAATGCAACGGAAAAATTAAGCAGAAGAAAGTAATCAGTAGTGCTGGTGGTGAGGGTATGCATTAGGGTGATCACATTCAGTTTCATGGAGAAGGAGACACTTTCTATTATTTGAGAAAAAGAATGTTGAACTGACAAGACTGAAAGAAAAGATTTATTAGCTAAGTTGAAAGTTTACTTAAATACTTTTGTAAATGCCCATCAAATGCTTCTTTGAGAAAAACCCTAAGTCTATTTTATATATAACACCAAAAAAATTTATTTTATTATTGTTCCCTACTCTAGTTTGGAGTCTTGGTGTGGCACTGTGTGTTAATGAGCCAAACTGCAAAGCCATTTGAACTGCAAGTTTGATTGTTCAAGCTCACCAGATGCTCCTCGGAAACCCTATACAGGGTCGCTATGGGTCGGAACCAGCTCAACGGCACTCAACAACAACAACAAGTCTAGTTAAAGTCCTGGTGTAGCACTGTGGATTAATGTGTCAGGCTGCAAAGCCGTTTGAACTTCAAGCTCACCAGCTGCTCCTCAGAAACCCTACACAGACAGGGTCGCTATAGGTCTGAATAGACTCAATGGCACTTAACAACAACAATTTTAGTTTACCCCTTATCCTAAAGTATCTTATTTGTTCTTCTTCTTTATTTTTTTTTTTTAGTGAGACCACACGTGCAAGATTTTAATAGACAAGGTTAACTAAGAAAAGCATTTGACTTATTCAAAAAGGAGAAAAGTGAGGGAAAGCCATGAACCGAGGCAGTCTTAAGAAAGAGAATCTGAATTTCAATATTAATTGCTGATAAAATAAACATTAAGGCAAAAAAATATATATAACAGTAAAAGAGGCAAAGAAGGACACTATGCAATTATTAAAGGGCAAATTGAACAAAAGGACATAACCATAATAAATATCTTGTTGACCAATGAAAGAGTCCCAAAATACATAAATACAATTCTATCTGAAATGAAGAAAGAAACAGCTAGCACTACAATAATAGTAAGATATTTTAATATCTTAATTTCGATGGGCAAAACAACTAGAAACTCAGAAAACACGTGGAAGAACTAAACAACAATCAATTTGACCTCAGAGGCATATATAGAACATTCCACCCACAACAGGACAATATATATTTTTTCCAATGCACATGTAACATTCTCCAGACTAAGCCATATGTTGGGTCACAAAGCAAGCATCAAGATGCTACATAGCATTTTTTCAGATCATAGTGTTATAAAATTAGAAATCAACAACAGGAAGACCAAAGTACAAAATCAAATGCACAGAAATTGAAAAACATCCTAATGTAAATGACTAGGTAGTAGAAGAAATAAAAAATGGAAACAAAACTTCTCTGAATCAAATGAGAAGGAAAATACAGCATTTCAAAGTCTTAGTAGTACAGCAGAAGCATGGTTCAGAGGGCAATATATATCAATAAATGCACACAACCAAAAAAAAGAAAGGACCAAAATAAACATGTTAATCAATTTGTTCAGCAGTTAGAAAAACTAAAACCAAAAGCAAAATAACCATAGAGTCATGAGAAGAAAAGAAATAATAAAGATTAGAGCAGAAATAAAGAGGAAACAGAAAAGCAATATAGAGTGAAAGGATAAAGGAAATCAACAAACCACAGGCATATCTAACAAAGAAAAGGAGAAGATGCAAATAATACAATAAGAAACAAAATGGGTGATGTCACAACAGAACCAACAGAAATAAAAAATATAATAACAGAATACTAGAAGAACTCTAAGAAATCCATATTTGTGCCCATTCCAAAGACAGATGAACCAACACAATGCTGAAAGGATTAAACAATATCATTAATATAGCATACAAATAAACTTTTGCTGAATATAATTACAAAATGATTGCAACAATGCATCAACAAGGAGCTCCCAGAAATTCAAGCTGGATTCAGAAGAAGGCATAAATATAGGGATACCATTGCTGATGTCAGATGGATCTTGGTTGAAAGCAGAGAATATTAGAAAGATGTTTACTTATGCATTATTGACTATGCAAAGGCTTTTGACTGTGTGAATCAGAAGAAAGGGCATTCCAGAATTTATTTGTACTCATGAGGAACTTGTACGAAGACTATAAGGTAATTGTTAGAACAGAACAAGAGATACTGAATGGTTTAAAACCAAGAAATGTATGCACCATGATTGTATTCAAGGATTTGTATTCAAAGTTGTCAAAGATTTCACCACACCTATTCAATCTGTATGCTAAGCAAATAATCTGGATTATATGAAGAAGAACTTGGCATCAGGATTGGAGGAAGACTCATTAGCAACCTGTGATATGCAGATGACGCAATCTTGCTTACTGAAAACAAAGAGGACGTTAAATAGTTATGGCAGAATATCAAAGACGACAGCCTTCAATATGGATTACATCTCAATGTAAAGAAAACAAAAATCCTCATAACTAGATCAATAAATAACATCATGAAAATGCAGAATAGATTGAATTGTCAAATACTTCATTTTGCTTGGATCCACAATCAACACTGAGCAAGCAGCAGTCAAGAAATAAAACACATTTCACTGGACAAATCTGCTGCATAACATCTCTTTAAAGTGTTCAAGACAAAGATGTGAGTTTAATGACTAAGGTGCAACGGATCCTCCAAGCAATGATATTTTCAATAGCCTCATATGCATGTGAAAGTTGGACAATGAATAAGGAAAATTGTAGAAGAATCAATGCATCTGAATTACGCTGTTGGAGAAGAATACTAAAAGGACCACGGATTTCCAGAAGCACAAACAAATCTGTTTTGGAAGAAGTACAGCCAGAATGTCCCTTAAAAGCCATGAGATGAGACTTCATCTTTCATACTTCAAACATGTTTTGGGGAGGAACAATATGCTCAGTAAAGAGTGGGGTTGGCAAAAAAAGAGGAAGAATCCCAACGAGATGGATTGACACAGTGGTAGCAGTAATGGGCTCAAACAACTGTAACAATTGTAAGGATGGTGAAAAACAGCAGTGTTTCATTCTGCTATTCATAGAATTGGTGTGAGTTGCAACAACTAACAACAACAACGACATGAAGAACTGTGCATCACTTTCAAAAAGATCAAAGACTACAGCCTTCAGTATGGATTGCATCTTAATGTAAAGAAAACAAAAAATTCACAACTGGGCCAATCAGTAACATCAATATAAATGGAGAAAAGATTGAAGTTGTCAAAGATTTCATTTTATTAGATACACAATCAGCACTCAAGAAGGCAACAATCAAGAAATTTAAAAACTTGCTTTGGAGAAGTGATTGGCTTACAAGCTTTCAAGAGGGAACCTATAGACAGGGGGCCTGGAGGAAGGCAGAATGTCCAGTGAGTAGCATCCAATCTGCCTAGGCGGAGTTGATGAAATGAAATGCAGATGGGTCTTTTGTGATACAATAGTGAATAATTGTTATCAGGACTGATTGTGAAGGTTGGAAATGTAAAGGTAGATATTTTATAGCAAGAAAGAAAGTGATTAACTTCTCAGTCTAGGAGCAGAGGTCCCTAGGACCATCAATGGAGAAGAGCCGAGAACAGGACCCTACCCAGAGAAACAGTGATGCCTGAGATGGAGGCAGAGACAATGACATGGAGTGATGGAGCAGCTGGGGGCTTTAGATCCAGAGAGGGAGAGGGGCTGTTTGCTGAAGACCGGGGGGCAGGCTTGTGAGGGTGGTTGAGGATGCATGGAGGGGATTGTAACCATGGCAATGATACAATGTACGATAGAATGAATGTAAAACTAATCTTCTCCCATGTAAACTATCATATAATTCACAATAAAACACTAAAAAAAAAAAAAAACTTGCTTTGGGCAAATCTGCTGCAAAAGCCTCTTTAAAGTGTCAAAGAGCAAAGGTGTCACTTTGATGACTAAGGTGTGCCATACTCAAACCATGGTATTTTCAACTGCCTCATATACATGCCAAAGCTGGACATTATAGATGCATTTGAATCGTGGTATTGGTGAAAAATATTGAATATACCATGAAGAAAGAACAAATCTGTTTAGAAGAACTACAGCCGATTGCTCCTTAGAAGGGTTGATGGTGAAACTTTGCGTCTCATACTTTAATATGCTGTCAGAAATAGAAAAGGATGAGAAAACCCTGGATATATTTTATGAAATGACCATAACCCTTATATGAACACCAAGCAAAGACATCACTAAAAAATGAAATTATAGCGCAATATCCCTCATGAACATAGATATAAAAATTCTCAATAAAAGCCTAGCCAATAAAATTCAACAAAGTAGTATTACATCAAACAAATATATATCATGACCAACTTGAATTCATACCAGAGATTCAAGGATAGTTCCATATCAGAAAAATAACATAAGCCACCACTAAATAAAACAAAGGAAAATAACCACATAGTCACATTGATTGATGAAAAAATGACATTTGACAAACCCTAAAACCAATTCCCGGTAAAAACAATCAATCAAATGGGAATAGAAAGAAACTGCCTCAACATAATTAATGGCATATACTCAAAACCAGTATCCAACATTGCTCTCAATGGAAAGAAGCTGAAAGCATTCGCTTTGTGAATTAGAACCAAACTAGAATACCCTTTATCATCATTCCTATTCAATATTGTTCTGAAATTCTTAGTTTGAGCTCTAAGAAAACAAAGGAAAATTAAAGGTACCCAAATTGTCAAAGATGAAGTAAAATTCTTTCTAAATGCAGATATAATCCTATGTATAGAAAGTCCTAAAGACTCAACAAAGAAAATAATTAGAACTCATTGAAAGATTCAACAAAGTGGTGTGGTACAAGATCAACATGCAAGAATCAATCATATTCCTTAACACTAACAGAGAGAACTCTGAAAAGGAAATCAGGAAACATTGCCATTTACAGAAAGAAATACTTAGAAATAAACTTAAGCACAGAAACAAAAAACCTATACAAAGAAAACTGCAATGCACTACAAGAAACCAAAAGAGATTTACAAAAATGGAAGAATATACCATGCTCAAGGATAGGAAGAATTAACATTGTGAAAATGTTAAGATTACCCAAAGTAATTTGTAGATACAATGCAATCATAATTCAAATTCCAACATTATTCTTTAAAGAGATGGGAATCCTGGTGTGGCGCTGTGGGCTAATGCATGAGACTGAAAAGTCATTAGAAATGCAAGGTGGATGGTTCAAGCTCACGAGCTGCTCCTTGGAAATCTTTTACAGGGTCTCTATGGGTCAGAATCAATTTAACAGCACTTAACAACAACAACGTTATATTTAAAGTAAAGTGACCTAAGATAAGAAAAGCATTACGTAGGAAGAAGAACACAGTTGGAGGCTTCTCACTCCCTGATTTCACAAACTACTACATAATCACAGTGGTCAATACCCTAGTACTAGGGCAACAATAGACAGATAGATCAATGGAAAAGAATTGAGAAACAAGAAGTAAATCCATCTACAAACAGACAGCTTATCTTTGAAAACGTGGAAATCACATTAAAAGAGAAAGAGATAGTCTCTTCAACGAATGGTGCTGGCAAAATTGGAAATTCAAGGACTTCTGGCAAGATGGTGGACTAGGCAGATGCATGACATGGATAAAATAATAAAACAGACATGGATGAAAATTCTGGCCCCCTGAACTTCATAAGAAATGTTAAAGAGGTGGAAGGAGTGCTTTCTGTGGAGGAGGGGCTAAGAGAGGGAGGCTGACTTGTGAAAGGTGGCCAGACACAAAGCTTGTGAATAGCTTTGACAGCAGAGGGAGGCCTGGCAGAGAAGATTGGTGAGGGAGACAGAAAAGGTACAATTTATTCTTTTTCCCATGCTAGCCTGGTGACCAGAGGTGTGGACAGGTCCCACCCTAATCCACCACCAGTGCAGATCCTGCTCTCCGGGAGTTCAGAGTAGTGTGGTTGGGAGCCACGCCAGCATGAGGTTGAGGCCAACTGCACTGCTTTGGTGGATTTAGATGGGCTCAGCTCCAGACCTACAAAAGCTCACAGTCACCAGACCAGCATTTAACCAGTCACCCTGCTCCCAGATTCCTTGTGGTCCTAACAGACACTGAAACCAATTCCATCAAGGGCCTTCATGAACTACTTGTTGGATTGAGTGCCATGAACATAGATAAGACTGAGGCTAATAGGTACTTCTTCTAGAGTCAGGAACTCTGCTGTCACATCGCTTCCACAACTACCTCTTCAGCTCCTTGAATTGCAGAATCTTCCCAGCGATATCTTCCCTCCAGGTCCAACAACTACACAGTTTGTTTTTACAAATAAAACAACCTCACAATGCCCCAGATATAACAGATAAATTTATCTCACATGAAAAAAATGAGAGAAAAAGGCTCAAATGATTAAGATGCAGAGCCAGAAGATGTTTCTGAGAAAGAAAAGGTAATAGAGCTGAAAAAAAAGTTTTTTTAAGAATGATATTTAGGTACCTTCAAAGGATCAATAAAAAGATTGGAGAAAGCAAGGAGAACACAATAAAAACTTTAGAAAATTTCAGGAAAACACTTCTAGAACTAACAGACAAAGATATACATTTCAAATATATACATTGCAAAATATATACAAATTTTGAAACAATACAAAACCTGCAATTAGAAATCCAGAAGATTAAGATTTGGGTTGTGGAGCAGAAGAGACAGACTAAAAACAAAACAGGGTGAAAACTAAATCCTGAGTTCCATCATAACAACCAACAGTGGCATCCTGAAATTTTTCAGGTGGCATTGAAGGCAAGAAACTGAAAAATGATATTAAAGTCATACTTTTATTAGGCTATAGATTTTTTTCTTCTTCTTCTCTCTTTTCTGTGATTATAGACTATATTATCCAATCTGGGTTTTTTTGTTTTTGTTTTTGTTTTTTTGCTGTTGCTCTTTTGTTTTTTGGTCCCCTCTTTATCAATAACAACACTGCTGCATGTTAGAGTACTGTTGGTGTAAAGGGTTACACGTTGGACTGCAGTTCAAATCCACCAGCCGCTCTGTGGGAGAACAATGAGGCTTTCTGCTCCCCAAAAGATTTTCAGCCTCAGAAAACATGTAGAGGGTTGCTATGAGTTGAAACTGACTTGATGGCACACAATGACCACCACTACTGCTGCCGGTTCCAACCAGTCAATTGCAATCCCTGCAACACAGTCACTTAAAAGAAAAAATTGTTGTGACATCCGCTCCTACTCATGGTGCACCATACGATACAGAATAGAGCAGCTCCTTAGAATTTTCTTGATTTTACTCTGTATGGAAGCAGATCACCAAACCTTTCTTTCTCAGAACCTATGGGTGAATTTAAACCACCAACTTTTAGATGAGCAGTAAACCATGGCACCACCCAGGCACCTGGTCAGTCACTAGTGCAAATGAAAAAGAAAACTCAAGGGCTGATTTATCTTAGACAGACACAGATATTAAGACCTAAATGGCAAGTAATGATGGATCACTAAAAACATTAATTCACTATACCCAGGGATTGCAAACTCTAATTTCTAACCTAATAATGGAATATGTATGTATAGTTTTTCTATTAAATGATGGATGGGCTTACAGGAGTGGGGATTGGCTGCTTAAAAGTAGCTTTTGGCAGGAAATTAAAATTTTAGTTTCACAAAATTATTGACTACTCCACAGGAAGTCAAATGGCATTTTTAATTGCTTACCATATTTTATCTTATGGTATGTTTGGCTGAAGGGTCATAAGGATTCTTCAGAATATTTTAGGCATATTTTCTAAATCTTCCCCCAAATGACAAAAATATTCACAAAATAGGGATACATTTGCTAATATATTGTAAGGATGATCAATAAACTCCAAGGGGGGAAAAGAAAAAAAAAATGTACAAAAAGAGCTGCTATAGGAAACCAAGTCAAGGCTCAAGGCAGTGAATATTAGGGTCAGGACCTAGAATCTAGAAACAAATTTACAACACACACAGGGAGGGCACCAGAAAAGCCAAGTGATATTAGTACATTCATCTCCTGTTTCAACCCAAAAAGCATAGCAGATAATATGATGAATCTGAGTGTCCCTCAGGGGCACCATGAGAATGCACATTAGGACCTGGAATTGTTCTGAAAGATCAGAATATATGCCTGTCCTAGGAATAAGAGCTGCAGCATTCTCAGCTTCCAAATGAAAATTTTTAGAAAGCATGAAATCCAAAAGTTTATTCACCCCTTATCAATCATGATCTCTATCTGAAAGATCATTTTTGTCAGTCAGTCAATCATAGAGAGCAATTATATTTAATTTATAGCATGAAGACAGTTAAGTGATAAAGACACTAAACAACTGATCTAATAGGACTATATGGTTCTAACAACTAAAATTAAATTTGCATAAAATGTTGTATTACTGGCGGTGGTGATGTGCCACTGAGTTGGTTTCAACTCATAGGGACCCTGTTAGAGGATGTCTGAGACTGTAAATCTTTGTAGGAACACACAAGTTGATAGATTCCAATTGCAGACCTTACAGGTAGCAGCCTAGTTCATAATCCATTACATTTATAGGGCTCCTTATTTTATTATTATGAAAGATTAAATTAGAGTCCGGGTATGGCACTGTGGTTAATGAACTAGACTGCAATGTTGGATTGAATCACAAAGACAGTGGTTCAAGCTCACCAACTGCTCTTCAGAAACCCTAAGCAGGATAATTTTGAGTTGGAACTGACTTGATGGTACTGAACAGCAACAACAATGAAAATTAAATTAAATTATACTAAATGATAAGCACCTGATTTAAAGCAACTAATGATGGCAGTAGAAATCAGACCTATATGTATTGGCCATTTAATAGGCAGACAATATGGGCAATACTTTATTATACTTATTCCTCAAAGCAAGCCTGCACATACATCTGAGGAAACTTAAGTTCAGAGAGGTTAAATCATTTCACAAGGTTATATGACTTTAAATAAATGATCATTAAATCAAATTGGGGCAATCTAGTGCAAGTCAAGATACAGGAAAAAGTTTCCATTCCCCTAAAAATTGAGGAAAAACAAACTAAAGCATTTAAAAACCCTTCCACTTAAAATAATAATAATAATAAGATTTTTATAAAGTCTGGGAACTCCTAAAGCAGTTATATTTTAAATTATTAAAATCATTACATGTGATCACTGCAAGTACAACATTTTATTTGACTTGGAATAATGAACTACATTTTTCATCAAGACGAAAAACCATTCATAACTACACAAAGTCTAGATTCACCCCTATCCCAAGAATCTGCAGTATTCCCTTTAAACAGGGGTGGGGAACGAACGTCAGGCCTGGGGGTTGTATAAGACCTGTGACATCATTTGGTCTGGGCCTGCCAAAGCAACGGCAGTTGCAGCCATCACATTGTTGTTGTTATTGTTAAATGCTGTTCAGTAGTGACTCATAGCAACCCTGTATAGGGTTTTCAAGGAGCAGCTGGTGAGTTTGAATCACTGACCTTGCATTTCAAACTAACCTTGAGGTCAAGTGCTTATCCTACAGTGTCACACCAGGATTCTGCCATCCCAATAGGGATGAATTAATTAAATGTTTGAATGTCTGATCAAATATGGTAGGCTAATTTTTAAGTTGATAATTTTGTATGTCCTGCAAATTATATTATAAATTTGTGGCAGAAAAAGTTTCCCACCCCTACCTTAAAAGAATAGTAAAAAGGAAAAAGAAAAATAGTAAAAACAAACAACAACAACAACAACACCTGAAAACATGAAGAATGCAGAAAACATCCAACAAAATCACTAATATCATGTACAAGTAAAATTCAAAAACAGTTGTAGTAGTTCTTCAGGGAATGGCAAGAAAATCAAGCTGGACTGAGAAGACGATGTGGGGCATTTCTGACGTTAGATGCATCTAACATCTTTCTGGTATCATCCAGCTGAAAGTAGAGAATACCAGAAAAATGCATGTTGCTCCCTTGAGTCGACTTCGACTTATCATGACCCTATACACAAGGGAACAAAATAACCCATTGCTCAGTGCCAGTCCATCTCACTGGGGTCTTCCTCTTTTTTGTGGCCCCTGCACTTTATCAAGCATAATGTCCTTCTCCAGGGACCAGTTCCTCCTGATAATAAGTACGAAGTATGAGAGATGAAGTCTACATACCTCTTCCAACACAGATTTGTTTTCTCTTCTATCAATCCATGGTACTTTCAATATTCTTTTCCTATATAATTCAAATCGCAGCAACTTACCTGTGGTCTTCCTTATTCATTGTCCAATTTTCACATGCATATGAAGCTGTTAAAAATACCATGGCTTGGATCAGGTGCACCTTAGTCTTCAAACTAACATCTTTTATTTTGAACTCTTTAAAGATGTCTCATGCAGCAGATATGCCTAATGCAGTAGGTCATTTGATTTCCTGACTGCTGCTTCCATGGGTGTTAATTGTAGATCCAAACAGAATAAAGTCTTTGACAACTTCAATCTTTTCTCCGTTTATCATTATGTTATATATTACTCCAGTTTTGAGGATTTCTGTTTTCTTGTTTACTTATGCTTTACTGACTATGCAAAGATATTCAACTGTGTGGTTCATAACAAACTATGGACAAAATTGCAAAGAATGGGAATTCCAGAATACTTAATTGTGTTCATAAGGAACCTATACATAGACCAAGAGTCTGTCATTGGAACAGAACAATGGGAATGGTTTAAAACCAGTAAAGGGGGGGTGCCACTGTACTGAAATGAAATGCCTGTACTAATCTGCTCATTTCTTAATTGGATTGTTGTTGGGTCTTTGCTTTCTTATCATTGATTTATGAGTTATTTGTATATTTTGGATCAAATTTTTATTATATTTCTGTTTTACAAATAGTTTATCCAAGTGTGGGCTTTTCTTTTCTTTCTCTTAAAATATCTTTCAAAGAGTACTTTTTTTTTTTTTTTTTAATGAAGTCCAATTTCTCACTTTTTTTTTTTTTCCCTTTTTTTTTTTTTTTTAATGAAGTCCAATTTCTCACTTTTTTTTTTTTTCCCTTCTGGCCTGTATTTTCTGTGTTGTACCTAAGAACTTTTTGGATAACTGAAAATAGCAAAGATTTTTTCCTAGGTTTGCTTGTGAATGTTTTAGTTTTTGCATTTAAAATCATGACTTATTTTGAGGAAGTTTGCATACATGGTGCAAAGAAATCATCAAACTTCATTCTTCTGTAGACATATACCTAATTGTTTCAGCTCCCTTTCTTGATATTCTTAATATTTTAAATATTTTATCCTAATTTATGGCAATCTAAGTCCAATTTCTCGTGTTCCATGAAGGATTTAGATTAATATAAATTTACTAGCTTTTGATAATATAATATGTTGTTGTTGTTAAGTGCTGTCGAGATGAATCAGACCCATAACGACCCTGTATAGGGCTTCCAAGGAGTAGGTGGTGAGCTTGAACCGCTGACCTTGCAGTTCAAATGGCTTTGCAGTCTGGCGCATTAACCCATAGTGCTACACCAGGACTCCTTCTATAATAATAGCCATCCTTAACAGCCATCCTTTAATTCTTCCCTCGTATACATTCTCCCCTTCTTCATTTCATTTTTGTTTAAAAAATTATTTTAGTATAATATATATAACAAAATATGTCAATTATTTTTACATGTACAGTTCAGTGACATTAACTATATTCACCAAATTTTGTGACCTTAACCACACCTTTCCAAATTTTTTCATCACCCCCTAAGAAAACTTCTGTACCACTTCAACAATATCTCCATTACTCCTCCCGCTTGCTCCAGGTAACTACTAAAGAATTTTGCATTTGCATTTCCTGGAGATTTCATATAAGTGGTATCATATAATATTTGTCCTTTGGATCTGATTTATTTCACTCAACATAATGTTTTCAAGGTTCACCCATAACAGCATGTATCATAATTTTATTTGTCGTAATGTCTGAATAATATTCTATTGTACAAATATATGTTGTTGTTGTTGTTATGTGCCGTGGAGTCGGTTTTGATTCATAGCGACCCTGTACAGGGTTTCCGAGGCTGTAAATCTTTACGGGAGCAGAAAGCCTCATCTTTCTCCTGCGGAACAGCGGGTAGTTTCTAACTGCTGACCTTGTGATTTGCAGCCCGATTCGTAACCACTACGCTACCAGAGCTCCATTTTATTTATCCATTATCTAGTGATGGGCATACATTGTTTCCACCTTTTGGTTATTGTGAATAATGCTACAATGAACTCTGGAGTATAAATATTTGTTTACATTCCTGCTTTCAATTCTTTTGTAGATATACCTAGGAGTGAAATTGCTGGGTCATAAGGGAGTCCTATGTTTAATTTTATGAGAAAACACTAAAGAGTTTTTCATTTTATTCTTTGACCAACAGTAGATGAATATTCTCCCTGTTTCCTTTTAGAACAGAGTCCCTTCCCCTCCACACACTCACAGACACACACACACAAACCCACACACCTACAGTCACCACTATTCAACAAGTCCCTTGCAGTGGTGTATAATAATGTAATGAATTTGGACAAACAATAGAGCACAGCCAATGCATACAACTGCCAGATCACATACAGTTTATAATTATTTTTTTCATAAAGTTTCTAGTCACCTGCTCTTCCTTTCCCCATTCTGCTGAGTGGGAGAGAAATGGAAACCTTATGTGGGACTAGATTCTCAGGTGATGCTGATGTGCAGAGGTCCCTAATGTCTTTACATTCACCTGCATCTACACTGTGACATAAGAAATGATAATCCATCTCATTCAAGACTTTTGGAGCTCTTTTTTTAGAAATTCATAGCCTATTGTCCAATACAAATATTGGTACTGGATTTTTGTTTTTGTCCTAATTAAAACTTAGAAAATGTGACAATGGTATAATTGTCAAACCAGAAAGCTATAACTCCTGTTATAACAAAATAAAAATTTGACAAAACTGCCTAGAGAGTAGACACGTTAGCTCTGCTGACATGGAGAGCAATATATAAGAAGGGAGAGGGCAATGCACAAGAAAAAGGAGGGTTGCAGGAAAATAATGAAGACACAGGGAGGTATGCATGAGTTGAAGGAAATACAGGTAAATAGTGATATATGCACAACCTTGGACAACACTGTTCTGTGCATAGATACCTGATTTGAGTTATAGGCTGAATTAGCAAGGGAGGAAGAGTGGATATATGTATATTCCTACATCCCACAAATATATGAGTTTAAAAAAGGATATTTGTATATAAGTATTTACCTTTCATGCAAACACAACTAGGGATATGACGCTGCATTCAGCAGGCAAAATGATGAAAATTTCCTAGATATTATCAAGTATCTTAAGGCAATGAGTCGATGGGCCTGGGAGCTCAGGACCATAGTCTTAGGTGGCAGCACAGTCAATTGGCATAACACAATCCACAATGACAGTGTTCTACATCCTTCTTTGATGAGTAGGTCTGAGTTCTTGAAAGCTCATGAGCAGCCGTCTAAGATACAGGTTTTGGTCTCTCCATGTGTAAAAGAAACAAGAATGACAAGAATTGAAGAGGCTTGAAATCAATGTGTCCAATGAACCAATGGAACATAATAAGCATCAGTCCCCATGATGCTTAGACCAGAATTACTAGACAGTGTCCAGCTACCACTACCAACTGCCCTGAAAGGGATTACATTAGAAGGTACCAGATACAGTGGGGAAAATGTGAAAAAAAAGCCTCAAAATTCTTTAATAAAAAATAATTTTTTAAAAACAGGTTTTACTGGTAAGAAAGAGATTGGAGGAACCTGAGACTATGGCTTGTGAATACCCTTCAGGTCTAGAAATGAACTCATCCTCATGACCTAATTTTCAGCCAAGCAGTAGACAGGTTTATAGTCAGGGACAACAACACTAGTAAGGTATGCTTAACATGGACTGGTCAATCATTCAAAATCAAAAGGACATCATTTTCCGAAAGACAACACTGAGAAGGTATAGGAAGGTGAGTGGAATGCAAAGAGGAACCAGAAGAAGGAAGTCAGACAACTATTGTTGCATGGATAGGATTACAAACATTGAGATGTATGTTTACATTGAGTGTATGATTTATTGAATGTAAAGCAGATGATCCTGTCTGTAAACCTTCACTCAATTCACTGTTAATAATGGAGCAATCTACAAAGTATGGAAGACTAAAGAGTTATAATAAAGTATCTGGACAACTCAGGCTAAAATTCTTTCAATAGTTGTGAGAAAAAAAGACAGTTATAGACCTTATTTATTTGACAATATTTACCAAGGTTCTGAGATAATTCTCCATTTAATTTCTGTGAAGAAATCACTGTAACATGAGGGGGCTTTGAAAAGTTTATGGAAAAATGGAAGTTAAAAAAAATAATAATCATTCACTTTACCTGACTTCAATGGCTGGATGATCAGAATGCAACTAGAAGAAGAAAGAAGAGGGGAGAAAAAAAAGAGAAATTTGATACAATTTTATGAACTTGACATACACCTATGGATGCAGTACCTCAAAAGAAAGAACAAATCTTTACAGGGAGGATCATTCCCATCCCCTCAGTACACTGGGTAGACACGGATGGGCAACTTGGACATTGGCTACCCAAAATGGGTGGAGGGGCCTACAAAGGCAAGAAGTGACTGGCTTACAAACTTTCAAGTGGGAGCACAGATCCAGAGGGCACAGAGGAAGGTAGTATCTTCACTGAGTAGTGTCCAATCTGTCTGGGCGGGGCTGATGAAAGGAGATGGATAGGATTCTTGTGGTACAATAGTGAATAATTGCTATCAGGACTGACTATGAGGATTGGAAATGTAAAGGTAGACATTTTGTAGCAAAAGGAGGGGAGTGATTGACTTTGCAGTCCAGGAGTGGAGGTCTCTGAGACCATCAAGGGAGAAGAGTTGAGTTTAGGACCCTACCCAGAGAAATAGAGATGCCAGAGATGGAGCCAGAGACGATGACATGGAGAGATGGAGCAGCTGGGAACTCTAGACCCAGAGAGGGAGAGGGGCTTGTGCTGAGGAACAAGGGGCAAGCTTGTGGGGGTATACCCTTTGGTTGTTTGATGATGCATGGAGGAGATTGTAATCATGGCAATGAAACAATGTACAATAGGATGAATGTAAGGCTAATGTTCTCCCATGTAAACTATCACATAATTCACAATAAAACCTTTTTAAAAACAAAATAAATAAATGGTATAGTTAAAACTGTAAAAATCAACAAAACCTGAAAAAAAAAAACACAATAGAATATTTTATGAACTTTATGAAGTCCCCTCATAATAGCGTAGCATTTCCCTTGAATGAATAATTCTGAGTACTGATCATGTTTATTTACAAAATGGTCACTTAGAGATAAAAAAAAAAAAAGAAAAAGTGTCCTTCTCAGTGTATTCAAACTTCCACTAAAACAGATAAAGTGAGTAAACAAAGAAGCAGTTGCCACTGACTCAATTACAACTGATAACGGGATTTGTGACAGAGTAGAAATGTGCTCCATAGGACTTTCAAAGTCATGACTTTTTGAAAACAGAATACCTGGTCTTTCTTTTGAGGCACTTCTGTGTAGGTTTGAATTATTCACTTTTCTGTTAGTAATCAAGCACTTGACAATATACTCCCCCCAGAGACTCCAAACCACCATAAATCTGTTGTTGTTACATGCCGTCGAGTCGATTCCGACCCATAGCAACCCTGTAAAGGGCTTCCAAGGAGCAGCTGGTGAGCTTGAACCACTGACCTTGCAGTTCAAACAACTTTACAGTCTGACACATTAGACCACAGTGCCACACCTGGACTCCAACTTAATTTATATGTGTGTGTGGGGGGGGGGGGGTTATGTGCCATGGAGTTGGTTTTGACTCATAGAGACTCTATGTATTGTTTCTGAGGGTGTAAATCTTTACGGGAGCAGAGAGCCTCATCTTTCTCCCATGGATCAGCTGGTAGTTTAAAAATGCTGACCTTAAGGTTCACCTGATTCATAACCACTACACTTCCAGAGCTCCTTTTATACATATGTAAGCGTATATATATGTTATTGTTGTTATAAGTGAGGTCAAGTCAGTCCCAACTCATAGCCACCCTGTATAGGGTTTCTAAGGAGCAGCTTGTGGGTTTGAACTACAGACCTTACAGTTCACAGTTCAGTGCTAATCCTACATGGATATATCCAACATACATATAAACAAGTAGTGTGTGTATTACACATGCACACAAATATATATATATACATATTTTAGAGTTGGAATTAATTTTTGAGAAAACTAACAAAATTTTAATTAGAAGGGAAAATTTAATACCAGATTGGATGGTTGATACTTCAATTAAAGCAAAGTTGTCAGATCAAAGGAAAATGGCCACTTCAAACCAATTTCTAAGAACTAGCCCATGACTAAGATCATATGGTTTCCTCATAGCTCTCCTGTTTGGAAAGCATTGAGTGAATGTAATGTCATGTCACAATCAAGTAGGGAAAGCAGAAAGCTAACAGATAATCTTGCCATTAAAACAAATGAAAGCACCTTCATAGGTAAAATGGCAATGCTGTTTGAGAAATCTAAAGTGTAAAATCTGTACCTCCTGAGGGCCTATGCCTGTACAGTGCTCAAAGAGCCAACTGATGCTGATAAATATACTCAGTCTTAGATGAAATAGAACATTTATTGGCAGTGGAGGGGGGTATGGTGACTGGTACTGACTATTCTAAACGTGTAAAATAAAAGTTAATGATTAAAGTGTCATAAGATTGCCCCTAAATAGAAAGAGCAAATTTTTTGAAAGCCAAAATTTTTATGACAAAATGAATATATTTTAATCTTCTTTTATAGATATTTTAATGCTCTTAAAACTCAAATGAAATTTGGAAATGTTTTATGATTTTTATTTTACTACAGTGATTGTTTTATGAGCAAAGAAATAATTCAGGATTTTAAACAACCATTTTTAAGAGATCTTCGAGATAAGTCAATTTTCTTAAGTGTCACATTATATTTATTTCAATGCAGAAATTCTAGATAGGATACGAAGGACAACATTTCTAAACCTGATTAGTTATTAAATAATTCAAAACCCAAGAATTGTGATCAAACAGGCCTGTAGGCATATCTAAGTACTACTGAGGTGAAAGTGCCAACCAAAGCAATTAGGTTGAAAATTAATGTCTGAATGTAATCAATGGAAGAACTGGCTGTGGACCTTCACGTCTGCATCATCTTTGTTTATTGCTATAGCCTGGTATCACAGGAAAACCAACTCATTTTTCAAAGACAAAGAGAAAGGATGTTTCCCTCAATTTAGGCATTTCTAAATTAAATTGGAATCTATAGCAAGTGATTCCATGCTCAGATCTTAAGCTGATTTTTATTAATGTTGCTGGTCAGTAATGAAGATAAATGGTAGGCACATTCCACTTAAGTCAGAAACTACAAATGCAAGGTTGGGGCAATTGAGAGTGATTAATTATATTTTCTCTGCAAGGTTTCATTGGGGGGCTAGGGTTACCACTTCCTCTAATGATGTCCCTTACACTGACATTAGCAGCATTGATGTAGGAGTTGGATGCTTGACATTCTTTATTGTTCCAGATGGGACTCAGAGGCATCATAAGAAATTTCAAGGTAAGCCTATAAGAGGAGCTTTCAAAAGTTTGTTGAAAAATGAAATAAAACAATAATGGAATTATTCCATGAACATTTTGAAGTCCCCTCATATTAGGTGTTGTTTTTCACAGTGCATGTTATACCAATTAATAAAATATCTGAACAAGACTCCTTTCATAGTTTTGTATATCATAAGTAAACTTCTGTTTACTTTTCATGAGTAGAATTTTGTGGAGAGCTGATGAGTTATACAGAAAATTTTCTTTTATTTCAACTTAAGCAGCTGGGGTGGTGGGAGGGGGAAAGGAATCTTTGCAAAATGCATTAGACAATTTTACAGCCTTGCTAAGTACAGTTTGCTAAAGCTAATTTAATTTTTATTTTATGATTGATGACTTTGAAGTGCCTTGAGGTCAGCGTGAATTGTTGCTGAGGTAATAAGCAGTAGTATATTGAACTCTGAATTTGAACTGACCAGATATTGGTTTATATCACTGTGCTTTGCTTCTTTCTCCCTAGAGCAGAGTACAAAAAAGAAATGCGTTTGTGTTATAGTTCTAGTTACAGCTTTTATTGTATATGTGTGACACAACTTGTGGTTCTTGGAAAAGATGTGGTTTGTGGGCATAAAATGTTTCCAGTGATCCTCCCACCTAGGTTTAGATGGACACATTCACAACTCTGTTCCCAAATGGGGGATGAAGCGTGGAGGGGGCGCTTTTACCATCCCTCAGTGTAAAGGTATTTCAGCGCTTCCACATCCTCTGAAACCTCATTTCCAAACAGAGAAGGGAAAAAACAAAACAAAAAACACATGCATACAGACTTTATTGGATTGTCAGTATTGCTAATGACTTCATGATCGAATTGGCAAGCATGACAATTGTGCTCTGGATCCTGATCCTTTAATATGAAGACTATAATAACAATTTACTGTCAAATTATGCCATCAACATAAAAATCCCATCTTCTATCACAGTCATGCCCAAATGCAAGTCTGCAGATGTGTATGTAGTTTCTCATCGTCTTTAGGGAGTAATATAGAAATACAGCATTCAGGCTTTGTCCCAGAGATCCTTCCTCTGGAGTTCAGAGGAGAGGCCTATCACTTTGCTTTTGTCTTTGTTTTGGGGTCTTTTTACTTTGTTCAAAGGAAACAGTACTCTAAAAACCCTTCTAGGAACAAGTAAGGAACCTACATAATAAAATAGAACTCCTTAGGAATACTATTTATAAGAGCTGAAGGGTCAGTTCTTTCCATACCATCGAAAATCTAAGACTGGAAACTCCCATGAGAAATTAAAGAAAGCTGCATGATAATGGTGATGGAAGATGGGTGAAGGTCATTCCAAATGTTCCCATAACTTTTCTAACCTAAAGATCCAAAGTCCTTAGACTCTCATTTTGCTAAAGTTTTTCACAACAACACAAAACACTCAAGAGTTAGAGACCTTTTCAAAATCTCTCTTTTGAAAGAACAAAGAAATTGCTTCCTTTTGTATCAAAGAATGAAATGTGTGAAAAGTGGGTAATAGGAATGCGGATGAAATTATTTATTGAACACCTATTCTGTGAAGACATTTGATAGAAACTTTCTGTATATAATTTTATCCTATTTTAAATTATATGAATAATTCAATATTAGTCCCATTTAGAAATGAAGAAATGAATATTTTAGAGGATTAAGTATCTGCCCAAGGTAAAAATTATTTTAAAATAGTAGCAACAGTTAACAATAGCTAATATTTATAGAAGACTGCCTATGTCAGACATTGCATTTGGTTCTTTATATCACTTTATTTTCATCAAACCATATAAGGTATATGTTATTCATTTTTTGCAATAGCAGCAGTACCAGCATAAACTTAGGCTCAGAGAATGCAAATGACTCCAAGTTTAAAAGTAAATGGCACCTGGAGTTTAAATTTAGGTTTTTCTGAGTCTAAAACCTATGTTATTTCCACTGTACCAAGCGTAGATGGGGAGATCTATACACCCTGGCTACACAATGTGGATCCCTCAAGTATTGGGTAATAATTCAACCAAGAGATGCTGAAGTAGAAATTATATACATAAAAATAAATATACAATAGGACATCCAGAATATTTAAGGTACGTGTTTATTAATTAATAGTGTTTACCAACATGCATACAACATAACCATTTCCTTTTTTTGGAAATTTACAATCTTGGTGGTGGTGGTGGTTATGTGCCGTGGAGTTGATTCTGACTCATAGCGAACCTGCGCAGCATTTCCGAGGCTGTAAATATCTACAGGAGCAGAAAGCCTCATCTTTCTCCCGTGGAATAGCTGGTAGTTTCAGACTGCTGACCTTAAGGTTCGCAGCCTGAGTCGTAACCACTATGCTACCAGAGCTTCTTTAAATACCCAGTGAAAGGATTAGAATGTTTATGATTGGTGCCACATGGCTTCTAATAATAGCATAGCATGTACTGAGCTCTTATTATGTGCTCAACAAATAAACTTCATTAATACATTTATCCTGTAAACAAGTGTATGAGATATATAATATCATTATGCTTCCCTCCCCATTTTACAGAAAAGGCAACTGAAATTACTCTACAGAATAAACTATTCTGTCAACATTCATGGAAGCAGCAGTCAAGAAATCAAACGACGTATTACATTAGGTAAATCTGCTGCATTAGACCTTTTTCAAGTGTTGAAGAGCAAAGATGTCAGCTTGAGGACTAAGGTGCGCCTGACGCAAGCCACGGTATTTTCAATCAGCTCATTTGCATGCAAAAGCTGGACAGTGAATAAGGAAAACCGTAGAATAATTGATGTCTTTGAGTTGTGATGTTGGAGGAGAATATTGAAATTGCCATGGACTGCCAAAAGAACAAACAGATCTGTGTTGAAAGAAGAGCAGCCAGAGTGCTCCTTGGAGGCCAGCATGGCCAAACTTCATCTCTCATACTTTGGATATAATGTTAGGTGGGACCAGTCACTGGAGAAGAACATCATGTTTGATAACGTGGAGGGTCAGAGAAAAAGAGGAAGACCCAGTGAAATATACTGGCAATATAGCAGCATCAATGGGCTCAAGCGTGGCAACAATTGTGAGGATGGCCCAGGACTGGGCAGTGTTTCGTTCTGTTGTGCATAGGGTCACTATGAGTCAGTACTGACTCGATGGCACCTAACAACAACAACATAACTGTCTGTTGTTATTGTTCAGTGTCATTGAGTTGGTTTTAACACATAATTACCCTGTATAGGGTTTTCAAGGAGCGGTTGTTGAGTTTGACCCACCGACCTTGCAGTTTCAAACTGACCTTGAGGTGGGTTGCTTAGCCTACTATGCCACACCAAGACTCCTATTGCCCTCTAGACAATTACAATTCTTAGAGATCCCATAGAACAGAGTAGAACTGTCAAAAGAGTTTTCAAGGTTGAAATCTTTATGAGAGCAGATTGCCACATCTTTCTCCCATGGAATAACTGGAGATGTGTACCAATGACATTAAGGTTAGCAGCCAAATGCTTAACCACTGCACCACCAACAACAACAACAAAACTCCATTGATCCTAGTAAAAAGATGATTGAAAGTGGTCAAACTGAGAAGAGAACAGAACTTCTTGAAGCTTCAAAATGAACAGTTTTTCAAGCTACAATAAAAAATTCTTGTTTTAAATTTTAATTAAGACCTTAAATTTCAGTTTTGACATCCTTATATCCAAGTGGCCAGCAACAAAAATAGATATTTATAAAATAATTATTTAAATCCTATATATGCATTTATAGAGTCCTGGTGTGGTACTCTAAAGGAGCTCTGTTAGGTTAGGCTGCTAACCTCAAGGTCAGCAGTTCAAAAACACCAGCGGTTCCATGGGAGAATGATGAGGCTTTCTGCTCCCTTAAAGATTTATAGCCTCGGAAACCCTATACAGAGTCACTGTAAGTTGGAACCCACTCCACAGTATAACCAACCAACATGGTGTGGTGCTGTTGGACAAGCACTGGACTGCTTACCACAAGGTCAGCAGTTCATATCCACAAGCCACTCAGAACCAACTCGAAAGCAGTTAACAACACCATATGTATTTATGTAAAGAGCAAAGCAAAAAACAATTTTTAAAAAAATTTAGATTGTAAAGGAAACTGGCAAAGAATTCTTAATATAAAAAAAATTGATTTCTTGGTTAACAAGGCTAACAAATAGGCTGGAAGAAGATATTAGAAATTTGAAATAATAATAATTATCATTAAATGATGCTTTTTTCAATTATCCATATTGAAAAAGAAGCATAAATTCTATTCTCAAAACTGGGTCAAGAGGGAAGGATAACAATGACAATGAGAGTCAAGCCGTCAAAACCCCACCAATGCTTTAAATAGAGCATCTTTCTTCCCAGCCCTAGAGCTTAAGGAATGGGGTACAGTAGAACTGAGTCAAACAAGGATTAAACCACTTTGTCTATTTTTTTTTTTTTTTACTGAATTTCATTGAGGAGGCAGGTATCATATTTTATCTAATCTAAGTAGCTATCCATTACAATACACCATTAGTTTCGGTGTCACTAAGAACAAAAAGGGATCCCTGAGTTAGCATCTAAGCTACTTATAGGAAGGTTGGTCGTTTGAACCAACAAATGCACAGGTGCCTCAAAAAAAAAGACCCGATAATTATTTTCAGATATTTTTACTTGGTTCAGATAAAGAAACTACTTGATGGCACTTAACAACAGCAACAATTCTAAAAGATCTTTTTGTGACAAATTTCTTGTTGTTGTTGCAAAATACCGTTGAGTCATGCCTGACTCATGGTGACCCTGTATAGCATTTTTTTCAAAGCTGAAAATCTATGTGGAAGCAGATAGCATCATCTTTATCCCACAGAGCGGCTTGTGGGCTCAACGACCCACCTTGTGGTTCACAGTAGAATGCTTATTGTACAGAGTCATAGTGCTCCCGTAGTACAAATATAGAACCAGTATAATGGAATAGAATCCCTTATGAATCCTATTTGTAAGAACTGAAAGGTCAGTTTGTTTCATATCATTGAAAATCTAAGTCTAACTAAAAGGTCACGACCATGAAGGGCCAATAAAATGTAACTCTATTCTGAAACACCTGGGATCGCCATGAGTCTGAATTAACTTGATGGCAGCTGGTCAACTGATTGAAGAAAGGAAAAGCAAATGATGATAAACAAACTATGGAAAATACTTCCTTATCATCAATAAGACTTTTCCTGATTGCAAAGATATTAAACTGTGGATAAATGCACATGTTCTAACCAATGGAATATCATACAATCCAATTCACAATGATGCCTTAACCTTGGTGAGTCTGCAAATCTAATCTGGATTCATGAAATTAATTATATGACCAAGCATAAACTACAACAGGAAAAGTCAAATACTTCTAACACATTTTATAACTAAAATGAAATAGCAAAGTGTACAAAGTACATGGATTTTGTAATCAAATAGATGTGGGTTTTAAGATTGTTGTTGTTAAGTACCGTCGAGTCAATTCCAACTC
This sequence comes from Chrysochloris asiatica, assembly GCF_000296735.1. Classification (NCBI taxonomy): domain Eukaryota; kingdom Metazoa; phylum Chordata; class Mammalia; order Afrosoricida; family Chrysochloridae; genus Chrysochloris; species Chrysochloris asiatica. Next base: position 7,329,273 of record NW_006408533.1, on the reverse strand, counting down.
ATAGCAACCCTATATAGGGTTTCCAAGCAGCAGTTGGTGAGTTTGAACCACCAACCTTGCGATTCAAACCAACCTTGATGTTGAGTGCTTACGAATTTTAAGCTTAACCCCATGTTACTTATATACCAGGAGAAAAATTATTTAATCTTCGGTTATCTAATCTATAAAATGGAAATAATATCTCCTGAATCATCAGAGTTCTTGTGAAGGTTTAAATAGGGTCATGCATATGAACAGTGAGCAATTCGTGCCACAGAGAATTGTTCACTATGAAGAATCTCATTAGAATAATTATGTGGATGTGTGGGATACAGAATCTTGCAACCAGGTGAGTTGTCAATATTAAGATTACAGGACAAGGTTCTCTCTGACAGCATGAGCAAACATTGCCCCTTCCTTCCTCATAGATAATACCATGTATTTCTCTAGTAATAACTTCCCTAAGTATGGAATCAATGGAAAGAAATATTGAATAGCATAGTGAATACACTTAAAACTGACAAATTTCTAGATCAATTTGCAAAACTATATTGTTATACCACAAATGAAAGCAAAAGTGGGGTGTACAATATTATTATTAAATTTAATAACTTCAAGACTCAGGGATCATACTCATGTCTCTTTCCAGAGGCAAAGGGGATATTGCAATATTGCCACATTCGAGAGGGAAAGAAAAAACTGTCATATATTGGTTTTTCCACAACTAACCTGTTGTAAAATGGGTTTTGTTTGTTTGCGTGTTTAATTTGCGCTTTAAGCCTCTTACAGACATAATGATCTTGAAGCTTATATTTTATTTCTCCCTACGGCTATAATAAATTAAACTTTCTTATACTGTGGCTGATTCCATTTGCCTATATAAAACTCATTCTGATTTCTTTTGTACTTTATTGTAGCTTAGAAATGCTCTAGTAGACTTAATTTTTTCCCCTTTTTCTTTTGTATTAGGTGTGATCACCAACATGAATTAGAGAATTCTAGAAAAATCAAAGTAAAACAGTTCTGGAAAATGAAAAAAATTAAATAGACAATAAAAATTTCCTCTCAAATAAAATGCTTTTATGAAAACAGGAAGAGGATCATTTGTAGAAGACTCCAGATTTAAATGAACAAGATATGAGGCAAAATTTTAAGAAATGCCTTTAAAAAAATTATGCCTATACTCAGTACCATAGTCTCAGGGGACACCGTTATCAATTGTCATACATAATCCACAAAGACAATGTTCTACAGCCTACTTTGCCGAGTAGCTACTGGGATCTTAAAATCTCATGAGTGGCCAACTTAAGTGCATTGGTCTCTTAATGTCTGAAGGAAAGAATGATTGAAAATTGAAGACTCTAGAAACAATGAGTCCAGTAAACTAATGGACCAATTGAACATCAGTCTCCATGACCCTGAAACCAGAAGAACTAGATGATGCCTAACTTTGAAAATGACCATATTCGAATATATTGAATATATATAGAGAGAAAATAAGTCAAAGTCATAAAAAAAAATTAATTTAATTTAAAAATGACCAGCCTTACTGGCTTACTGATGGAACCCCAAGACAATGGCCTTTAATCACCCTTCTGCTCTGGAATTGGACTCACCCCATGGCTCCATTTTCAGCCAAATAATAGATAGGTATATAAAGGGGGACAATAGCATTAGTTAGATAAAGATCAAAAGGGCATCACTTACCTAAGGACAAAATCCAGAACAGCTGGGAAAGAAGGAGGAAGGGAAAGGCGAAACATAGTGGGGAAGTGGTCCAGGTGATGTCATACTCAGGGGATCGCAATCATTGAGATAGAAGGAAGCGTATGATTTGTTTAATATGAAACTAATACTTTGTTCTGCAAACCTTCACTAACTTTACAATAAAACGTTGTTTTTAATTATGCCATTGAAGCAAGTTTCAACCATAATATTTTATACCATTAAAATCAATAGTTTAGTTGGTTAATGTATGGTTAAGCTTCTAATATTCTTACGATAAAGTTCACCCTGCCAAAGTTAAAAATCGTAATAGTAATCTTATTTATTTAAAGAAAGGTCTATACTAAGGCTAATGGTTATCTCAAATACTTATTTATGCCAGACAATTAATCTAAACAAATTACATTACTTGCCTTAATAGGCAATATAGTCGAAGTAACAGTAGCCACTTCCACAGCCATTGTAAAATGTCTGTTGAATTAAAAATAAAATCTATCAGGCAGAAATTACCTGAAGAGCTTATTGCATAGAATTTTTATCACAATCACTAAATATTTGACATATATAAATAAAACTCATATAAAATCTTGATTAATTTCTAAATCACGGACACAATATGACATAGTGATAAAAATCAATGCTTCTAAACAATGCAAAGAACCAATATAAAACTATTGATAAAATCCTCCAGTCCAAGCCTTGCTGGGCTAAATTTAAGTCTATATGAGCCATATGCTCTCAACTGCATAAAGAAATAAAGATCACTTGCCAAAGACATCTTATACAAAAAGTAAAGTGAATTTCTGAGAAAGAAGTATTGAGGAATTTTAGGAAACATAGAGCCTGCAAGGTTGATTTGATCTGTGAGGTCAGCTGTTCAAACCAACCAGCTGCTCCTTGGAAACCCCATACAGGTTCGTTATGATTCGGAACTGACTCTACATCACTTAACAATTGTTCCTTTTGGAGCCCTGGTGTGGTGCTGTAGGATAAGCACTAGATCTATTTGACCACATGATCTATTTAAACAGCAAGGCCAGTATCTGAAACCCAACAGCCACGCCTCAGAAACTCTACACAGGGTAACTCTGAGTCAGAACTGACTCAGCAACAACAGAGTACAGTCACTTTATTTATAAAAAAAAGTTCTTCCATGATTGAAAATTTATTAAGCAAAACAATTGCCTCTCCTTTCCCAGTGGGGCAGCAGCTGTGATGCTTGGCTGGGAATACAACTAGAGTAGACTCCAAACTGGCTTTCATCAGTTAGGATGATCTCGTTCTCTTTCCATTGAGGTTGTTAAGTGCTCTCAAGTTGGTTCCGACGCATAGTGACCCTGTGTAGGGTTTCCGAGGAGTGACTAGTGAGCTTGAACCACCAACCTTGTGGTTCAAACTGACTTTGCAGTCCAATGCATTAACCCACAGTGCCACACCAGGATTCCGTCCCTTCCCATAGTGATAACTTTAAGAATTAGCTGTGACCTGAGATGGTACAATCAAGGTGTTTTCTTTTTTGCATGTGAATAATAAAACCTGGTTGGTGCTAACAGTCCTTCCATTCATGATGAAAGCCACCTAACAGCAAAGCCAACTCATGGCAAATGGTCAATCCAAAATTGACAGGGAGAAGCAAGAGCATGTCTGGTGTCTCCTTCACCTCTGATTGTTTTTGTTTGTTTTTTGCATTTCCCAGTAAATTACTTGATTACTTAAATCAATTACTTTCAGCCAAAAGCCACTTAACTGATGTAGAGGATAGGCTGACGTATTCATCCAGAACATAGATATATCATTTTTGTTGTTGTTAAGTTCTGTCAAGTAAGTGCCAACTCCTAGCAACCCTGTATAGGATCTCCAAAGAGCGGCTGGTGAGTTTGAACATCCAGCTTGTGGTTAGAAGCCCAGTGCTGATCCTACAGCATCACACCAGGGTTCCTAGAAAGCACTAGAAGGCATGTTTCCTATTTTCCAGGACAAGAGATAAGAATTAGTGACCCAAACCTGGTATGCTCTGATAGTACTAGAACCTCTGGTTGATCATGTCACTGGCAAATTCGGACATAATGAATTATCTAGCTGTATTCTTTCTGAGGCCAGGATGGCTAAGCTTCATCTCTCATACTTTGGACATATTGTCAGGAGGGAGTAGTCCCTGGAGAAGGATGTCATGCTGGGTAAGATGGAAGGTCAGAGAAAAAGAGGAAGACCCCAACGAGATGGATCAGCCAGGTGGCATTATTGATGGCATCAAGTGTGACAGCGGTAGTGCGGTTGGCCCAGGATCAGACATTGTTTCGTTCTGCTGTGCATGGTGTCGCTATGAGTCGGTTTCGACTCGATAGCACCTGACAACAACAACAACATTCTTTCCGTTGCTGTTTTTTAAAGCAGATGGGCTGCTTCAAGTTGTTCTAAAAAGTTGTTGCAATGTAGCAAAGTCTCTTCCCATCTGAGCAGATCTAGATAGATTCTTTTAAATTAGAAGATCGACTACTGGGGAGCCAGCCTTCCCAACCTACTGAGTACTTCACACTAACAGTGAAAACTTTAGTGTCAGAAGGTAAGTATTCTTCAAATAGGGATGTTGGGTAGTTTCATTTATTTTAGACCCACCCCTGAAGAAGAATAGAACGCCTAGTATTTTGTACATTCAGCCATTCTTCATGTTTCCAGGCTACCTTAACTTAATATATTTTTTCAAACAGGAGAGGGTGAAATCAGTGGGGAAAAAACAAAATAGCTCACCAAGTTCTCTCTTTCTTCAGCATCACTGAGGTGGTTTTGTAGTCATTATCAGTGATTGATATTCCAAACTAATGGACAGGATTTTCATCTCTTCAATTACAGACACCATTACAGGCAGTGGGAGAAGCCACAAGTGTCTTCTAATAGCTCTAGAGTCATTGATCCTAAAAAGTCTGAAATGTGTGCTTTTATTTTCAAGCGAAAAAAGTGCACGTGCAAACACAGCAGCCTATTCTGTAAGAATCCCAAACAGCCTTTAACCTTCCAGCCTTCTGAAGAACATAAAGAGACAGATTCTCTATGTGTTACTTCAAGCATATGTAGCAGAATATTAAAAATGCAAGTTTATCGTGACACCAAAAAAGTAAATAGAAAGTTCTAAACTGAAGTACCAGATGAAAATCTGTATTTTCAAAATAAATATCTAAAACGTATTTTAGTTGCTGTTAAGTGCTATTGAGTTGGTTCCAACTGGTGGCTGGTGAGCTCAAACCGCTGACCTGGCAGTTCAAACTGACCAGCGCAATAACCCACAGCACCATACCAGGGATCCAAAAGGCAGCAGCACTGGGTATTCTCACGCCCTACCCTGCTGAGTTTCCAAGCACATTCAGAGTGGTATGGCCATAGACATAATATACAATTCAAATTCAATCACAAAAGGGATATAAAAGAAGAGTTGTTTATGTGCTATGACCCTGACTCCTTCCAAGAAAGGTGAGAGAAGTGTCTGGTATCTGCTGCTCATCTCAAATTTTGTAAAACAGAAAACAAATAGTTCGCTGGGAAATCTTGGTGTATGTCTGCTGCATCTGAGGGGCACAGAGGATTGTGTTTGATGTGTGTCCTTACCCTAATGCCTCTTCCCTATGGGAGAGAAAGATGGATTGCTGCTACATTGGGGCAAAGGGTGCATATGTTCCTGGAGAAAAGGGTAGGTCAGACAGAGAACTGAGTGTGGAGTCATATCGAAAAAAAAACCAAAAACAAGAACAAATCCACTGCCATCAAGGTGATTCTGACTCATAGCAAGTCCTGTGTAGTGTTTCTGAGGCTGCAAATCTTTATAGGAGCAGGAAGCCTCATCTTTGTCCCATGGAGTAGCCTCGTGGTTAGTAGCCCAGTGCTTATCCTATAGCATTACAAAGACCACTTGTTGTGTTGTTAAATGCTGTTGAGTTGGTTCCAACTCATAGCAACCTTGCATCGGGTCTCCATGGAACAGCTGGTGAACTTGAACCGCAGACCTTGTGGTTCAAACTCATTTTGCAGTCTAGCACATTAACCCACAGCACCACACCAGAACTCTTTGGAGTCTTACAAAAAGGGTCACCTAGAGGACGGGCAATCAGCAATGAGAAGCTGAACCAGATTCCTAGGAACTTTGAAGACTTTAAAATATATCCATATGATAAGATTCTTGGGGAGGGGGTTAAGATCTCTGGTGACAGCATCTAATCAGTATCAAGAGGTCAAGAGCTAAGAGAAGGAAAGGTACTTAGACTAACAGGCCATTCATTATCTGATAGATAGAAGATCTGCCCATCTTAGAACAGAAAGTTCATTCTGACAGCTGTCAATGGAAGGACTTGTGTCTAGGCAAATACCAAATGTTGTAGAAGTGAGAGAGGCAAGATGAGGTTAAACAGGCTTTCTAGATAAAAACCTTTGGAAAGTTTGTTGGATGCATGAACAATCTTCCGTATTTAAATTCAATGATTTTGAAATATGTTAGTTGGAATGTTTCTTTATATTAGTATAATCAGAGTTAGTTATCAATAAAACTTCACTAATATACTTGTTAACTACTAAATCCTTGCATTATTATCAATATACATTGTAATTCTGTAGTTTATGTTTCCTCCAAAGAGCTCAAAGCCAAAGAATCAACATGTGTCTCTGTGAACTAGGCCAAAAACTCATTATTATGAAAATAAAGCACACAGATTCGAAATGGTTTCCCCAAGTTTACACAATGAATTGATTCATGGCAGAGGTAAAATTAACTGCCTCTTTCTTGATTTATCTCCCAGTGCTGAAGAACATTAGCATGTCTAATCTTTTTTTGTATAGTCTTCAAAATGTACAATTTATATTCTTATTATTCAATTCAACAGGTAAGGTACTTACTAAATCCAAACAATGTGTTAGGTGAGGTCATATAGTTTAAAATATTATAATAAGGCAAATTAAAGCATATTAGGAATGATAACAACTGTGACAGATGTGACTAAGTAATTTTTTTGTTACTAATCCAAATATGGAGTCCTGGTGTGGCGCTGTGGGTTAATGGGCTGGATCGCGATATCAGTTTGAACCAAAAGGTCTGTGGTTTAAGCTCACCAGCCACTCCTTGGAAACCCTGTACAGGGTTACTATGGGCCGCAACTGACTCGACCGCACTTAACAACAACAATCCAAATATTTTCATTTTTCCTTAGGAATGGAAGAAGACAATACAGAGTCATAAAATGATCTTGATTTGCTAGAAATTTTATCTAGCTAACAAATGCTTAATCTCACTGATTATAAAACACAAAAATGAAAGTATTATTTTGGATGCTAAGAACTTATTGTTTTCATTCAGATATTTAATTATTGTTTCTTTTATGTTGTTTTCCTTTTTTAAAAAGCATAACTAAATTTACCAAAAAGTTAGTTGCACTTCATTGCTCTTGTTTTTTATTATTATTTACTATTCAATGGGAATCTTGGTGTAGCATTGTAGGATAAGCCCAGCACTGCTAACCACAAGGTTCAAACCACCAACCTCTCCTTGGAAACTGTATACAGGGTCACTATGAATAGGAACTAATTTGATGACACTTAACAACAACAATTATCAATATCTTAGAATTGAGTAACTGGTTGATGCAAATTGTTCAGCAATCAACTACTGGCCAAAATCTGGCTTTTCAGACCTATCCAGATGTGATTCAGAGGAAGACTTACAATGTGCTTCTGAATCACTACCTTGAAAACCCAGTGGAGCAGTTCAACAGTGCCATGACTCAGGATTGACACAGTGACAAGTAACAACAGCATACATTGTTCTGGATTTTTTTTTTTTTTTGGTATCATTATAATCACGTAAGATCTGAGTCCGTGGTTTGTTCTTCTAACGACAAAAGAATACGAGCACAATTCACCCTTAGAATGGATCTACGTCAGCTTTGAAGCCTCCTGCTTTGTTTTAGTTGAACCATAAACTTTGTCAACCCTCACCATATCTCACGCAGTTTAAATGTAAATACAGACATCCATACATTGGTTCCTTTTTATACAGAATTGTAGAGAAAATCATGCTCATAGACTACCTAAAATGGTCCACTATGCTAGCTGTGTCAGATATAGCCATCTGTGCAAACCAGCACCTTTTCCCCAACATGAGCTCCTGTATATTTCAGTGATCAGAAGCCTAGCAATTACATTTCAGAGCATCCCATCTAACTGGATTCCTGGTTAGATTTGGCCAATGAGAGGCACTTATAAGAGGTTTTAAAGATGGTGGAGAAAAAGCAAAGTCATGTTATTGCTCCTCTAGAAATGGTGATCAGAAATGTGATCTTAAGACGATTTGAGTTTTGCAATGATCTCCAGATGTTTCCTGGTGAATCATTTTATTATGATAAATTGTACCCACATGGCAGAAAGTTGAAATCATTCCTGGACATTTTCTAATGATTTCTGAAATTCCCTGTTCATGAGAATTAAAGAAGCTCTTCCATGATTTTGTTTCTCCAGTCTTTCCAACAATAAAAAACAAAACAAAAAAATATTAATGTCATCTCTTAAATTTGATCCTGTCTATAATAACACAAATAGTTGCTCCATTCCAGGCAGGACCCTCTAAAAAACCACTGAAAGTGGCCCTAAGAAATAGATATTGAAAACAAGGAGGACTTGGGATAGCTTGTGTCCCTGGTTATGTTCAGAGATAAAAATAACCTCATTGCCAATGATGAATGAGATGATGGTGGTCCACTACATTAAGTGATTTTTATTGTAAAGTATTTAAGTTATCAGTTACAGTTTCTTGAAATGAAGTATCTGTTGAATGCAAAGTTTTGGAAACCAAGTGATTTTTATAATAAAACATTCTTAGGGGAAATCAAAGACATATGACTATCCCACTCCTACAATAAGAAATTGAAAATTCAGAGTTTTCAGTTTTCAACTTAAGGCATGATCAGATAACTAAAGAGTAACCCCCAAATTATCATACTCCTGTGGTGCTGTGGGTTAATGCGCCAGACTGAAAAATCATTTGAACTGCAAGGTAGGCAGTTCAAGCTCAGCAGCTGCTCCTCGGAAACCCTATACAGGGTCGTTATGGGTCAGAGCCAACTCAGTGGCACTGACAGCAACAGCATAGTCAAATATAAAACCAATATATTTGAAAACTAGAACCAAAATTAGATGATGTAATAATAGATTTCAAAAGTTCATGGAAAAATAAAAGTAAAAGAAAAATAAAGAGTATAAGCTTTCTTTCTCAACATAACTCCATCAACTTCAAGATTTTTTATAAGCAGTGATATCAACCATTTAGTCTATTCCTAAAGAGCTGAGCATCCGGGAAATTTAACTTCAGCAATGGAGTCATTTTACATTATTGTTTGAAGAAATACCATTGCCCTTTAAAAAAAAATTTAAGATTCAGAAACAAAAACAAGTCAAAAGGAGTCAAATCAGGACTGTAAGGAGGATGCCTTTAAAAAGCCCTTCGGAACTCTTGCAAAACTGTCCTTGTTTGATGAGAGGAGTGAGCAGGAGTGTAGCCATGGTGGAGAAGGGCTGTCTGGTGAAGCTTTCCTGAGTGCTTTTCTGCTAAAGCTCTGGTTAACTTTCTCAAAACACTTGCAAAATAAGCAGATGTTCTCATTCGTTGGCCCTCCAGAAAGCCAACATTTACACCATGCCTTGAATATCTCAAAAAAGTATGTTGCTATGTTGCAGTGCAATTAATTACTTCATAGCTTAGTGGTTACAAATCAGGCTGCTAACCTCAAGGTTGGCAGTTTGAAACTACCAGCCAGTCTGTGGAAGAAAGATGAGGCTTTCTGCTCCTATAAAGATTTACAGCCTCAAAAACCCTATTCAGAGTCACTATGAGTCGGAGCTGACTCCACAGCCCATCACCACCACCTCCATGACCTTTTTAGCTATATTTCTCCATTTTGTAATGTATTGTAAATCTTAGCCTCTAAGTCTCTGGCTATTGTCCCATTTTGGAGTGAGTTGTCTGTTATATGTTAATGAGGTAGCAATTAGGTGGGGTGTATCTTGAGTCCCCACCTTACTCAAGGATATAACTCAAAATCACACTACATGATGGTTTGTGTATATTTAAGGTGAAATATGGGGTCCTGATGTGGTGCTGTAGGATAAGCACTGGACCAAAAGGTCCATTTGAACCACATGAATGGTAGTTCAAACTCACCAGCTGCTCCTCAGAAACCCTATATAGGGTTATAAGAGCACTAGATAATTAAGACAACAATGTTCTACCTCCTACTTTTGTGAATAGCAAGAGGGGTCTCAAAAGATCATGATTGGCTATCTAAAGGTGAGACTATTGGTTTCTTACTGTGCAGAAGAAAGAAGAGTAATAAAAATTAAAGAACCATGGGAACAATTAGTCTAATTTACTAATGAACCACTGGAACGCTATTCTCCAAGAACTTGAGACCAGAAGAACTAGATGATGCCCAGCTACCACTATCAACTTTCTGAAAGGGATCATAAGAGAAGGTTCTGGTTAGAGTGGGACAAAACTCAAAATCATAGAAAAGATCAGGCTTACTGGTCAGAAAGAGACTGGTGGAACTCAGAGACTATGGGCCTTGTCCACCTTGGAAGTCTAAAACTGACCTTATACCCATGGTACAATTTTCAGCCAAGGAATGGACAGTTCTATAGTGAAACAATAACACTAATAAGATACGCACACCATGGAATGGTCAACCATTTGAGATCAAAAAGGCATTTATCAAAGGACAAATTCCAGAATGTTTGGGAAGGAAGAAATGGGAACAAGAAACACAGGGAGAAAGTGGGATAAGTGATGTTACATTAAAGCAATTGGAAACAGTAAGAAGAAATGAAGTGTTCATGATTTTCTGAGTGTGAAACTGATGTTCTGCTCTGTAAATCTTCACCCAATTATAAATAAAAAGGTTTTTTTTAAAAAGAAAGAAATCAGGAAGCAAGGCAAGATGGGATACTAGAAAGAAAGGCTGTGTGGCCCATCTACAGCAAAGATACGGAAAACTGGACAAGACAGAATCAGAGGATGACCCTTGAACTCTGAGTTTCTGATAAAGGGATACATAAGTGGATTAAGTGTTTTCTAGGAGAGAGAGTTGAACAGATGTGTCAAGAAGATAGGTGACTTCTTATTTGAGGCAGCCCACGGGATCTGCCACAGCCATTTTGAGTGTGTGTGAGCCATTTAAGAGAGAGGAAAACATTCATTTTATAAAAGCCTACACTCTGCCTCACAAAAACTAATCTGTGATTTTTGTTTTTCCCCTTTCTTTTTCCCTGTCTGGTTCTTCACTTCTCTGGTAGCCAGAGGCAAGAAGTCTATGCATGTACACCCCCAAGGAAGGTCTTACTTTGCAGTAAGTGGAATAGTGTGGACCCCACAACTGGGTGCATAATTGAAGGCATAGGAGACAGCAGCAATAATCCCCCGCTCTGGCAGATCTGGACAAATCTCCAACTTTGCAGAGTTGACCATGGCCATCCCTGGGCTAGTTCTCACCAAGAAAAGTGGTTTAATGGACATGTGGAGTAGAGAAACAGGGAAAGAAAATGAAAAAGAGTGGTTACAGATAAGAGAGGCACAGTGGGAACATCTTGAAACTTCTTAGGTGGCTGTGAAGGCAAGAGGCCAGTAGGTGGTACAGTAGCATTCTGCTTATTTTTCTGCTGCTATTTGTTTGTAGCAATAAACACACATATCCAAAAAGAAGAAAGAACCAAAAACATTAGCATATCATCTCTAACAATTAGAAAAAGACCAGCAAAGAAAGCCTACTGTCACCAGAAAAAGAAAAAAAGAAAAAGATTAGAGCAGAAATAAATGAATTTGAAAGCATAAAAACAATAGAAACAAATAATAAGACAAGAAACTTGTTCTGTGAAAGAAATAATAAAATTGACAGGCCATTGGCAAATCTAACAAAACAAAAGAGGGAGAAATTCAAATAACACACACAAGAAATTATATGAGTGATGGCACAACATTACCAATGGATCAAAATTGGACCACAAATCACAAGATCAGCAGTTCAAACCCACCAACTGCTATTCAGAAACCCTAAACAGTATTGCTGAGTTGGAACTGACTCCACAGCACTTAACAACAACAACAACATAAAGAACTGTACTCCAACAAATTTGAAAATCTAGAAGAAATGGATATAATTTTAGAAAAAGATAACCTACTTAATTAACACAGAGTGAAGTAGAAAACATGAACAGACCTAAAGAAAAAGAAGAAATTGACCAGGTCATTAAAAAATTCAAAAAAAAAAAAAAGTCCAGGCCCAGATGGCTTTACTAGTGAATTTTACCATTCAAAGAAACACTGACACCTATTTTACTTAAATTATTCCAGAATATAGAAAAGGTTGGAATACTTCTGAATACATTTTATAAAGTGCACATAACCCTCACACCTAAACCAAGCAAGGACATCACTAAGAAAGAAAATTGTAGACCAATACCCTTATGAACATAGATGCAGAAATTCTCAACAAAATCTTAACCTGTATAATCCAATAACATATCAAAAATATACTATATGATGATTAAGTGGGTTTCATACAAGTCATGCAAGGATGATTCAGTATTATAAAAACAACATAATTCAGCCTATATTTTTTAAAAAAAAAAAAAAAAGGAAACAAACTATATGATCATATCAGTTAATGCAGAAAAAGCTTTTGACAAAATTCAACACTCAACAGAGGAGGAATTGATGGGTAATTCCTCAACATAATTAAGAGCATAGATACAGATTCAACAGTTAATTCTCAATGGAGCAAAACTGAAAGCATTCCCTTTGTAAACAGGAACTAGACAAGGATGCCCTTTATCATCACTCCTATTCAATATTGCGTTGGAAGTCTTAGTCAGAGCTGTAAGATAAGATCAGGAGATTAAAAACATCCAAATCAGCAAAGAAACAGAAAAATCTCTATTTACAGTTTATATGATCCCATACATACAAAATTCCAAAGACTGAGCAAGAAAATTATTGGAACTCATTAAAAGATTCAGGAAAATGTTAGAGTATAAGATCAGTATACAAAACTCATTTGGATTCCTGTGGCACTATAGAATAAGCAATGGACTGCAAGGTCAGTTTGAACCACAAGGTTGGCAGTTCAAACCCACCATCCACTCCTAGGAAACCCTCTACAGGGTCACTATGAGTCAGAACCAACTCAAAAGCACCTAACAGCAACAACAACATCCTAATAAAGACAACATTGAACAGGATATTGAGAAAACTATCATTTACAATAGCCAGTCAAAAGATGAAATATTCAGGAATAAATCTAATTAGAGAAACTAAGGGCATACAAAGAAAACTACAAAACACTACTACAAGAAGCCAAAAGAGATTTACAAAACTGGAAAAGTATACCATGCCCACGAGAGGAAAACTTAACATTGTGAAAATATCAAAACTATAGATATAATGTGTGGTTACGAATCGGGCTGCAAATCGCAAGGTCAGCAGTTCAAAACTACCAGCTGTTCCGCAGGAGAAAGATGAGGCTTTCTGCTCCCGTAAAGATTTACAGCTTCGGAAACCCTGTACAGGGTCGCTATGAATCGGAACGGACTCCACTGCACATAACAACAACAACATAGATATAATGCAGACGAATCCAGATTTCAATGAACTCATTAAAGAGATGGGGGAAAAAAATTATCCTGAACTTTAGGAACAGAGGAAACAGACGTCAGATAAGCAAAGCACTACTTAAGAAGAATAACAAAGTTAGAGACCTCTCATACCCTGATCTCAAAAATTACTACACAGCTACAGTGGTCAAAACAGCCTGGTACTGGTACAATGGAAGATACTTAGATCAATAGAATAGAATTGAGAACTTAGAAGTAAATCCACATATAGTCAACTGAACAAAGGGCCAAAATACGTTAAATGGGTAAGAGATTGTCTCTTCAACAAATGGTGCTAGCAAAACTGGAAATCGATTTTTCAAAAGAATAAAACAAGATCCATGCCTCAAACCATATACAAAAACAAACTCAAAATGGATTAAAGACATAAAAGTAAAACCTAGAACTATAAAATATCATCAATGAAAAATTAGGCACAAACTTCAGGGTTCTAATAAATGGCATACATATACTATCAAATATTACAAATAATACACAAGCAATAGAAGACAAAATAGATGACTAGGACCTCCAAAAAATTAGAAACTTACATGCAACAAAAACTTTCATGGAAAGAGTAAATAGGGAGCCTACAGCTTGGGCAAAAAAAATTTGCAACAGCATATCAGACAAGGGACTAGTATATAAAATTTATAGAAAACTACATTTATAAGAAAAAGACAAACAACTCAATTAAAAAACGGGCACAGGACATGAAAAGACATTTCACCAAAGAAGACATCCTGGCAGTCAAAAAATACATTAAGAAATGCTCATGATCATTAGCCATTATTAGAGAGACACATATTAAAACAATAAGGAGTTATCATCTCACAATAACTTTAACAGAGAAGTTCAGAAAAACAAAAAACAATAAATACTGGTGAAATTGTGGAGAAGCTGGGGTCCTCCTACATTGCTGGTGGAATTGTAAAGTGGTTCAACCACTCTGGAGAATGGTATGTTGATTCCTCAGAAAATTGGAAACAGAAATACCTTATGACCCAGCAATTCCTCCACTTGGTATATATCCACAAGAAACATGAGGCAGGATATAAGTATATATATGCACACTGATGTTCACTGCAGCACTATTTACCATAGCAAAATGATGGTGACAGCCCAAGTGCTCAACAATGGAAAAATGGATAAACAAACTTTGATACATATGCATAATAGACTAATATTCAACACTGAAGAATAACGGTGAATCTGTAAAACACTTCATAACTTGGATGAACATGGAGGACGTTGTTGTTAATGTTAAGTGTCCTTCATGTTCATCTATGGATGGACTCCAACTCTTAGAAACCCTGTACAGAGTTCCCGAGAACTGACTGGTGAGTTTGAACTGCCGACCCTGCAGTTCAAGCCAATCGTGCAGTCCAATACTTATCCTACAGTGCCACATTGAATGAGATCAGTATTGTAAAAGCTTAAGAAAAGGTTTCCAGATTGAAAGAAACATTCTTTGATGGCTACCAGGGGTGGGAAGGAGGGGAGACTAATTCATTGGCTAGAGGGTAGACACACGTAAGCTTGGATGACAGGGAGGGCAAAATACAAGAAGAGGGAAGGTGGTAGAAAAATAATGAAGATAGGTGAAGAAACAAGGAGGTGTGCATAGGGTAAAGGGGATAGAGTAAATAGTGATATATATACAACTTTGGAACAACAGTTGTCTGTGTGTAGATACATAGATTGAGACATAGACTGAATGAGTAAGATAGGAAAAGTGGGAAAAAATATATACTTTTTTCAAAACCTTATATATAAGGGTTTGAAAGATATAAAAATAAACATTCTTTGATGGTTGCCAGGGATGAGAGAGAAGGGAGAGTAGTTCACTGGCTAGAGGGTAGACACTTGTTAACGCAGGTGATGGTGAGGGTAATATACAAGAAGAGGGATGCCAGCAGAATGATGAAGACAGGTGAAGATAAAGGGAAGTATACAAAGGCTAAAGGAGATAGAGGTAAATAGGATATATATACAACCTTGGAACAAGAATGTTCAGCAGGTAGATACATGGACAGAGATACATGCTAAATTGATGTGGGAGGCAGAGTGGAATATAAATATATTCCTGACAGATATACAAGAGTATTCAAGAGGATATTGGTACATGAGTATTTACCTGTGGATGTGGTGTATTACACTGTGGATGTGGTGAAGCATAAAGTGGGCAAAATGATGATATTATCAAATATCTTATGACAATGATTACCTGAGTCTGGGGGCTCAGGACCATAGCCTCAGGGGACACCATGATCAATTGGAATAACACAATCCACAAAGGCAATGTTCTGCATCCTACTTTGGTGAGCAATGTCTGGGATATTAAAAGCTTATGAGCAGCCATCTAAGGTGCAGCTACCCATCTGCAGAAGAAAGAAGAGTATTAAGAATAGAAGATTGGAATCAATTAGTCCAACAGACTAATGGAACATTGTGTGAACATCAATCTCCATGACTCTGAGACCAGAAGAACTAGATGGTACCCAACTACAACTGGCAACTGCTCTGAAAGTGATTACATCAGAAGACCCCGGATAGAGTGGCAGAATGTGTGCAACAAAACTCAAAATTATTTTTAAAAAAAAAACAGGCTCACTGCTTAAAAAGAGACTGGAAGAACCTGAGATTTTGGACCTTGACAATCTTTCAAGTCTGGAAAGGTACTCACATTAGTTACACAACTTTCAGCCAAGCAATATAAAGGTATAAAGGAGCTCTGGTAGCGTAGTGGTTACGAATTGGGCTGAGACCCGCAAGGTCAGCAGTTCGAAACTACCAGCCACTCCGCGGGAGAGAGATGAGGCAATCTGCTCCCATAAAGATTTACAGCCTCGGAAACCCTGTTCAGGGTAGCTATGGGTCGAAACCGACTCAACGGCACTTAACAACAACAACAACAGGGGGAACAACACTAGTAAGATATGTTATATGTTGTTGTCCAGTGCTGTCAGTCACTTCTGACTCACAGAGATCCTGTATAGGGTTTCCAAGCAGTAGTTGGTGAGGTTGGACCACCGACCCTGTGGTCCAAACTGACCTTGCATTCCAGTGTTTGCCCCACAATGTCACATCAGAACTCCTATGAATTATGGAACAGTCAATCATTCAAAATCAAAGGAGCAACATGTACTTAAAGACAAAAGTGAGAAGGGATGGGAAGGTGGGCGGAATAGGAACAGGAGCCACAGGGAGGAAGCTTGTTTCGTGGAGGAGACTGCAATAATGGAGACAAAACAAAGTGTATTCTTTGTTGAATGTAAAACTGATCATCTGGTCTATAAATCTTCACTCAATTCACAATAAAAAGTTTAATAACAAAAGAAGAAAGAAAGAAATCAAACAACGTAGTGTATTCCCAAATAAAAAAGAATAATAAAGTCCTCTCTTACAATTAGCTTATTAAATGGTCAAATTTAATAATAATAAAAATAATAATAAATAGTAAAATAAGATGTAAAAATAAATACTGGGAAGGGCATAAATTACTTGGGATAGAAATTCATATGACTTTCTATGAATTTCAAGGGAAAGGTTGACTTCTTAAGGACAAAAGACATATGAAATATCATTGTTTGAATTGTGTTCCCAAAATATGAGTCAGTTTGACTAGGTCATATTTTCTAGCACTATGTGGTTGTCCTCCATTTTATGATCTGAAGGAATTGTTCTATGTGTTATAAAACCTAACCTCTGTCTGTACTTAATGAGGCAGAATTAGGTTATGCTAAAGTGGATTCTGGAGTTCTAGTGTGGCACTGTGGCCTAATGTGTCCGACTGCAAAGCAGTTTGAACTAAAAGTCAGTGATTCAAGCTCACCAGCTGCTCCTTGGAAACCCTATACAGGGTCGCTATGGGTCGGAATTGACTCGACGGCACTTAACAACAACACCAAAGAGGATTCTAGTTGCAAAGAGCATCAGAATATTTAATGTACTCAACTTCTGCCTTATTAACCACAGACAGAGATTAGTTCTTACAACACATAGAATAATTACATCAGATCACAAAATGTGACCTAGTCAAACTGACTCGTGACAAACTATGGATAATATTGTGAAGAATGGGTATTCAAGAACACTTCATTGCACTTATAAGGCAACTTTACACAGACCAAGAGGCAGTTGTTAGAACAGAACAATGGGTTTAAAATCAGGATATGTGTGCAGCAGTGTTGAATCCCTTCACCACACTAATTTAACCTTTATGCTGAGCAAATAATCTGAGAAGCTGGATTCTATAAAGAAAAACGAAGTATCAGGATTGGAGGAAAACTCAGTAGCATCCATCCACTACTATGCAAAGGATACATATTTGCTTGTTTGAGGTAATGAGGTCTTAAAATATTCATTGATGAAGATCAAAGATTACAAGCTTTCAATGTGGCTTGCAGCTCAAAGACAATAAAAATCTTCACAACTGTACCAATAAATAATATCACAATAAATAGAGAAAGAAACAACTGAAGTTGTCAAAGATTTCATTTTGCTTGGATCCACAATCAACACTCATGGAAGCAGCTGTCAATAAATTAAAAGGTATATTGCTGTAGGCAATTCTGCTGCAAAAGACCTCTATAAAGAGTTCAAGAGCAAAGATATCCATTTGAGCACTAAGGTGTGTACCTAATCCACTTCATGGTATTTTCAATTGCCTCAGATGCATGTGAAAGTTGAACAAGGAATAAGGAAGACTGCAGAAGAATCAATGCATTTGAGATTCCTGTAAGCAGCCTGAGGTAATCTCACAAAATGGTTTGCTACTCACTTGATCCAGAAAAACCCACACAATTATTAAAATCCATAGGTTTAAATCTCCACGTCCATTTTTAGAACACCTGTGAGACTGCCCAGGCCATCAAGAGTATGCATATCTGGAAAGCCACCAAGTATATTAAAGATGTCACTTTGCAGAAGCAATGTGTACCACTCTGATGTCACAATGGTTGCATTGTTAGGTGTGCCCAGGCCAAACATTGGGATTGGACACAGGATCGGTGGCCCAAAAAGAGCACTGAATTGTTGCTGCACATGCTTAAAAAATGCAGAAAGCAATGCTGAACTCTGGTAATTGAGCACATTCAGGTCAACAAAGCCCCCAATATGCACCACCAAACTTACAGAGCTCATGGTTGGATCAACCCTACATGAGCTCCCACTGCCATATTGAGATGATCCTCAGTGAAAAGGAACAAATTGTTCCTAATCAGAAGAGGAGATTACACAGAAGAAAAAGATATTTCAGAAGAAACTGAAAAAAAAAAAAAAACCCAACCCAAAAATTTATGGCTTGGGAGTAAATTAAACTTAAAATGCAAATAAAATCAGAAATAAAAAGAATCATTGTATTTGAATTATGTGACTGGAAATGAATATTAAAAGTACCTTGGACTTGTTAGAAAAGCAAACAAATCAGTCTTGGACGAAGTACAGTCAGAATGCTCCTTAGAAGTCAGGATGGTGAAAATTATTCTCTCATACTTTTGACATATTATCAGATGGGACCAGTCTCTGGAGAAGGACATCATGCTTGGTAAAATACAGGTTCAGCAAAAAAAAGGCAGATCCCCCAATGAGATAAATTGACACAGTGGCCGCAACAATGGGCTCAAATGTAACAACAATTGTGAGGATAACGCAGGATCTGGCAGTATTTCATTCTGTTTTTTGTTTGTTTTTTTTTTTGCTATGCATTAGAGCCAAAGGGATGTATGGCACCTAACAACAACAAAAAGGGTTAAGTTGTATTTGCTATGTTAATGAGGCAGGATTAGGGTAGGATACAACATTCTTACTCAAGACCTTAAACTTCCCCTGTTTATTATTCCTGATATAGGAAGATTCGTGTGGGTGTGGCCTGCATCACTACTCATCTTATAAGAGATAAAAGAATAGAGAAGCAAGAAGAGAGGGAGTGACCTCAGTACCTCCAAGAAAGAAGAGCCAAAAGCAGAGTGTATCCTTTTAACTTTGGGTCCTTATGCCAAGAACCTCCTAGACCCAGGGGAAGATTGATGCCATGACACATGTACAACTTCAAGGAATACCAGGTCCACAGGTATTGAAAGGAGACAAGTACCTTCTTCTAGAACCAAAAGAGAGAGAAAGCCTGCCCTCAAGCCAGCATTCTGAATTTAAAGTTCTAGCCTTCTAAACTGTGAGCTACCTATTTATAGTACTTCAGTTATAGCAGCACTTAATAACTAAGAGAGGAACATTAGAACCCCATTGAATATAACAGATCAATTTTAGCTAAATCTTACAAATATGTAAGTACTTCTTGTTTACAAGGGAAAATTGTAAAAAAGTGAGAGTGCACAGTCCAATTTTAGACCAAACTAGTACAAAATTGAAGAGACAAGTTCTACCAGCTGCCTAAGTATAAATGCCATCTGATGGACTCTTAGATTTTATGCTGGACCCTTGAACGGGAGGATCCCACTCCACTGGAGATTGAAAGTTGTTATTTCTCATGGGTGCATGAAGCCCCCGAGCAAGTCATGAATGGAGCACTGAATCTGTTGATGCAGGGGTCCAGATGGAGAACTGTGAATGTGGGAGCTGTGTTCCCAAGCACACAGATGTTCTGCCTTCTTGTAGCTCTCAGAAGAGCTGTCCACTCAGACTTAGCTCCTATTTTCTCTGTTCTCTGAAGGGGCCCAGGGGATGCACAATCAAACAGAATGTGGTATTGAGGCAATTCATACAAACATTTTCGTTCTAGGTAAGTTAAAAAACAAAATGTTTTATAACAAAATTTTAACATAACAAAGGACAGAAGCAGTCTTTCTGAATGCTTCCTGAAGAATTCTAAACGTTTGTCTTAAATACCACCAAAGTATTTTCAGTCTAATAAAACAAATGGTATAAGAGATAAGATCTCACCATGCTCTCTTCTAAGGAGCATTTTGGTTACACTTCTGTTTGTTCCTCTGGCATTTCATGGTGATTTTATTATTCTTTGCCAATACCATAATTCAAATGCATAGATTCTTCTACAGTATTCTTTATTCATTGTCCAACTTTCACATGCATATGAAGCAATTGAAATATAACATGACATAGGTCTAACACAACTTAGTCCTGAAACTTATATCTTTGCTCATGAACTCTGTAAAGAGGTCTTATGAAGCAGATTTGCCTAAGGTAATACATTCTTCAGTTTCTTGACTGCTGCTTCCATAAGTGTTGATTGTAGATTCAAGCAAAACAAACTTGGACAGTTGCCTCTTATCTTGTTTTGGCTGATGACATTGAGCTTCCCCTCTCTTCCCACAGATGTAGTCAATTTGATTCCTGTGTATTCTATCTGTTGAAGTCCATGTGTATAGTTGTTTTTTATTCAATTTTTTTAAAAAAAGGTATTTGTAAAAATAAGTCATTGGTCTTGCAAAATTCTATCTTGAGATCTCTAGCCACATTTCTATGACCAAGGTCATATTTTCCAACTACTGATCCTTCCTCTTTATGTTGTCAGGGACCTGCCTCGACAGGGAAGTATGGTTCACGAAGTAGGGAGATCTGGCGGTGAAAGAGATAGAGAAAGAATATACACAAAGACGCAACGAGAGAAAAAAAAGAGACACTCCGAGACCAGAGTGGATGCAAAACTGGCAGACAGACCCTGCATGGCAAGCAGCATGGCTGTAAAGCTTGGCCCTGCAAGCAGTGATGCATGCAGGATTCAATCTGCATCCATCTTTTATTTCAGGGAGGGATTTTACACAAAGGAAGAAGGTGATCATTAAGACAGGGTACAGAAATAAAATGTGATCAATCGTTCAAAACAGGACACAATGATTTACAGGAACAAATTCTAAAATATACATCACAAAGTGTCTTAATAATCTAACATTCTTAATTTTCCAAAAATTCATGCAAACTGTTATAAATTACTTTTTTGGCTCAAATCCTAAGGCAGCGACTTGAGGTTTCTCAAGGCTAATTAACATACCTATAGCATTTAATCTCTAATGGGAAAAGGTGAAAAGGATTTAAAAGGTCTGAAGAGAGTCAAGCTGTTTCAGCTACCTGGCTTAGGCTTTCAGGAGGAAGAAGGACATCTGGGTTAATGGTTTACACCTGGGGACAGTTTGAAGGGGCTACTACTATTATTCCTTGAACAATACTCCTGGAATTTACCAATCTACTTTGAGTGAATACTTTGGGCAAATTCTCTCCAGAGCCTCTTTGCGTAATCCCAGCAAACTTGCCTTTGGAACTTTCATGGCCTCAGCTTTAGAAAGGGTTTTGGTTTTAATATGGTGCATGGATATCAAGAGCTCATATATTAAGTTAATATCAAACATAACTGAATAATTTGATAAAGAACAGTTTGGACATGCTTGCCAGTTGGCCAGGGCTTGTTCCTCAGAGAGATTTGTTCCCAGGACCCTACACACTGCCAACACAGTGGAGACATTAAGAGAGGCACATAAGAAACCATTTTCTCAGAAGCTACAATTACTGGAGTTAGAAGCATAGAATGAATAATAAGACCAAAGAAAATTATACAGAGGTAGCCCACCAGTGAGTTCGCAAAAACCAATGAACCCGGGACGTCAGTAGGTCACTTCCTTTGGCCCTCAGGGTCCCTGGCTAGCAATCCTGAGTGGGGCCTTCATGTTGGATTTTCGTCCATGACACAGGGCCTCAGCATCTCAGTGCTTGCGGTCCCCAACATTATGTCTTACCTTTGAACTCTTCCTGGTCTTAGTCTGGAAGCTCCACTTAAACCTGTCCACCATAGGCGACCCTGCTGGTTTTTAAAATACCAGTGGCATAATTTCCAGCATCACAGTAACATTCAAGCCATTACGGTACAACAAACTGAAAAATTAGTGATGGGAACCGAGGGTAGGGGAATCATTTATATCATCTAAGGATTCAAAGAGACACATTTGATCTAGAATGTTGTTGTTGTTGTTAAGTGCCACCAAGTTGGTTCTGACCCATAGTGACCCTGTATAGTGTTTCCAAGGAGCAGCTGGTGAGCTTGAACCACTGACCTTGCAGTTCAAATAACTTTTCAGTCTATTAGCCCACAGCGCCACACCAGGACTCCTTGATCTAGAATAGTGTTTATCAAAATGAGGTACTTGTAGTGTAAAAATGGTTTACATGTCAGATAGAGACTAGCAGAACTGCTGAGATTTTAAAACTTAGTCACTCTTAAGGTCTAAAATGAACTTAGCCCCATGGCTCAGTTTTCAGTCAAACAATAGGTATATAAGAGAAACAATAACACTAAGAAGGTACAAACTTTAGAATAATCAACAATTTAAGATCAAAAGGGAAGCAATTACCTAAGGACAAAATTTAGAAGGGCTAGGAAAGAAAGAGGCTTGAAAATAGGAAATGCTAAGAGAAATAAAACAAAATGTGTATTAATTATTGGATGGGAAAGTGATCTGCTCTGTAAACCTTTAGCCAATGCACAATAAAAAGTAAGAAAGAAAATATATAAAATGAAGTTCTTGTACCAACAACATCAGTACCATCTGGGAGCTTGTTAAAAAAGTAAATTCTTGGGACCTACTCCAGAGTTACTGAATTAGAAACTCTGGAGGAGGAACCCAGGAATCTTCTGTGTTTTAACAAGGCCTCCAAATGATTCAGTGCTCCTGGAAGCAACATTCAAGAAATCAAACAATGAATTGCAGCTAGCAAATCTGAGGCAAACGATCTCTTTAAAGACCAAGGATGGAAGATATGCTAGGCAGCAGGGCTATATGGCAGAGTAGGCAGAAAGATTGTGCAGAACTCTATCAGTAAAACATGGAAAACCAGACAAAACAGATTCAGAGGACAATTCCAGAACTCTGAAATTCAACCAAAGGGATAAAAAAGTGGATTGAGTGTTTATCAGGAATAAGATTTGGAACAGAAGTAAGAAGGAGGTGACTTCTGATTTTGGGTGGCCATGTCCCACTGCAACCATTTTGAATGGATGTGAGCAGATTAAGGGTCAAAAGAGTCCTCCCATTGCAGAAACCTGACAGTGTTTTGCAGAGATAAAGATTGAATTATCTTTTTTATTATTATTCCTTTTCCATTATTTTATTTTGCTCTGTATATGCATCTCCACTTTGGGGACCAGAAGGGAGGCCTGTATGAGTAGATACCTCCAGGGAAGGCTCTGCTCTATGGAAGGATCTGCACAGCATGGCTCACTGGGTACAGAATCAAAGGGGGAGGAGACAACAGGAAGAAACAACAGGAGTTGTTTGGGTCTGGCCAGCCCTGGGTTTGGTATTCACTAGAAGAAACAGATGAAAGGACTTGAGGGGACGAGAGAAAATAAAACCCAAAACCTTGTGTTAGATCACAGAGGCACAGTGGGAACATCTTGAAATTTCTCAGGCAGTTTGACAGCAAGAAGTCATTGTTGTTGTTGTTGTTAAGTGCAGTCTAGCCAGTCCTGACTCTTAGTGACCCTGTGTTGTGTTTCTGAGGAGCAACTAGTGAGCTTGAACTGCCGATCTTGCAGTTTAAACTGACCTTACAGTCCAACACATTAACCCACAGTGCCACACCAGGATTTAAATTTGTATGTACTTGATTTTATATGAATTGATAAATTTGAGGTAAATATGTTGTTATATTTCATTCTTTCACTTCTTTCCATTGTTGATAATTCAAATGTATGCTCACTAATGAATTTTCTTATTTCCTTCATTTTGTCAGTTTAGTTTTCTATTCCTTTTTCTTTTCTTTTGGCATTGAATGTAAGAGAGGCTTAGAATTACCTGAAAAAGAATTCAAGGAATGATATTGAGGTACAATCTTCCACAGGAAGATTGAAGAAAATTAGGAAGAAGTCAGAAAAGTGCTACAGAAACAGTCAAACAAAATAGATACAGCATTGGAGACGACACAAAACCTGAAACAGAGGTCCAGATGGTCAACACTAAAATATCAGAAATGAACAATACACTGAGAGGGTAAAGGAGTAGAATTGAAGGGATGGAAGCCAGACTCAGCAAGCTTGAAGAAAAATATCTCAATACTGCTAAGATTAAAGTATTCCTGTTGTCAACAAGAAAAAAATAATGAAAAAGTCTAAAGAAAGCCTAAGATTCATGTGAGACAAGATGCAAAAGAATAACATATGAGTGATTGGAATTCCAGAATAGGAAGAGACAAAGAAAATCACAGAAGAGATAGTTGAAGACCTCCTGGAAGAAAATTTCTCTAACATCTTGCAAGATGTGAAGATAAGTATTCAAGAAGCTGAATGAACCCCAAAAGAAAATCATCAAGACATATCACGACCAAACTCTCCAAAATCTGAAAACAAGGAAAGAATCCTGAAAGCAACTAGGGCAAAAAGAAGTGTTACCTACAAAAGAAAGTCAATAATATTAAGCTTTGATTTCTCTGCAGAAACCATGCAGGTCAAAAGGAAATCGGTCTGGAAAAAAAAAAAATTATATATTAACAACAAAAACTAACAACTAAGAATCATATACCCAGTAAAACTGTCAATCAAATATGATGGTGAAATCAGAACAATTCAGGATAAAAAACAATTAAAGGATTTTGTAAAAGCCAAGCTAGTGCTTCAAAACATGTTAAAGGGAGTTATTTGGATTAAGAATCAATAAAAGCAGACAACAACCAGAGGTTGACATACGTGGCAACACCACCTGGAAGTCAGTATAGACATGGAAGAGTCTAGAGCAGACCAAAACTGTAAGAATGAAGTAAGGGGATCTAGGAGGTCAGTCTATGATCAGGACAACTATAATGCAAAAGAAGGGAAACGTATATTAACAGATCTAGGAGGTAAGGAGGTAAGGTAGACTTCAGGATAAAGCAGACTGTTTTAATATGAGGAAGAATTTAATAAAATATAGGTTAACCTCAAAGAAACGTAATACATCTCCACAACATATCAAGAAAAGGCAAATCCAAGAAGATTATGGAAACAAAAACTATGAAGAAATTGACAAGAAAAAGCACAAAAAGATGAAGTCAACGGAGTAAAGCATGCAGAACAATGGAACCAGCAGCCCAACATACACACACACACACAAAAAAAAAAAACCCTAGCATAATGATATTTACACTTAATATCATTGGATTAGCTGCACCAGTTAAGAGACAGAGAGTGGCAGAATGAATAAGAAAACATGATCTTTCAATATTCTGTCTACAAGAGACACACTTTACACAAAGACAAAAATAAAAGAATGGAAAAAATATACCAAGCTAATTGCAATAAAAATTGAGCAGGAGTGGCAATATTAATATCTGATAAAACAAACTTTAAGGCAAAAAGCAGCAAAAGAGACAAATAAAGGCATGTTCTCATAATTAAAGGGTCAGTTGAACAAGAGGACATAACCGTAATAAATATCTAACTGCCAATGAAAGAGCCTCAAAATACATAAAGCAACCCTTAATAGAACTGAAGAAAGAAATGGACAACTCTACAATAATAGTGGGAGATTTTAATACACCACATTTGAAAAGGGACAGAAAGAAACTCAACAAAGACACAGATGAATGAAGTAACACAATCAACCAATTTGACCTCATAGATTTGTACTGAGCATTCAACCCAACAAAAGCACAATGTACATTATTTTCCAGTGCACATGGAACATTCTCCAGGATAGATCATGTGTTAGGCCACAAAGCAAATCTCAATGAATATAAAAACATCAAAATACTGCAAAGGATCTTCTCAGATTACCATGCTATAAAATTAGAAATCAACAATAGGATGATCAAAGAACTAAGGCAAATACATGGAAACTGAATAGCATACTGCTTAAAAAGTTATTGGGTAGTAAGTAAAACAAGTAAAAAGCGAAATTATAAAATTCTTAGAAATAAATGAGAATGAAAGCACAACATAACAAAACCTTTCTGACACAGCAAAAGCAGTGCCAAGAGGAGAGTTTATAGCAATAATTCACACATACAAAAAGAAGAAAGAACCAAAATCAATACATTAACACAACATTAACAATGAGAAAAAGACTGAAGTTAACCTACAGTGACCAGAAGAAAGGTAATAAGAAAGATTTGAGCAGAAATAAATGAGATGAAATAAAGAAAAGAATATAAAAGAATCAACAAGAAAAGAAGTTGGCTCTTGGAAAGAATCAGTAAAATAGACAAACCCTCAGAAAATCTAACAAAAGAAAAGAGAGAGAAGACACAGATAATATGCATAAGAAACCAAATGGGTGATGTCACAAAAGTGGTGATGGTAGTGTGCTATGGAGTCATTTCCGACTCATAACAACTCTGCATAGGGTTTCTGAGGCTGTAAATCTTTATAGGAGCAGAAAGCTTCATCTTTATCCCATGGAACAGCTGATAGTTTGGTCTGTTGCCTTGAAATAGCAGCCTGACTCATACACACTTCTCTATCAGAGCTCCTAATCACAACAGAGCAAATGGAACCAAAAAGGATAGTAGAATACTAAGAAGAGCTATACTCCAGCAAATTTGAGAATCTAGAGGAAATAGATATATTTTCAGAAAAAATCGACCTATCTAAACTTACACAGAGTGAAGTAGAAAACTTAAACAGACCTATAACAAAAGGAGAAATTGGTCAAATCTTCAAAAATTTCCCAACCAACAAAAGGCCCAGAAGGCTTCACTGGTGAATTTAACCAAACATTCAGAGAAGAACTGGCCCCAATTCTACTTAAACTACTCCAGAATATAGCAAAAGGCTGGAAAACTTCCTAATACATGTTATGAAACAAGCATAACCCTCATACCAAAACCAGAGGACATTAATTACTAAAAGTGAAAATCATAGACCAATATCCCTCATGAACATAGATGTAAAAATTCTCAACAAAATCTTAGCTAACAGAATTCAACAACATATCAAAACAAACAAACAAACAAACATCATGACAAAGCAGGATTTATATCAGGGATGGTTCAATATTAGAAAAACAATGTAATCCATCATGTAAATGAAAAAAGGAAAAGAACCAATGGTCATATTGGTTGTTGCAGAAAAGGTATTTAACAAAATCCAACACCTAGTCGTGAAAAGACAGTAAAGAACAAGGCCATCACTTTGATGACTAGATGCACTTTGATATTTTCAATAACCTCATATGCCTATGAAAACTGGACAGTGAATAAGGAAGACTGGAGAAAAAATGATGCATTCAAACTGTGATGTAGGGGAAGAATAGTGTACTGCCATGAAGTGTCAGAAGAACAAACAAATCTGTCTTAAAAGAAGTGCAGCCAGAGTGTTCCTTGGAAATGAAGATGGCAACACTTCATCTCATTATCTTTGGACATACTGTCAGCATGGACCAGTCCCTGATAAAGAACATCATACTTGGTAAAGTAAGGAGGCCATTGAAAAATGGAAGACCTCCAAAGAGATGAATTGACACAATGACTGTAACAATGGCCTTAAATGTAGCAACATTTGTGAGAACAGCACAGGGTTAGGCAGTATTTTGTTCCATTTTGTATAGGATTATTATGAGTTGGCTCTGACTCAAATGGCACCTGTAATGTTTAGGGTTTTGTGTCAACTTGACTAAGCCAGGATTTCCGGAGGTTTAGAAGTTGGAATGTGCTTATTCCCATGGTGATGAAACCTAATGCAGACATACTTAACTCTATGATGATTGGCTATGAGAAGCCAATCAGTTGAAAGGATGCTTTCTTGGGAGTATGGCTGCTCCCAATATAATGAACACCTGGAAGAGACTCTTTCTCTTCCACTGGGGTCTGGGGACTCGGAAAGTGTAAGCCATTTCCTTGATAATAAGCTTCTCTTTATATATATATATATGTATGTATATATGTTTCACTTGTTTTTGCTTCTCTAGAAAACTCATCCTAAGACAGCACCTAGCCACAACAACCAGATGACTATGATGCCGTGTGCCATCGAGTTGAGTCTGACTCATAGCCACACTCTACAGGGTTTCTGAAAGCAACCAGTGGGTTTGAACTATGGAACTTGTGGTTATCATTCCAGTGCCTTTCCTACAGTACCACACATTACCTTCTCAGTGCCATTATAAATATGAGTAAGTAAATTAATTATTATATTTACTTTACTAAGAAGAAAGAAAAGGGGAGGGAAATGAGTTTTTAAAATAAAGATGTCTAAATATGTGAAAGTAACAAATAATGGTCTACTAGGCAATGTATGAGTATTCCAGAACACTTCATTGTACTTCTAAGAAATCTGTACCTAGACCAAGAAGCAGTTGTTCGAACAGAACATGGGAACACTGA
>NW_006408533.1:7293453-7299085 GCF_000296735.1 Chrysochloris asiatica | reverse complement strand
CAGCTTTTGCATGCATATGAGATTATTGAAAATACCATGGCTTTGGTCAGGCGCACCTTAGTCCTCAAGCTGACATCTTTACTCTTCAACACTTTAAAAAGGTCTTGTGCTGCAGATTTGCCTAATCTGTGGCTAAAATATCCATGTCCTCTTTTTCTCTTTGGTTACCTCTACAGTAATATTTCTTCTTTAGCCTGCTTAGAGTTCTTAGCCAGTTCCTCTCTACTTATGTGCTTTCTCAGAGCTTGGAATACTCGTGTGCACTCTTCTCATTTTATACTAAGGTTCCATAGTGGACACAAATACGCATATCCTCTGTCAGCAAACTAACTCTTCCAAAATATCCTTTAGGTTCTTTCAATAGCTCCTTTTAAAACTGAATTTGATAGACAATCCCTCCCTCTAATATTTACATCACCATGTATAGGTACAATGCTTGGGAATGAATCAATGAAGTCCAAACCATTCCTGATGTGGTCTTGCTTCCTGCCTTAAACATTATTTCCAACATATCATTGACTCCTATTATACTCAGACTAGTTTATACGCTAATAAAGATTCATCTTGAAGATGTAGAACTGTTGTTACAGAATTCCTTTTCCCAGGAACATTTCCCCCTTAGATTCTTACATGTGAACTCAACGTAATTACAAAATAAAGCATCAGTCCTTAGTTTAGGCACAGGATCCACAAGTAGCATCAGATCCAGATCCAGAAACAAGTTACCATTGTGACCATTCAGCCTATGTTACAATCATGCTTCTAGTTTATTCCTAAGAACCAGTCTTTATCACATCCCCAGCAATTATCTATTTAACTTTCTTTGAATTTGACTTCAACAAAAACAGTAACTTCAAATACTCAATGGCATTGTTTTTAATTCATTGAGATTGTGAGTATTCATTGGTATACTCAAGTCTTTCCATTGTTGTTGTTAAGTGCCGTCGAGTCGGTTCCGACCCATAGCGACCCTGTACAGGGTTTCCGAGGGTATAAATCTTTATGGGAGTAGAAAGCCTCATCTTTCTCCCACGGAGCAGCTGGTAGTTTCGAACCACTGACCTTAAGGTTCGCAGCCCAATTCGTAACCACTACGCTACCAGAGCTCCATTAATGCTGGCAAAATCAAGCTTTCCCTGTATTTTGTTCAGTGTTAGTATTATGGAGTCCTGGTGCTGCAGGTTAATGCCCTGGACTGCAAGCTTGGTTTGAACTTCAAGGTCAGTGATTCAATCTCATCAGCCACTCCTCAAAAACCCTATAGAGGGTTGCTATGAGTCAGAACCAACTCAATGGCACTTAATAGCAACAACACCAAATTAATGAATAAGGATGACTGTAGAAGAATTGATGCTTTTAAGTTATGGTGTTGGAGGAGAATATTGAAAGTGCCATAGACTACCAAAAGAACCAACAGATCTGTGTTGGAAGAAGTGCAGCCAGAGTGCTCTTTGGAGGCCAGGATAGTCAAACTTCATCTTTTATATTTAGAACATATTCTCAGGATGGACCAGTCGCTGGAGAAGGATATCATGTTTGGTAGAGTGGAGGGTCAGAAAATGAGGAAGACCCCCAGAGAGATGGATTGGCAAAGTCGCAGCATCAATGGGCTCAAGCGTGGCAACGATAGTGAGGTTGGCCCAGGATCGGGCAATGTTTCGTCCTGCTGTGTATAAGGTCACTATGAGTCAGTACTGACTCAAAGGCACATAACAATAACAACAAAATACATGTTATGATCTCCTGGTGTAGTGCTGTAGGATAAACACTGGACTGGGAACCACAAAGTCAGCAGTTCACACCCACCAGCTTCTCCTTGGAAACCCTGAACAGGGTTGCCATGAGTCAGGATTGATTTTGCAACACTCAACAACAATAATAATATAATATGACCCAGAATGCATTCCATTTGTCAGGATTTCTCAGGGTTTGAAGATTGAGCCCTTTAAAATATTGTATTCAAACACCTTGGATTCAATAAAATTGTTGTTGTTGCTATGTGCCATCGAGTCGATTCCGACCCATAGCGACCCTGTATAGGATTTCCAAGGAGCATCTTGTGAGCTTGAACCATCAACCTTGCAGTTCAAATGACTTTGCAGTCTGTTACATTAGTGCACAGTGCCACACAAATAAAATAGTCATATCTAAATTTAGAGCAACTAATCATAACTTATGCCCTTGTATAATGTAATCTTTGGCTAAAGTTTTTCTTTTTTCCATTAAATGTGATGTATAAAGATTACAATGGCTACTCTAGTTTGCATTTCTAATCTTCTGTGTGTCATATTTCCCTACTATATAAAGTCCTATAAAATAAAGGGGGGGTAATAATCGTTTTTTTTTTTTTTTTAAATCCTCACACCAGAGTTAGCCAATATGTCTACAATTTCAGGTGCTCTATTTAATGAAAAATTATTTTCTAAGGTTGTTGCAGGTACTACAACATATTTTATTATAATGACGTGTCCTCTCTCTTCTATATCACCAGCTTTCAATGCACTTCTGTGATGGGATTGTGGCAATACAGTGATGCTTCGTGATTATGTTGTGGTTCTCTGAGACTCATTTTGAAACCCTCTTTCTTACTCGTTCCCTCTCCTGGCAGCCTTTCAGATTGGAGAAAGATCCACTTGTTCAAAATTACCCATGCAACCATGCGTTGAATTAGTTATAGAGAAAGGATCTCTGTTAAAATTTAACGACTCCATGATAGCTACATTCTGGTCTTCCAGAGAGCTGCTCGGAAAATGAAAGACAGAGATTAGCTAACATGCTCTTTTAAATATAATTTACAAAATACACATTCAATTGTGCATACCTAATGTATTTCTATCATGGTCATACTAATTCTTATCAAACAATTAAAAAAATATTTCTTAAACTATTTTATAAAAATATTTCTGTATCAAAAACAATGATAAACAATGCAGAGTCCAAGACACAGAATAATGATTTGAATCTAAACAGTTTTAAAAGTATTTGTACTCAATGGGCTTTGAAAAGAATCAAGCCTTTTTCTTAAGTATGTAAAACACCAAACCTATAGAGAATCTAGAGTCAATTTTTAACTTGCAATGATTTCTATAGCTAAATAATAGACTTCTGGAAAACAGAGCTGCAGTTAGTCCCTGAGTTACCAACATCTGACCCATAGTTATGAAGTCTATTATATTACCAATTTGAGGCACATACAATGGTTCTTAATAATAAATGTGTGCTGCTTTGCAACACACATCAAAATATTATTATTATTATTGGAGTACTATTATGTTAAAGATGTTTTCATGTACCTGAAATAATTTCCTTAATGTTTTTTATGCATAGAAAATTATACTATATAGGATAGAAAAAAGTAAACATGTGACTAATTAACATAAGCTACAAACTATATCAAACTGTTCTAATGTATGTACAAATTCTACTGAAAGACAGATTTAGAAATGGAACTCATTCATAATTTGGTGACTGTCTATACTGTAATTAACTCAGTCATCTATGAAGACTGTCTTAATTACCTAGTGCTGCTATAACAAGAACACCACAAGTGGATGACTTTAACAATCAGAAGTTTATTCTCTCAATGTTTGGGAGACTTGAAGTCTGAGTTAAAGCATGGACTCTGGAAAAAGGTCCTTGGTCTTCTTTCAGCATCTGTAAGCCTAGCATTCCTTGGAGATCTACATGTGTTTTAGCATCAGTTTTCTCTGGATCTAGGATTCAGGCAAGGTGGACAGGTCAAGCTCACCAGCTTCTCCTAGGAAACCCTATACAGAGTCTCTATGGGTCAGAACCGACTTGACAGCACTTTGACAACAAACAACAAAAGGACCTTCACAATGCAGGGACCCCAGATTCAAAATACACACTTCACTCCTAGCTGTTCCTTCTTGAAGGTAATAGGTTTGTCTTTCTGTGTTTATTTCTCTCTCTTTTTATATCTCAAAAGAGATTGATTCAGGATACACCCTAACCCTGTAGATGCATCTGACCACATTAATATCTTGTGATTGAGAATTTACAACACATTAATATAGGATAATGACATCAGATAAGGGCTGATAACATCAGATTATATCATGGGGGAGGTGACTACATACTATAAGATCTCATCGTGGTGAATTATTACATTTTAACTGCTACAGCACTGAGAATTCTGGCCCAGTTAAGCTGACACAAAACCTTAACTATCACTGTTCACCCCTTGCCAACTTGGCATCAATATATAATCTCTAAAGAAAATTGCAACGGCATATTTGCACCTAACATAATGTAACTAACATGCATACAACTGAAAACACACTAACTCCATGATGTTATCCCCAAATTTTTCCAAGTACAAATTCCAACCTGTGACAAACATTCCTCTTCATCTGTGAACCTGGAACACAAATTATCTACTTCCAAATACAATGGTGGAACAGGCCAAGGGTAGACATTTCCATTATTTACAGGAGCAATTCGAGGGAAAGAAGGGATACCGGGCATGAAAGAAGTTAAAAATCCAGTAGAACAATTTACATTAGCACTTATGGTTTGAAAATAATCTATCCTCTAAGACCACCTAGGCAATGACTCTGCTATCCAGACTCTGGGTGTTGGTCATGCACTCTAGATTCTGAGTAGAAGTTTCTAAAGTTAGGCTTCAGCATCTCCTGGTCCACTGGAAAGGCAAATTTACTCCCTCAACTTTGGTCAGCCTTGTTCTTCTAATCTGTCTTAAGTGGTGACACCAATTCCTTGGACCTAGCAAGCCCTGTTCTTCTGCCTCTTTGACCATGGCAGCTTCATCCCTTCATCTTTGGTGAGAGGTCTCATCTTAACGGCAGCTCTACACTTTAGAAACAAGTTGATGAAGAAGATCCCACTTGTTGAAACTTAGGAAACTGTGGTCCCACCCTTAGGAACCCTAGAGGTCATGGCTCTACCCTTTGAGAGTCCAAAACGTTGTGGCCCTAATAATTTGAGATTGAGGCAGCTCTGCTTCTTGTGCTACTTGCCTCTTCATCTTTTGCTTCTCGGGTCCTTGATCTCAAGAAGAAGTCAGCCTGGTCTCTGCTTTGCTCCAATAAGTGTCACAAAGCTCTTCAGCTCTACTGGTAAGTGCCAAGAGGCACTCCACTTTACCAGTAAGGCTTGGTGTAAAGAAGTTCAGCTCTCTAGAGTCATGTTCAGAGAGCCTAACTCTACCATCAAATACCCAGAGGCACCTCACTCTACCATGAAGGCTCCTGAAGGAAAGTGCTCCACTCTCTCTCCATGGGAAGGCTTCCATGCCAACTTGTGTCAGTCTCCTGGTTCTGCTGTTGCAGTTTTTTTGCCGCTGCTTCTTACAGTTTGTGTTACAGCTTCTTACATCTCTGGTGTTACAGCTCTTCTCACTTCCTTATGAGACCTCATCAGAATTGCTTTTGATATGCATAGTTCCACCAACAATCTTTTGTAGTCAAACTCAGTTTTACCATTAGGCCACTTAGTACTCTTCCAGCCTCTGCTCATTATTCACATTTATCTGCTAGAGCAGCAGCCCACTTCTAGTATCAAATTTATCTATTGCTGCTATAAGAGAAATACAGCAAGTGGATGGTTTTAACAAAGAGAATTTTTTTTTTTTTCTTTCACAGTTTGGGAG
>NW_006408533.1:7290769-7292533 GCF_000296735.1 Chrysochloris asiatica | reverse complement strand
GTCTTCCTTATTCATTATCCAACTTTCACATACATAAAAGGTTATTGAAAATACCATGGCTAACATCAGGCACACTTTAGTCCTCCAACTGATATCATTGCTCTTCAACACTTTAAAGAGGTCTTGTGCAGCAGATCTGTCCAATGCAATATGTTGTTTGATTTCTTGACTGCTGCTTCCCTGAGTGGTGATGGTTCATGGTACATACAATTGTATCATGGAGGTGATTATATAATATTATATCTCATTATGAGGAATTATTATATCTTAAATGATGAGTTATTAAAAATCCTGGCCCAGCCAAGTTGACACAAAACTTGACACAAAGAAAATATTTCCAGGACATTTATTAATAGTTGGAAATATTTCTAAAATCATGAAAATTTTGGCACTACTATAGCACTGTAGATAAATATATCTACCTGTAGCTGACTCTTTTTTAATCCTTTATCAAACTATTAAAATTATTTCTCTGAGGCATTACAAAAAATCACATCATATAATTAATATTGTGGTAAGAACTTTTGGTGAAATTGATGCTTTTCATTTGCAAAATTGAAAGCACACTTACAATTGTTTTAGGATAAGAAAAATAATTTCTTTGTTAGATTAAATTGCTGTATGAACTGAGAATAGTTTTTTGACCCAAAGCCCTTTACATTTACTTATTCAGATGAAAGAAAGAAATATAAGAGCAAAAGAACTTACTTAAATTAAAAGTAGAAAACAACACACTCAATAGATTCACCAGCCAGAGGAAAAAATATTTAATAATGCTAATAGCAAATGGAATCCTGGTGTGGTGCTGTAGGTTAATGTGCCAGACTGCAAAGCCACTTGAACTGCAAGGTCGGCGGTTCAGGCTCACCAGCTGCTCCTTGGAAACTTTATACAGGGTTGCTGTGGGTCAGAATTGACTTGATGGCACTTAACAACAACAACGATAGCAAATGACATCTTATATGCAGGTTTATTGAAGAAATCATAGATGCTGATTTTTTTTAAAGTTTCTCTATAATAATAGACAAATAGATCTCCCCTTTTCTTCAATAGCTGGTATGACAATTAAGGCTATGTGTTAATCTGACTACATGGTTGATCACGGAAACCTGAACTAAGCAATGTCCCATACTAACTCAAGCAGACAGATCGTGTTACACTGTATAAAACAGGGTATTCAAAGACTTAAGGAAATTGACATTATAGAGTCGATTTATCAGTTTGGACTTACAGATATACTCATGGATGTGTGTAGAGAACACAACTTCTACCACAATTTGTTGTAGTTAAGTGACATTGAGTGGTTCTGACACCCTGTATAGGGTTTCGAAGGAATGGTTGGTAAGTGTGAACCATCAACCTTGTGGTTCAAACTGACCTGCAGTCCAGTGCTTTATCCCACAGCACCACACCAGGACACAATGGTGAAGAATATGTTTTTAAAGGGAGGGAGTCCCAGCATCCCTGAAGAACACTGTAATTGTTACTTTATATAAGTCAGAAGGAACAATGAACTGCCCTAATTGAAATAAGATACCTAACTACAATGAAGCTGATTGGACCCTGTGGTGGTAGGGGCTGATTTGAGGCACTTAATTGACAAAGATAAGGTGGGCATGCTTAGCATAATGGATTGTTGTTGTCAGGTGCCATCGAGTCGGAACTGACTCATAGCGACCCCATGCATAGCAGAACGAAACAATGTCCAATCCTGGGCCAACCTCACTACCGCTGTCACACTTGAGTCCATCAATGATGTCACCT
>NW_006408533.1:7286281-7290094 GCF_000296735.1 Chrysochloris asiatica | reverse complement strand
CCACGTTTTTCTTCATAGAACCCAGCTTCTCATACAGTAAAAACATTAATCAAAATAGTTTGCATCTATGGCATTGACTACTAACATTTACTTATTCATGGTATTCCTAAAGTGTAGGAGATGGGAACTCCACTAAATATTTATTTGATCTGCACAAGTAGAATAATTCTAGGTCAAATGAATGGTGTCTAACTTGAATAACAAGAATAGAGCTACATAAAATCAATCAATTCCCAGAATTGAACTAGTTTTCAGACCCACAAACCTTGAACAACAAGGAGAAAGGGTATGTTTAAGGAAAGCCCCCATTGTACTATGAACTATGTATACTATTACTCTTTCTCCCACCTTTCCTAAAAGGGATCCATGCTGTTTTACTGTTAATTGGGGTTAATGAACATAATCAGGCTTTTCAGGGATTAGTGGATACTGGCATTAATTCCCCAGAGATCCCAAACATCACTGTGGTCCACCAGTCAAAGTAGGGGCATATGGAGGTCAGGTTATTAATGGAGTCTTAGCTAAACTCGATTTCTCATCTCACAGTGGGTCTAGCACTCTCCAACTCATTCTGTTGTGATTTTCCCAGCTCCAGATGCAAAATTAGAGTAGACATTCTTAGCAACTGACAGAATTCTCCACATTGGATCCCTATGTGTGGAATAGGGTCCACTATAGAAAGAAAAGTCTAATGGAATCCATTTCAATTATCCCTCCCTACCTAGGGAAATAATGAACCAAAAGCCATGCTGCATTTCTGCAGGACTGTAGAGATTAGTGCCACCATCAAGGACTTCCAGGATACAAGGGTGATAATTCCCACCACCTCACATTTACCTCACCTATTTGGTCTGTGTATAAAATGGATGGATCTTGGAGAAAGATAGTGAATTGTCATAAACTTAACCTGGTGGTGACTCCAATTACAGATGTGTTTTCACTTCTTGAGCAAATTAACACATATTCTGGTACCTGGTATGCAGTTTTTGCTCTGGCCAATGTTTTTTTCCCTCAACTCTGGCTTGACCAGGAGCAGCTTGTCATCTGCTGGCAAGGCCAGCAATACATTTCCACTGTCATACCTCAGAAGCCTATCAACTGTCCAGCCCTATGTTCTGTCTATCATGATGTTGATTACATTTCCTCAAGCCATTTCAATAGTCCATTACATTGGCCACACTAGGCTGATTGGACTCTAGACTTACTGACAAGACATTTGCATGCTTCTTGCTGTTGTTATTGTCAAGTTACATCAAGTAGGTTCTGTCTCAATGACCTGTATAGCATTTCAGAAGTGCAGCTGGTGGTTTGAACTGATGACTTTCTGTTTTGCAGCCCTGTGATGATCCTACAGTGCCATACCAGGAGTCTTTTGCATGCTACAGAGTAGGAAATAAATCTGACAAAAATTCAGGCACCTTCCATCTCAGTGAAATTTCTAGATGTCCAATGTTATGGGACATGTTGAACTACTTCTTCTGAAGCCCCTTTTGCAAGAAAGGAGACACCATGCCTACTGGGCCTCTTTGACTTTGGGAGGCAACACATTCCTCATTAGAGGGTGCTACTCTCACTTATGTTTTAAGTGAATGAAGCTCATGACAAAATAACACTGCGCAACATATTCAGGCTGCCATGCAAGCTGCTTTACTACATGGGTGATGTGATCTAGTTTATCCATTGATTCTTCAAGTGTTAATGGAAGATAGACATGCTTCTTACAGTCTTTGGCAGGCCCCTATTGGTAAAACACGTTGTAGACTCTTAGGATTTTGGAGCAAATCCCTGCTATACATTGAATACAACTATTTTCCTTTTGATAAACAGCTTTTGCTTTGGTACTGGGCTTAGTAGATAATGATCGCTTAAAAAGAAGCCACTGATTATCTATGTAGTCTGAGCTGTTCATCGTGAACTGGCTGTTGTCTGACCCACAGAGCCATAAAGTCTTCTGATGAGCACCACTATTAGATGGAAGTGGTATATACTAGACCAGACTTAAGCAGGACCAAACCCCTAATACAGCACCATTCTGAGGAGCAATCAACCTGTAGCCTGGTGGCAGGCTGATTGCATTGGACAGCTTTCATAATGGAAAACGTGATGCTTTGTTCTTACTGGGACAGACACTTAATCTGGATACAGATTTGCTTTCCCTGCATGCAATGCTTTTGCTGAAACTACCGTCCATAAACTTACAGAATGCTTTATCCACAGTCATGGTATTTAACACAGCATTGCCTTGGACCAAGGAAATAATTTCACAGATAATGAAATGTGGCAGTGGGCCCACACTCATAAAAATTACTGGTTTAACAATATTCCCCATCATCCTGAAACAGCTGGTATGATACAATGATGGAATGATCTTCTAAAGAAACAATTACAGTGTCAGGTAGATGACTACTCCTTGTATGATTGGGACAATGTTCTCCAGGAGACTGTATATGCTCTACACTAGCATCCAATGTAAATGGTTCTGTTTCTCCCATAGTAAGACTTTTATGTATTCAGGAGTCAAGGGGTGGAAATGGGAGTGGCACCAGCTACTGTTACCCATACTGACCTGTTCACAAAAATTTTGCTTCCTATTCCTTTTAACATAAGCTCTGCAGGTCTAGATGTCTTAGTTTCAAAGAAAAGGAACACAACAATGATTCCAATGAACTGGAAGTTAAGATCTGGCCATTTTGGGTTCCTCATACCTCTGGAACACAACAAAGAAGGTAGTCATTCTACTGGTTGGTGTGATTGATCCTGATTACAAAAGGTAAATTGGGTTACTATTATATAAGGGATGCAAAGAAAACTATGTATGGTATACAGAAGATCTGTTAGGACATCTTAGTACTACCATGCCCTGTGATAAAAGTCAATAGAAAACTATAACAATCCAATTTCAACATGACTACTAATAACTCGGCATCCTGGTGTGGCACTGTGGGTTAATGCAGCAGACTGCAGAGTCTTTTGAATTGCAAGGTCGGTGGGTTCAAGCTCACCAGCTGCTCCTCGGAAACCCTATACAAGGTTGCTATGGGTCGGAACCGTCTCAGTGGCACTTAATAACAACTACAACTAATAACTTCGAGGCATGCAGTGGCTTGGTACAATAAGCACTGGACTGTGAACCACAAAGTCAGTGGTTCAATTCTACCAGCTGCTTTGCATGAAAAGCATGAAGTTTCTGCTCCCGCAAAGATGTAAAACTTTGGAAATCCTATAAAGGGGTGCTATGAATTGGAACCAACTTGAAGGCACTTAGCAACAATTAATAATGTGTATTACTAATAATCTGGCCCAAGACATGGTATTTTCAATTGTTTCATATACATGTGAAAGTTGGACAATGAATAAGGTAGACTGTAGAAGAATTGATGCCTTTAGATTATGTTGTTGGCTAATACTATTGAAAATACCATGGACTGCCAAAAGAACAGATGAATCAATCTTGAAAGAAGTGCAGCCAGAAATGCTCCTTAGAACTGAGATGGAAGGACTTCATCTCTTGTACTCTGGACATATTATCAAGAGGAATCAATCCACTTAGAAAAGTTGAGGGTCGGTGAAAAAGAGAAAGACTCTCAAGGAAATGGACTGGCTGGGCAGTGTTTCATTCTGCTGTGTATAGGGTCACTATGAGTCAGAACCAACTCAACAGCAGCTAGTAACAACAACAACTAATGACCTAGATCCTTCAGAAATGAAAGTTTGGATCACATCACCAAGCAAAGAATCACAACTAGCAGAGGTGCTTGCTGACAGAAAATGGAATACAAAATGGGTGCTGGATGAAGGTAGTTCTAAATACCA
>NW_006408533.1:7272355-7284856 GCF_000296735.1 Chrysochloris asiatica | reverse complement strand
GACTGTAAGATTAACTACTCCCCTGTTTTTGTTACAAAATTTCTACCTTTACAGTTGTGACAGTCACAATTAGTCATGATAACAATTACTATTGAATCACAAGAATCCTATCCCCTTCTCCTTTCACCAGACCCATCTAGACAAGATGAAAACTATTCAGTAGGGACTGTATCCTCCCCCACATACTCTTAAACTAAACTCTCTCTTGAAAACTTGTAAGTCAGTAGTCAGTCACTTTGTGCCTCTGTCACCCCCTCATTTTAGGTAGCCAATGTCTAAGTTGCCCATCCATAGCTACCCTGTATACAGAGGGGATAGGATTGATACTTGATGTGAAGATTCCTTCCCTTGAGCTACTATATCCATAAGTATAGGATAAGTTCGTGAAATTGTAGCAATTTACACTCGTTTCCTTCATCAAAAAAAAATTATTATTATTATTTTTTATCTTCCTCTAGTTGAGTTCTGATTATCAAACCATCGAGGCTAGGTCAAATGGGTACTGTTTCTAAGTTTGGGCTTTCTTGTGCATCTACCCTCACTTCGTATCAGTTGGATGCTTCACTCTCAGCTCTAGCCCTCGGTGACTATGACCTTGTCCATGGGCTCAGGAGTCCCCAGGTCTCACCACACTTTGGACCAACCAGCCCTTCCTCTTCTCTCTCTCATCTCCATGTCAACAGGAGTCTATGGAACATGGTTGAACTCAGCGCATTTCTTCATTGCTTCCTTTCCCCTGCTACCACTCACCAGTAGACTAACGTGGTCATCAGCAAGCTTACATGCCTGCTCATGTGTTCCCTCTGAGTTTCATTCTTGGGGGGAGGGGTATTGTATATTGTTTAAGGAGATGCATACAGTTGCCAAGTTGACAACAGTTGGTTAAGATTAGGTGCCAACTTGGCTAGGCCATGATTCTCTTCGGTTTGGAAGATATTATGCAATCATCCTTCAGTTTATGAACTTATATGAGCAGTCAATCCACTGAAAGAAATGTTTAGTTGGAGTGAGGACTATATCCAACATACATAGATATTCTGGCAACGCTCACCCTCTCTCGATCCTTCATCTGACTCATCATTCTCTGACCTT
Source organism: Chrysochloris asiatica (assembly GCF_000296735.1). Taxonomy (NCBI): domain Eukaryota; kingdom Metazoa; phylum Chordata; class Mammalia; order Afrosoricida; family Chrysochloridae; genus Chrysochloris; species Chrysochloris asiatica. The sequence continues at coordinate 7,283,764 of NW_006408533.1, read as the reverse complement.
TGGTTTGGGGATATGAGCCAGCAGACTGCCAGCAGTTCTTGTAGCTCCGTGAGCCTTTAGTCTGGCTTGCTGATTTTGTGTAATCAGCCCACACAACCACATGAGTCAGGAGAAGTCTCCAGCCTGGTGGATTTGGGTGGTGCTGTGGGTTAATGTGCCAGACTGCAAAGCTCGTTGAACTGCAAGGTCAGTGGTTTAAGCTCAACAGCTGCTCCTTGAAAACCCTATACAGGGTGGCTATGGGTCGGAACAGACTTGACAGTACTTCACAGCACAACAACACAAGACTCTTCAAATATGTGAGCCATTTCCTTGAAATAAGCATCGATAGATAGATATACGAAAGATAGATTATAGATAAGATAGATAGATATGATTCACAGATTTTGCTCATCTAGAAATCTCAACCTAAGATAGCTTTTTCAAATGTAATTTTCTTTACAGACAAAATTGAGATGCATATTAATAGTAACCATGCATGTGGAGAGCATATAAAACAATGGTGGAAATAATTAGGCTGATAATGAATTTTCTATCTTTATATTTTAAAAGACCATCTAGTCTTTTTGATCATATTACAGTTTAGCATTAATTAGTATCTCCTAGCTAAATTTGAGTGGCAGATCCACATTTAATCTATAAAGGACATACTTATCACTACAAAACTTTCTTTACTACACAGAAATTTTCAAAGAAAATATTGCTAGGAAGATTAACATTATTCTCTAAAGATCCCTGGTGGTTTTGATATATAGATATCTATCTATTTTATGAAATATATGTCCTCTGGACTACTTAGCTGTGCACCAGAATTTCCTTCAGTGCAGACTAGTGCCCTTTGTGGCAAAATTTGACTAGATGATTTATAAGAGGAATCTAGACTGGCATTACCTAGTACTGAGGCCAGATAAACTCTAAAGATCAGGTAGCAAGATACAGAGATCAGTTTCTAGGTGCCAGATTCCTGCTTCTACCTCGTTACACGCTGACCACTGCTCTTACTGTTCTCCGTAGTTTCCTGGTGCATCATTTGACATGATATCTAAATTGGTTAAGAGCTTGACTACTAATTTAAAATTTGACACACCTGGAGGTGCCTCCAAGAAAGGCCTGGGCATCTGCTTCTGAAAGGTCAAGCCTTGCAAAGACTATAAAGTGCAATTGTACTCTTCATACCTTGGGGTCACCATATATCAAAAAAAAATAACTGGTTGGGTCACTTGGCATAGACGTTCTAGTAACTGTGCTTTAAGTGTTTCTAGTATTGGTTATAGGTCTTCTCGAGGCTTACTTCTGAGACACTAAAAGTCTCAAGGAAAATTAGAAACGAGATTTATTAAAGAAACAAGTTATGCCCTTGATGGGCTTATGGTAAACAGGGGGCTGAGCCTCAAAGCATGCCATATGCTCATGTCTTTGGATTCCTTTTTTAATGTACACTTATTCTGTTGTAAGGCCTGAGGCCTGTAGCAGGTTAAGATAAGACTTGAGGTATAAGAAAAGCACAGAAAGTGGAAAATAAAAGTCAAGGTAAAGGGAAACCTGGTGTGGCATTGTAGGATAAACAATGAACTGTTAACCACAAGGTGGGTGGTTCAAACCCACCAGTCACTCCATGGACCCTATACAGGGTCGCTATGAGTTGGAACGGACTGGACAGTGCTTACCAGTCACTACAACAAAAGGAAGAGAGGAAGGCAATAACATAACTCCCCATAGGAGTATTCAAGAAGGGGAGAAGTGGCCATCCCCAGGGTTCTTGGGAGCATGTCATGGCTTCAGACATTTGCAGAGGACAACTCTTAGCCTCTCCTCCTCCATCACTCTGCCAAACTGCTTGAAAAATGGGTCCTTTTATTTCCTTGAACTGTCTGTGACAATCTATTGGATTTTTGGTTCATTACCATCCTGACTCCAAAGTGAAAAGAAACTTGAGAATTTAAGAATATCTCTCATGGCCTTTGGCCTGTGAAAGCAGTACTTCAACAGTTATTAGAAAATATGATTGCAGAGAATAGAGCTAATGCTGAAAACTCAAAATAATAGACATTATTGTTGCTGTTGTTATGGTGTGCTGTTGAGTCAGTTTCAACTTATAGCGACCCTGTGTAGGGTTCCTGAGAACAGCTGGTGGGTTTGAACAGCTGGCCTTGTGGCTAGCAGTTCAGTGCTTATCCTACAGCAACACATCAAGGCTCAGTTGACATTATTGGGATCATAAAAGATGCAACAACTTAAAAATTTCAGTTTCTTGAGAAGAGAAATATATGTAGATACAGCGATGACAAATTTTACATAATTAGGCTAATTATTAAAGACTAGGAAAAGGAAAGAAATGGATAAAGGAAATAATATTAATAAACAAGGGCCTCTGTTGTTATTTTGATTAATAAAAATGGTTATGAATATATCTTAATAATGGTGAGATAACAGCTAGCAGAATTAAACACAGGATGTCTGCTTTCTAAAGCACTGAGAAGATAAAAATAAACAAAATAGCCTGTAGAACAGAAGGCCAAATGGTGAAGAAACAAAAAAACAGACAACGAAATTATCTAAGTCTGAGCAACATAATTAATGAATGTAGTTTAAACTCCCCTATTAAAAAGCCAAAATGTATCAGATTGAAGAAAAAAGAATTCAGTGGTTTACTAAAAAAAAATAACAAAAACGTAAAGGTAGTAGCTTACAAATTGAATTTGTGACTAAAAAGGTTTGCTATAGATTGATAAAATCACAAGCAATAAAATAAAATAAACAACAATATTGTATATCTAAAAGCTGAGTAAACTAAAACACAAGAAAATTATTAAAAGCAAAGGATGACTTTTTAAACATATATATTTGTTGAACATAACAATAGAATATGACACTGCTTAACACAACTAATACCTATGTTTTAAAGAACCCTCATGGCAATGATTAAAGAGCCCAGCTGTGAACCAAAAGGTTGGCAGTTCAAACCCACCAGCTGCTTTGTGGTAGAAAGATATAGAAGTTAACTTCAGTGAAGATTTACAGCCTTGGAAACCCTATGGGGAAGTTCTACTTTGACGTTATATGAATGAATTAAACACAGGATGGTCGGTATGACCTAGAATTGACTTACGGCAATGGGTTACGTTTTTTGGTCGTATCTGTAAGAATGCTTCAAAAATGGAATGAACAGATAATGGAATTTTTCTATAAACTTTTTAAAGTCCCCTCATATATCATGTGCATCAATATCAATATCTAAATATATATCTATATCTAGCTGACAAAATTATTACAAGGAATTTGAATGAGGTAGAACTGATCTATATGAAAAGGTACCCTCTACTCAACTATTGGAAGATAATTTCGACTGATATCATGCATTTTTGCACATCTTGTGAGTAGAGGCACTAGATGTCCTTGTTCCAGATAATCTTTTCAGGGATATATACCTAGAGAACGACATTGGAAGACATAATGCCTACCTCCAGAGAAAAGATCAGACATGCTTGCTGCTCAGTGTAATAAAGAGAATAGCTCTTTCTGGAACAAAAAGGCAGGAAGGCTTACTGGCCATTATAGAAGATTTGAGCTCCTCTTGTAATATAATCCAATGATTGTGTATGTGTCTCCTGGTCTTTTTCATATTGTCTTCTGGCAATCAGGGTTTGGAGAACCGACACAAACTAATGGTATTCTGACTATCACACTACTATTGCAGTAATAAAATTCTTGGTCTTCTAACGTAGAAATTGCATGTCTTCTCCGAATGTTCGTTCACAGAAGCATGATGTCTAACATGTTAACTTTCAAGTAGGGTAAAATTTCAAACTTTTTTATAGTTCTTGGCAATACCGGAAATTCCTATGTGTAAAATATTCCAGGAGCATGTACAAGTATTGATACCAAACCAAAAGCAAAGTAATCCAAAGAGAATCAAACACTAGATTAGCTGCCGGCATTGTTGTTTTCTGTTACTGTGAAAAGAGTCCAACCACTTGGAAATTAACACACACTATTCAAAGTAACTATTGTACCATGGAAGAGATAAAAACTCAAACAAAAATGTGGAAACAAACATAGAACAAAATGGGAATCCATAGGTATAAGTATAGTATATTTTGGAAAGAGTGGAAATAAACTAAAATTGTTGAAAAACAGAATAAGATCAATGTGAAACAAAATTAATTAGATCAAACAAATAATTAATAGAAAATAAATATACCCAAATATTTTTAAAAGAGCAAAAGCAAATGCCTAATAAAATTATTAGGAAATGTTACGTAAAAGTGATAAATTAAAAAAAAATTACAGGTTTCTTAGAAATAAATCAAATGCCAAATTCAGCCAAGGATATCAATAAAAGAAGAAAAAAATCAATACATCTCAAAATGAATATTAATTTTTAAAACTCCAAATAAAATCTTATAAGTAAGTAGAACTCTGTGTCTCTTGAAAAAGCAATTATTTTAAGAATGCAAATAGAATCAATATTGTATATTGCTGTTACATGCCATCCTATGGGTTTTAAATCATAGTGACCCTATGCACAGAACAAAACACTGCCCAGTCCTGTGCCATCCTCACAATTGTTATGTTTGAGCGCCTTGCTGCTACAACTGTGTAACTCCATCTCCTGGCGGGGCTTCATCTTTCTTGCTGACCCTCCACTTTCCCAAGTATGATGTCCTTTTCCAGGGACTGGTCTTCTTGTAACATGTCCGAAGTGTGAGAGATGAAATCTCACCATCCCTACTTCTTAGGCTGTACTTGTTCCAAAAGATGTGTTTGTTCTTCTAGCAGTCCACAGTATTTTTTAAATATTTTTCTCTAACACCATAATTCAAGTGTATCAATTTTTCTATGGTCTTCCTTATTTATTATCCAGGTTTCACATGCATATGAGTTTATTGAGGATGGCATGGCTTGGGTTAAGCGCTTCTTAGTCCTCAAACTGACATCTTTGTTCTTGATTCCTTATTCATTGTCCAACTTTCACACACATATACATGCTGAACAAATAATCCGAGGAACTGGATTATATGAAGAACATGGCATCAGAACTGGAGGAAAATTCATTAACCACCTGTAATATACAGATGATACAACCTTCTTGCTGAAAGCTAAGAACACATAAGCTATTGACTAATGAAGATCAAAGACTATAGTTTTCAGTATGGCTTGCACCTCAATGTAAAGAAAACAAAAATCTTCCCAACTGGATCAATAAATAACATCATGATAAATGGAGAAAAGATTGAAGTAGTCAAAGACTTCGTCTTGATTGGATCCACACAATCAACACTCACGGAAGTAGCAGTCAAGAAATCAATGGTGAGGATAATGCAGAACCAGCCAGTGTTTCATTCTGCTGTGCATAGGATCGCTGTAAGTCTGAGTCAAGTTAACAGCACCTAACAAGAACAACAACAATTTAAACTACCGGGTTTCAAGGACATTTGCTACCATACCCTGGTATGGCATTATAGGCTAAACACTGGATTACTTATTGAAAGGTCGGCAGTTCAAACGCACTAGTCTCTCTTGGAAACTTATATAGTGTCCCTATGAGAGAACTGACTCCCTATGAGAGCACAGCAACACCACCACCAACTGATAGACATATATCTAGATTTTTCCATTAGAGTTTAATGCTTACTCATAATATAATCATAGAGTTGAAATATCTGCATCTATCTTATTGCGAACTGGGCCTCTGCATCTCATGAATCTGCAATGCAAAATCCCATATTGCCTATAGGTGTCACCATCTACATTATGCAGTGCAGGCTGAAAAAAATGCCTTGATTTAAGACTTCTCGTTGCTGTTGTTTAGTGTCATTTACTTGGTTCTGACTCATAGCTACCCTGTATAGGATTTCTGAGGAGCAGCTAGTGGATTTGAACTGCCAACCTTGCATTTCCAACTGACAATGCAGTCCAGTGCTTATCCTACAGCGCCACAGGTTGCAAGTCAGATACAAAAGTGAGTAAAAGGAGAGTATTTATTTGATAGAAAAAGACCCGTGGTGGCACTCTGGGTTAAGTGCTGGGCTGTTAACAGAAAGGCCAAGGTTCCAACCCACTAGTAATTCTGTAGAAGAAAGATGAAATACTGGCTTCTTAAAGATTTACATTTTCACAAACTTTATGGAGCAGTTGTCTGTTTGATAGGGATGCTATGAGTCAAAATGGACTTGATGGAAGTGGGTTTATTTGCTAGGAGTTAACTCTAAGTAATTAAAAGGAAAAAAAAATTCAGAATTTGAAATTTTATTTATTGCTTTCCAACAATAAGAAATGAAAGAAAAAAAGATTCTGTGTCAATACTTAATCATGACATCTTGCTTGATAATGACTATATGAATAAAGCCACCATTAAATCAGATAAATAATTTCATAAACTATTTTATTATTGCAATTTTTACATACACGTATAATCTCTTAGTGCTGGTGTGATGCACTGGATGGCAACCTCAAGGTCGGAGGTTCAAACCCACCAACTGCTCCCCACAAACCTTATATAGAGTCACTATGACAGCATTTTACAACAATAATCTCTTAATGATAACTTCTATTACAAGTAAAAACTCACTACTGCTAAGTCAACTCCAATTTATAAAGACCCTATTGGACAGGATTGAACCGACCCATAGAGTTTACCATAATCTTTACCATAGCAGACTGCCACAGTTTTCTCCTGTGGAGCAACTGATGTGTTCGAACTCTAACAGGCAAAATTTCATTTATTTCTATAGCACCATCTTTCAATGGATGAGACCCAATGATGTCTGGTGGCGTTTTTCATCATCAGTCTTTTGTCTTTTATCCATGCCTATGTTTTGGGTCAAACCATTGTCAAGAAGCCAATTGCATCTATTTTAGCAAACACAAAGCTATGATGAAAGAAAATGTGAATGGTGATCGTAAGAAACAGATGTGAAACTGCATTATGATAGTAGACTGTACCCTGTAGGCATATTCAGGATACAAATATGCCCTTTTATTTTACAAAATTAGAATAGCTTTGGGAGAAGAACTTCCTGAAGACCACTGCTCTATCCCAATTAATAGTAACTCTCTCTCTCTCTGAAGAGAAAGTAGCTGACAGGTTTTCTCTTCTCCAATACATGGCCTTCTTTTAATTTAATACATTTGTTTGAGGACCTATTGATGTTCCATGGTGATAGATGCCACAGAAACACTTATTTATTATTATTATTTTTTAACTAATTGGATAACTTCAAGTCCCAGAGCTGTCAGTATGGCAATTTTTTAAGAGTGTTAACTTCAAGGGAAAAATAATTTCTAAAATTAAAAGTAAATTCTGCAGAACATAAAAGCTAGAATAAAAAGTCTTTTTAAAGCTCTAAAGAGTTTATTCTAAACTCTGAGCACCTCCTAATGGCTGGATTGAAAGAGTAGAGGTACATCATGCCACTTTGGAGATGTGTTAAGTTGCTGATAAGTGCTATCAAGTCCATTCTGATTCATAGAAACCTTATTTGGTTTTCAAGGAGTAGCTGGTGGATTTGAACCACTGACTTTGTGGTTAGTAGCCCAGTGCTTAGCCTACAGCACCACACCAGGACTTCACTTTTGGGATTAGTCATTTAAAAAACAATAATAAATGAAATCAACGGTGTGGATAACGAAATCTGTTCCTTCCTCCCCACCTACTTCCTGCTGCCTTATTTTTAAAGATCTTATTGTAAATGAAATAAAAATAAATATAGATTTTTTTAAAAAGTTAACATCAGTATGAGAGCTAAGAAAATATATTAACAATGGGTTTGAAATCAAAGAACAAAGGTGGAGACATTTGAGTGACATGGACTGTAGACAGAAGCAATTGTCTCTAAATGAAAATAGAAATTAGAAAAATGATAAATAGGAATGCAAAATATTTCTTCTTATGTTCTGAGTTTTGCATAAAAATTTAAGAATTTTATTTCTGGAAAAGTATTAATTATGACATTGATTGTTTAAAATAAATGCATCATGCAGGTGGGCCATGATTTTTTTGTAACTCTTAATGGATATCTAACTCAGATATTTTTAAACATGAACTTTGAAAAATGAAAAACTTGAAATACAAATACTTGTACTGTCTGTAACTTTGAGAATAGCCAGATTTTGCATTATTGATTATGAGAGATATTGCCAGTAATCTGAACTTTATGATTTATACAGTATCTGAAGGAGTCTCTTAAAGGATCACAATATACAAGCAACTAACTGAATTGATTTTATAATTCTTTTAAAAAAATATGTATGTGCATATATGTGAGTAAAATATTATCCATAATCTGAATATAGAATTAGTTTTAATCAACTTTTAGAAAATACAAATCCATCATTTTCATCATAATCTCCTTGCTTATCCCTTTTATCCAAACTCTTTTATAGAAGTGCAAGTGGGAGAATAGCAATGATTTTTTTCCACCAGGAATATGTCACATTATTTGGGACAAGGTATTGATCCACATATGTTTCTAGAGTTCATTTCCTGCTATATATATTTATGAGAATTTTGTTCATACATATACAGCAGGACAGTAAAGGAACAGTTTTAGGTGAATGCGATAAACACTTAGTTTCTGAAATGTTTCTTCCTCATCCTTTAAAAATTTTAGGTTTGGATTTCCAATTTTGAAAATTTCAACAGTGAAAACCTGTGAGAGCTTGCACTTCATGGGACGGCCTTATTTTTCCAGATCTTACAAGTTTTCTGCCTTTGACAGAGTGCAGTCAATACTTGTCTATTGCTCTCTATTTAGTGGATAATATTTGAGTTTGCTTTCATCTTATACATCTTCCAGTTTTTGTGGGTTTTGTTGAATATTTTTATCATCAATTGCAAATATGAGTTTCTCCATATTGTACAGAAAACACTTCATTCTGGATCAATTCAACAAATATGAATACAGGTGAACAAAGTAGGAGAAATATACCCTTTGAATTGCTTTAACATCATGTGAATTCTTAAAAAATGATCTTCAAAGCTATTATTATGCTATGCTGAGGACAAAACATTTAAAATTAAAAAATCTTAAAACATAGGGGTCAAAAACAAGGGTTTGTTGCTGTTAGCTGCCTTCGAGTCACTATCGACCCATAACAACCCTATGTACAACAGAATGAAACATTGTCTGGTCCTGTGTCATCCATACAATTCTTGTCATGTTTGAGTTCATTGTTGCTGTCACTGTGCCAGTCCGTCTCACTGAAGGTCTTCCTCTTATTCGCTGACTCTCCACTTTACCAAGAATGATGTCCTTTTCCAGGGACTTGTCCTTCCTGACAACATGTCCAAAGTACAAGTGATAAAGTCTCAACATCATTGCTTCCAAGTAGCAATCTGGCCATACTTCTTCCAAAACAGATTTGTTTATTCTTCTGCTAGTCCATGGTTTATTCAGTATCCTTTGTCAATACCATAATTCAAATGCACTGATTTTTCTTTGATCTTCCTTATTCTTTATCCAGCTTTCCCATGCATAAGATGTGATTGAAAATATCATGGCTTTGGTCAGGTGCACCTTAGTCCTCAAGGTGCAATCTTCACTCTTTAACACTTTAAAGAGGTTTTTATAACAGATTTGCTCAAATATGGCGTTTAATCCCCCCCCCCACCCCCCGCAAATGCTACCTTGATTATGAATCCAAGTAAAATCTCTTTTCATCATGATGTTATTTACTGGTCCAATTGTGAAGATTTCGTTTTCTTTACATACAGATGCAATCCATACTGAAGGTTGTAGTCTTTTTATCTTCATCAGTAAGTCCTTCAAGTCCTCTTCACTTTAAACAAGCAAGGTTATATCATCTACATGTCACAGGTTGTTAATGAGTCTTCTTCCAATACTGATGCTATGCTCTTCTTTATATAATCTAGCTTTTCGAAATATTTGCTCAGCATGCAGATCAAATAAGTATGGTAAAAGGAGACAACCCTGATGTATACCTTTCCTTATTTTAAACTATTCAATATTCCATTGTTCTGTTAGAATGAATGCCTCTTGTCCTATGTACAGATACCTTATGAGTACAATTAAATGCTTTAGAATTCCCATTTTTCGCAATGTTTTCTATAGTTTGCTATGGTCCACACAGTCGAATGCCTTTGCATAGTTAATAAATCACAAATAAACGGCTTTCTGTTATTCTTTGCTTTCAGTCAAGCTATTTTACGTCAGCCATACTTTCCTTTGTTCCATATCCTCTTATGAATCTGGCAGGGGTTTCTGGAAGCTCTCTGTCGATGTATTATTGAAACAGTTTTGGAATTATCTTCAACAACATTTTGCTTGAGTAAAAATTTGATGTTAATGATATTGTTCAATGATTTCTACATTCTGTTGAGTCACTTTTTTTGGAATAAGGACAGATATTGATCCTTTCCAATCAGATGGTCCGGTAGCAGTCTTCCAAATTTCTTGAAATAGATGAGTGAGTGCCTCAGTTTGTGAAACATTTCAATTTGTATTTCATCAATCACTAGAGCTTTGCTCTACGTCAATGCGTTCAATGCAGCTTGAACTTCTTCCATCAAAACTTTTGCTTATTGATCATATGATACTTCTTGAAATGGTTGAATATGAATCAATTCTTTTTGGTACAGTGACAGTATATTCCTTCCATTTTTTTTTTTTTTTTTGTTTCCTGCATCATGGGATATTTTGCCCATAGAGTCTTTCTGTACCACAGTCTGAAACTTGAATTTCCTCTTCAGTTATCTCTGCTTGATAAATACTGAGTATGTTCTTCCCTTTTGGTTTTCTAACTCCATGTCTTTGCACATGTTATGATAGCACTTAACTTTGACTTTTCGAGCTGCCTTTTGAAATGTTCTTTTCAGCTCTTTTACTTTGCCACATTCGCTTTGGCTTCTATATGTTCCAGAGCAAGTTTCAGAGTCTCTTCTGACATCCACTTTAGCCCTTTCTTTCTTTCTTGTCTTTTAATGACCTTTTCCTTTTTCCATGTATGATGATCTTGATATCATCCCACAACTCATCTGGTTCTCTGTCATTAGTATCTATGCATCCAATTTGTCTTTAAGTTGTCTCTAAATGAAGATGGATATATATAAAGGTCCTATTTTGGCTATTGTTGTAGTTTTTTTAGCTTCAACCTGTACTTGCATATGAACAATTAAGAATCTGTACCACAGTCAGCTCCTGCTTTGTTTTTGGTGATGGCATGAAGTTTCTCCATTTTCTCTTCCCATAGAAGTAATCAGTTTGATTCCACCATGATCCATCTGACAAAGTTCACATGTACAGTCATTTATGTTGTTGAAAAATGGTATTTGCAATTCATAAGTTGTTGGTTTTGTAAGATCTATCATGCAGTCTCAAGCATTGTTTCTATTACCAAGGCCATATTTTCCTACTACTGATCCTTTCTGTTTCCAACTTTAGCATTCCA
>NW_006408533.1:7215028-7270942 GCF_000296735.1 Chrysochloris asiatica | reverse complement strand
TTCCTGAAAGATTTCAATTTTTATTCCATCAATTCCTGGTGCCTTGTTCTTTGCCACTTCTTTCAATGCACTTTGGACTTCCTCTCTGAGTATCTAGTAACTATCAATGCATCTTGATTGTATGTTTAATCAATTTTAGATGGAAGAAGTAGGTAGAATTCCTCAATATCTTCATCATTGACTTCGGAGGTTGATGAGTGCATTTGAATAGTAGTGGTATTAACTGCTTTTCCTTGTGGGCTTATATATGTTATCAATATCCTATAACAGACAGCATTTCACTTCAAGATAAATCTTGATACACTTTTTTGGATAATAAATTTAAGTAACCGTATTCCTCTTCTATTTGTCATCCTTGCCCTATGTTTTAAAGACTCAAAATGGCCAATAGCAGTCTATTTCAGTTCATGAATTCTTAGTATCTAGATATTTATACTCTCCATTTTGTTTTTGACTTCTAATTTTTCTAGATTCATACTTTACACATTCCAGATTCTCATTATTAATGGATTTTACATTGGTTTCTTCTCATTTTGGACTGTGCTCCATCAGTAAATGAAGGTCCTGAATGCTTTACTCCATCCACATCATTAAGGTCAACTCTACTTTGAGGAGGCAGCTCTTCTCCAGTCATAATTTCATTGCCTTCCAGCTGGCAGGGCTCATCTTTTGGCACTCTATCACACAGGGTTCTGCTCTTCATAAGGTTTTCAGTGGTTAACATTTTAGTTGTCCTTCTTCCTAGTCTGTCTTAATCTGAAATCTCTGCTGAAACTTGTCCACCATGGGTGACCCTGCTGGTATTTAAAATATTGGTGCCATAGCTTCCAGCATCACAACACCACACACAAGCCATCACAGTATGACAAACTAACATACTAGTGGCAGAAAACAATTATTTGGCATCAGGTGATTTGTGGAGGTGACACTACTCATAGCACATGAAACATAGGTCACTTTGTTGGGTCACAGAATCACATTGTTGGGTCACACACTGAAAATCATATGATAACAGCCAAAAAACTAATGCCAAGGCTATGGACCTCAACTGAGATTGATATGTACACATATCTGATATTTGGGAGAGAATAGTTGACCAACTCAGAGAGGGAAAAAAAAAATGTGAGTAATAACCTAACCTCCAGAAACCCACCATGGGTTTGCTCCTTCTTTCCTTTTTCAAGCAAGAAATGGCAGACTAAATTATGACTGAAGTAATACAAAGGTCATGTTACCAGCAGAGTGCCATATGACTGGAGTCTATCTCAGCTGCAGAGATTCCTTGCATTTTTACAGTAATGTCCCAGGATGTAGTTTGTATGTAGTATCTTCTGTAAATAAGGATAAAGTGGATTATTGAAAACTGGGAGAAATAAAGTTCAGCTTACTGAACATATGACCTAAGCAAATCTCTGACATGAAAAACAGAAACAAATGCCAACACTGTTAGAAGAGCAATGGAAAGGAAACTGAGATAATGTGGAAAGTAGAAGAAGACTTTTAACAATCTATAAAGTGATAGGAGATGCTCTTACATCTGTACATTAACAGCAAGGTTCTAAAAAGATAAAACATCCAGAGCCATTTGAAAGCAACCAAGAACTTTTGGATATATATGTGAGGTTGAATCAAATATCATCTGCACTCTGGCGATAGAATTTATTTTAATCAAATTTTAGAAAAGATAAATATATCATTTTTTGACATAATCTCCTTGGTTTTCAATACACTCTCCATCTGTCAACAACTTTTTGTATTCCCTTAATTTAAAAATGTTTTAGGCTAAGCTGTGAGCCACAAATGCACTGCTGTCTTCACTTCCTCATCAGAGGTGAAGCTTTGTCCTCAAAGCACTGCTTTCCGGGGACCAAAACAAGTGAAAGTCTAATGGATCAAGATCAAGACTAGAGAGAGGATGCTTGAACACCTTGAAAGGAAGTTTTCCCCAAGTGTCAACAGTGTGAGCAGAGGTGTGCAGACATGCATTGTCATGCAAGATCACAACACCCTTGGATAGCAGACCTCTAGGTTTAATCCAAAGCTTAGGCTTTAGCTCTTTGGTGAACATCTTACTGTAAGGAGTATTGTTATTGAACCTTTTTCCTGATAGTGTTCTAATACTGTCCCTTGAGAATCCCACAAATCTGTAAGCATCAATTTTCCGGCTGATGGCTGACTTTGGAACTTTTTCTTCTCCAGTGACTGAGGATGTTTCTATTCCATACTCTGCCGTTTACTCACAGGCTCGTAGCGATGAATCCATGTCTCGTCACCAGTAATGGTTATTTAAAAGAAACGTTTACCTTCTTTCAGGTAAAGATTCAAATTTTGTTTGCAAATGCCCCAAATCTTTGGTTCATGCTTATCTGTGAGTTGTTTCTGTACCCATCTCACACCAACTTTTCAAAACCCAAGTCTGTCATGGATTATTTCATAGGCAGAGCCATTGTTGATTTGCAAATGATTGACCACATAATCCACTGTCACTAGTCTACTAGACTGAATCATTTCATATGCACACTTACTGTTTTCATCAGCCAAGACAATTTTAACATAACCAGAGTGAGTATCATTTTTGGCTCACTTCATGTGTATGTGTATGGTGTCCTGATATGGCACTGTAGGATAAAGCATTTGATCACAAGGTTGGTTTGAACCTCAAGATGGTGGTTCAGATTCACCAGCCACTCCCTGGAAACACTATACAGGGTCGCGATGAGTCAAAATGGACTCCATGGCATTTAACAACAACCACAGTATAAACATGCAGTATAAATATGAATATATATTCATATATATAACTAAATATTTCATTGAAATGCTAGAAAAAATGTATTTGAGAGAAAAGGACAGAACCATGGGTTCTTCTAGCCTAAGACCAGAAACACAACTAACCCGACTAACCCGACTAACACTGCTGACTGTTCTGACCAGGGAAACAGTAGAAGGTCCTGGATAGAATGGGGAAAACATGTAGAACAGAATTCAAATTCCTAAAAAAAGACAGACTTAACTGGATTGATAGAGACTAGAGGAGCCCCTAGACTATCGCCCTTAAGAAACCCTTTGAAATGTTACTGAAAGTACTAGTGTAGGTCACCTTTCAGCCAAATAATAGTGATTTATAAAGTACTATCACCCATGATTACGATTATGATGTGTTCCCTTGAGACCAAATGGTCAACTTTTATCCAGAAGCAGAGATGAGATGGCAAAGATAGAAAGGGAAGCGAGATCAATGAAAACAGAATCAACAGAATGAAAATAATGAAAATGACAGATTGTGAACATTGTAACAAATGTATAGGAACAATTTGCATAAAAATTACTAAATGAGAACCTAGTCTATGCAACTTTCACTTTAAACACAATAAAATATTTACAACAAGCAAATAAATAAGAAAGAGGGAGAAGAAAAGAAAGAGACAAGAAAATTAAGGATCAATTTGATTATTTTCACATTTAGTTAAGAACCTACCTGGTTAGTTTTACCAAAACTCTTCTTTCTTTTTTCCAGAAAGGGTAAAATATTAAGGAAGCCCACAATTACAGTTTATATTATCCCATTAGCATGCACAGAATATTTATTTTAGTGGAATGAAAAAGGCTACAAACTTCAAAAGGGTATTTCTACCCTTGAAAAAAAACAAAACAAAAACAAAACTCAAGATAAAAATTTGAAGTATAGAGGGGTGTTTATTATTTGAAGTAACTATTTTAGTACTGAGAATAAAAGCACACACCCCCAGCAAATATCTTTGAGTGAAACTTTCTGCGGCTGCTGATTTGCCCTTATCAAGGGATGTGCAAATTCTGGGGAAAGGACCATCTGAACTGCCCTATATGGAAGTTGTATATCAGTTGCCCTGTTGAATGGTCCTTCCTATCAGTTCTGAATGCTTGACAGTTTTTCTCCATGCTCTTGTGTAAGTTCCATGTCCTGTTTTCCTATGTGACTCACTCCAAAATTCAACAAATATTTATTGAGCAATTCCTAAGGTATGTCGTTGCTCATGTCCTGTACTTCTGCCTGATTAACCCACATTCTGTCCACATTATGAGCCTCATCTCCTCAATGGAGAGCAACCACTTCAGGAGCTTCAGTACTTTCCTTGTCCAGAATTCCAGTTGTGCATCTTGGTCCCTGTCCCTGGCTCTGGCCACTCCACCACCAATACTGAAAAGCAGGCTCCTTACGGTACACTTCCCTTAACTTGTGATATCCATGTCCTACTGAAAGCATGCGTTCTTGAGTGAGCCTCCAAGGCTTTCAAATCACATGTGGTTTGCATAGCTCAGTTTTACTAATAGTGTAATAAATATATGCTTATTATTAACTAACCTAGTGGCTGTAGAAGTGAGAATGGCCCATTTCTTACAAACTCACTTGTGAAAATCCTCTCTTAAGGATAACTCAAAACATCAGACCTCCCAGAAAGAGAATGCTTAGTTGTAATGATCACTCAGCTTTTTTAAAGCTATGCAAAGAATGGATCACTGGAGCATACATTTTAAATCCTGTAGCAATTGTGAATATAAATTTTTACAGCAACTGTTTAAAAGGAAAACTCAGACTACATTTCCCCAGCTAGTATTGAAGCCTAAGAAAGAGACACCTATAAAAATGATTAAGGTGCATTTAATTGAATATAATTTTCTCTAGCATCAATGGATAAACACGTGTCACTTTTGTAACTGCAAAAATAAATGTTATTCTGTAAATTCATGAGTAAGAAAGTGAAAAAAGGGGAAAGATTTTAAAAGTGCTTGGTGGCTATTGGTTATACCACATCCTTAAAGTAAGACTTAAATTTAGATATCAAGCAATCATTCCTCTTATGATAGTTGAATCCAGAGTTTTAAATAATACCAAATATTTATCTAGAACTTCTTTCTAAAAAAACAAATAAGCTTTACTGACATTACTTCTTAGTACTCCCAGCACTCCTGTGAGGAAAGTGGCATTATTTCTTTTCCATAGTCTAGAAATCATGTAAAGAAGTTAAGTGCATGCTTAAGAATATTCAGCCAGCCATGGAGATGGAAACAGAACACTGGTCTTCTGAGCCTAAGCCAATATTCTATCAAATTGCCATGATTTTCATTGGAGGAAAGGGCATAGTCAGTCTAAGTTCAAATACTAAAGTGTTTTACTATCCTCCAGTCCCTGGAGAAGGGCATCGTGGTTGGCAAAGTTGAGGGTCAGTGGAAAAGTGGAAGACCCCCCATGAGATAGATTGATAGTGGCATTAGCAATGGGGTCAAGTGTAACAATTGTGAATATGGCGTAGGACTGGGCACTGTTTTGTTCTCTTGTGTATTGGTGTCAGTATGAGTTGGAGTTGACTCATTGATACCCAAAAACAACAACTGACAGTTGTATCTCAGAATGGTCTAGATGGCATATCTTTGCTTTTTAAAAGGAAATGAGGGTAAAAGTTTGCCACAACAAAACATTACCAAAATCCTCAGTGTGAATTTTGAGAAATGTGGCCTCTGACTTTCAAGTAATCCAAAGGGCTCATGTTACCTCATAAATACCAATGCTTTTGATGCCAAAGCTAGGTTGTTGTTGTTGTTGTTGTTGTTGTTGTTGTTAAGTGCCATCGAGTCGGGTCCGACCCATAGCGACCCTGTACAGGGTTTCCGAGGGTGTAAATCTTTACGGGAGTAGAAAGCCTCATCTTTCTCCCGCGGAGCGGCTGGTAGTTTCGAACCGCTGACCTTAAGGTTCGCAGCCCGATTCGTAACCACTACGCTACTATAATACAAATCATATTATCTCAAATATCACTGATCTTGAGTCAGACTCATTAAATCACCTCTTAGTGAATAAGGAAGACCGTAGAATTGATGCTTTTGAGTTATGGTGTTGGAGGAGAATACTGAAAGTGCCATGGGCTGCCAAAAGAACAAACAGATAACAGATCTGTGTTGGAAGAAGTGCAGCCAGAGTGCTCCTAGGAGGCCAGGATGGCCAAACTTCATCTTTCATACTTCGGACATATTGTCAGAAGGGACCAGTCGCAGGAGAAGGATATCATGTTTGGTAGGGTGGAGGGTCAGAGAAAAAGAGGAAGACCCCAGTGAGATGGATTGGCAACGTGGCAGCATCAATGGGCTCAAGTGTGGCAATGACAGTGAGGTTGGCTCAGGATTGGGCAGTGTTTTGTTCTGCTGTGCATAAGGTCGCTATGAGTCGGTACCGACTCGATGGCACCTAACAACAACAACAACAACATTCTGGGAACACATGGACAGAAAGTGGTTCAAGAAGCAACACAGCCAAGTTAACAGAGAAAGGTCATGCCTTTATAAGTTGATCAGATAATTCACTAATGACTTAGCTTTCCTATATCTAATCAATCATTTGGGGAGTAAGGTGGCGCCATACAATAAGCTAACAAGGTGGTAAGTGTGAGATCACCAGTTTCTCTGCTGGAGAAAGATGTGGCTTTTTGTCTCCACAAACCTTTACAGCCTTGGAAATGCTATACAAGGCTGCTGTGAGTCAGAACCAATTCAACAGGACTAAGGAGCTCTGGTAGCGTAATGGTCACGAATTGGGCTGCTAACCTCAAGGTCGGCAGTTCGAAACTTCCAGCGGTTCTGCGGGAGAAAGATGAGGCTTTCTGCTCCCGTAAAGATTTACAGCCTCGGAAACCCTGTGCAGGGTCACTATGAGTCGGAACCGACTCCACGGTACTTATCAACAACAAGAACAAGCAACAACTATAACAACAATCACCTATTTAATGCTGAATACTGAATGTATTTATTTTGATTTGTTTTTGTGTTGTTTAGTGCTGTTGAGTCAGTTCTGACTCACAGCAACCCTGTATAGGGTTTCTAAGGAGGTACTGGTGGCTTTGAACCACCGATCCGGTGGTTTGCAGTCCAGTGTTGATTCTGTAGCACCAATGCCTCATTACCACCCTACAGTACAGAGATCTGATCCATGGGGTTTCTGAGTCTGTAAATCTTTATGGAAGTAGACTGCCTCATGTTTCTATCAAAGAATGGCTAGTGGGTTTGAACCATCAACCTTTAGTTCTATATTGTTGTTAAGTGCCATCGAGTCGGTTCTGACCCATAGCGACCCTGTACAGGGTTTCCGAGGGTGTAAATCTTTATGGGAGTAGAAAGCCTCATCTTTCTCCCGCGGAGTGGCTGGTAGTTTCAAACCACTGACCTTAAGTTTTGCAGCCCAATTCGTAACCAATTCCACAGCAGTAGATAAAGCCAAATGTTGCATTACTTTTGCCAATTTGTAGATTATTTATGCAACCATCACTTTCCACAATGGAGATTCTGTTTTGGGGTAAAATTTAAACCTCCTAAATAAAACCCTGATAAATTTTTTTTTTTTTTTTAAATTGCAGACAGAAGAGGGAAAACATTCACTGGGCACTTCTGCTTCAAATTCTCTGTAGTAATAAGCATATTTAATACATTAACAAAATACTTGTTGTTAAGTGCTGGCCAGTCAGTTCTGACTCATAGTGGCCCTGTATAGGGTTTCCTAGGCTGGTGAGTTTGAACCCCTGGCCTGGTGGTCAAACTGACATTGTGGTAGAGTGCTTATACTATAGCGCCACACCAGGGCCCCTTAAATAAAATGCTAAGCCCCCTATTACTGTTTTAATGTGTTCTTATCAATCTTTCCTAACCATATTTTGGAGATAAGAAAAACGAGTCATAGGTGGTTTGTATTACTTAAATTTGATATTCTTATTTTTGGCTGGTATAAGAAGTAAAAAGATGAGAATGTTCTATCTTTTACAAACTGTTTTGAAAAACTGCTCTCAAGGATAACGCAACATAAGGTACTAACCACATTTTGTTGTTGTTGTTGTTGTTAGTGCTGAGCTGGTTCTGACTCATAGAGACCCTGTTAGTTTCTGAGGAGTGCTTAGTGAGTTTGAACCACCACATTCTGTTGTTGTTGAGTGCCGTCAAGTGCATTCCAACGTACAGCAACCTTTTATAGAGTTTTCAATAGCGTCTGGTGGGTTTGAACCACTGATCTTGTGGTTACCAGTCCAGTGCTTATCCTATAGTTTTACCTCAGGGCTTTCTAGAAAAGGAAAATGATCCATAGAAGAGAGAAAACAAAACAAAACATTGGTGATGAGAGATAGGCCTACCAGAATTAAAAACTTAATGGTTTTTAAAACTATACCTTTCTACCTTCCAGACGGGGCTTACCCCCTCCTCTTTTTGGTGGGGTTTCATGTCAGGCAGTCACTGCTTGTGAAATTACTGCCCTTTGCTGAGAAGCTTACCAGGTAAGTTTATAACGCACTGATTTGCTTACTTGATCCTATGGACTTCATGTTACATACTTGGCTGTATTTTACATAAAAATATTGAATCTGATTTTCAAATATTTTTTCTTTAAAAGTTAAGAGAGCATATCTCCAAACAAGAGAACACGACTTGAAAGGAAGGAAGGACAGAAGGAAGAAGGGAGGAAGGAAGACGAAAAGAAAGAAGAAAAGAGCTAAGTTGTTCTTCTAGTATTGGGAGACATCACTTCTCTGGTTGATTACCAGATGAAGAGCAAACCTGTGCATAGCAGCCAGGTTGTATAAAAGATATGGATCTTTAAATGCCAAAATCGGACTAAAAAAAGGCAAGGTCATCACACTCAGAAAAGCAGGTGAGAACTGAGACAAGCGGAAAGAAAAGTAATCATGCCTCCTATCTCACACATATTCCAGAGAACAAATAGAGGATGCATCTCTAGTATCATTCAAATGGTCTTATTTTTAACCTCTCTCCATTCCAGAATTGAATTTTCTAAAGCTAAAAGGGAATCCTTAGAATCATGCAAAGAGACTATGTGAGCAATAGAGCCTGGGGCCCATCCTGAGTGTTTTGTGTAACTTTTTACCTCACTATTCCCTGTCTGTAACATAAGGATTGTAGAGACTATCTTTAAATTTCAGTGAGAACTTTCCATGATTCTGAGGAGAAATTCCTGGGTTATGCAATGGTTAATTCACATGGCTGCTAACCCAAAGGTCGGAGGATTAAGTCCACAGAGAAGTGCCTCTGAAGAAACACCTAGTGATCTCGTTCCCCTCAAAAATCAGTTGTTGAAATCCTATGCAGTACAATTTTACAATGACACACATGGGGTATCCATTAGTCAGCATCAACTTGAAGGCTACTAGTTACTGGTTGTTGTTGTTAAGTGTTGTTGAGTCTGTTCCAACCCATAGTGACCCTATATTGGATTTCCAGGCAGGGAGAGGCTGGTGAGCTTGAACCCCTGACCTTGAGGTTCCAATGACTTTGCAGTCCAGTGCATTAACCCACAGCACCACACCAGGACTCCATGGGGGAGAGAGACAGACAGACAGAGCTTACTCAGGGAAGGTCAACTATAATGTACATCAAAGGTAACTGGAAAGAAAAATGTAACTTGAGAGGTCCTTCATATGAAAGAAGGAAAAATCCTCAATACCAGAAATGAATGTGATTTCTAGCTTGGGGGTCTGACTAGACTATTACATTTTGGAATTTGTTTTAAAACTGAAGACGCTTTTACACAAAATGAATTTGTATTTTTAGTATCTCCTATTTGAGAAAACACACCAGGACAAAAAGCTATTATGATTGTATTTTGAAATGAATGCTTACAATGGAATCATCTTAGCAGCTACATGCGTAAAAAAAAACATGGCAATATATGCAGGAAATATAATTTAATTCAGTCAACCCATAATGCACACATATATACAGATGTCTTACATCAGTATCTTACAGGTCAGAAATCAAGGGACTAGGTTGATTTAGGAATATGAGCACAGTCTTATTTTTTGTTACAATTTTTATTAATTATATTATTATTAAAGTCACTTGGCTATTTCTCTGGGTCACTAACAACCCTCTGTAGCCCCTGTGCTCTACAGGCGGATGGCAAGTCAGTCTTTACATGGGAGGTGCTTTGAGTAGCTGCTAAACATCTGAGAGTTTACCACCTGCCCAAGAAATGAATAACCCCACTCAATTTCAGTACAGGACTATGGTGGTAAGCTGTGTTAGATGCCATGGTCAAATACAGATTTCTTCTTAATAACCTCAAATGGATACATAAAGTCTTCAATAACAAGATTTTAGTCTGGGCGATTCCTTCTTGTGATCAAATATCAATTAGCAAGGTTTGGCTGACTACATCATCAGGTTAAAATCAGGCCAGAGTCAAAAACAATTCATAATATCTAAAAAGTAAGAAGCATGCTAGTTAGACTAAACCAAACCAAATCAAACCAAACCAAAAACCTTTCAAGCAGAGTAAAAAGAGAGAAATAGTTGACTGATCAGCGTATCAATGCAGAATTTGAAACCATAATAAGATTTTCATGTACAAGGGGCACAATATGTACATAAAGCTTCAAATAGATAACATTATCCTGAAATAGAGTTATTTACACTTTCGTTTGTTCTATTTTTAAATTAATCGGAATGGCAATAAACATTGATGGTTGCTGCTGGGAGTGGTGAGGATTGAACCCAAACCCCAGGATGACAGCTTAATTCCTAAGAATGGCGCTGAAATCCCTAATTCTTTTGTTTTACTGTTTTGTATGATGCCCTATAAGTGTAATTTATAAATATTCCATTGCAAAGATAACTTTTAGGCAACTTAGCAATAGCAGGACAATAGTTTATAGAAAAAATGAATACCATATTAGAAAAAACTTCCATTTTTTAAAAATATAATTAACATAATCTTCCTTATACTCCTGAGAGGAAGAAAATCTGAGAAAAATTATTTGTTAACAAAGATGGTTTACAATGTTTTAATTAAGAATTGGGTAGTCTCTATGAATGTTAGGAATTTAAAAGCCTAGCCAGCAATAATACATTATTTAAAATTGCATCAATCATGTCACTAAATTACTACTTGATTTTTAGAGGTTTATCATCAATTTTTAAATAGTATCCCAGAATTCAAATAATGTGCGTACTCCAAATATCCAAAGCGGAAGAGGAAACCAAAGGCAAAAATGTTCACTAACTACAACAAAGTTCAACGAACTCCGAAATGTTGAAATACCGAGATAAAAGAACAGTTTTATTTACCTGCCAAATCTTAAACAAGTTTTTTATAAAGTAATGATTCCGGAAGAAAATTTATCTTTCCAAAATCAACTGCTTACTCTCTCCTCCTCCCTTACTCAACAAATGCTGGTACTCAAACTTGTAAAGTCTCTCACTTTTGGTGTTCCACCCCAAATTCTTTACTTAGTGCGAACTCGCTTATCAGTAATTTTATCTTGTAGATAATCAGTTTTTCACTTCCTGTATTGTGAGTTCTAGCTTTTAGATTAAAAAAAAAAAATTCTTCTTTTGTTGTTAGCGGTGGTACAGGTAGGGTATTAAAGTCCTAAAACTACTAACAAAATGTGAGCCATACCTTTAACGGGTAAAAATAGAAATGAATTCTTTATTAAAAAAATAACCCGCACTCAAACTCCAGAGCGGACAAAACTGGGCTGCCCAAGTACGTCAGTAAGGATGGTAGCTGGAGACGGAAGAACGCCTAAGAGGAGCCACGACCTCTGTGCTCCACCGCCCGCAGGTGGCTCAGGGCAAGCTCCACAGTCAACAAAGGCTAGCTAGGGTGGGCTTTGCTTACTTCGCTAGTTTGCTGTGGCTGCCTCTGACCAGAAAAATAAACTGCCTAGGAAAACTAACACACCAGAAAAGTGGGGATAGGTCACCCAGGAGACATCCCTTCAGCCCCCATCCCTAATATCCATCAGATTCCCGACCGCGGTCTAAAGATAATGAACCTGCCACCAATCAAGTTTCTGGGCAAGTTATTTTATTTCCCGTAGTTCCTCCACCTGCCGAGACGGTGTTCTGCGTACCCGAGCCTTTCCTCCGGCGACCCCCCGCGGGCTGCAGCAAAAAAAACAAAAACGGGGCGCTTTGGCTGTGCGGAGGCGGCCGGCTGCCTTGGATCCGGCCGGCGGCCGCCACAGCTTCTTGGCCTCGGATTGGCCACAACGCGGGCGGGGAGACTCGGCTGAGGAGGGAGGCGGGGGCGAGGGCGGCGCGGCGGCGGCGGCGGCGGCGGGAGGGGAAGGGAACAGGGACCCGGCCGCGCAGCCGGGCAACGCGTGCGGCCAGCGCTGAGAGTGCGGCCACTGCGGCTCGCCCTCGTCGCGCTCTCGGAGGCCGAGTGGGGGGCGCGGCGGCGAGGGCGGCGCGCGCGAAGGACCCGCGCGGGGCGTGGGTCAGTGGGCGGGTGCCGGAGCCCTAGCAGCAGAGGCGGCCGCAGCAGCTGCTGCGCGGGACGGAGCAGCGGCGGTAGCGGCCGGACCAGCCTCTCGCCTTATTCCCGCGCAGCCGAGGCCAGAAAACGGTGTCCAACTCGCCGGGCGAAGGGAAAAGGGAGCCAAGAATCAGCCGTCAACCCCTAGGCAGCTGCGGCACCAGGCGGCAGGACTGCTGCTCTTTGTACACGCAGCGCGCACGGCCCGCGGCGCTCTCCCAGTGTCTTCATCGCGCCCAGCGGCCCTAAAAAGGGGACCTGAAGGAAGCACAACTACGAGCCCGAAACTCGCGTTGCGGAGCTCTTGGGGAGCGCCTTTGGCTGTGTTTCCACCTCCACGTAATACTCAGGCCATGGTTCCCGCTGCCAGCATCCTTCGCAGCTTTCGCCGCGCTCCGGGCCGGAGCTGAGCAGCCTGCTCTGCCACTACCACCACCGCGCGCGCGCGCACACACACACACACACACACACACACACACACACACACATACACACACACACTCTCCCACACGCAAGCACGCACGCCCTTCTCCCCCGCCCCCTCCCCAGCTCCTTGATCTCTCGGTCTGTTTTATTACTCCTGGTGCGAGTCCCGCGGACTCCGCGGCCCGCTATTTGTCATCAGCTCTCTCTCCATTGGCGGGGAGAGAAGAGCCGCGGAGAAGGGGGTGGGGTGGGAGGGGAAGGGAAGGGGTGGAAACTGCCTGGAGCCGTCTCCGCGCCGCTGTTGGTGCTGCCGCTGCCTCCACCGCCGCCGCCTCCGGCTCCTCGCTCGGCCCCTCTCCGCCTCCATGTGCCGGATACTGGGAGCGCTGCGGACCCTGCTGCCGCTGCTGGCGGCCCTGCTCCAGGTACTCGGCGGCTCGGCGGGCCGGGCCGCGGGCGGGGTGGGGCGGGAGGCGCCGGGTCCCTTTGTTCCCCGCGCTGCTGCGGAGCCAGGCTGCGCACTCGGGAAGGGAGGTGTCGCACCGCCAGGCCGGGAACTGCGCAGGCACGAGGCTCTGGAGGGGTACTGGGGCAGGGTTGGCTGAGCCAGCAGGTCTCCGGAACCTCTCCCGGCGGGGTCCGAGGGGGCCGATCGCGGGGCACTCTGCGTCTCCTTCGGGGCCAGGCGTACTCACGGGGACTATTTCCATGCAGTATAAGGGTGAGGCGGAATCTAGCTCAGGTTTTACAGTTTTCTACTCCTCTCACCTCTCGCAAAGCACTTTGCTCCTATATTAAAAAAAATTTTTTTTTTCTCAGGAATAGGCTATGAGTTTTCAGTAGAAAATTTCACTCTCGTGTATTACTTCCACCCCACCCTACCCTGGCACCCTCGCGCCTCCCCGTGCTCAAGGGCTCCACTGTCCTATTGTTTTTATCCCAGCCCAGAGTTGCTTCCTATTCTTGTTTTGTGTTTCTAACAATGTTATGTGTCAGTCGCACCTGGAAAGAAAACCTCGCCTTATCGGAAGAAGTCGGTGCCTGCCGGCGCCTCCGCACCCAACCCCTGACTCCGCTTGCCCTCATCCCGCCGGGCAAGGCGAAGTTCCGTTACTCCAGTATCATTCTTCTCCTTCCTCCGGGTTCTTTCTGACCCGCGTGCGTCCCGGGGGCGCCTTGGCCCGAAGCCTTCGTACTTTTCACACCCTTCGGAGAGCGCTCCCAGCCATTTCATTTTATCACTGCTAGGAGGCTCTCCTCCGCGGCAGGAAGCACCTGCTCCAAGCGGGTCGCGGGTTCCCTCTTCCTCGCGCTGCGGGTCTCCAGTTCAGCCGGCCGCCCAACTTTCTCGTGGCTACTCACCCGAAGATGCCACGCGGCCCCTCCCCGCCCTCCAGCTCGGTTAAGGGAGGTGATGCTGAACAGCACCGACTGTGATCTTTGCGCGGGGAGGGGGTCGTACTGGATCCCGGATTTGCCCACATTTGAGGTTCGGGTCAGAGGTGGCTGCTTGAGAGGTGCGTATCCGCTCACGCATTTGGGGCACAGCTCCCGGGTCAATCTGCCCTAGCGCTGGGTGGGGGAGAACAGCCTGCACGAGAGCTTCATAAAAGTGCGGACGCGGCTTAGAAGTGCCTCGGCATCGGGGCAGGCCGGGCTAGGACAGATGGTGCAGATCGCTCTCCCTCCGTGGTCTTCACGGGTCAGGGCTTGGCGCACTCAGGTCATGACGAGGATGGGGAGTGATGGCTACGGATGCTGGGGGCGGGCCGGGCCGGCGCCCGCTGTCTCTTGCGCTTTCTCCCGCCGCCCTCTAGAGGAGTGTGGGCTGCGGCCGCACCGAGCCCTGTCCATGGTGCGCCATGGTGCGGCGCGCCAGGCTCTACCCGGCCTGCCAGGCTCTGCGCTGTCCTCCGGTTCACGCTCTCTCACTTACAGGCCCATTCCCTGCCACTGGTTCTTTGGCCGCTGGGTCCTGTCCTCCCTTTCCCCTTTCTTTAGTCTCCTTTTGTTCTTTCCTCTCTTGCTGGTCTTTCGCCATCCCCTTCCCCCACTCCACTACTCGTCAACCCTTCCAGGTTCTTTCCTGATTGGGATTACAGAACTAATAAAGGAGACATTTTTGGCCTCTGTAGTTTTGGGGAGTGGATGGAATTTCTTCTGATTTGGGGGAGGAGACCTGCCAGTCACTTGCTAACAAAAGTAACTCCTGTTATAAAACCGCCCTTCTTTCTTGGAGTGCTCACGCCTCATTCTTTAACCTCCTTTATCTTCTTTAAAAATGATGTTTGTATCTTCTTTAAAAATGATGTTTCTTAAGAAAAGCTTTGTTAGACTGAAGGAAGACAAGGAAAAAGTTCTAAGTGTTGGAAGTTAAGGGGAAGGAAAGACAAACTTACGGATTCTGTGTACACCACAGGTTTTCTTTCTTTCTTTTTTTTTTACAGCAGAGGAGATACAGATCAGGAACTCTGTATCTTTAAACAACATTTCTGGGACTTCATTGGGTGATATTACTTACTAACCTCTTAATAAGGCCTCAGAATGTGAATCTAGTAGTAGGTGGTAATTTTCACTAACGGTGGTATCTGAAAATAAGTTTTAATTAAACACGGTAGTGGAATTAGGACAAGGGGGGCACATTTGTTGGTCTTTCATACCCTGGGACAGCCTTGGTGTGTTAAGACTGGAACAATCTCATTTCCTTTCTTAGCCATCTGAATTGAAGTCAGTTGTGAGTTTTGTATGTCATTTCCTTTTTCTTTTAAGCATTTCTCAAAATACCACCTATCAAAATAAAATAATGTTCTTATCTTTTCAATTATATGTTCTTTTTTCATATGTACTGATTGTTGTCATTTATAATCAATCTACATGAAAGAAGAAATAAAATCTTTGTCATGAAGTTATTTGGCAGCCTTCTAATTCTCTAATGTAAGTCAAGCAGTAACATTGAGTGATTTGGAAGGTCATATCATGAGAGGAAGCAGAACAGTTTATGCAACATGAGTTTGAGGGTCAAGTGCTCCATGTGGATTGTACAACTGAGATTAGAAATGCCTTTGTGCTAATGGTCCAATTTACACACCAGAAGAGCAGAGAGAGAGAGATCTATCTGCAAGGTGAAAGTGGCCTTTTTTTGCAGTCATCTGATACTCAAACTCTAGTTGTTTCAGACCAAACTAAGCCAGCAAAGAGTTCTAGAAGAGAAAATGTGGAGGTTATTTGTGGAAGTACAGAGCTGTGGTATTTCTTTGGAGCAGTTAGAAGAGTGGCTGCCGTATTAAAAGGGAACTTTTTATCATTATTGTTTAACTGAAGCATCTGCATTCCTTATTTTACTTTAGGAGATTTCTATTAGTTATTCTGTTAGCTAGAGCTACATGATTCTGGTTAATTTTTCAATATATAATATTCAGTTTCAAGATATTCTTTATCCTTCCTCATTTTAATTTAAGGTATTACTAATGTGTGTGCAGGGGTAGGTGGGTGGAGGATTAGAATTTGAGCATTAAATTTTACTGACCATGGAATTAAATGTGTAAGTTACAAAGCTGTGATGGGCTTTCCTTTTAAATTATACAAGTGACTTTCAAATCCTTAAATACAATTGTCATTAGGGGAAAAAAGATCAATTTTACTTTTACTACCCATCCAGTAATTGTAGATTAGAAGCCTGTTTTGCTTTTCTAGTTCACATTTTAATGGCATAGTTTCATTGTTTTGACTTCAATGTACGTGTGTGTTGGGTAAGGAGGCATCAAGGACATTAATGTTCATAAAAACTTAGATTCTTACTCTTATCACCCTGCTTTCACCCCTAAACGAAGGCCTTGAAAGAAAAAGTGTACAAATGATACATATATTTTAAAAACCTATTAAGTGTAGTATTTAAAAAGAAGATCTCTCAACACATGGCATGCACATAATAAGGCGAAGCTGTATTTTTATGTGGAAATTCTCCACTACAATTATCATTTTATGTATAAAACAAATGTATGTATGTTCAATGTTCGTTTGATTCTCCGGTGTTTTTTTAAGTTCTTAGAGAAGCAGTGAGAATTAGCTGAGACATTGGTGTGCAGTTTATTTTACCTAGTGACCACAGTTCTCTTCTTATCTTGTTGACATGTGGTCATTACTAAAAGGTGGTGCATTGCCCATGCTGTAGGTGTGATTCGAAAAAAGTAGTAATTTGATTACCCTAAAAAGATCTTCTGGGTATATTTTTAAAGAATGCACACACTTGTTCTTGTTGTTGTTCCAACTACAAGTTCAGAATTTTCATACAGTGTTTTTTAACTTTCATGTCTTCATCCAAGGCTGCCTCTGACCATTTGAAAGTTTGGACTTTGATTTTTGATAAGAAATACTCTTAAAATTGTTATTATTTTTTTTTTATGAAAAGTCTAAAGCTTTCCTGGGACAGATTATTTTGGTGACAGTATATTGCACCAGATTATCCTTAATTTCCTTTTCAATTAAAAAACTTCAATTGTTAAATCTGTTGTTGTGCCTTGTTAAGTTTTAGGGTTATTAATCTGGAAATGTCAAGACTTAAAGCAACAGTTAACCTTGCTTTAAAATGCCTTAAAAAAAAAAAATACTAAGTTACTCAAATTCCTATCTTGTATTCAAGAGAATATTCTCAAATGAGAGGATTGATTTATAAAGGAGAATCAGATCCATTATTTAAGAACTGTAATGTTTGTGTATACATTCTACCATTGTGCCTTAGTTAACGTTATGCACATTTGTTCTTTGGGCTCAAATACAAAAGCTAATCAAGTTTAAGTACTGTAAAGACTTGGAGGTAATTTTTTATCAGCCATTTGTAAATATAGATTTGGAACGTGAATTGTGTCATTTGAGTAAGTATTTCATATCTGCTATTAGTATACTTTCTAGACCAAGACTTTAAATATTCTCAAATTGGGTTTAGGACTATGAGTTGAAATATAAATTGTACAAATTTTTATGCTTCATGTTTCCTTTTTTTCCCTACTGAAACTTATTTTTGTTTAAAAATTTTAATACATTTTATCATCAGACGCTGGTTTTCATATTTATTTAAAATGTTAGGTAAGTTTTAAACCATTGTATTCATGTCAAGGAGTGCTGGTGTGGCACTGCAAGATAATGCACTAGACTGTAAAGTCAGTTTCAACTGCAAGGTCAGCGGTTCAAACCCACCAGCCGTTCATTGGACACCCAATGCAGAGTCGCTATGTGTTGGAACTGACTTGACGGCACTTAAAAACAACAACAAAAACAACTCATGTCAAGGAATAAGTATATATATCGCAAATTCACTGCCATCTAGTCAATTGAGACTCATAGTGACCCTGTAAAGGGCTTCAGAGACTATAGGTTTTTATAGGAATAGATAGCCTTATCTTTCTGCTCTGTAGTGGTTGGTGGGGTTAGACTGCTTACCTTTTGGTTAGCAGCTCTCAATGCCTAACCCACAGTGATACCAAGGCTCCTTAAGTATACAGATTAATGTTTGAATAGAAGTTATTTCTTCTCTGGCATCCTGGTGTGGCGCTGTGGGTTAATGCGCCAGACTGCAAAGCCGTTTGAACTGCACGGTTGGTGGTTCAAGCTCACCAGCTGCTCCTCAGAAACCCTATCCAGGGTCACTATGGGTCGGAACTACTCGATGGCACTTAACAACAACAACAACATATCTTCTCCAGATATAAAGTGATGTGTATAAAAAGTAGATAGAAGAAACTCCCTTCAGGAGCTAAATGGGACTTTGTGAAATATTTTACTTAAAGATTACAAATTGTGTTATAATAGTTTTTTAAAAAAAAAAAAATAGATCCACGTTATATCATCTCGTTTTTATTCCTTTTACTTCCTCTGTTGGGTTGCATACACACACATACATGTATACACATACATATATATGATCTATATGAAAGTGTTTTGAAAGTTTGTGGAAATGGGTTTTTCCAAGAGCTTTTGGAACAACCTCGTATGTTAAGGATTGCCTAGATATACGTCTTCTTCAACGTTCAGCACAGTTTGACGTGAATTGTTAGTAACTAGTTGATTTACCGCTTTGTGTGTGTCTTCCGAAAGTGTTTGGGCACCAGGAATATAACAACAAATTAGGACAGGAAAGCTAAGGTTCTAATCTGCTCCAGATGTAGTCTGTTCTCTTAAACTCTAAGGATCTCATTTTTCTCCACAGTAAGATCTCTGGCCTGTTTAGATTAGTTGATTTCTGAGAGACTCTTCAGTTTTGTGATTCTTGGGGCTGCTTACCAAGAATTCAGATATGCCACCTTTCCCTTATGTTTAAAGGCTTTGGTATAGCTTTCATTTTCTACTTAAAATATACAGATTTTCTGGTGTTCGTAATAGTCATTGTTAAGTGCCATTGAGTCAGTTCTGACTAATAACGACCCTATATAGGGTTTCCAAGGAGCAGCGGGTAGGTTTGAACTGCCAACCTTGTGGTTCACAGTCCAATGTTGATCCTACAGCATGACACCAGGAGTCATAATAGTAGTAGGTCATTTTCTTTAGGCTTTAGGAAGAGTTGTTTAGCATATATGATAGGTTAGAAATCATCTGTAATTCTTATGTACTTGATTTTTGGACTCAATTCATTTGCTGTACCTACTTTCAACAGTAAAAGCAAACTTTTTTGTGTGTGTTAAGCATAAAGGTAGATAAACATAATATAACTGAGAATAAAATTCTTTATTACTTTTATACGTTCATAGTTTTTGAGAGAAAATATATTCTCTGTTGGATCATTGTATTAAGTGATACAGATCTGCATTAAAAATACAACCCTTTGAGCTAACAAGTCCTCTAGGTATTTTTCTGTTGATATATTCATAATGTATACACATACACACAGAGAGACGCTCATTCATTGAAGCATTTCTTATAACGACAAATGATTGTAATCGATGGAAAGCTCATTATGAACTGATTAAACAAATTAGGGTGTACTGTGCAGCCAGGTTTAGAATGCCTAGTGTATGTCCATGGAATCCTGGTGTGGCGCTGCAGGGTAATGTGCTGGACCCCAACGTTGGTTTGAACCACAGGGTTAGTGGTTCAAGCTCACCAGCTGCACCTTGGAAACCCTATACAGGGAGGCTCTAAGACAGAACTGACTCGACAGCATTTAATGACAACCATAACAACAAGTGTTATGTCAAGAATTCTTTTTTCTTGGGTCCACAATCAACACCCATGGAAACAGCAAACAATGTCAAGAAATCAAACAATGGATTGCATTGAAAAAACTGTTGCAAAAGTCCTCTCTGTTGTTGTTGTTGTTAAGTGCCATCGAGTCAGTTCTGACCCATAGCGACCCTGTACAGGGGGTTTCCGAGGGTATAAATCTTTACGGGAGTAGAAAGCCTCATCTTTCTCCCGCAAACAGTGTCAAGAAATCAAACAATGGATTGCATTGAAAAAACTGTTGCAAAAGTCCTCTTTAAAGTGTTAAAAAGCAGAGATGTCACATTGAGGTTAAGGTACATCCTTCCCAAACCATGGTATTGTCAATCGCTTCATGCATGCCCAAGTTGGTCAATGAAAAAAGAAGACCAAAGAGCAATTTGAGCTTTTGAATTAATGGTGTTGGCAAAAAAAAATATGTATGTAACACGAAGTGCCAAAGAAGGAACAAATCTGTGTTGGAAGTATAGCCAGAATGCTCCTTAGAAGGAGGGGGTTGGTAAGATTTCATGTCTGTGTACTCTTCATGTTATCAGGAGAGACCAGTTTCTGGAGAAGGATAATCATGTAGAGAGATGATCCCTAGTGAGATAGATTGACACAAAGGCTGCAACCATGAACTCAAACATTGCAAAGATTATGAGGATGACACATAAATGGGAGTGTTTCTGTCGTTCATGGGGTGACTGTGACTGAGGGCCCACTCATTGCCACCTAAAAATAGTGTATGGAACAAACCTTATTAGTTCTACTATTAGTTTGGACTCCTGGTGTGGCGCTGTGGAATCAGCACTAGACTGTGAACAACAAGGTCGGCAGTTCAAACCCACCACCCGCTCCTCGGAAACCCTATTCAAGGACACTGAGTCCAAACCAACTTTAACAGCACTTAATAACAGTCATGAAAAAGTTATGGTTCAAGAAAATGACTACTAAACCATCTCTTGAGTCTAGATATGCTGTAGAGAGAAGGACAGAGAAAAATAATCAGTGGGATTTCAAAGCTTCTGAATGAAGATTAATTAGATAAAGACTCTAAGACATAAATGGAAGAATAGAAAATCAAGGCAAATAGAGTTAAGATGAAGATGAACTAAAGTAACACAAAAGAACCTAAGAATTATGCAGGTTGTGTTATAAGTAGATTCAAATGAAGACTGGGTAAAATAATGAGCGAAATAATGGATGTATTTCCATGTTGACATTATGGAAGATCACCACATTGTGCTGAGTTATCTGTGCCTAAAAAATTACAATAGTTTGTAATAGTTCATAATTCTCTTGACTGAGCGAATATTTAATTTTCAATGGTTTTGATACTGAAAGTGTTGAAAGTGGATGTTATTAGCATGTAGAACTTGAGGTATAGAAAAAATA
The DNA here is from genome assembly GCF_000296735.1 of Chrysochloris asiatica. NCBI lineage: Eukaryota > Metazoa > Chordata > Mammalia > Afrosoricida > Chrysochloridae > Chrysochloris > Chrysochloris asiatica. Next base: position 7,249,635 of record NW_006408533.1, on the reverse strand, counting down.
TTCAATATAGGAATTAGGTATTCTGGTCTATCCCTTTGATTATGTAAACAACTTACTTTGGACTTTTCCCAGTAGCACTGGGAGAATTAATTGTGTAATTCTCAAAACACCTTGAGCTATTTAAAAGAAGGTGCTTTTATAAATACAATATGGCATTTATAATAGTGTAACTTGGAGAGGTGCTTGATCCATTATCTGTCTTGAAGGTTTTGTTTAACTAATTATGCCTACCTGTATGTTAAATAGGAAGGAAAAGAGACTGGGTTTTCCTACTAAAAAAAAATAAAAACTAAAGTACTTGGTGGTGGTTATGTGCCGTGGAGTTGGTTATGACTCATAGTTACCCTGTACAGGGTTTCCGAGGCTGTAAATCTTTACGGGAGCAGAAAGCCTCTTCTTTCTCCCGCGGAACAGCTGATAGTTTTGAACTGCTGACCCTGAGGTTGTTGTTGTTATGTGCCATCGAGTTGGTTCCGACCCATAGCGACCCTGTATAGGGTTTCCGAGGGTGTAAATCTTTACGGGAGTAGAAAGCCTCATCTTTCTCCAGCGGAGCAGCTGGTAGTTTCGAACCGCTGACCTTAAGGTTCGCAGCCCGATTCGTAACCCTGAGGTTAGCAGCCCGAATTGTAACCACTACGCTACCACATAGACTTCCATATATATTCTTGGACAAATTATATATTCTTGGCCAAATTCTTAGTCAAATTTATTTGACTATCAAAATATAAAGCTTTTATACTCAGTCCACCCCATTCTGATATCTTATTTAATGTTTTGCATAAATAAGGAATTGTGGTTGATTTATTTTAAATAAATGGTGCATAATTGGGAATCTTTGGGATTCCAGGACTTATTAGAGCTTCATATGTAAAACAATTCATTTGTAAAAAATTTTTAGTTTAATCAGCTTTTTCTTCTGTTGCACTAAACACTGAACTTTTGTATTACTGTTTTCAGTAACAGTTGTAAAGATTATCCTTCAGTTTTTTTATATTCACACTTAGAAACACTTCATAATTTATTTCCAGTAGGTCATTCATATAGCTCAGAACAGCATCTATAGCCAGAGAACACCTCTGAAACTGTGGATATTTGCTGCCAGCTCTTCACATCTTTTCAAACTAATGTCTAGTAACCATTAACAAAAAGTATAAACTAAATACTTAGAATTTCAAAGGAAGAAAATGAATGTGTGATAACTGTGTGTCAGGTACTACTTCGGGAAGTTTCATATTTAAGTTAATTATTTCTATAATCCTGTCTGTTGATTTTATCCTCATTTTGTTGTTGTTGTTGTTGTTGTTAAGTGCCATGGAGTCGGTTCCGACTCATAGCGACCCTGAACAGGGTTTCTGAGGTTGCATATCTTTACAGGAACAGAAAGCCTCAGCTTTCTCCCGCGGAGCAGCTGGTACTTTCGAACTGCTGACCTTCTGGTTTGCAGCCCGATTCGTAACCACTATGCAACCAGAGCTCCTTTTTAGAGATGGTGGAACTGGAACTCAGACATTTTGAGACTGTATCTGGCAGTATAATCAAACTTGACTCCTAAGCACATGGTCAGTAGTTCTAAACCAGCAGTCCTTCCATGTAGCAGAGGCGGCTATCTGCTCCTGGAAAGGTTTAGTTTTGAAGACCCAAAGAGGCAGTTCTCAGTCCTCTAGGGACACTATGAGTCAGAATAGACTGGATGTCAGTGGATTTAATATCTACTGGAGCATATTGACAGACTCCTATGGACTCACTGGTGGGTTTGAATCTATAACCTTATGGTTAGAACCATTGATTGTGTAACTAACCAAGGCTCCTTAGTAGATATTAGGAGCAAATACCTTATTGTAGAGGAATGGACATTTGTATTGAGTTAATATATATGCGTGTGTGTGTTTGTGTGTAGCCTATGAGTCAGAAACAACTCAACGGCACATAACAACAACAACATAGATATGTTCTGACTCATAGCCACCCTGTATATGGTTACCAAGGAGTGGCTAGTGCGTTTGAACCGCCAACCTTGCAGTTCAAACCAACCTTTCAGTCCAGTATATATATTGTTGATGCTGTTGGCAAGTGCTGTTGAGTTGACTCCAACTTGTAGTGACCCTGTGTAGGGTTTCCGGAGAGTGGTTGGTGGGTTTCAACTGCCTACTGTGCAGTTCAAACTGACCTTGCGGTGCAGGCCATTATCCTACAGTACCACACCAGGACTCCCTGTATGTGTGTGTGTTTGTGTATATATATGTACACCAACTAGAAGGCACTTACTTAACTAATAACAACAATATATAGAGATAGAGATACATAGCTATATAGAGTGATATATATATATAGATATATATATGAGTCAGAACTGACTTAACAACACTTAACAATATATGTATACGTGAAATCCTGGTATGACGCTATCGAGTAAGCACTGGACCTCAAGATTGGTTTGAACGTAAGGCTGGCAGTTCAAACTCACCAGCCGCTCCTCGGAAATCCCATACAGGGTTGCTGTGAGTCAAAACCGACTTGATGGCACTTAACCCCACCACCACATATATGTGTACATGTGTGTTTTTTAGGTTTTTTAGTTTTGTTGCTTTCAGTTACCCTCTTCTGTTGAATCCTGACCTTAATTCTTTTGCTTGACTTGGGCATCTAAAGCCAAAATTTAATTTTTAGTTAGAAATTATATTCATTTTTTGATATATTCTCTTGGAGAAGAAAAAAATTACTGTGGGAAATGATTCATTATTAATTTTAATAATTCTTAAAAGTTTCTTGGTTACCAAATAATATGGTAATTAAGTACTCAAATATTTTTGTTTGTGTGAAATCTTGGAACTTAAGAACCCAGATACTCTCAGTCTAAGCATGTGTGTTTTGTGTTGTTTTTTTTAAACTGAGTCTTTCTCATGGTCTTTAATGTCTGTGTAAATTCAAGAGGTCCCATCACTAAGTTTTCAAATGTTTTAATGGCACATTTTTCATTACATAGGTTAAATTGCTTTCTCACACGATTGAGTTAAGTTGACTTTTTTGGAAAAAATAAATGTCTGCCTGCATCCAACAGGGTTCCTACAAACAGGTTCCTTGAATATTTGGTAGAGTAACTGAGTACAGACACTGATTTGTTTGCTGAAGAGCACACCTAGTGCTATTTTGTTTGTAACTTGACCTATTGTCAGTGGGTGGATACACTTGGCTTGACTCTAATCTTAAACAAAAGTCTGCTGGTTGGTTGAGGTGCTAGTAAATGAACTCTGAAACAAAGACCTGAAGCCCATTCATTTTATTAAGTTTGAAGGGGAAATAATCTACTCCCTCTGCTTAAATAAATCTTTAATAAACTAGAAACTGACTGCTTTAATCTTTTTTTTTTTTTCTTTTCTCTTTTCCCTTTTGTTGTTTTAATTAGTTAACACCCAGGGTCAAAGTCTGAAGTTCACTCTTTACGGCTTTTTGGTCTAGTAAATAAAGAAAACTGTGTTTTGTGCAGCCAAAATACTAGCCTCTTGCAGCTCCTTTCGCATCTGCCTCTCTAGTAGACTCTGTCATAACATCGCCAAGGTTACGTTGTAATGTTCTGCTTCCCTATATTATATTTCAGGGAAATAAAATTCAAATGATATATACGCACAGGTATAGTTTCAAGTACCAAATACATAGAGCGAAGTGTACATATATGTAGATACCTTGCTGAACGTTCATAAACGGAATCATCCTGTGAAATCATCCACCAGGTCAAAACACAGTGTTACCAGCGCACTTTCCAATCTTTAGCCATCCTTCAATGCTAACCACTTACTTGCCTCCTTTCTCTATAGATTTATTTTGCTATAATTTTGTACTTTGTACCAACAAATTCACAACAGCAACAGCATTCCCTTTGGTGCCTGGCGTCTTCCACTCATTTTGTAGAATTATCTATATATGTGTGTCATGTATATTTTTAACAATTACCAAATTAGGAAAGACATATGGACACTCTAGAACCATCTGGGAGGTTAAAGACACTGAAAATTGATAAAAAGGACAAGATTGATGGTTTCACTGAATCTTAAAGGTCACTTGAATGTGTACAATGTCAACCTTTGAAAAAGCCATTTGCAGACTTTCCTACTTAGATATCTTTTTTGGTATCTGGTAACGGTGGCAATATTGTTTCGGCCAAAATGCAAAAGACATTTGGAATTCTGTTTAGTTATAACCCCTCTTGCCCTTACTTAAAGCAGAAGGATGGGGGAGGCAAATAACTCAATGTCTATTTCACCTAAAGTTTTCAAGCAGAAGCATTGGAGGCTAACAGATTGTAATGTTTTCAGTGGTACTTCCTAATATATTCTCTGAGTGTATTAATGATCACCTTCTTAATAAGACTCTAACCAGCTTTCTTTTGTAGTTTAAAAAAAAAGGTTAAACTGAGGGATTATAATACTAAAAAGCTGGTTTTCTGTCTGTTCAGTGACCCTCCTGTGTGTGTGTAGCTTGTGTGAAGTTCTGAGGAGGTGCCATGAGGGATACAGGGCCCAGACTTGTCCCAAGGTCTTGATTCAAGAGGTCTTTTATTCCTATTTATGATGACAGTTTAGTAGAGATAGCTTGTAGGTGGAGGATTCCATGCATACTGATGAGGACTAAGAAACAAATTCCTAAGTATTTGCACACCAAGGATTTGTTTGCTCCAAGGCTTCTCTAATCTATTTATGTTCTTACACTTGTGGACTTTATTTTACAATATTAAAAAAAAAAAAGTGCTCTCGATGTGGCCTTAGTCTATTGATACATCATTTGCATTTTACTTGCTTTCACCCTAGACATTGTTTTTCTAACAAAAGAATAATTGCTTGCATGCAGAGGTTGTGTTTTCAGTTTTCAATTTTATATTTTATTTACAGTTCTGTCTTTTCTAGTTGACAGATAACTAAGAACATTTGGGGGAAAATATCATTTACCCATTTACCTGTTCTTGTCAAGTCAGTTCTGACTCATACTGACGCTTTAAGATAGAATAGATTACAGTTTTCAAGGCTACAATATTTATAAAAATAGACTGAAATGTGTTTTTCCCATGGACAGACTGCTGTGTTTGAACCACCAACTTTTGGGTGGTTAACTACTCACCACCAGAATTCCTTAAGAAGTGTCCTAATCATTGATTTGATTTGTAAATTGATAGAGAGTCAATTACCTTGTAAGTGAAAATAAGCTTAATTCATTGTTTGGTTTGTAGTCTTCCCTTTTTTGAGGCTGTCTTGAAGCTGCTTTAGAGAGGGATGCTTCCTCAAGTCAGTGGCGACTCATAGCAACCCTGTGTAGGCCTTCCTAGGCTTCGTTGGAGCAAAAAGCCTCATCTGTCTCCCTTCAAGCAACTGGTGGGTTCCAACCACTGAACTTGTGGTTTGAAGTCTAGTGCTTATCCTACAGAGCCACCATGTACCCTTAAAGAAGGATTGTTGTTGTTAGTGCCATCAAACCAGGTCTGACTCATAGCAACCTTGTAGAGGATTTTCGAGGAGCAGCTGGTGAGTTTGAAACACTGACCTTGTGGTTCAAACTGACCTTCCTGTCCAGTGCTTTTCCTATGGCACCACACCAGGACGCTTAAAGAAGGATTGTTGTTGTTGTTGTTAAGTGCTGTCTAGTCGGTTCCGACCCATAGCGACCCCATATAGGGTTTCCGAGGCTGTAAATCTTTACGGGATCAGAAAGCTTCATCTTTCTCCTGCGGAACTGCTGGCATTATCGAACTGCTGACCTTGAGGTTACGCTCTCTTGCTCCTTCTAAGAAGGATAGTGGTGGTTATGTGCCATGGAGTCAGTTCTGACTCACAGTGACCCTGCACAGGGTTTTCGAGGATGTAAATCTTTACGGGAGCAGAAAACCTCATCTTTCTCCTGCGGAACAGCTGGTAGTTTCGAACCGCAGATCTGAGGTTCGCAGCCCGATTCGTAACCACTACGCTACCGGGAAGTGTTTCATTCTGTTGTGCTTAAGGTCGATATGAGTCAGTACTGACTCAAGAGTACCTAATAACAACTGTCTCCCCAAATGTTTTTATGTTTATGCCCTAAAATGCTATACATGATCTGTTGAATGATCCATTGTTATGTACATTTAAAGAAGGATAGTAGTATGTTTAAATGTAGAATGAAACACTTCCCGGTCCTGCGATGTCCTCACTATCACTGCTACTTACTCTTGAGCCCATTGCTGCTGCCACTCTGCCAATACCCATCTTCTTGGTGGGAAACTGTGGTATTGCATATTGTTAGTATTTACATGTAAAGGATGTCCTGATTCTGATTCCTTCTTTTCCTAAGTCTTGCTTTGTGTGTGTGTCTCCTAATTTAAGAAACAAGATATATTATGTGTGTCTAGACTGTTACTCTTTGGAAAATGGAGATAAAAATTGAAACCTCTCCTCCCCTAGACAGTTTAGGTTTTGCTGTTGTTTTTCAGTGCTGTTGAGTCAGTTTCGATGCATGGCGACCCTGTATAGGATTTCTGAGGAGGCCTGGTGATTTTGAACCACTGACTTTGCAGTTCAAAGTGATCTTGCAGCCCAGGTCCAGTGTTTATCCTACAGTGCCACACCAGGGTTCCACTAAACACATTGTTGTTGTTAAGTGCCATCGAATCTGTTCAGACTTATTATCTCGTAATGTACACAGGTCCTTATAATGTGAAGATGATTACATTTAGGACATACCATAAACTGAGACTCATACTTGGGACATGTTGTCAGGAGGAATCAGTCCCTGGAGAAGGACATCATGCTCGGAAAAGTGGAGGGTTAGTGAACAAGAGGAAGACCACCACTGTGATGGATTGACACAATGTCTGCAGCAGTGGGCTCAATAGTAACAGCAATTGTGAGGATAGTGCAGGACTGGGCAGTGTTTTGTTCAGTTGTGCACAGGGTCACTATGAGTCATAAATGACTCCACTGTTCCTGTGACCAAAAACATACACCGATATGACATCATTAACATAACCGAGGCTCTGTTTCCAAAGAGAATTATGTCCACTGCATATCGGAGTTAGAATTCTCAATTTGGTCAATAACAGGGGCAAAATCACCAACATTATTTTATACAAACACAAGCTAGGAAGAACTTGGCTATTAGAGTAAGTTTTGAGCACTTGATAAACACATAGCCTTGTTGTATGTTCAGTGTTACAGCCACATGACTAGTTGCTCTGTGTGGATTGCTGCCAGTGTTCCTTAGACCACACTTTGGAAGCCCCAATTAAAGGGCATGGATTTTAACATTCTTCCTTAAATCTTAACATGATTTCTAGGTTGATATGATTCTTGACTTTTGTAATTGGAGAGAAGTATTAATGTATTTAGAGTGTCACGCTGCCAGAAATTGATTTGGGAATAACAGTGAATCAGACAGGAGCTATTCTGGTGCCTTCTGGGTCTGTCTCTTCTGTGATTTAACTCTTTAGTGCTCTGACATTGACCCTGGAGTGTGTGCTTGTGTGTGTGAGGAGAAGAATCTGGGGAGGTGTTTTGGGACTAGCTAGAATCGGAGTTAGTCTCTGAATGTTTTTAACGTGATGTTGGGTACACAGTAGAGGAGAGGGTTTGAGGGTACATGATCTTGCACAAAATCTGAAAAACTGATTAGAAGTAATTCATTGTTCTCATAGATGATGACGATTTCCTGTAGGAAATGGTGCTTTTAACTCAGTATCACTCTATCTTAATAGCATTTTATGATTTTTTAGTAGTTACTATATGCCATGCACTGGTGTGGCGCTGTAGGATCAGAATTGGACTGCAACCACAAGGGCAGCAGTTCAAACTACCAGCTGCTCCTTGGAAACACTATACAAGGTCGTTATGAGTCGGGATCTACTCAACAGCGCTTATCAACAACAGTGCACTGTTCTAACCACTTTACATGTGTGAGTGAGTTTCAGAAAGTTTACGGAAAAATGAAATGAAAAGATAATGGAATGTTTCCATGAACTTTTTGAAAACTTCTTACATTAACTCATTTAATTCTCAAAAAAAAAAAGCACACCCATTTTACATAAGAAAACACTGAAGTACATATAAGTCAGTCAAGGTGTGTGTCTAAGGTTACTTTGTTACATGATAAAGCTACTGTTCACGTATGAGTTGCCTATATCAGAGCCTGCATCCTGGCTCCACCCTGAATTAGCTTCTGAATCGGTAAGCTTGCAGTGGGATTTGAGAATGTGAGTTTCTATTCGGCTCCCTTGTGATAGGAATGCTGGTCTCCGTCTACACTGGGGTGTGGATCAAGGAGTAGAATTGCTGATTTGTACAGTGGGCATCGCATGCTCAACTTTATTAGTCAATACAAGAGTTTTCTGAATGGACTCACCAGCATCGTGTATATACTTTTGTTTTTAGTTTCAGTGTACTTGGTATCATCAAATTTCAGAATTACTAGGTTTGATATATTTGAATGCAGGTTAACAATGGCCGGCATTCATTTGTCTTTTGTATATGTATAGGAAGAGAGCACCCTTTTTGAAAAATTATATTGTGAAATATGATGTACTAGTAGCGTATATAAATCATATATATACAATTTAAAGAATGGTTTAAGTATATAAAAGATACAGGCATAACCACCAGCCAGTTCCTTAGACGTCTCCAGAGTACCGCTCAGTCACATTTCCCCATTCCTTTCTTCTCCCGTAAAGATTTACACCCTCGGAAACCCTGTACAGGGTCGCTATGAGTCGGTTCCGACTCCACGGCACATAACAACAACAACAACATAGAGAAGCTATTCTCATTTCCATACTTCTTCTTCATTGCATTTCTTTATAGCTTTACCATCTATGTATAAATATATATATGTGCATTTATATGTCAGGCCTATGCAGGTATGAATTATTTCCAGTTTCTGCAAACTTTTTGAAGCCCCCTCATGTGTATCATTCACATATTTGTGTGTGTGTATGTCAGTAGTGGATATGCATATATACACATACACACATATATATACACACACACACATATAGACTCCTGGTGTGGCACTCTGGTTGGTGGTTCAAATCCATCAGCTGGTCCTTAGAAACCCTATACAGGTTTGTTATGAGTCAGAGCTGACTCGATGACACTTAACAACAATATACAAATATATCATGTATTATTTTTGCAACTTGCTGCTTCTACTCAGTATTATACCTGCAAAATGCATTCCCATTGAGCTGTGTAGCTATGATTTGTTCCTTTTTACTGCTGTAGAACATTTCATGCTATGACTGTGGTACAACTTATTTATTCAATTTATTATTGATGAACTTATGTGGTTTCAGTATTTTGTTGTTTTACTACAAAGATCAATGCTGCTATATATGTTTCTGAATATACTGTCTGGGGTCTAATTGCCTGAGGTATGCTAGAACAGGGTATGCCAAACTTTAGCTTGCATTGGCATCAGTGAAAAACTTGTTAAAACAGAGTCCCAATTCCTGGCTCCATCCTAAAGCTTCTGAATCGGTAACTCTGCAGTGGGGTTTGAGAATGTGGGTTTTTAGTCGGCTTCCTTGTGATAGGAATGCTGGTCTCCATCTACTCTGGGGTGTGGATCAAGGAGTAGAATCACTGATTTGTACGGTGGGCATCGCATGCTCTACTTTATTAGTCAATACAAGAGTTTTCCGAACTGACCCACCAGCACTGTGCATATATTTTTTAGTTTCAGGGTACTTGGTATCATCAAATTACAGAATTTTAAACAGTCTGATTTCAGTTTATATTTCTCTGGTTTTTAATAAGTTTGAGTATGTTTTTAGATGCGTTTTGGCCTTTTCTCTATTGGCAAAATGTCTGTGTGGAAACTAGCCTACCAACCAACATTTGGTGCCTTATCTGTCTTTGCTGACGTATTTTGCTGGCTACTCATTACCTTTGGCTAGCACTTTTTCAGTCATTGTTTGTGTGAAGGTGTGTTTCCAAGAATTGCAAGTCTTCTCAAAAGATGACTTGCAGTGAAATGTAATGTTTGGTAAATGATAAAGTGTTGTAGGTCACAATGGGTATTGTCTCATTTCATCCTTGCAGCACTGCTTGAGATAGCTGGGCATTGTCATCAGTATCTTTTTGAAATGTCAGAATGAGCCTGCCTTTTACCATTCACCTGAAGGCACATTTTCAGTAAGTGGCCTACAGAACTTGAATAGTGTTTTGCCATCCTGGTAGCAGTTCTCCAGTTCCTTACAAACCTACAAAAGTGGTGTTACAAGGGGAGAAAGAGAAGTTTACTCAAGACTTTCAGGATTGCAATCTGGAGGAAGATACTCACTTTAGAATGAGGACCTAAGGAATCCCAGTGACAGGGAGCCTAGCTTTGGGCTTAATGAATGATGGAGCTTGGTGAGATATAGACTACCTTAGAAGCAGGTGATTTGTATCACTAGGCCATTGGGGATCATTTAAATAAGATGCAAATATCTGAAGAGAATGGGGTGATGGTTCTTTGTATGGCCATGTTTTCAACCCTGACTTCATGCCAGTCTGGCTCAGATCTGCACTTGCCCAGGAATCCGGAGGTAAATGTGCTGTTTCTAGAGTTGGGGCTCCCCAAATACTTGAGGGGTCTTGATTGTCTGCTTTTCACAGCCTCAGTGATCAGTCGTCCTAATGGTCCCGGGGCACTGCTGCTGGTATGTTGTGTTATTTGACCTGACTTCTTTTTGATATTTGATCTTGGCCTTTTACTGTTAAGTAAGACTGAGACTTTGGAGGTAATTTGTCTCTGAAGGGACCTAATAAATAGTGCTTCTTTCTCTCCCTGAGTTCTGGACAAATGTAAATAAAAGTCAGCAGATAAAGGCTTGGGATACCACCTTTATTCCTGATAAATATTAGGTGTAGAATGTGGCTTAAATGTATTGGCTCTTAAAATAAATATTCCCTCAGTCTCCCACCTTTGCCTGTGCTGTGTAAAGGCAGGAGTCCCCACTTGGAGATTTTACTCCTAGAAGACCTACAGCTTGGTAATATTTGTACTCTATAAGAGGCTGGCTCCTCAGAGAAAAGAGGTGATGAAAGAAACCAACTAGATATGTTCAGTTCTTTCATCCAGACTCACCAGAGAGATAGACAGAGGTCAGGAGTGTTAGCACTAGTCTGCCTACCTCTACAGGATAGAAGGGAATAAAGGTTCCATTTTATTGTTCTCCAGCCTTTAGATTAACTGTTGAAATGATGTTAACACAAACCATCGAGTATGTGTTCCTCCAGAGGTGGAGGGGGGAATTGACAGTCTGTCAGGACAATCCTAACCCCAAACTCATGAATCCTTAGAAGATCCATAGCTTTACTTTTAAGAGAGTCTCAAAAGCTTATGGGTCATGCAAGATGATTACAGCAATAGCCATACACTCAATACATGTCGAAAGCAAACCAATCGCTCCTCTTGGACGGGTTGTCTCAGGTGAAACAATCTTCCCAGGGTCTGTTCCTCCTGTTCCACAGTCAGCAGGGGCCAGTCATGCCTGAGTGAAGTACTAACAATGGATGGAGAAAATGTTCTCCATTCTAGCCTTTCCTGAATTTTACTAAGAGTGTCTTTTCTGAAATCCATGACCTTTGATCTAAGCAAGAGTTCAAAGTGTAATTGGGAATTTAAAGATATTCAGTACACTGGACATGGGTTGCTACATTGCCACATTTTGAGTCTTATTGGTGGGTGGCAAAAGCTTAAATACCAGCTATCTGAAAGAAATTCCAGCATGCTTGGTGGAGCCCCTACCTCAGGCTACAGTAAACTCACTGCCATCGAGTTCATTTCTGACTTACAGTAACCCTGTAAACTGTTTCCCAGGCTGTAAGTCTTCTCTGGAGCAGAAAGCTGGGAACCAGGCATTTTCATTCAGTGCCATTTTGGCTCTTTCTATGCTACTTGCTGTGGGGTTGCTTTGGCTCAAGAAGGCCCTTTCTAGACCACTTAATGGCGGCTGTCCCTTGAGTCTTTGGACACCCTGTGAGAGGCCAAAATGTACCCTCCTTTGCTTTGTGTAATTTGAGGCAGCAAATCTGGGGTTGCCTTCATAGGCTGGCCACTAATAATTTCAAGTGAGAACCTCATTAGGACTCTTGAACTGTCATTTAATAACAGGACTGTGCTGCTCATTTGTCTGTGTGTCAGTGGCCTCTGCTAAGTCAGCCTTGGGCCCACTGGCTCTTCTGACATCCTGAGCTGCTTAACTCAGATTTACCGGGGCCACCTCCCGTGTCCATCTAGGCCAGGCTAGCAACCCGCACAAGTGCCCACCATTTGGCTAAGGTTACCATGTGTCCTTATTCTTTTCTGAGACACTTGGCCTTCTGTCCTTCCTGAGGTCCACTGACTTTGCTTGAGATTTTCGTCTAAGAAATGGTCACTTTGCCTTTGCTATAGATAAATCTCCATAAGTTGTGGACATGAATTATGATCAAAATATCCTGTGGTTTAGGAATTAAAGTCTCTTGATATCAAATGCCATCTGCCGAACTATAAAAACTGCACAATGAAGATTGCAAACCGCTTAGTTAAAAAGCACACAGGGCCTTGGAGAACATCTTTCTGTCCTTAAAGAAGCCCTAGTCCCTTCATGAATATTTTGTTCCCCAACCTTGGATTCCTTTTTTATTTCTCAAGTAAATGTCCAAGTCTTTGAAGGAACCTGATAAATAGGGCCTTTCTTCCCTGCCTGAGTTCTTACCAAAGTGAAATAGAAGCCAAACAAGTCAGTAGATGTTGCTGTTGTTGTTGTTAAAGTGTTGTTGAGTTGGTTCAAACTCATAGTGACCCTGTGTAGGGTTTCCAAGGAGTGGCTGGTGGGTTGAACTGCAGACCTTGGGGTTAACAGTCCAGTGATTATCCTACAGTGATAGCAAAAGAAAATATCACCATATCACTGTATTTTGATAAATGCTAGGCTGGAGGATGAGGTTTTAACTGTAGGCAAATCCGCTTTTAATATAAACTACCAGATTTCCACAGACAGACCCACCCAACTGCAGGCAGGACTGGGCCACCAACCCCCAGAAATGCTGTAAGGGATTTGCAAACTCACAGCAGGAAACATGAGATCACCATACTTTTGCTGATTGTGGACATGTTGGCTCCCAGGTGGGAGGAGGAGGAGGAGATGAGGGGGCTGGGTACCAGCTGCCCTGATTCTTGTTCCATCCCATTCTCTCCAGGGCAGGAGGTCACAAACTGGTCTCAGGACCCTGTTGTTGTTGTTAAGTGTCGTTGAGTCGATTCCTACCCACAGCGACCCTGTATAGGGTTTCAGTACTCTTGAAAACTATTGAGGATCCCCCAAAACACTTTGTGAATATGGGCAACATCTGTCAATGTTTTCCATATTAGAAATTAGAAATTTGAAAAATTTTTAAAGTTTATACGTTAATATTAATTTAAAATAACTTTTTTGCATGTATTTTAAGGAGAATTAAATTTTCACATTTAAATGATATAGCCTTATTTTCTAAAACAGAAAAACATTAAAAGGACATCATAGTGTTTTCCAATTTTTGCAAGTCTCCTTAATGTCAGATTTAATAAAAGATAGCTTATTTCTCATACCTGTTTTGTTTTTACCACATACCATGTAACCTCTGGAAAATTCCACTGTGAACTTGTGAGAGAATGAGACTGAAAAAGGAAAATACAAATTTTTATGTTATGAAAATAGTAATGACTTTGCAGATACCCTGAAAGTCATTATTAGAGTTCCCCAGACCATGCTCTGAGAACCGCTGGTCTGGGTCTGGCTGTGGTGAAGGAGAAAAAGGTTGGAGTGTTGTAATAGGCAGAGCCCTTCATACGGAAAGAAACATCGGGAGAGGGGAATATTTTTCTATGAACGTAACACAGTGAAACTATAGAGATAGGCAGGCTTAAATCACTCACAGTATCCGTGGTTGGAAAATGCTAGTCTTTAATCCTGAGTTGAAGCCAGAACTAATTATATGATCTTTGGTGGTGGTTATGTGCCATGGAGTCGGTTCTGACTCATAGTGACCCTGTATAGGTTTTCTGAGGCTGTAAATCTTTACAGTAGCAGAAAGCCTCATCTTTCTCCTGTGGAACAACAGCTGATGGTTTCGAACTGCTGACCTTGAAGTTAGCAGCTCGACTCATAACCTCTCAATTTGCATTCAGGACTTGTGGATTTTCTTAATTGCTTGATCTGTGAGAACAGCACTGAGCTGGTGCTACTTCTAGAACATACTCAAGGATGACTTTGTTGTTGTTAGTGCAGGCTGGTTGGTTCTGGCTCGTAGTGACTATAAATCTTTGTGGGAGCAGAAGGCTTCACCTTTCTCCAGCCTAGTGATTGGTGGGCTCAAACCGCCAACTCTGTGTTTCGAAGTCCAGTGCTTATCCTACAGAGCCACCGCGCTCCAGAACGGCTTTAAATTCCTCCTTTATTTGCAATCCCCTCTTCACAAGAGTGTATTTCTCTGTGCTGTGCCATAAACACTGTCTTCCCACATGACTAATGTTATAATTAGGTTATGTTTATCTTATGAAGGACTCAGAATTAGATAAATCATGGCCAGTTAGTCAAATGAAATCAAAGTTACGGAAACTGTAAACATCTGTAATAACTTATAAAAAGTAAAAAAAAAAAAAAGCTCTCAATTTTATGAAATGGACCAAAATAGACATAGTATAGAAAGTGTACAAGGAGTGTACTATAGACTGTATTTATTCTTTAATAAGCATTATCCACTGAAAATTAAGGAGCTCTGGTAGCATAGTGGTTACGAATCGGGCTGTGAGCCACAATGTCACCAGTTCGAAACTACCAGCTGTTCCGTGGGAGAAAGATGAAGCTTTCTGCTCCCTTAAAGATTTACAGGGTCGCTATGAGTCGGAACCGACTCCACGGCACATAACAACAGCAACAACATCCACTGAAAACTAATTTGCTCACTGTAGTAGGTGCTTACTGATATGCTCCTATGAGTACTTACAATTAGGAGAGTTTTAGGGGCTTTTTTTTAGATGACTTGGAAAACAAGATGTTTAAAGAAGTTTGAACTGATTGGACTTTCTCTCCAATTTATCCATAGTGACTGAAAGCCATTGTGGTCATTTCTGTGACATGTCAGCTGTCAGATATAGCTTGTTGCTATCAAGTTGGTTCTCAGAGTAAAACTGTGCCCATAGAGTTTTCAGTAGCTGAATTTTCAGAAGTAGATTGACTGTCCTTTATTGTGATGAGCCTCTGGGTAGACTCAAACTTCCAACCTTTTGGTTTGCAGCCAGACACATCAACTGTTGGTACTACATAGGGACTCCATATCTTATGTAACATTTGTCATTTATGTTGTTGTTGTTATGTGCTGTGGAGTCGGTTCCCACTCATAGTGACCCTGTACAGGGTTTCCGAGGCTGTAAATCTTTACGGAAGCAGAAAATCTCACCTTTCTCCTGTGAAACAGCTATTAGTTTCGATCAGCTGACCTTGCGGTTCACAGCCCGATTCGTAACCACTACGCTACTTGTTGTTGTTGTTGTTATGTGCCGTGGAGTCGGAACCGACTCATAGCGACCCTGTACAGGGTTTCCGAGGGTGTAAATCTTTACGGGAGTAGAAAGCCTCATCTTTCTCCCGCGGAGCAGCTGGTAGTTTCGAACTGCTGACCTTGCGGTTCACAGCCCGAGTCGTAACCACTACGCTACCAGAGCTCCTTACTACGAGATCCTTATATAAGGATCCTATTTTAGAGAAAAAAATCACAGTGGCTGAAGGTAAATTTTTCATTTGGTTTTAACTCATATTTGATCATTTGCTAACTTCAGTCTGTTAGTTATTATATGTCAGTGCCTGTAGATTCTTTCAACAGCTCTTTTTGGTGGGTGGGTTATAGTTAAGTGTGGTCTGGTCTCCAAAGCCATTTGGTGCTGGCTTGAATACTATCCCAAG
The DNA here is from genome assembly GCF_000296735.1 of Chrysochloris asiatica. Taxonomy (NCBI): domain Eukaryota; kingdom Metazoa; phylum Chordata; class Mammalia; order Afrosoricida; family Chrysochloridae; genus Chrysochloris; species Chrysochloris asiatica. The sequence continues at coordinate 7,233,716 of NW_006408533.1, read as the reverse complement.
ACTGATTAGCGAGATGACATAGGGAAATATACTTTTAGATTGCTTACTCACCTGCGAAATGGCATTAATAATAGTCTTGCCCATAGGGTTGCAGAAGAAAGACCTGGTGATCTGCTTCTATAAGGGAACGGCCTATGAAAACCCCATAGAGTGCAGTTTTTTGAACTATGTGGGGTACCATGAGTGGGAATGGACTCAACCACAGCAGGTTTACTTGTAGGGTTGGTGTGAGGATGCCATAAGGTGAAATGCATGGGGAGCTGGGTAGCACAGTTCTTGGCTCATGGTAAACACCGAGTAAATATTAGAACTTACCATTCGTTCTTGTATTTAGTAAAATAGATTTTCAAGCTGATTATAAATCATGTGCTTAAATGATTCTAGTTTATCTTGAAGGTAAGAAAGAGTTAAAGAACCTGTACAAAATGCTACACACTCCCTTCAAAAAGTTATTGTTGTTGTTAAGTGCCATCAAGCTAGTTCCGACTCACAGCGACTCTGTGTAGGTTTCCAGGAAGCAGCTGGTGGGTTTTAACTGTCGACTTTGTGGTTGGCAGTCCAGTGCTGATCCTGTACAGCACCACAAATCTCTTTAAGCTCATTGTTCAACCTCTGCACATTTAAAGCATGCTTCAAAGGACATTAAATTCAAAGTGTCCTCAGTGTCATCACTGACAAAGAGAAAATCTTTAGAGAGGAGCTGGAATGATCTTAGCATGGCCTCCAACATCATGAATGGAATCCTGTGAAATGCAGAAAATCTGGCAAATGTCATTGCTTGGATAAAGTGGATTAAATTTTTTTAAAAATTAGTTGGATAGAATTGGTTTTGAACAATACGATTATTACCATGTATCCAACTAACGACTTTAAAAAAGTCTTCATTAATTGTTTATAGTTACATCATTTACAAGACTTCAGTGTATAATAAAAATATTGCTATAGTTACCCCTCCATCACCTGTATTAACTCCACCAAACACAGTTTATGCAGGGAATTCCGTTTGTGTTTCTTTTTGTATCTATTTGTGACACTTTTTTTTTTTTTTTATAATAACCTTGATTTCTTTATAGTATTTCTGCTTCACAAAATTCCTTTAAGATATTTCTCAGGACTCTTTTGTACAAAAAAAGAGAAATCTCCACAACAAAAGCAACACATAATAATAGCTGAAGCTTTCCTTGTAGCCATTCAGGCATTATTTTGTCAGCTCTTACACTCTTCACAGCAATCCTGGGTGGTTCATATGTTATCTATATATCTTCACCAGCGTTGTTATTGTCATTATCACAAAAGAAGAAACTACGTGACGGTGTGGTTATATAAACAACGAAAGTCAAAGAGGTAGTAGGGGTGGAGAGAGGATTTCAACATCAGCAGGTATGTTCCAGAGCCCTCAATCTTAACCATTAAACACATTGTTGTTATTGCTATTGTTACGTGCTGTCCAGTCTGTCCCTACTCATCGCAACCCTGTGTAGTTTCCAAGGAACGGATGGTGAGTTTGAACCACTGACCTTGTGGTTCAAATCGACTTTGAAGATCCTACAGCGCCACATCAAGACTCCATTAAAACACAGTGATCGTGGTGGTGGCCGTGGTATGCCATGGAGTCATTTCCAACTCATAGCGACCTGGCATAGGGTTTCCAAGGCTGTAAATGTCTGTGGGAACAGGAAGTCTCATCTTTCTGTCACGGAATGGCCGGTAGTTTCAAACTACTGACCTTGAGATTATCAGCCCGACTATCCTAGCCACTACACTACCAGAGAGCTCCTTAACGAATCAGGAAAACACGTGTAAAATCAGAGAATTTCAGCTCTGTTAACCAAATTTGAGTACCTGTTTTGCAATAATCAAATGGTTATTCGATTTTGACTATGAATACCTGATAAGCAAAAAGCATGTGATCGGTGCTTTGGGAGAAAACATGTAACTTCAGAATTCTGTGACCAATATATTCTAGGTTTTGGTTAAGTAGTCTCCAGAGCCGGGGACATGATTCTATCTGGTTTGGGCCTTAGCAAATGACCTTGATTGGGAAGAGCTTGGATTTAGGAATAATCTGGAGGAATTTGGAAAGCAGAATCAGTGACCGAGGATAAAAAAAAAAGATATCTTTGAAAAATAATCACGACGGAAACTTTGAGTTGCTTTTAAGTTTATTGTACTGAGACTATGGGAAATTTTTAACAACAACAATAAAGAAAGTCTCCTAGAGTTCAGAACCGGAACAGATAGACTAATAATACTAACAGGCAGCCAGAACGCCTCAACTCCTATTACACTGGTGCCCTCTTTAGACAAGGAGGTCCATCAGCAGCCTGGGATGAGTAGAGCAAATACTTGTAAGAGGAAATTGAAACTCAAGATAGGTGAGCTGATTATGTGAGAACACAGAGCGGCACTAAATGAGTTCACGTAGTCTGACCAGCAGGAATCCGCCCTGGTGGACTGGGAGGACTTGCTGATTCTATAATTTCTGAGGAATTTTGGAAACAAGGGGAATTACTAAAGACTGGCGAAGGGGCACTGTCCAAATTAAGAACAAAACAAAGCAAACAAACTAAAAATCAAAAAGGTATAGTTTCCAAACAAAAGAATAGGCAGCCTCATGCTCACATAGGGATCCTAGTGGGGTGCTGTAGGACAAGCACTGTACTGCTAACCACAGGTTGGAGATTCAAACCCACCAGCTGATCCTCAGGAACCCTACATAAGGCTGCTTTGAGTAGGAACCGTGTCCACAGCACTTAACAACAGAACTCACATAGGAGTACTGGTGTGGCACTATAGGATAAGCACTGCACAGCTAACCATTAGGTCGGAGGTTCAAACCTACCAGGTGCTTCTCGTAAACCCTACACAGGGTCACTGTGAGTCAGAACTAACTCATGGCACTTAACAGCAACAATGCTCACATAGGTGAAATTCTAGAACCAGTAGTTACGAAAGAATAGCTTGTGGCTTACATATTCAGATACACCTTAGAGAAAGCATGGTATTTTTAAGAACAGAAAATAACTTTATTTCTTTTACTTTTATCAAGTTATTAGACTTGAAGGGTAGGGCAAAATGTGTATGTACTGTATCTGGGAGTTCAGAAATGTCTTGAGTACTAAAGGGAGAAAAACGGACTAGATCGTACCCAGTGCAATACAGATGGCAAAGGAATCACATGAGCCTCCTGCTAAACATACAGGTTTTGCCATCACATACCTTGAGAATCTGTTTTCATGAGTCTGGAATTGGTACACAAGCAACTGTATTTTAAACAAATGCCCCAGAAAGCTTGTTAGCAGAGTAGGTTTGGAACCACTGGACTGTATGGCATACATACCTATGAGTTGGATTGTGTTGTAATAATAGTAGTAATACTTCTATTAATAATAGCTAACACATCAAGTAAACATGTGCCAGGTACTGTCCTAAGTACCTTACATATATCAACTCATTTAATCCTCATATCTTTTCTAATTAATCTGTTTTTAATTACTTTTTAAAAGTTTTTATTGTGAATTGAGTGATAGTTTACATGGGATATGGGAGAACATCAGTTTTACACTCATTGTTTCATTGCAGTGATTACAATCTCCTCTGTGCATCATCATTCAACAGTAACTGCTTCTATTCCCTCTGTGGGTTTATTTGTTTTTTTTTTGGGGGTGGGGTGGGGATGTACACAAAACACTCAGGAATATAAAATAATTTAAACAACCAAAGGGCCATTCTGCAAGCTTGCCTCCTGGCCGCCAGCACACAGCCTTTCTCTTTCCATGAGTCTAGAGTCTTCAGTTGCTCTCTCTCCATGTCCTCATCTCTACCTCCATCTCTGGTATCACTTCTTCTCTGGATAGGGCCCTACATTCTGATCGTGCTCTTTTCCCTTGATGGTCCTAGGGTTCTCTGTTCCTGGACTGTAAGATTTACTACTCCCCTCTTTTTGTTACAAAACGTCTACCTTTACAGTTATGACAGTTGCAATTCGTCATGATAACATTTACTGTTGAATCATAAGAATCTTATTCCCATATCTTTTCACCACACCTGTCTAGACAAGATGAAAGCTATTTGTTTTTAATTACTCTTATTGTATAGACAGGGGGCTGTGACATCTCTGAGGTCTCACAGATTGTCAGTAATGGATTCAAACTCGGGCAGTTATCTTGTTGAAAGTTCATGTCCCAAGCACTTCGAAAGAGCTTGCTGTGGCCTCCACTGAGCAGCCTCGTGATGATGATGAAAACATTGGAGGGCCCTTTAGATTTCTTGAGACATATAAAGCTCAGGGAATGGTTATAACTAGCCGGAATTATTAATTTATAGAGATAAAATATTGAAGGATTAAATGTAAAATGTTGCCCCTGTTGTGTGTTGTTGAGTCTGTTACAACTCATATCAACCCTCTGGGACCGAGAGCTGCCTGTAGGGTTTCCTTGGCTGTGATCTTTATGGTAACAGATCACCAAGTGTTTCCTGCTATGGAACCGCTGCAGGTAGATTCCAACCGCAGACCTTTCAGTTAGCACCTGAACATTGAACCATTGTACCTCTGTAACTCCTTAGTTGTTGTCTGTTCACACATGGCTGTCTAGCTGGTTCCTACTCACAGTGAGTCTACAGGACAGAGTGGAACTGTTCCTTACAGTTTCCAGGACCATAAATTGTTAGGGGAGCAACTGCCTCATCTTTCTCCCGTGGAGTGACTGGTAGATTTGAACCAGTGACCTTACGATTATCATCCCAATGATTAACCCACTGCACCACTAGGGATTCTTATTGTTACCTCCAAGGACCCACAGTTGGTAGCATAGGTATGAATGAAGATGTCATTACAATTGGCTGATGTGAAAAAGATTGTTTTTAAATCTTGTTTTGGTTAACTCCAAACTTAATATAAATCAACATGGATTTGCTTCCACCATGTGCCCCCCCCTCCCGCCATATTTTTTTGCCTGTTGTTGTTGTTAAATGCCATCGAATGCCACTGAGTTGGTTCCAACTCATAGCGGCCCTGTATAGGGTTTCCAAGGAATGGGTTTGAGCCACCTACATTTAGGGTAACAGTCTTATCTTAAGCCCCATACCAGGACTCCTATCTTTTCCCCAAAATGCCCTTTTCCTCTTTCTCTTAGCAAATTCTTAATCATTTTTAAAGACAGAGCCTAAATGTCACCTCAGCTGTGAAGCCTTCTTTGACTTCCACAGGCTGACTTATCTTAAGATTCTTTCTGCTTCTTTAGTGTTAGTATTTTGTTCGTGACATTAACATTTTGTGATTATATTTCTTAGTTTGTGGAGTCCATGTCCACAGTCAGTTAGCTGGAAATATGGCCCCGGGGGGGGGGGCATCATTTCATACCTACCCCTCCCCTGCCTTGCATTGTGAACCCCTGTGCTCACTTGTTGTAAGGTTTCTGAGGCTATACATTTTCACGGGAACAGAGAACCTCATTTTTCTTCCTCAGAGTGGTTGGTGGGCTCAAGTTGCCAAGCTTGTGCTTCCTAGTCTAGTGCTTATCCTACAGAGCATCACACTAACTCTTGCTCTCACTGCTGATTGTGCTGTGTGACGTCCAGTCAGTTCCGACTGATAACGACCCTGTATCGGGTTTCTGAGGTTGTAAACCTTTATGGGATCAAAAAATCTTATCTTTATCCCACGGTGCAGCTGGTGGATTTGAACTGCTGACCTTATTATTAGCAGCCCAACTTGTAACCCCCTAACCATTGGGACTCCTTGTACTCTCATCTGTCACTGGTAAGTGCCATCAAGTCAGTGACCCTGTATAGGGTTTGCAAGGAGTGCAAGGAGTGGCTGGTGGGTTTGAAATGCCGACCTCATGGTTTAAACTGACCTAATGGTCCAGTGCTTATCCTACAGCACCACACCAGGACTTTGCTTTCACTGTTGTTAAGTGTTGTCAAGTCAGTTCTCTGACTCATGGCGTATAGTGTTTACTAGTAGTGGCTGGTGAGTTTGAACCTTGTGGTTCAGACTGACCTTGCTTGCAGTCTAGGCTTATCATACAGCACTACACCAGGACTCATTGATCTCACGGTTGTAGTTGTTGTTGTTACGTGCCGTTGAGTGGGTTCCGACCCATAGCGACTCTGAAGAGGGTTTCCGAGGCTGTAAATCTTTATGGGAGCAGAACGCCTCATCTTTTTCCCACGGAGCCGTTCGTAGTTTTGAAGTGCTTACCTTGCGGTTCACAGTCCAATTTGTAACCACTACGCTACCAGATCTCACTAAACCCTATCAATTTTAACTGCCCTTTTGATTGTGATAAAATCTGCCTCCTCTCCTTTGTTCCTACAGCCCCTGCCTGGATTTAGGGCTGTCGTCACTTGTCCCCCAACTTCCTCTTCCTGCACCCCTTATAGGTTCCCATGAAGCATCAGAATATCCTCTATCAAACATAAACTACTGCCGTGCTTCCAATCTGTTCCTGAGTCCCTCCAGCTGACAGGATAACCCCAAGCTTTCAGACACTGGGGCCATCTTTGTATGATCTAACCCCTTCTTACTCTTCAGCCTCATTTTGACTCCCTGCCTTGCTTCTTGGCCTCCAGAAACACTGAGCTCATTGTAATTCCCTGTGCTTTTTCATTCTGCCTTGTTCTAGCTCAGGCAGTGACCTCCGGGATTGGCATCCCTGCCATCCCCTACCGCATGGCTGCTCCTGGGTTCTGCTTGGGAGGCCCAATACCCCCTTCCCCAGGGCTCCCTTCATGTCTGCCCTCTGCACATCCCTGCCTCTGGGTCACCGCTTTCTATTGTAATTATCTCTTTCTTTTGCTCCTGTGTTAAGCCCTAAGCTCCTTAAGGGCAGGGCAATGTCTTCATTGTCTTTTTTCATTGGCAAATGAACACTCAGAACAACTTGAATGAATTGTATTGTAATTATTTATTGTGCTTGGGAAGAGTAAGAGGTTAGAATTGTGCCTCTGCCTGTTGGATGTGTGAGAACCTATTTGCTCATTTGTAAAATGCAGATAATTTCACTTCCCCCAGGGGGCCACTGTGAGATTAAGGAAAAACAAAGCTTTATGAAACTGAATTTACTATTGCAGGAATCGGCAGACTATAGTCCTCTGTCTCTTTTTGTGCAGCCAGGGAACCAGGAATGAGCTTTTTATTTTTAAATGCTTAAAAATGCTTTTTAAGAAATCAAAGAATAAGAATATGTTTGTGATACTTGAAAATTGTATTAAATTCAAATGCCAGTGTCCAGAAATAAAGTTTTATTGCAGTGGTACTAAAAACACATTCATCAACCAGTTGTCTCTAGCTGCTTTTGCATTATAGTAGCAGAGTTGAATAGTTTCAACCACTAGTCTCATCTTTCTCCCAAGGAGTCAGTGGTGGGTTTGAACTGCTGATTTTGCAGTAACAGACCAATGCTTAACCTACTGCACCATAAGGCTTCTTCAAAGCTTAAAATGTTTGTTATCTGTTTTTTTGTAGAAAGGGTGTTGACCCTTGTAGTATTGAAACATCGGGGAAATGCATACTATGCATAATCTCTGACACAGAGATCTTTTCCAGGGGAGGTTTCTTTTTCTCTTTGGTCAACTTGTAGAGCCTAGTTTGGGGTCTGTTCGAGTGATCAGTTAATGTTGGGGATAAGCTACAGGGGGCTGGGTTTTGGCTTTCTGATGAGGATAGGTTTCTAACAAGAGTTTTCTAAAGCTTACATTATTGACTTCTTTCTCTGTGTCAGGCCCAGTATACACTTAAGTGCCTGGGTACTTCCAGATGTCAGCTGTCATGCTCTAGTGTCCCAAACTTGATGTGTATCTGTAGCCCAACTTCTCACTTTTCAGTGGGTCCCTTATACTTTTTATTTTTACCATGAAACGTGTAGAGCATAGAGGAAGTGTGGGAAACACTATAATTTGCACTGTTGTGCCTACACAGACCTTATATTTTACTTTGTTTGCCTCAGATCCTTGTGGAAGAAAAGAATTATTACAGATAAAATTGAAGCCAGCACTATGATCTTTACTGATGTCTTTTCTCTCTCTCTTTCCTTAGACGTCGCCACCATCCTAAATTTGATGTCTATCATTGCCCTGTACATTTTTATATTCTTGCTACATATGTATATATCCATAGCAATATATTATTTTTCATCTTTAAATGGAATAATCAGTCACACTCTTTTGTCTCTTTTTTTTTGCCAGATTTATCATGGTGTGCTTTATCTTTAATCTGAATATGGAATGCTATACAAATCAGCTCCTAAATTTACTTAAAATAATAGTCATCCAGGGTTGCTATGGGTCGGAACTGACTCAACAGCACTTAACAACAATAGTCTCCTATTGATGGACATTAAGTTCTGCTATTATTAGCCATACTTCAGTGAACCTTTCTATATACGTCTACTAGAGTACATGTGGGGGAGTTTCCCTGAGAATATGTCTACATTGTTGTATACATATGTATTCGATTTTATTAGACTTTGTCAAATTATATCCCATGATGTGTATCCTGATTTCTTCTTGTAAAATTGGGTTGGATGCTGTCTATATCCTCGACTTGATATAATCCTTTCTTACACTAAGAGGTTCAGAAGTAGGTAACAGACGTTAAACTGTTGACTAATTTGATGGGAAGGTACTAGTATCTTACTAATAATGTTCCTAATAATGGTTTGAGATGAACTACTGTGTGATACTTAATATAACTAATATTTATTTGAAATAAAATAAATACGTTCTCAGATTTGAGACGACATACTATATTATTCTGGATTTTTGCAACGTCAGTATTTACAAGTTTCACATGTAAAATCAAGATGTTGTTTTAAGTGCTGTTGAGTCGATTCTGACCCACAGTCACCTAGTATAGGGTTTCTGAGTTGCAGCTGGTAAGCTTGAACTGCCGACCTTGCAGTTCAAATGGCTTTGCAGTCTGGTGCATTGACCCACAGCGCCACACCAGGATTCCATAATCAAGATAGTCTTTAGTTATTAAGCAAGTTTAAGTATAAGGAAGGAAGAAGTCCATGCTGCAATGAAGTCACTGGTGTAAAACAAGGCTTCAGGAATTGATGGGATATCAGTTGAAATGTTGTAATAAACCGATGCAGCAATGGAGACACTTGTCTATGCCAAGAAATTTAGAAGACCTGACTAACATATTGAGAGAAATCCATATTTTTGTCCATTTCAAAGAATGGTGGCCAACAACTACAACAGTACATTGACAGAGAGTGGTCAGAAGCTCAAGCCAGATTCAGACAAAGACATGGAATGCGGGATTTCATTGTAGACATCAGGTGAATCATGACAGAAAGTAGAGAATACCAGAAAGATGTTTACTTGTGCTTTACTGACTGTGCAAAGACATTCAATTATGTAGATCGTGTCAAACTACATCTTAACATTTTAAAGAATGGATATTCCAGAGCACTAAACACTCACGAGGAACCTGTACATAGACCAAGAGGCAGTGATTTGAACAGAACCAGCGAATACTGAATGCTTTAAAAATCAAGAAATGTGTGAGTTAGAGTTGTATCCTTTCACCATACTTATTCAACTGTATTCTGAATAAATCTGTGAAATTGCATTATATGAAGAAAAACGTATCATCAGGATTGGAGGAAGACTCTTTAAAACCCTGTGATACACAGGTTGAAAACAACCTTGCTTGCTAGAAACGAAGAGAACTTAAAAGACTTAGTGATTAAGGTCAAAGACTTCAACTTTCCTTGTAGACTGCACCTCAATGTAAAGAAAATACAATCCTCATTATAGATTAGTAAGTATCATCATGACAAACAGAGAAAAGATTGACGTTGTCAACAACTTCATTTTGCTTGGATCTAAAATCAACACTCAAGAAACCATATCACCTATTGGTTGTTCAAAATTACCAGCCACTCCTCAGAAACCCAATACAGGGTTGCTATGAGTTGGAACTGATACCATGATTCTATGGCACTTAACAATAATAACAAATGAATTGGAACTGACTTGATGGCATGTAACAACAATTGCATTAAGCAAATCTGCTGCAGAAGACCTCTTTAAAGTGTTACAGAGCAAAGATACCAGTTTGAGGACTAAGATGTTTCTGATCCTAAGCCCCAATGTATTTTCAGTTGCGTCATATGCTTGTGAAAGCTGGTTATTGAATAAAGAAGGCCATAGATGAGTCAATACATTTTAATTATAATGTTGACAAAGGATAGTGAAAATACCATGGGCTGCCAGAAGAACAAACACATTTGTCTTATATAAAGTACAGCCAGAATGCTCCTTAGAAGCAAAGATTATGAGACTTCATGTCTCATTCTTTGGACATGTTATCAGTATGGTCACTCCTTGACAAGACAGGACATCGTGTTTGATAAAGTGGAGGGTCAGCAAGGAAGAGGAAGACCCCCAACAAGGTGTATTGATGTGAGAATGGTACAGGACCTGGCAGTGTTTCATTCTGTTGTGCATAGGGCTGCTGTGAGTCAGAACCTACTCAACATCATGCAAGAAAAACAACACTGTACAAGGGGTTTTGAAAATTAATGGAAGAATTCTGCTATCTTTCCATTCCACATTTCCACAAACTTTGTGAAGCCCCCCACATATTGCTTCATCCAAACAACTGTTTAGAGTTCTCTGCTTCTGGGATTCCCATTTTCCTCCCTCTCAATATCTAATTCTCCTTACCAGTGCAGACTATTCCTATTCCTATTGCTGTTGCTATGGCTACTGAGAGCTCTTCCTCAGATGGTCTCCATCCACTTTTCCTCCTCCAGTATTTGGGTCTTCATCAGTGTGACTGGAGCATCCTGTAATTAATGTTAAGGCTATAAGAATTCTCCTAAGGGCTAGGAGCCTTGCAGTTGTGTCAATAGGACCAGAATAAATAAGTAGTGAAATGGACATGGAGGCTTAAGTAGATAGCATTTGCTTCCACTGACTTACGAGCTCACTGGGTATGAAGATAGAAAAGATAGTAAGAAATACTTAGTTTTATAATTTTTAAGTATAACAAATTATACATGCTTTTAATAAAAAAATCTTTATTTTTGTAGTGTATTTATTCTTGGTATTTCAATTAGAGACATATGTGCTTTTGATTAGTTTTACTTTGTATGAGATACTATAGATCCTGCCTTATGTTCTAAGCTTTGTTTTTAATGCACAGGGTGTTGTCAAACAACAAACTTCACAGACAAAGCATTAAATGAGAATCTAAAAATCTATATATTTGAGTGTATTACTGGTAGTGATTATGGAGCATAAAGATTATTTGGCTCCCCACTTCCCTCCAAATCTCTTAACCCTAGTTTGGTAGTTCTCTGTCATAATGACTATTTTAATTGAAATGTTAAGCCCTTAGAGAACCTAGAATGTGTATTATTTAGATTTTACTGGGCAAGACAAGTGGGATTTGTTTCTTCTACTCCAGTTATCAAAAAGATTAACCCTTTGCCCTCTGCATTCTAAATGTAACCATTTTGAAAACAAAGGGGTTGTTTGTACAAGATAGTTGAAAAATGAAGCTTTATGCGAAGTGGAATGTTTCTCAGTTGAAGGAGGTGGCAATCATTGCAGGCATTTTTTTTTTTTTTTCTCGTGTTGCAGGCGTCTGTAGAGGCTTCTGGTGAAATAGCATTATGCAAGACTGGATTTCCTGAAGATGTTTACAGTGCAGTCTTATCGAAGGATGTGCACGAAGGACAGCCTCTTCTCAATGGTACTATCTCAAACGATATATTTCTACATATAATGTTCCATGTTCTTGAAACAAATTAGCTGTTAAAAAATCCCTGCTATATAACAAATATGAATTATTCACAATCACTGTAATGAGACTGTAGGGACTTTCTTTTAAGATTACAGAGGAGTTCCTAAATCTCCTACATACATTGTTGGAAGGCTTATCATCTCTGGAAACCCCCACATTTCTTCCTTTTTTTAAAATTTGCAGTAAAAGCTTATATACAACTGACTTTTACTATTTTTATGCATACATTTTACTTAGTTTGAGGTTTAATATCAACTGAACATCTAGATCCAATGTTTTTAAAAATTATTTACTGAAAGAATTATCTAGTTTCTTTAAAGAAGAAAATTAAAACATTATCTTTGATAAAATGTTAAATGTTAATATTAAGCTAAATCATAATGAACAAATTTAACATGAAGTCTGAGTGAAGGAGCATGAGGTCTACATTTTTGTTATTAAACATTTTTTATATAAACTGTTATTGTTGTTAAGTGCCATTGATTTGGTTCCGACTCATAGCGACCCTGTATAGGGTTTCCGAGAAGCAGCTGGTGAGTTTGAACCACCGACCTTGCGGTTCAAACCGACCTTGCAGTCCAGTGCATTACTCCACTTAGGTACTCATTTCTCACTGAAACATGGATCCAAGCTCATTGCTATTGTCTTATGAAAACTTTTCCCAGTAAGTTTAGATAAACTATGAAATGAAATTTCAGTATCAAAAGCAAAATTGAAAACCCTTCAATTAGCTCAAATTGAAAGCAAATAAAATTTTGGTTAGTAGTGTTTTCATGCACTTGTTTATATTATACAAAATGCTGTTGAAATGTAGAAGCAAGAAGAATTGATTAGTAAGTTGTATTTAAATTTTAATTCCCCACAAATCTTGCATATATAAAGCAGTTTTTAGAGCACTACTTTTAGAATATCTGTGCAACCTCAACTAATTAATTTACACAGAGCTCTGCCAGACAGTCTTAATTGAAATGGTTTCACAGTACTGACAAAATTATGAATCACGTAAACAGAGAACTTTGAAATGTAAATGACCTCTTAGCTAGTAAAGTTCTTTTGTGTAGGTTATCATTTTGTTTGAATTCTTCTAATTATCATTTTAGGAGCTCAGTGGCTTCATGTGATAAGTACTGGACTGTGAACCCTGTTTTGAGCCTGCCAGCTGCTCCGAGGGAGAAAGATGAGACTTTCTGCTCCCAGAAAGATTTTTTTTTTTTTTTAATAGTTCGGAAACCCTATATGTGCTAGCAGTCGGAACTGACTTCAAGGCACTTGACAACAATAGCAAATTATCATTTAGTCACAATTTTGTGCACTATTGCTTTTGTATGTTTAGGATCTTGTTTGTTCCTGCTTCATTACATGGTATTCTAATGAGTGAATGAGCTATCAGTCTGTCTCAACACTGACTTTTGCTATCCCATGTAATGGGCAATGATTGACAAAATGGATGTCTAATTCAAATTATGTTCAGTTTTCTTTGTCTTGATGTGAATCTTGGCTCCTTTGCAGGTTTGTGAGTGTTACATTTTAAAATCTGTAAATTATTATTTGGTGTAAATTATTATTTGGTGTGATATGTAAATATTGCTTGAGTAGGGTAAAAGACATTGACTAGGTTCTGCAGACTAAGTAAGACAGAAAATGATCGGTACAGTTGGTTGCAGTTTTGCAACCTATTTTTGAGATTTCAATTTCAGTTGTTATGGTAAGTTCTTTTTCTAAAAGCTTAAAATTTGTTGGTAACATATAAAAACAGTTCATCACTAGAAATCATTGACTCAAGAATAATTACATTGGAATGTTGAAAAATTTTGAAAATTGAAAGCTCATTTTCTTGTGCTTAGATAATTCTGATGGTAATAAAAATTGAACATAGCTACTTGATAGAGCCTTGTTAGTATAACATAGGAATGTGGGATTTTGTTGACGTTGTCAGTGTGAAGGATTGAGAATACTGTCTACTTGTTACTCTTGCCATCACAAGAGACTTGTGCTTGATAGTTTATGGTGAAATTCCTACAGTTCTAGTATACCCACTTGTTACCATTTTTAGTTAGTAGCTTTTTAAGAAAACTGTTTTCACTTGACATGCGATTACTTTTTTCCTTATATTTCTCAAAATATGTTAAAGGACACTAACATTGTAAAGCATAAAACAAAGAGGTCAAATAATGATTATTAGAAAAATGTAAATTTTTGCAAGGCTGGAACCTTCCTTAGACTTTTATGAAACATCAGTGTTCCTTTTTATAAGAGAATTGTCAGTGATTGCTGTCTCTCTTGGAGTATTGTTACTTCGAAGAACTCTAGATTTTTATTTTTCTGGAACTTTTAGGGAGAAGACAATCCAAAGTTATGTCTACACACTGAACCCAAACACAATGATACGATTATATCCATTATTATAAATGTTGAGTATTTCAGTAAGTCCATTCATTTTATATATACAACAATTGAAAGATCTAAGGAACCCTGGTGGCACTGTAGGTTAGGCATTGGGCTATGAAACAGAAGGTTAATGGTTCAAATCCACAAGCTGCTCTGAGGGGGAAAAATATGGAGTCCTGGTGTGGTGGTGTAGGATCAACGCAGGACTCTAAACCACAAGGTTGACAATTCAAATCTACCAGCTTCTCCTTGGAAACCTTAGCAGGATCCTTATGAGTCAGAACCAACTGGACAGCACTTAAAAGCGGCACCAACAATGCCCTTGTAAAGATTTACAATTGCTGAAACCCTTTATAGGATTGCTATGAGTCAAAATTGACATGATGGCAGTGGTCTTGCTAGAACAACTCAAGTGTTCACTTTTGCCATTGCTTTGGATTCTGTAGTATTTAAAGGAAGAAGTAATTGTACATAAGAGGTATGCGCCAATTCTCCAAGACATATGCGTCATGGCAAGTTCTACTATATTAAAGTTGACATTAGTGCTCAAGAGCCTGTTGGAATCCTAGCTCCTCCTGCTTGATCTTTTTAAAAAATTTCTTGCTGAAGTCATTTGGGGAGAGGAGAAAGAACATTTCTGACTCAGCAATATGTATTCCACTACCATCAAGTAACTTCTGACTCAAGAGTGTCCTGAAGGACACAGTAGAACTGCTCTTTACACTTTCCGAGACTGAAAGTCTTTACAGGAACCGACCTCATCATTCTCTCACAGAGCGGCTGATAGGTTTGAAACACCGACCTTGTGGTTGGCAACCCCGTGCTTAAATCACTGTTCCACTAGGGCTCCTTAACAGTGTGCACAGTTTGGCTTTATAGGCTACGTACGTACCTTGCACTCTAGATTCTGTACAAAGGTTTCACATTGTGGTATCCAGGTACTTTTTGAATGCTGATTATGTTTTCATATGACTAAATGTTAATCTTTATGAAAGTGCTTGAAAAAACATTAAGTATTGGATGGAGATATTGTTGTTGTTAAGTGCCGTCGAGTAGGTCACTCATAGTGACCCTGTATAAGATTTCCAAGGAGCGGCTGGTGAGCTTGAACCACCGAACTTGTAGTTCAAACTGACTTTGCAATGCATTAACCCACAGGGCCACACCAAGACCAATGGAGATTTAAGGGTGTATAAATAATGTTGGAAAACTATACAGAAGAATAATGAAATGTAAAAAAGGCTAGAATAGAGTTAGAGAGCATTCCCTTTTTCCCAATCCCTTGTGTTTTTTGTTCTAGTGATTTTTAGAAAGAAAGAACCAAATGAACCCTGTCTACCCCTACAGTTTCACTTCGGGTTTTCATTATTATAGGTATACATACCCATTTGTGGATATCTATGAGGCCTGGTATAGCACTGGACTGCAAGTTAATTTAAATTGTAAAGTCGGCAGTTCAAACTTACCAACCACTCCTTGGAAACCCTTTATAGGTCAGTTCTGACTTATAGTAACCCTGTATAGGGTTTCCAAGGAGCAGCTGGTGGGTTTGAACTGTTCACCTGATGGTTCAAAGTCCAATATTGACATTGTCTAGGGGCCAAAAAATGTTTCATTTTTTCCTTTGTTCCATTATGTTAGCAAAACCAAGTTTTGCTTAACTGTACCTCCATTTTTTTTAGCATACAGGTTGTTTATTCTATTTCTGAACTTAAAGGTTGTTCCCAGTTTTCCTGGTATATGGTGTGGCTCCATAGGATAAGCACTTGACCTCAAGATCGATTGAGCTACAAGATTGGTGGTTCAAATTCACTAGCTGCTCCTCGGAAACCATATACAAGTTTGTTAGGAGTTGGAACTGACTTGGGAGCACTTCACAACAACAACAACAACAACAACAACAATGTATGATTCTGCTATGGAGATTCTTTTTAGAGAACTTTGAACTTTATTTGGGAATTTGTGATCAAAAGTAGAATTACTAGGTCAAAGGGAAAGTAGAGTTTTAGGGTAATTTTGGTTTTTCTGTGTGCTTTGTAGAACATTTCTTTACAGGTTTAAAAGCATGTTATTTAATCTTTTACTTTTCTATATCCTCAACATATAATTTTATAATGCCTTTCATTTTGCAGTTTTTCAAAATTCTGTGCATTCAATGTTTTTGCCTTTATGTTAGGACAATTTAGCATAGGGGTTACGAATCGGGCTGCGAACTGTGAGGTTAGCAGTTCAAAACTACCAGCTATTCTGCGGGAGAAAGATAAGACTTTCTGCTCCCGTAAAGATTTACAGCCTCAGAAACCCTGTACAGGGTCGCTGTGAGCCGGAACTGACTTCACGGCACATAACAACAACAACAGCAGCAGTTTTTTCAAAATTTTGCTGTTGAGAATATACACAGTGAAGCCTATGCGTACCAATTCACATAGCTGCATGTACCATTTAGTGACACTGATTACACGTTCTTTGTAGAAGCTTCTTAACCTTGTTTTCTGAGTTGTTCTTCCCCCACTTAACATAAGCCCACTGTCCCCTCAGGTTCCTATCTAACCTTTTAAGTTGCATTTGTTGATTTGTTCCCACAGACATACGAATCAGTCTCTTAGGGACCTCGTGAGCACAATGTTCAAGGCATACATTTTAAATTAGTTTAGCTAAGCTATTGTTTTAATTATTTTTTCTTCTAAATTTTATTTGTTATTATTGAATATGCATAACAAAACGTACACAACAGTTTATACATGTACAATGTTGTTGTTGTTGTTGTTAAGTGCTGTCAAGTCGGTTCCGACCCATAGCGACCCTGTACAGGGTTTCCGAGGCTGTGGTAGCGTAGTGGTTACGAATCGGGCTGCGAACCTTAAGGTCAGCGGTTCGAAACTACCAGCCGCTCCGCGGGAGAAAGATGAGGCTTTCTACTCCCGTAAGGATTTACACCCTCGGAAACCCTGTACAGGGTCGCTGTGGGTCGGAACCGACTCGACGGCACTTAACAAACAAAACAAAACCTTTACCGGAGTAGAAAGCCTCATCTTTCTCCTGCGGAGCGGCTGGTAGTTTCGAACCGCTGACCTTAAGGTTCACAGCCTGATTCGTAACCACTACGCTACCAGAGCTCCTCATGTACAATGTAGTGACATTGATTATATTCTTCCAGTTGTGCAGCCCTTCTCGTCCTTCTTTTTTGAGTTGTTCCTCCTTCTTTAATATAAACTCAACTGTCCCCAAACTTCCTATCTAATCTTCCAAATTGCTGTTGCCAATTTGATTCCATATGCATAGTTCTTAAAAGAACATAAAGCTCAAAGTAAGACTTTTTTATTTATTTATTTTTTCACTAGATAGGTTAGCCTATTGTTAGACTTTAAGATGACTTTGGGGTATATTTTTGGTTTAAGGTTTAAACAAGGGCAGTAATTTCAGTGGTTCATTCAACCTCCTTACGGCTACAGAAAATTTAGAGTCCATGAGAATTTGAAATTTTGTTTTGCATTTTCCCCTTTTGATCAGGATTCTGCTATGGAATCTTTGATCAAACTGCTCAGTAATGTTAGCTGAGCACAATCCAGTTCTTCTGTTTTCATAGGATAAGAAGCGGTTAGTTGTTCACGGAGGTAATTTGCCACAAATTCTATATTCTTTTATTCCTGACTCTTCTTCCTTTATTGTTCCAGGTGAATAGAGATCAATTGCTGTGTCTTTGATGGTCACGTGAAAGTTTTAAGACTACAGGCACTGCACAATGAACTAGGAAGTAGAACCGAAACACTAAACATGTTACTAGGTTAATTACTGGGATGTCCCATAAAACCATGACCTAAACCTTCAAATTCAGGAACCAGATATGATGAAGTATTTGTACATAAATAGCCTTGGCATCTAATGTTTCTTTTTTATAATTGTAATTATAAATATATCTCAACTTTTGCCAATTCAACTTTTTACAGGTGTACAAATATTGAGAACAATTACAATGAACATTTGTTCAACCTTATCCTTGATGAGATTTTCCCATCACCGTTAGCCTTCTTTTTTACTTCCTTCCTTCCTGGTAGCCACTAATAAACTTTGGACAGTGTACCATTGCCTTTTCTTGTCTTTCTGTATAAGTGAGGTCATGCAATACTTGTCCTTCTTTGATTGGCTTATTTTGCTAATCATAATGTCTATGCATATTGTAGACTTCATTTTTCTTATTGACTGAGTAGTATTCCATTGTAGTCCATAGTATTCCAAAATACCACATTTTATTTATCCATTCATCTGTTGATTGGCATTTAGGTTGCTTCTGCTTTGGGCTATTGTGAATAGTGCTGTAATTCACATTGGTGCATTGGTCTCCTTTTGAGTCACTGCTTTCAATTTGGGGGAGTTTACATCGGAGTGGAGTTGCTGAGTCGTATTCTCTTTTTAGTGTTTTGAGAAACTGCAAGACAGCAGCAGAAAAATGGTCTGCATAGCAGCTGTGCCATTTTTCATTCTCTCCAGCAGTGGAGAAAAGTCCCAGTTTAACCACAACCTCACCAACATTTG
>NW_006408533.1:7203372-7213688 GCF_000296735.1 Chrysochloris asiatica | reverse complement strand
AATAAATATTGCCCTGTCCTGCACCGTCCTCAAAATTGTTCTGTTTGAGCCCATTGCTGTGGCCTTTGTGTCAGTACATCTTGCTCGGGGTGTTCCTCTTTTTCACTGACCTTCTATCAAGCATGCTATCCTTTTCTAGGGACTGGTCCCTCCTGACAATATGTCCAAAGTGTTCGAGACACAGTCTCTCCATCTTTGTTTCTAAGGAACATTCTGACTTTACTTTTAAGCAGATTTGTTTGTTCTTGCGCCAGCCCATGGTACTTTCAGTATTTTTCGCCAGCTCATAACCCAAATACATCCATTCTTCTTTGGTCTTCCTTTTTCATTGTCCAGTGTGCACATGCACTTAAATACCATGGTTTGGGTCTGGCATACCTTAGTCTTCAAAGTAACATATTTGATTTTGAACATTTGAAAGAGAGTTTGTGTAGTGGAATGCGGGATGCTATCCAGAGAAACAGCGACACCAGAGATGGAGGCAGAGATGATGACATGGAGAGAGGGAGCAGCTGAGAGGAGTCTAGATTCATGGAAAGAGAGGGACGGAGTGCTGGCAGCTAGAAGGCAGGCTTGCAGAATATACCCTTTTGTGGTATGTTGTTGTTGTTATGTGTTGTGGAGTCGGTTCCGACTCATAATGACCCTGTACAGAGTGTCCGAAGGCTGTAAATCTTTACGGGAGTAGAAAGCCTCCTTTTTCTCCCGCGGAACAGCTGGTAGTTTCGAACTGCTGACCTTGAGGTTCTCAGCCCGATTCGTAACCACTACGCTACCAGAGCTCCTTTTTGTGGTATAAATTATTAGATATTCCTGAGTGTTTTTGTGTATGTCTGACCACCACCACCACCCCCCAAAAAGAAAGAAAAACAGAGGGAATGGAAGCAAATCCTGTTGAATGATGACGCACTGAGGACATTGTAATCATTGCAACGAAACGATGGTTTAAAGCCGATGTTCTCCCATGTAAACTACCACTCAGTTCACAGCAACAATAACAACAAAAGAGGTCTTGTGCAG
The DNA here is from genome assembly GCF_000296735.1 of Chrysochloris asiatica. Lineage (NCBI taxonomy): Eukaryota > Metazoa > Chordata > Mammalia > Afrosoricida > Chrysochloridae > Chrysochloris > Chrysochloris asiatica. The sequence goes on along the minus strand of NW_006408533.1, from coordinate 7,212,668 downwards.
CAAGTTTGCCCTGGTATCTCATTGTGGGCTAAATCTGCATGTCTCTGATGGCCTATGATATTGAGCATCTTTTCATGTGTTTGGTGGACATTTGATTATCCTGTTTGGTGAAATGTCTATTCAAGTCATGTGCCCCTTTTGTGTTTAAGTTGTCTATTTGTTGTTAAGTTTCCAAGTGTGATATATATTTTTGTTCTCAGATTCAGGTGGTATATATGGTTTCCAATATATTTTCTCTGTTGGGACCTTGTCTTTTCACTTTTTTGTAAAGTCTGATGATTAACAATTGTTTCACTCATGAAGTGTCCTTTGCTGCCTGTGCTTTTGCTATTTTTTAGGTAATCGATTGTTGAAAGCTCGGCCTGACAGTGTTACAACTACTTGTTTTACTGAGAATTTTCCGGGTTTAGTTTGCTTGTTTAAGTCTCTAATCCACTTTGAATTTTGTTATGTGTGTACGGTGTGAGACAAAGATCTTGTTTTATTTTTCTGCTTATGGAAATCCAATTTTTACAGCACTGTTTATTGAAGGGGACTCTCTTTTCCCCTTGAAATATGCTTAACAACCTTGTAAAAAATCAGTTGACCATAGATGAGTAGATTTATTTCATCAGTTTCTGTGTGTGTGGTTATACCAGTCGGTTTCTTTTGATTACTGTGGCTGACTAGTACGTTATCAATTCAGGAAATGTGAGTCCTGTTGCTTTGTTTTTGTCTTTCACCATTGTTTTAGCTATTCATGGCCCCTTACCATTAAATATATACAGTTGAGAATTGTTGACTTTTAGTTTTAAGAAAATTATAGGGAATTTTTTGCTTTTTAATTTAAGGTTTAATGATTATCAGTCACAGAGCAGTAGTTGCAGGGGTTTATCCAACCTCCATGACTCCAGGAAGTCTGAAGTCTGTGAGAATTTGAAATTCTGTTCTGTGTTTCCCCCTTTTGATAAGGATGTTTCTGTGGAATTGTAAATCGAAATGTTCAGAATATTAGCTGAGCATCATACAATCTTCTGGTTGGATAGCAAATAAGGTAGTTTTAATATAAGTGATGTTGTTATTGTTAAGTATACTTAGGTTGTCATTTTTACCTTATGTTTTTTCTATGCTATTTTAAAAGCATTTATTCCTAAAACCTTCATTTTCACAGAAAAGCAAATTGGAGCTCAGAGAAAACTGTAAATTTTCCCCATGATTAAAGAGCTCTTTTCATTGCCTGGCTCTTTTCATTTGAAAAGATTGGGAATAAGAATCCCGATTTCCTTTATCCTTAGTGAAGCAGTAGTGATTGTTGTTGCTGTTGTTGTTCAGTGCCATCGAGTCCGTTTCACCTCATAGGGTTTCCAAGGCTGGTGGTGGCTGGTGAGTTTGAACCACTGACCTTGCCATCCAGTGCTTATTCTATAGTGCCACACCAGGACTCCAGTAGTATTAGTGGTGGTGGTGGTTATATGCCCTGGAGTCGGTTCTGAGTCATACCAACCCTCTGTACAGTGTATAAGGTGTCCAAGGCTGTGATTCTTTATGGGAGCAGAAAGCCTTATTTTCCTCCCATAGAGCAGCTGGTAGATTAGAAAGTGCTGGCTTTTCAGTTAGTAGCCCAATGCCTAACCACTGTGCAACCATGACAGGGTGATTAAAAACATGGAATGTTGCATTCAGGGAAAGGTGAGGGCTGATAAGAGCTAGCCTAAATGTACAGGGGTCTTCTGACAACATTATCTTTCAATAGGTCTTCTTCGTTATCCACTTAACACGATGAATTAATTGTGTGTTACTAGACTTTTTTTGGTGATATAAGCATATTTTTTTTTAAAAAAGTGCCTTTCACTTATACCACCATTAGTATTTTGTTCATTCTTGTTTATAAGTGGAAAAATCAAGGGCTTTGAAAAATAATATTAAATCTTTAATACTCAACTTATACTCCACTGAACTAGAAAAAAACTCTCTTGTGGTAGCACATTACTTGAAAATAAAATAACTGCAATCATAAATTTTCATTCCGTCACTGATAGTATATCTGACACTCTGAAGTAACAACCACACTGTGACATTGCAGAGGATCTTGGGCTGTTTGTAGCCTGGATGCCAAGAGGGAGGGATATTCCTGTGTGTTTTGCTTTAGTGGCCTACATGCTTAGGCATTTCACTAACTCCTCCAAATGGTCAACATAAATAGCAACCTGTAATTACCATGAATATTTTCAGTAATCCATTTACATTCACCAACTCTGGGCAGTACATGATGATTATTTTCAACTAGATTGAATTTGATTTAGATTAGTTTACTTACTGATGGAAGCTTGTCTATATTAACATGCTCCGAGAAAGCGACAGTGTGAGATCTTTAAAAGTACTGAAATATTTTTTTAGTGTAGTAGGACTATGGCGCTGTAGCACGAACTGCAAGGTCGGTTTGAACCACAAGGGCTGAGGCTCGAACTCATCACCTGCTTCTTGGAAACCCTTTGTAGGGTTGCTATGAGTCAGAACCAACTCAACTGCAATTAGCAACAACATACAAATGCACTGTTATTTTTTAATAATATGAATCTTTATTTGCTTATAAGAAAAATTTAATATGAGAACTTCTGTATGAAATGTAACATTACTGAACTGCAAAATAGTATACATTGGATACAGTTCTGCTCTATCAGGGTCTGGTATGAATCTGTGATGTCATGGGGTTGCCATGAGTTGTAGTTGATGACAGCAATTCTTTTTTTTTTTTTTTTTAAATCTGTTATGAAACTCTGCCTTTTAAGCTTATTTTTTATTTTGACAGATCATTTTGTTGTTGTTGAACTTGTGATTGTTAAAAAATGTATGAAAGGTAGATTTATACACATCTTGATTATTGTTGAAATTTGTTGATTTCCAGGTGACTGTGGGAAACAGCTTTAAGAGATCCATCTTTTGAATATTGATGATAAACGTTATTTAGGAAGAAATGAAATGCAGATATGTAGACTCTAAGGGAGAATCTTTAAAATTTCTTAAAATGATTAAAAAAAAGAAAACTTTGAAAAATGCTGTATGATTTAATTTTTCACTTTTAAAACAAGAATTGGTTATATAATAAGATCAGCAGTACCAAGACTGAAAATTTCATCACCTACAAATTCATTGTAATAATTTATACCTTATTATAATATTGCACAGAATATTTATACTATCTTTCTACATATTAGGCCCATTTTCATAGCGCAATACTCTAAACCAACGTACAGCAAGTTGAGTGCTCACTTCTTTTTGGGCTCATTTGCAATTATTCATAGCTTTCAGTAATTTGGGGTGCTGGAGGTCTGCTCCTCTACAGCCTAACAACCAGGAGATTGATGGTAACGAAAAGAAGTCTCACAGTTCTATTCATGCCACACATGCAAATATATTAACAGGCGCCCAAAACAGTTTAAAAGCTGTCTTTTGTGATCCCAAAGCTCCTTTCTCTGTGTTCTTCCAGACTCTCTAGTAAGCATCTAGTGGGGAGATAAACAATAAACACAGTGAATCAGAAAAATAATGTCATTAGATCATGATCAGTGAATTGGAGAGAAATTAAACGGAAGGGAAATAGGGACAATGTGTGTTTCTGTGGCTTAACTAGTATGGTTGGGAACGCATCATTGAGTAGTAGACATTTGAGCTAAGTTGGAGACAGTCTGAGAGCTGTCTCTATTTAGGGGAGGGATATTCAGCACAAAGCAAATAGAAGGTGCCAGAACCCTGAGACAGGAGTGTGTTTGGAATGTGAAGGCTCAGCAAGGAGTCACATGTGATTGGAGTGTGGAGAGAGGAAGGGGCAGAGGTTAGATGAGATAAGGGAACTAATAGGTCAGCTTTTGATGGCCTTGTTGTTGAACACTGTGAGGACTTTGACCATGAGGAGGTGAAAAGCTATTAGAGGACAACTAGCAAAGACATGATTGGACAAAACAGGCTATTGTACTTAGACCAAATGAGGACAAGTGGGGAACAGATAGATCAGTGAGGAGGCTAGTAATAACCCTGGAGAGAGATGATGGTGACTTCATCCAAGATGGTAGCAACAGAGATGTGAAAAGTAGGTTGGATTTTGAAAATATTTTGAAGGAATTGCTGCCAGGATTTGGTGAATGACCACATGGTATTTTGCCTGAACATTGAAAACAATGGGATTATTCCCTGAGGTGGGAAAGCTGGGGCAGGAGCAGATTCAAGAGGGAAGATGGACTTGAAACTGTTGAGATGAATTAGAGATGTCAAGGAAACATTTATGAGTCAGAGATTCAGTGGAGCGCGCTGGACTTCAGAGTCCTGTGTATACATAGGAATGAAAGTCATGGTCCAGGATGAAATCACTAAAGAGCTCAGTGATGAGGCAAAAATCAAAGAAAAAGAAATGGTTTAAATATAGAGCTCTTGAGCACTCCAAAGTTAAGTCAGGATAAAGAGGACCCTTCCGCAGAGACTGAGAGAGAGAGTGACCATGAGGTAAGAGAGAAATCAGTAGTGTGTGATATCTTGGAATGCAAGCAAGAAAGTGTTTCAAAGGCAAGAGGATGATGTCAGTGCCTCCACCTTCTGCAGGGTCAAGACAGATGAGGATTAAGAATTTACCACCCGATTTAGTAACATGGAGGTAACCAGAGTCTTTGATAAGAATGCTTAAGGCAAGGCAGTGGATATGAGCTGGGCTGTTAACCACAAGGTCAATAGTTCGAATCTACCTATTGCTTTGAGGGAGCAAGAGGAGGCTTTCTGCTCCCGTAAATATTTACAGCCTCTGAAACCCTATACAAACTTGCTTGTGAGTCAGAACCGACTCAGTGGCATGTGACCATCGCCACTGAGTTCAACAGAGACACGGAGGAGGCAAGTGGCCTACAGATTTAGTTTTCCATGAAAGAGCAGAAAAATAGGGCTGTCATTTTAGACAGAGAAATAGAGTCCACAGAGTGTTGTTTTAAAGATGGGAGTTAGCATGTTTGTATGCTGATAACAAAAATCCAGTAAGGAGTGTAAAAGTCCTGGTACAAAAGAGAAGGCAATTGCTTAGAGAAAGATCCTGGAGTAGGCAAGAGAAATGGGAAAAAGTGGGACGTAGCAATCTGTATGTTTGTCTGGTTCCACAGATGTTTTTATGTACCTGCATTTGGGAGCCACTCTGATACATTCAAAAATGGTTAAAAATCCTTCATTTCGGCTTGCCGATTTTATATCAGCCGAAGGCTTTCTCTACAGAAATGGCAGATAGGATAAAAATGAAACCCTTGTGGTGTTTGATGATGTAAAGAGTATTTTCATTGCTGTCGCATCTCTGACAGATGGTTATCCAGTTTCTGGGAGAGTACTACTGCCATTCCCCTCCCTCCCAGTGGTAACAATATCACTCCCTTACCAAAGTCAGCTCCAGTTTTGAAGAATTCTAACTGTGAAAAAGTGATTAAAAAAAAAAAAAAGAAGTCTAACTGAAACATATGTCCCTAAATTTTGTCCACATGGGTGTCAGTCCCATCTCTTGGCACCACAAAGAATAAGCATATAGCCTCATATGTTCTGAGGTCCCACAGCTCGGGGTTTTTTTTTGAGCATCTGTTACGTGGCAGGAGGTTTTCAGAGAAATCAGGTTATTGTGGCCAAAGAAGACAGGCAAAATCTCCGATCAGAAGTTGCATTCTAGAGATCCTTCAAATACTTGCACATAATCATCTTGGCTCCTTAAATCTTCTCTGCCCCAGGCTACACATCAAACAATCTCTCTGGTAGAGTTTGAGCTTTCTGGTTTGCTGTTTCCTTTCAAATAGAGGAAAGTGAGGTTCCCTCCCCAACTGAACTCAGTACCAAATGCATCCTGACTCCTGTTTGTAGAGGCACTTTCCCCCCTTTGATGTGGATGCCTTCTTTGTCCTCGTGCAGTCCAAGGTGGAATTGGCTTTAAGACAGCATCATTCTGTTGGCGCCTCTAAAGCTTGTGGTTAACTGAAACTCCTTGTAGTTTTTTAGATGAACTGCTTATCATCTTGTAAAATTGATTTTTGAACGCAAATGTTAGGTCTGTAAGTTGATTTTTTAAAGAAAATACCCAACTTGAACACTGTCAGGAGGTACCCCTACACAAGGTAGCCATATAAATCAGTACCAGTACTTTTAAAAAACTCTCATTTGAACAAAAAGTATACAATGAAATCTCCAATTTTAGATGATCTATGCTGTCAAGTTGATGGAGTCGAACTATTCCTCCCCTTTACACACACCAACCGTAGTTCACAAACTTCAGCCTACAGTAAGTCCAGGACACATGCTAGGATTGCATTTCTTTAAATTGTGTTTCCTAATGTCAGAAATGCAAAAAAGATCTGTTGTCGAGATATGAAGACATACATAAGAGGAGATTTAGACCATTCCAATTATGACAGTGTCAGATCTTTGCTGAAAAAAGTAATGCATTCTAACAAAAAGTAAAAAGTTCTCTGTTTTCAAGAATGCACATACTGTGTTAGAACACATGTGTAGTGTTAACGAACCTTTATTTCATCTTGTGGACTTTTCTGTCAGTAAATGTTACTCCCTAAACTGAGAGAAGAGAGAACAAAGGTGAATCCTTATGGTGTCTTTAGTAACTTTATGATTTGAACCTTGTCTCAGCAGGAATTCTGAGGTTTGCTTGTTTAGTAGCTGTTCATTGTTGAATCTGTGTTTAGTTCACTGTGGCTTGGATTCTTTCATTTGTAAGGGGAAAATCACCAACACCTCAATCTGTTATTTTTCCTTCTTTGGGGTAGATTGTGTTGTTAAGAGCTATTCAGTTGGTTCTGATTCATAGCGACCCTGTGTAGGGTTTCCAAGGAGTGACTGGTGAGTTTGAACCACACTTGGGGGTCCAGTGTTTATCCTACAGAGTCTTAAGTACCTTTTAAGGATCCTGTGCTTTGCTGTTATTTTGGGGAAAGCATATTTTTTAGGCTTTTATCCAAGTCAGTCATTTTTTATGGTAATTCATACTCGGTGTTGTATCAAGAAAAAAATTCTTGAGGAAGTGTGATTTTACACCCAATGTGTGTAGTTTCATGGCCCACTCTCAAAGTCTCATCATTCCTGGTGACAGGATTGTCATTCCAACTTGGTTACTATAAGGAAGGGTCCCTGCAACACACGCATTAATCAGATGTTAATTTTACTGCCTTAGAAATGAACTGTTACATGATTCTGAACTTGTTATATGTTTTTCTTGTATTGAATTCAACTTTTGTACCTAGGCTCCGTATTAGAAACAAAGAGCCTGGTAGCATAGTGGTTGCAAATTGGGCTGCAAACCTCAAGGTCAGCAGTTCAAATCTACCAGTTGCTCTGTAAGAGAATGATGAGGCTTTCAGTTCCCGTAAAGATTTACAGCCTTGGCATCCCTAAACAGGTTCGTGACCACCAGAACTGACTCCATGGCACACAACTACCACCACTGTATTAGAAAGAGCAGAAAAAAGCTCTTTCAAATTTTCTTGTTTTAACCCCCCCCCCACACACACACACACTTTTAAACTAATAGCATTGGTTTTTAGATCTTAAGTGCTTGCAGAATCCAAGGCCACACCCCAGACTTTATGCCTGGATCTTAAGGGCATGGATGGTAGTGGTAGTGTGCAATGGAGTCGGTTCCAACTCATAGCGACCCTAAATAGGGTTTCCGAGGTTATAAATCTTCACAGGAGCAGAAAGCCTCATCTTTCTCCCACGGAACGACTGGTAATTTCGAACTGCTGACCTTGAGGTTAGCAGCCCGACTCATAACCACTTGCTACCACAGCTGGAAGTTTCTAATGCAGATGAACTTCAAGACACAATTCCACACCTGAAACTCAGATTATCTTCAGTTATATTTCTTCTGCTTTTAAATAACCAAACCATATTAGTCCAGATGGATTTTGGGAAGTGTTATGCTTTGGAGTCTTGGAGTGGCACTGTAGTATAAACATTGGACTGCAAGATTGGTTTGAACCACAAGATCAGTGGATCAAACCCACCAGCTACTCCTCGGAAACCCTGTGGAGGGTCACTGTGAGTTGGAACTAACTCGATGGTACTTAACAGCAACACACTTTGGAGACTGTATATTATCACTTGTTTTTTCACCTTTATATAGTAATCTATTGTCTGTATTTATTTGTACAGATCTGAAGGTATGTCAAAAAGTATTGGTTTGGTAGAGTTCCAGTTCACACAAGCACTGGTTTCTTCTAAACCAAACATATTGTATTGTGTTTCTGAGCAGTGGATAGCTGCAGATCGGTTCTCTCATTAATATGCTTGTCTTAGTCTTGTTAGAGTGCCTTCAAAAATCAATAAATAAAAAGGTCCCAGAGAAACAGTGGTTTATGTGGGGGTCTCCTGGGCCAGTTAAATTCAAGGCAGAGAGGTCAGCTCAGAAGGTTATGGTGACTATGTTTTGGGATTCCAAAAGGATAATCTTGATAGATCTTACCAAAAGGTATGGGACAATCACTGGGGCTTATTAGGAAGATGTTTTACAAAAACTGAAAACTGCATTGGTGAGAAAAAGTCCAGGAAAGTGGTGTTGAGGAATTTAATGTTTTCCCATCATGGCACTTTGCTTTGAGGGTAGCCTTGATTTTTGAGGTTAACCTTCAGTAACTTTGTGTCCTATGAGAATTTTGTTGGGAAACTACACCCCACATACCCTACAGTTGTGATCTTGCCTTTCTAGCCTTCCTCTTGCTCTCAGAACTCAAAAAACATTTAAAAGGAACAAAATTTTGGTCCTTTGAGGATGCCCAAACTGCCATTTTGATAAAGTGTAAATCAAAGAGCACAGAATTCTTCAGGAATTGGATAGCCTTAGATGGGGAGGATATGTTGAGAAACAATAGCTTCACATTTTGATATTTTGGTTGAAGAAAGGTTTCTATAATTTTGTAGCCATACTTTTTGAGTTAACATTGTATTACCAGTTTTTGAAGTACATATAGATGAATCCTTTGTTTATATTTGATTAATTGAAATAATATGGACTTCTAGAAGAAGAGCAAAGATGTCAGCTTGAAGACTAAGGTACGTCTGACCCAAGCCATGGTATTTTCAGTAATCTTATATGCATGTGAAAGTTGGAAGTGAATAAGGAAGATTGTACAAGAATTAATGCATTTGAGTTATGGTGTTGGAAGAGAATATTGAAAGTGCTCTGGGCTGCTAAAAGAACAAACAGATATATTTTGAAAGAAAGTGCAGCCAGAGTGCTCTTTGGAGGCCAGGATTACCAGACTTTGTCTCTCATACTTCAGACATATTGTCAGGAGGGA
>NW_006408533.1:7201925-7202884 GCF_000296735.1 Chrysochloris asiatica | reverse complement strand
GAGCCACCGTAGTAATCGTCTCCTGATTGTGCTTAGAAAGCCTCATCTTTCTCCCACCGAGTGGCTGGTAGATTTGAAATGCCGGCCTTGTGATTAGTAGCCCAGTGGGTAACACACTGTGCCACCAGGGCTCCAATAAGGAAATTATTTAGTTTTAATAAAGTATTAATAAACTGAGAGGAAGAGCCACCTACCTAGGAGTGCCTAGATAAAATTACAGCAAGGAAAATGACCCCAAAGCTCTACTTCCCTGTTAATTCTAGAGCTTAAAGTGCCTCCCTTGCCTCTTTATTTACTTGTTGATATTGTAACTTAATCAAGGGCCCCTCTCTCATGGGAAGCTCATGATATACTTCATTTTCCACTGACTTCCACTGGTCTTTCTGATGATGCTATTTCACAGTGGTGTTTGACTTTTATTTAGCAGTTTGTTGAATTGTATTTACAAACCCTGAGGACAAGGGGCAGTTCATTATTACTTTGATTGACTTTTTGGCATGCATTATGAATTTAGGAACGTGTTTCTATAAAAAAAATTCAGTCTGGGATTTACTTGTGTTTAAGATATCCAGTCAATACCTATTTGCTTTCTGTCTTCTGTGATAAAATCACTGTGTATTACCTTGAAAAATGTCAGTTCAGTGACTATTAGTTGTGGTAGTGGGGAAAGCAGTCATAATTTATGATAATCATATAGATTACAAATGGTCTTTGTAGAACATCTGTGTGGTTTCAAAGGTAAAAATAAAAAAAATAATGGGCCACCTTAATGAGGTGATCAGAGCAAAACAGATTTGGATATTTGTTCTCCCAACTCCCTTGTGAAATTAAATTTTGTAGATTGTCACAATTTATATATATATAGTAGCGTAGTGGTTACGAATCGGGCTGCGAACCTTAAGGCCAGCAGTTCGAAACTACCAGCTGCTCCGCGGGAGAAAGATGAGGCATTCTGCTCC
>NW_006408533.1:7183114-7201825 GCF_000296735.1 Chrysochloris asiatica | reverse complement strand
GATATCGATAGATCGATAGATATAGATATATTTGTAGCATCTTTTGTTGACTTGTCATCTTGTCTAATGAGGCAGAAGACAAATTTATTAAAGCACCTCATTGCATTTATATTGTAGGAAAATGGTCTCTTCTGGGATAATCTCATACCAACTACTTCTATTGATAAAGCCCCCCAGTATGGTATTGTGACTCCCAAAAAGTGAGCCAGCAACACTTAATGAGTAGCAAATTAGTAGATGGGTCCTAGGTTTGTAATGAAATGTCCTGATATTTAAACACTTTTCAAATAATGAGTTATGATGCAGGTGGTTATGTTGTGCATGTGAGTTTTCATATTCCCAACTGTGATTTAAAAATACTAAACTGATAAAAGTACATTTTGATCAGAGCCACCGTAGTAATCGTCTCCTGATTGTGCTTGAACCATTTGCATCAGTGAGTCAAGTTTGAGGAAATTTTGCTCCCTGTTTATCTATGCCTTTCTCTCCTTTCTCCACAACTTCACCTTTGCTTTCCCTGGTTCTTTCCATCTCTAAGTGGTGACAAGAAAGCAACATAATCTCTGGTGTCTTGAGATCTGGTGTCCACCTCCAGGCAGATTGTAGAAAAAGAAAGAAACCTGGCCCTGAATGAAATCATTCAGCTGCTGGATTTTTACAATTAGGATGTTATTTCTGTCACTAGGCTTTTGGTCGTGTTACTTGGGTTGTGTCAGGTGGTGTGAGATGAGGTTTCTATGAATTGCATTGAGAGGCATCCTCAATGACAGTAGGTTTACTGTAGACCTCAGTGATTAGAGCCCAGGATGAGGAGTTGGTTTACTAGGGTATGGCCAGAAAGGGTGTCAAGTCAGAGACATGGCAGATGTTACTTAGCTCTGAGGTCTGGTTTGCTGTGCTTTTTTCCTGATACGGGCCTGAGATGGTGTCAACTTTGTGAGGCCAGGGACTGGTGGTGGTGGTGGTGGTTATGTGCCATGAAGGTTGGAACTGACTCATAGCAACCCTGTACAGTGTTTCCAAGGCTGTAAATCTTTACAGGAGCAGAAAGCCTCATCTTTCTCCCACGGAATAGCTGATAGTTTTGAACTGCTGACCTTAAGGTTCGCTGCCCGATTCGTAACCACTATGGTACCAGAGCTCCTTGACGCAGGGACTATGTCCTGTTTATTTGCCTGTTACCCCAGTGTCTAGCACAATGCTTTGCAGCCCCAGTTTTGTAAAACTACTTGATAGATGAAATGAATGAATAAGAACAAAAGTTGGGAGAGTTCCTGAGAGATAGGAAATGAGGTCAAGGAGATTGCCATCTATTTCAGGGAATAGTGTGAAGTTGCTTCTTTGTTTTGTTTTGTTTTGTTTTAATGAAGTCGTTATTAGTGACTTAGTGGGAAAGGAATGGGAGTCTAGCCTCCTAGTTAGTGGGCAGTCTTTGAGTAACAGGAAATTTTAACTGAGCTATAGGATCGTACTGTTTCACCACAAAAATGTTTTTAGTACTAGTTCTTCAACACTTCCTCGCCCTTTTTTCTTTTTTTGTCGTAAATGTCTTCTAAAATATTCTGCTTTCTTATGAGTATTTATTGTAAAGACGGGTGGAGGGAAAAGGCTTTTTCTAGGTCAAAACGTACTAGAAAATCACCGTGACAGTGATTGATGTACTCATGTGAGAATTCTATCAAACTGTTCCCATAACTTGCCCATATTTGAGGCAAGATGGTGGTATTAACCTATAGTGTGCTTTCACCAGCCTCTCACCGTGAACAGCTTCACTCCTCTGGCTTACGTTGTTGTAGAGCACGGATTCGAAAGACATTCAGAGTGCTAAATTTTATTTTTCCGTTGATAGAAGATTCACTACCTAATAAAAATTTTTTTCTTAATGCCTATCACGAGAAAAATGTCTTTGAATTTTACTATTTTTTTTAAAGTCGTGTTATATTGTATAATTCTAGATAGGAAAGCGGGAGAAACATGAGGCTTTCTGTTCCTGCAAAAATCTTCAGTCTCAGAAACCCTACACAGAGTCGCTTGTTGGACCTGACTCAACAACTCTTAACAACAGCACCCAGATATGAAAAAGACAGAAATTTAAAACTATTATCACCTTCAGATGCTGCAAACTTAGAATGTCTTACGTGTAGGCTATTCCATCAACAAATAATATTACTTCTACCAAAACTAAATGACGTTTGCTTTCTCAAAGTTGTGGGATTATACGTTGGCTGATTATTATATGACTGATGTGGTGATGTAGGATAAACACTGGACCATAAGGTCAGTTTGAAATTCAAGGTAGGCAGTTCAAACCCACCAGCCACTCCTTGGAAGCCTTATACAGGGTTGCTATGAGCTGGAACTGACTTGACAACACTTAACAACAACGTGTCTGATTAGTTGAGGAAATATTGTAAAAATGCTTTACAAAATAAACATTACTTGGGAGGGATATGTACATGTGCTCACATATATATGCTTGATTTGAAATTTTACATTAATGATCATTCAAAGGTAGCCTCCCAAATTTGGAATTATTTAAAATTTCATCTTCTTGTAGAAATGTAACCCTTTTCCTAGTCTAGACAGCTTTTAAAAGAGAGCTTATTGCTCTCACATTCTAATTACACTTTGAAAGTGTTGGCAGCATTACAACTGAAGGAGGTAACATGGTCTTAGACTTGAGTTAGTGGGTCCTGAGCCCAGTCTTCTCCCACAGGATGCCCTGGAAGTAGCCCGCTCTGCAGCCATGTGTGTATCTTGATGCACTCTGTTTTCTCTGGACTATGCTGTTAGTTGTTGTCAGTTAATCTAGAGTTCGTTCTGACGCATGGAACGCCATGTGTGCAGAGTAGAACTCCTTCGATTGCCAGGTCTGACTTCTGAGGTACCTCTGGGTGAGTGCTTCGCTAATAGTCAAGCACTTAGCTATTGGCACCACTCAGGTATCCACACTATCCACTCCTCCATTATCAACTTAGTTAAGTTCCACAGACCAGGTCATATGTGATATCGACATTATGTAAGAATCAGGGACTTTACCCCATCTTCACTGCTGGTATCTCTCCTCCTCCTGTTGGTTGTTCACTGCTTGTCAGAACGTTCCTGGCACATTTTGGGATATGTATATGCCTCCCACCAAACACTCTGGGCAGGGACCCCACTCAGCTCCATTCATCTTTCTGCCCCTGCGTACCTACAACCTCACATTGCCCCACTGTCTCCCCATGTCCATGGCCAGAGCAAGATGTCAAGGACTATGGGAGAGGTCGTTCTGTGTAATAACCAGCTGCAGCTCCTCACATGCCCCAGTTGTTGCTGGGGCCTCTGATCTATCCTTCAGGATGACCTGAAGAAAATGTCCTAGCTTTGCCATGGCTCCATGTGGAGGCTGCGTCATAGGAGGAGCCACCTGAGAATTTTTTCAAAATTGTCGTAAATGAGAACTGCTGTCTAACAAGACTAAGGAAAAGAATGAGCAGTGGTCAAGTCACCTTACCTATTCAAAAAGACGTTTGTTGTTGTTGTGAAGTGCCATCGAGTTGGTTCTGACCCATAGCGACCCTGTATAGGGTTTTCAAGGAGCAGCTGGTGAGCTTGAACTGCCAACCTTGCAGTTCAAACGGCTTTGCAGACTGGCGCATTAACTCACAGCGCTACACTGGGACTCCAAAATTTCACTAAAATAGTGCTCATTCCACGTTTTCTAAAATGAGGAAAGTATTTGTTTTCTCAACACCTCAAGGTCAGTGATAACATAGAGCAACCTGAGCCATGCAAAACCAGAAACTGCAATAATATCAATACAATTAAGTTGAAAACAGAGTATATTTTGGTTGGATGACCCATTGTTGACAAATCCTTCAAGGAAATTTCAGAATAAGTGCATTTGAAATTCTTAATAAAGGGGTAAAAAAGTGTGACATTTCCTCTTTCATTTTGTAAATACATGTGAGCTTAGCTAATTGTATAGTTGTGTACATATGAAACTACATGTGCCTAGACATCAAAGTGCCTGGGGTGGTACTGGCCAAGGTTGAGGGCAGTCAAATATTTTGCAAACTGAAACATATTAACGAACAATCCTAAAGGAATTCCAAGTGACAAATATTTCAGATAACAAATGAAAGGCATGAAGAAATAATTGATGGCTAGTTGGCTGTCTTCCTGGGACACCTCCTACACTTCATAGGGCTTGTGACTAAAGGAAGTAGTAAAAAATATGGCCAATATGCCACCAGCAACTAAATGGAGATTGTAGCAACTCATTACCACATTTCTGGTATACTTTAAAAACTGGTTCATAAAATTTTTGTCAATTTTTCATTTACTTTTTCTGTCATCAATTACAAATTAAAGTGAATTAATTACTGTTGTTGTAGCTGTTAAGTGCTATTGAGTCAGTTCTGATCCATAGCGACCCTGTAAAAGGTTTTCCGGAAAGCAACTAACTGATGAGCTTGAACCACCCACCTTGTGGTTCAAACCGACTTTGCAGTCCAGTGCAATAACTCACAGCACCACATAGGTCACATCAATAGGTAACTTGAAGACCTTATTTTAATTATAACTTATTTTAATAATAATCTTATCCCTTATGCAAATTCATAGATTATATGTGCAATACAATATTATGCATCAGTACCTAACATACCAACAGATGCATTCATGCATAACTGCATCTTAGTGTTTTAATGACTTGCATGGAATAAGGAGCTAGCCTTTTATTTACTTCCAGAAAATCCTGGGTTTAGCATTAAAACTATTATTGTGACTACCTCCCACAGTAAGACACGAAAACACAATAAAGAGGATGAATTTGACCACATATTGAGCACACACACAGTTTATTCAATTCTGGAAGATATGCCAATGGTGCAAACCAAAGTCTATGTAAGCTTTGGGGACTGTTTTGCTTATATTTGAAAATTAATTTCGAGTGCAACCAACAATGAGCAGGTCACTCCTATTATCCCCAATGATGTCAGACCTTCATATCCAGGGATCAGATATACTTCAGTCCAGTCAAAACAATGCGTTATTTTCCCCTCTTATTTGTTCAAACAACATCATGATATATGATGAAGACATCAAAGTTGTCAAGGATTTTATTCTTTTTGGATAAATGATCAATGCCCATGGAAGTAGCATTCAAAGAAATAAAAAGTTTGCAATGGGCATATCTGAGGCAAAACAAATCTTTACAGTGTGAATAAGCAAAGTTATACCTTTGAGGACAAGGTGTGCTTTACTCAAGCTGTGGTATTTTCAATTACCTCATATGCATAGGAAAACGGTGGGGGGGGGCGCGAAGAAATGGATGTATTTGAATTATGCTAACAAAGAATTTTGAATACACTATGGGCTACCAGAAAAACGAACACATTAGTTTTAGAAGCAAGGATAGATAGACTTCCTTTTTCTTCCTTGGACATGTCATCAGGACAGTCATAACGGCTGGAGAAAAAAATCAACCAAAAAACTAAGAAGACATCATACTTGGAAAAATAGAGTCAGTGAAAAAGAGGAAGCCCCTCAATGAGCTGGACTGACACAGTGGTTGCAACAATGTGTTCAGATATAGCAAAGAGTGTGAGAATGGTGCGTATTTTTGTTCTGTTATACATAGGGTCGCTGTAAGTCAGAGATAACTGGGAGGCACTTAGCAACAATGACATACTAACCACATTGGAATTACCTCTGTGATGCCATTTGGTTTAGCTACTCTATAATTATACAAAAATCTTGACTTTGATTCATGTTTGTTGTTTGTTGTTGTTGTTAAATGCTGTGGAGTCAGTTCTGATTCATAGCAGCTCTGTAATAGGGTTTCTGAGGAGCCGCTGGTGAGCTTGAACTGCCGACGTTGCGGTTCAAACACCCTTGCAGTCCAATGCGTTAACTCACAGTGCCACACTAGGGCTCTAGGGTCTTGAGGTGTTGAGAAAAAAGTATTTTCATTCCATTTTTTAAAAAAGGAATGAGTATTACTTTAATGAGATTAATGAAATCATAACTCTCTTTTAATAGGTAAGGTGATTTGACCACTGCTCACTCTTTGCCTTAGCCTCAGCGCCTGGCAGTGATGGCTGCTTTCCACATTTCAGATAGCACTAGAATAGCCTGTCACTATGGGTTTGGTGTGATGATGTAGCATAAGCAGTGGATTGTTAACCTCAGAGTCAGCAGTTCAAACCCACCAGCCACATTGCGGGAAAAAGATGAGACTTACTGTTCCAAAAAGATTTGCAGTCTGGGAAACCCTATATATGGTCTCTATGTGTTAGAAGAACCTGGTGTGGCACTTGAGGTGAATGCGCTGGACTGCAATGTCAATTTGAACCACAAGGTCAGCGGTTCTAGCTCACCAGCTACTCCTCAGAAGTCCTATGCAAGGTTGCTATGAGTTAGAACCAACTCAATGGCACTTAACAACAACAACAGTGTGTTGGAACCGACTCCACTGTAGTGGGAATGAGTGAAGGGTTCCAAAATGTGAATTTTCCATTATTGAGGGGAAGCCTATAAATTCTCAAGCCACTTTGCAGTTGAATCACTAATGGCATAACTGCACCCCTGAGAACTTGGAGACAAGCCCTGTAGAATTTAATATTATTTTACCCACTGCAGATTTTTAAGAAATTTGTAGATAGGATGATTTGACAATTATTTTTTTTTTCTTCTACAAATAGCAGATGACTTAACAAGTGACAAAATCCTTATCTTTTTGTGTGTGGGATACAATTCTTCTCCGAGCCATTGTCCATACTGCTACTGAAATTCCTTCTGCAAAATATGCAGTGTCTTTCTTTTTCTGTGCTTAAGAACTCACTTCATCTGTAAATCTGACTCTGGAGCTCCATCATTTTGTTGACATCCTGGGATTCGTGGTGGGTCCCTGTTGGGTCGCTGGATCATGCTGCCATGTCTAGGTCAGTCTGAAGCCTACTGGAAGCCACTTTCCCCCAGCAGGCTGTGAGTTCCTGGAGGAAGACCTGCGTCTTACTCACATCTATGTCTTCTGCGCCAAGCACACATACTCGACAAGTGTTTGAAACAAATAAAAAGACATCACTCCTTCTCCTTATTTAAGATAATATAAAACTGGAGAGATTTATCTAAAATTATGATTTTCCCAAGGTTATTTACTTGTAGATTAAAGATTAGAAGCCTGTTGATTGTATTTTATATTTATATACGTGTACCCAAACTGCTTGAATTCTAGATACTGTACTAATGACTTTAGACATATTAATTAGTTTAATAACCAAATAGCATAGATTATATGTACATATATATGTTTTTTAATGAGTCCTGGTATGGCACTGTGAGTTAATGCTCTGGACTACAAAGTTGGTTTGAACCGCAAGGCTGGCAGTTCAAGCTTATCAGCTGCACCTCGGAAACCTTATACATGGTCACTATGGGTCGGAACCAACTCACTGATACTTAACAACAACAACAACAACAGAAGTAAACAAATCTAGGAAAGCTATTGAGTTTGCATATAAACCACACAGCACGTCAATGGAAAATTTCATATTCTTTGAAAGGCTACATGCCATCTTTCAAATGCTGGACTGCACTGTGTACTGTATTTCAAAAAAATAGTTTGTTTTTGTTTTTAAAGGTTTGCTGTGTACTCATATTACCCAGCCTCCATCCTCATTCCCCATACCCAAACCCAGACTTCAGGTCACTCTGCTGCACAGTAGATTCTGACTCATAGCAAGCCTTTAGAACACAGTAGAAGTCTCCCATTCAGATTCCAAGGCCATAAATATTTACACGAGCAGACTGCCACAGCTTTCTCCTGAGGAGTAACTGGTAGATTCTAACCGTCAACTTTTCAGTTAGAAACCTAGAGCTTTAACCACTGTGCCACCAGGACTCCCTCCCTACAAAAATGATGAAACCATCTTCCATGTTTTCTATGGTGATGATGGGCCGTAGAGTCAGTTCTGACTCACAGCTACTCTGTATAGGGTTTCAGAAGCTGTAAATCTTATATGGGAGCAGAAAGTCTCATCTTTCTCCCATGGACGTTTATGGTAGATTTGAACTGCTGACCTTACGGATAGCAGCCTAACGCATAGCCATTATGTTACCAGAATTCCTTATGTTTCTACACTACGAAGTATTTCCCAAAGGTAAACGATATTTTTTGTATTCAGGAATTGTGACCCTTACTTACTTCACAGGTGATAGACCTTCAGTGTCCTTACTGGAATAAGTAGTCTTGATCTTGCATGCCTGTTAGGATAAGTAAATGACTTAATATATTTAATGTGCTTAGAGACATGCTCACTAGTAAATGCTAAATAAATATTAACTGTGATCATTTTTTTTCCTTTCCCATTTTCCTTTCAACATGAAACATTTCAGAAGTTGAACTAATTAATATTTAAGGTGTACATTTGATAAATGAATAAATAGATGAGTCTTTTCATGTAAAACAAATTTTTGAATTCAATTTCTTATTCCTCCCTCTCCCCAATGTATTTCCACTTAGCAATGGAAAGAAAATTAAGGAAAAAAGTCATTTTCTTTGAGTTTGATTCCTTTCCGTTTCATGTCTTCTTGAAATCACTACTGGCATGTGTTAGTTTTTACATTCGGGATATCAACTTAGTGTTGTTTTTAAGTGCTGTTGAGTCAGTTCTGACTCATAGCAATCTTGTATAGGGTTTCCAAGGAGCAGCTGACCAGCTTGAATCTACTGACCCTTCGATTCAAGGTGACCTTGTAGTCCAATGCTTAGCTTAGTGGTCCAGCACCATCAACTTAGTGGCAGTTCTTTTATTCCTTCCAAGTACTTTGTAACTGTTGGTTAAATGAAATCATTGGCTGTGCTGTGATGTACTTTATTTCAGATGTCCTGATCTTTAGAAGAAGGAACTCATACCTCATACACGGGAAATATTAAATATCTTTTCCCTGCATCCTACCCATTCCTCACCCTACTTCTCTATGTCCTTAATATCACAGATAGGACATTTCCTGATACAAGTGGATATAAATATATTCTAATTTAAATCCTAGGTAATGTAAAAAACAACTCATATTTGTATGTATTACTGTGTTCTATATAAATTTCAGAACCAATGAACGAATAGATATTATCTGATTAATATTGCTAAATCAGCACAGTGTGTGGTCCCAGATGCTGTATAACCATTTAGTGGCTTTAGTATCCAGTTTTTGCATTGCATTCAGATTTGAATTCCTGTTCTAAGTCAGTTTTTTGCTTTCTCTGAAAACCACTCCTTGAGAGTCAGTTCTGACTCACAGAGTACAACTACTTGGGAGGATTTCTGAGAGTATGAATCTGTATGGAAGCTGACTGCTGCCTCATCTTTCTCCTTCTGAGCAACTGGTGGCTTTTAACCCCCAGCCTCATGGGTAGCAACCCATGCATAACCCTCCATACCACAGGACTCTATTTTCTCCTCTTAGCTATAAGCAGTTTCTTCTAGTGAGTCACACTTTAATAAATATAAGTCGGTGGTGTTGAAAAGAGGCATGAAATACAGGAAAACTTAATGCAGTGATTTCATACGAAATCATTTTCTTCCTCTATTTAAATATCCAAATATCGAAGTAACGATATAGTTGTTGTTAAGTTGTTCAGTGCCATTAAGTTGGTTCCAACTCGTAGCAACTCTGAATAGGGTTTTCCAAGGGGAGCAGCCAGTGGCTTTGAACTGCCGATCTTGTGGTTTGCAGTTCATTGCTAATGCTACAGCGTCACACCAGGAGTGTAACAATGGGAGAGTAATAATGATCAGTAAATATAGTTGTTTATCAGAAAACTTAACTGTTTCCATTTGGAAGGAGAAGTGGAAAACTTTGAGGGGAATGTTCCACCAGCTGATATTTAGAAAAATAATGAAGCTTTTATTTGTTTAAAAATTGAGACCTCTTTGAAAAGTGTAAACCTGGAAACCAACAAGATTTCAAAACAAATTCTTGGCCTGTGATATGAAAAACTGCATAAGGGGTGTGGCTTCCGTTTCTCTGAGATCAAAACCCATTGTAAATTTTGGCAGCAACATTTCATTGTAATAAGATCAATTCACAGCATAGTCAGGCTTATTTTGAATGAAAATTGGGTTTGACAAAAGAAAATCATGTCCTTCTCAAATGGAAATGAAAATGAGCAGATGTACAAAATGAACCTTTGAATTAATCTTGGATTTACCCCTCCCTGCATCCATCATTTCATACTAATATTGAAAGTGATAAGGAGAGGGGTGTGTGTGAAGCTGCTCAGAGTTTTAAAAGAATGCTGTAGGCATTATATTTGGGGTGTGGAGGGAAACACCTGTATTAAATAGAGGAAGTTGCTTTTATGCTTAGAAAATATACGAAGAAAATATCCATCATTTAAAAGTTAGTTAACCTTTAACTTGTTACATTACTTTTTAAAGTTTGAATTTACTGTGCCTATCCCTGCCTCCTTGTTCCCTAACTGAATGTTCTCCATTATTTTAATCATGTTCATCTGTGGTTTATCTGTGTGGTGTAAAAATGCTGCTCTGTGACTGCCAGAGAGCAAAAATGCTTTCTTTTCTATCCTTTTCCAGTGCACTGGGATCCACACCAGGCATGGTCTTCAAAATGGGTGTAGTTTGAGCTGATCGATATATTCATACCCTTTACTTAGTGAGATCGATAGAGTGTAATGAAATCTGTGCTCCAATTCCATTCCCAGGATCACTGAGTGGGGGAGGAAGGGTGTCAATCTTTCTGTTCTAAAGCACAATCAAAATTAAGTTTATGGGTTTTTTTCTTATTATCAAGAACGGAACAACAGTTGATTACTCTCCAAACAGCTTACTCGTGGGCCCACCCAAAGACATATCTGTGATAATAATAAAGAATGAATGAACAGAAATCATTTAATTCCAGAAAGAAAAATGTAATATTAGCAAAATACTGCTTCAGTTAATGTATATGACTGAATCACGTAAGGTGATGGCTACTAAGTGGTTTTGAATTAAATCCTTAATTTTGTGAATGTATGTGGGGGCTTCTAAACATTCGTGGAAAAATGGAATTAAAATATAATGGATTTTGTCTTCCAACTTTTTGAAGCCTCTCCCCGCTTATGTCCACAGGCTAGCATCATGCTTAGGAAAAGGATCTGAATAATATACTTTACAGTAGTGTCCTGGTAAGTGATCTGTTAACTCTGATTTATGTGTGTTGTTGTTAAAGTGCCATCAAGTTGGTTCCGACTCATAGTGACCCTGTATGGACTCCTGGTGTGGTGCTGTAGGATCAGCACTGGACTCGAAACCACAAGGTTGGCAATTCAAACCCACCAATTGCTCCTGGGAAACCTTATGCAGGCTCATTATGAGCCGGAACCGACTCGATAGCACTTGACAACAACATAGGGTTTCCAAGAGTGGCACACTAGGATATGTTTTTATGCAGCATGAATTGAAATACATTGCGGTGTCCTGGCGGCACAGTGGTTAAAAGATCTGTTATGCTTACCAAACTGTTGGCAGTTTAATCCCACTGTGCTGCTTGCTTCACAGAAGAAAGCTGTGGTGGTCTGCTTCTGTAAAGGTGTGCAGTTTCGAAAGGTTGGTAGCTTTCTTATGAAAATAATCATAACAGTCTGACAAGTGAACGGACTGTGCTTTTTATACAGATAAGTTTATATGCATCATGAATGAGACAAATTGGAATATAGTATACTTCCCTTCATTTTTATGCTTTACTCAGGATTTGCTCTTGATGAGACTTAAACAGTTTTAATCTTAACTGAAAATATTTATGTGTTTGGAGTAGAGTAGTATTTTAGAGTATTTGGGATATCAGTTTTCTAACACATCAACAATAGGCAGACTTGAGTCCTGAAAATTGATCCCTTATTTAAAGTGTTGGAACAGCTTGTCACCTGTTGGCTACTATTTCATATAGATGTTTGCAAACATTTTTCCATGACCTAAAAATACCTGAAGATGGTTTCCGCAGGAAAAAGTCTATCTTGGTAAAGGGTGTCTGAGGGCGCACTGAACATACAGGATCCTTCCTGCCTGCAAAGGACTTTACCAAACGGTGACCTGGGGCAGGCCAGGACACACCACACACTTGACTTCATGGCAGCATCAACTGAAGCCCATTAGCTAGGACAAAAGCAACCCCATTAGTCATTGTTTAGACTCCCCTGCACATAAGCACATTGTTATATATGATCACATATAGAAACACCAAGTCTTCACTAGTGTGCATGGGTCTCTAACTCAAGTGACTCTTGGTGAGTCACAGTACGTGGTGAGATTTCTAGCACTGATCTTCATGTTGTTGTTGTTAAGTGCCATCGACTCAGTTCTGACCCATAGCGACCCTGTATTAGTGTTTCTGAGGAACAGCTGGTGAGTTTGACCACCGATCTTCTGGTTCAAACCAACCTTGTGGTCCAGTTCTCATTCCACAGTGCCACACCAGTACTGTTTTTAATATAAGGCAGTTAAATTACTGAATCCCATTGGAGAGCTTTAATTTTCTAGTTTCTATTTTGCTGTGTTATAATACATATTTATAGTCTTGGCATTAAGCATCAAGTACATGATTTCTAGTGTGCCAGAGTTGTGTTTGAAAAAATTTGGATAATTAACCTTATAAGGTGTTGATTTAAAGCAGTTTTAGTGCTGTATAAGTAGAAATCTTGATGCTAACTACTTTTAAGTCATATTTATAAGATTGAAGACTAGAATTACAGACTTGGACAGCATTTTGCAGGTCACCTATGCCCCCTTATGACCATGGAATCCATTCAAATAAACAAACAAAATAACACAAAGGACTTAGATAATTATCTTGACTTACTAATAGATTAAAATGGGATCATTAAAATATTCTCTATAACATAAAACAATGTAATGATGAAAGGCATTCTAGATGAAACAAAACGTTTGAGCACCCCATATGTACAAATACTGAAGTGCACATGTGATAGAAATAATTTTGCTCCCCTAAAGCTTTTCATCAAATAGTGGCGTGAAGCACAAATACAGAAAATTTGGGGATTCTTGAGGTAATGATTACTTCTGTCTCTGGTGGAGGTTGGAAAGGTTTCTTGGAGACTTGCCATTTGAGTTAGGCATTAACACAAAGGTATGACTTAGATAACTACATGACCAACTGATATTTTCTGCTTAGTGTTAGTTGGTTATGGAATACCAGGAAGAGAAAGAAGCCTAGGCCTGCTTCAAGGTTTCAACGAGAAGCATGCTGCCACCACTAGCTGCCATAAGGAAGCAGGAAGACCAAGTTTTAAGAACGAGAAGTGAAGACGATCCTTGTTTTCTATCAAGTTCTAGTCCAGCTGAATGAAGTATTTGCATTTTCTCAACTCTTAGCTATACATCTTTGAACACATCACTCTTACGTTCTCACCCCCCACTCTCCCATTCTGCCCTGTTCACTTTCACTTGTATTTTTTAACCCCCAAACCCAGGTCAAGTGTCACAGCTTTGGGCCCATCCTCAGTGATAGGTGCTTTCATGTTTCCAGTTATACCTTTTGTAATTTGTCACAGTAATGTAAGTGTGGTTTTATATTATGGGATTTCAGTGACCTTGTATTTTTTTGGAAGGTTAGTCCCTGTCATATAATAAGTTTTCTGAAGATTTATGTTGAATTAATGAAAGAAAATTAAGAATATGATCATTGGAAAGATAACTCAAGGCAAGACATCCAGTAGCTGGGGTTTGGGTCTGGAGCTGGAGAAGACTCTTGATTATGGAAAGCATTAGAGCTGGCACTTTGAAGCCAGGAAATAAAAAAGAAAAGAATGTCAAGGTCAGAATCATGGGACCCAAACGAGGCGCTGGAGAGAGGCTAAGGGAGAGGTCAATATAACTAAAGCCAAGGACAAAGGACATTTCAAGAAAGAAAGAATGACCAACGAGCTAAAATACTCAGGGAGGCCAAGAAAAATGAGACATAATGAAAAGGTTATATTGAGTGAATGGGATAGACAACCTATGGGACCCTCTGAGAGTAGTTTAAATACAGTGGTGAAGAGGAAAATATGTGTTTCTTTAAGAAAACTTTCACATGTTTTTACATGTCATTTGTAATGATATGTTGGACAGTTTTGTTTATTTAGGTGTTTTCTATTGACCCTTTGCCCAGGGGTAACTAGAAGGCTAAGGATGTCTTGTGCCCTTTTTGGAGTGAAAACTGATTATTTGTTGAAACAATAGCCTAAGTCTAGATACTGATGTGAAACTGTACAGAACCGTGGTTACCACGGATTTCTCTACTTGTCCATGACTTGTAAGGAGCCTATTAACTATCATGGTGTGGTGCTGTAGGATAAGCACTAGACTACTAACCATGAAGCTTGTGGATCAAACACTCCCCAGAACCTTACAGGGTCGCTGTGAGTCAGAACCGACTCTCTGGTAGTTCACAACAACAACAGGGCCTGTAGACAGACCTGGATTTCAGTAGTAAAACTGACACCTCTTTCCAAGGGGGTTTCTCTTGAAGAGGACTGAAAGCCTTGCCAAACAGCTACATTTTCTCATCAGGAAATTCTTTTCAAAGGAAATAACCGCAGCCAAACAACTTCTTGTTAGTATGGGTGATATCTGTAGCTAAGGATGGCTCATGTGTGTTGTATCTGAGGATTTCTTCAATACTTTTCCATCTCTCTTAGGTTTACAGTTTAAGGCAGCATGGAAAGGTCGATGCAACACTAGAGGTTTTCTGTCTGAGTTGGTCATAAATCACACTTGCTTTTATATCTATCTATTTTATATTACTTCTCATCTGTCTTCTTTATTATTGGTTATGTATTGTCTTCTAAATACACACAGACGGTCCAGCTTTGTAATATTGGGTGACATATCTTAGTTCTGGTCACATACAGGCATATATTTGTGTTATACCTACGACTTTGGATAGCACAATTTTCAGGGAAAATTCAATGATATATCTACAACTTAAGGAGTCCTGAGAATGCACTGGGTCAGGTGCTGGACTGCTAAAAGAAAAGTTGCCCATTTGAACCCATCAGCCATCCGCTCCACAGGAGAAAGATGTTAAGTGCTGTCAAGATGGTTCTGACTCATATTAACTCTGTATAGGGTTTCTGAGACTTTTAAAATTTTTGCTGCAGAAAGCCTCATTTTTCTCCTGCAGTGTGACTGGTGGGCTCGAACCACCAACCTTGTGGTTCATAATCCAGTGCCTATCTTACAGAGCCAGCACACTCCCAAGAGAAATATGAGACAGTTGGTTTCTGTAGAGATTTACAGTCTCAGAAACCCTAGAGTCAGTATGGGTAGATGGCTGTGGATTTGGTTTGGTTTATATACACCTATGTACAAGTTGTATATAAACCAAACCAAACCCACAGCCATAATATGTACAAGTAAGGAGCTCTGGTAGCGTAGTGGTTATGAATCAGGCTATGAACCGCAAGGTCAGCAGTTCGAAACTACCAGCTGATCCGCGGGAGAAAGATGAGACTTTCTGCTCCCATTAAGATTAACAGCCTCAGAAACCCTGTACAGGGTCGCTATGAGTCGGAACTAACTCCACAGCACATAACCACCACCACCACCACATGTACAGGTAGTTCCCAGCTTGCAGTGTATTTGAGTTGTGACAAACCAAACTGATGACTCTGCTTTTGTTTTTTGGTACATCTTATGGCTAGTAATGTGTGCTGCAGACAACGTTGCAGGGTATAGTTTGCTGGTGTTAATGATTGTCAGATGTTCACTCCAAATGTTTATATGCAGTGTTTCCAACACATAAAGACAAGTATTGGATTTGTATACTGATAAGTGACAATAATAATAAAAACTAAAAAAGAGACAAAAGATATTTGACATACATCAAAACCGACTTACGATAAAGTTGTCGAAATGGAATGCCTCATAAGTTCGATACTACCTGTATGAAAAAATATATATTTTTCTATTACTGCATTTTATGTAATTCATTTGATTATATCTTTTAACTAGACATAAGATCCAGGCATTGGGGACAGTGGTTGAAAGGAAGATCCTAGGTTTGTCAGCATAATATGCTATCTAACAATTATTGAGATATATCTGCGCAGATTCCTGGTGTGACACCATGGGATATGTACTGGATTGCGAACCACAAGGTTGGCGGTTCAAACCCATCAGCTTCTCCTGGAAACCATGTACGAGGTCACTATAAGTCAGAATTGATAATGGCACTTAACAGCAATAGCAATTTATCAAGCTTTCTATCCATCTATATATCTATCTAGTCAATCTGTCATTTATCGATAAGGAACCATGTTGGCACTGTGGGCTAAGCACAGGACTGCTAACCACAGCTTGGTGATTCCAATCCACCAGTGGCTCCTTAGTCGAAAGATGAGGCTATTTGTTCCCATAAAGTTTACAGTCTCTGAGTTTGAATTGATTTGATGCTGTGGGCTTTAGATGTATATAAAATGTATATATGTATGTGTGTGTGTGTGAAATGACAATACTTAACAGCAATATACACATGTTCATGCACACATATATAACATACATGTACCACATTCATTGTGTATGTTGTCACATTATTTAAACAAAATATTTAGTGGCAATATAAAAATAGTGGGTTTTGTTCACTTGGTTTATGAATTAAGTGAGCTACCTATTGGGCTGTTAGAAACAATTACTTCAACAAGAAAGAATTTTGTATCTCTGGCAAGTTCTTTCTTCCACTATTTGGAATTTAGCATCCTAGATCAGTTATGGTGCGTTTGTTCCATGAAGTCATGCAAGGATCCAGGCACCTCTCTTTGTTGTTTTGCCTTCTTAGTGTGGTGCTCTGCACAGTCCAAGATGGCTAACTCTCAAGTGCAGTTTCCAGGCAGTAAAACAACAGAGTATATTGTTGTTCTTGTTAAATGCCATTGAGTCTGTACTGAGTTATAGTAGTGACTTTATGTACAACAGAATGAAACACTGTCCAGTCCTTTGCTTCAGTCCACTGCTGCTGCCATCTGGTTGAGGATCTTGCTCTTTTTGCTGACCGTCCACTTTACCAAGTACAATCACCTTTTCCAGGGACTGGTCCCTCCTGGTAATATGTCTGAATTATGAGCAATGAAGCCTGGCCATCCTGGCTTCTAAGGAGCATTCTGGCTGTACTTCTTCCAGCACAGATGATTCTTTTGGTGGTCCATGGCACTTTTTAATATTCTCCGCTGACACCATAACACAAATGCACCAGTTCTTCTATGGTCTTCTTTATCCACTGTCCAACATTCATATGCGTATGAGGTGATTGAAGATACCATGGCTTGGGTCAGGTGTACCTTAGTCCTCAAACTGACATCTTTGCTCTTGAACACTTTAAAGAAGATTTGCCTAATGCCATACATTGTTTGATTTCTTGACTGCTGCTTCTGTGAATGTTGAAGGTGGAAGCCTGATCTGGAGTCTGTACATCCATTGAGCCAGGGGTTAGTTCTGCAGCACAGCAAGCTGAAAAGGAGGCAGGGAAATGGAGCCTTTCTTCTGAGTGGCAGTGTGCCCACCTAAAAATTGTATCACTGTGAAAGAAGGTGAGGATGAAAATTCAGTTGCAATTTCTGCCTCAGGACACAACAGACTTGTGAATATAAAAAGCAGAAATGTAATTTTTTTCCTGTGTACGGTATTATTGATCATGCATTGAATGTTTACTCAATATTGCTCAATATTAGGCAATATTGAATCTTTAAAAATTTTGCGTAAGAGATCACCTTGATTTGAAAACCTGAAGTACTTTAGTCTCCAAGGATTCTGGTTTTTGGGTAGATGGCAGATAGTTACTGAGGGAGGTCCATTTGCTTTCTAGGAGCAGGTCAGGTGTGATGTGTGTTAATTACCTCTTAAATATTCATATAATAATTTCAACTCTTTATTAAGCTCCATTATGTGCATAGGAGTCCGGGTACTAATGCTATAGGATAAGCACTGGACTGCTAACTGAAAGGTTGGTGGTTCAAACCCATCAGCTGCTCCTTAGAAACTCCATACAGGGTCGCTATGAGTCAGAACTGACTTGATGGCACTTACTGTCAACAGCATGTGTACAGAAAGTAAAATGAGTTAAATGCTGACTCTAGCTTGCAGGCCTCTACAGCTGTGTGCAAGGAGCACTGGTTGCACGTTGGGCTGCTAATCTCACAGTTAGCAGTTGAAAACTACCAGCTGTTCCGCAGGAGAAAGATGAGGCTGTCTGCTCTTGTAAAAATTTATAGTCTCAGAAACCCTATTCAGGGTCGCTATGAGTCAGAACTGACTCCACTGCATATAACCACGAGCTCCATATCTGTGTGCACACCCCTGTGAAAATCAGGCCTTGATGAGAGAGAGTGACTGGCCAATGAAATCACAAGGCAAACTCGTACAAGGACATCTCCCTCTTTTACTTGGAATATGTTTTGCACCAGATTTCCAAAACATAATCAACTTGGGATTTGCTTCCTATTGTGGAGATGTGTTTTTGAAGGTTATATTACCTATGTTACCTTTTCTTTGGTTATTGTTGTTTTTAGATTGTTGTAGTAAGTTAGGAAGTTGCCCTCCTTGTGATCAATTGGACATGGCAGGGATAGAGCAAGGGAAATCATTTATTAATGCCTATTTAATTAAGGAGGAGCTCTGGTAGCGTAGTGGTTACGAATCGGGCTGTGAACCTTAAGGTCAGCGGTTCGAAACT
>NW_006408533.1:7162087-7182819 GCF_000296735.1 Chrysochloris asiatica | reverse complement strand
AGCACTTAACACACATTTAATTAAAAACTTTTCAGGATTTGAAAAGTTTGTTTTTTTTTTAAGTGTTAAGAAAATTTTCATGCTCTCTGTCTTCTAAAAAATTCAGATTTTAAGTGTGCCCATTTAGTCACATTTTCTGTAATTTCTAGACTTTTTAGAATAAGCAGTCTTAAATAGAAGGCTGGTTTTGATACATTATAATGGAACACATCAATAACCATTAAGGCAGATTGGCTGAGCTAAGCCTTCCTTAGATACACTGCTTGGTTTTTATTCTCAAAATCCCAAACACAGCAAACATGGTACAATACAACCTCCGTACTACTCACAACCTGAAGTCAGCACATACACATGGGTGCACACACACTACAAAATAAACAAAACATTAATCAAAGCTTAAATGCATAAAAACAACAACAGAAAAACAAAGAACACTCAGCTCACCCACTTGTGTCTTTCTTTTTGTCATTCTCTTTAATGAGAACTTAAGAACTTACTTTTTATACCAATTTTCTTCTGAAATAGGTTGCTCATTTTCTTTGATTATCTAATTACATCATAGCAGCGAGGACCAATATTGATGTCACTAAAAGCCACATACTTTACAAGATGGAGCACTTTAGCCTGGCTATAAATATACATCAATACATTTGTCCCTAACTCCTGTTTTAGTTTTCCATTATTGTACTTCTTTCTTTTCATGTCTAACTCTTCTTTCAACTTCAGTCTACTGCCTGTCTTTTAGCGTAGATGTATGAGCCTATTGGGAGTGCTGTGGTTCTGTACGGTAAGAATTGGACTGCTAACTACAAGGTCAGCAGTTTGACCTTGGCACTTCACTCAAACATCACAACAACAATAAAATTTTTAATGATCATATTGTTGTTGTTTGTAAGTGGCTTCAAGTCAGTTCCATCTAATAGTGACCCTGTGTAGTGTTTCCGAGGTGTGAGTGTGAAACACCAGATTCTTGGGCAGCAGTCCGGTGCTTACCCTACAGTGCCACACCAGGACTCATATAGATGGCCCTTAGGTGATTCTGATTTTTGGTATCTATAAAATAATATTGGAAAAAAAACAGAAAAAATAGAATAGAAAAACTTACATGCTGTGCTAAACTTGACGTGAGGGTTTTTGTTGCCACGTGCCCTCAACTGATTGACTCCTAGTGACCCTATAGAAAGCCTCCATGACGTGTACTAGGCGGTAATCTTTACAGGAGCAGGCAGCCAGATCTTTTCTCCTGTGGAGCAGCTGGCAGCCAAGAGCTTAACCATGATGCCACCAGGGCTCCTTGGTAGAAGTTGTTGTTGTTAGGTGCCATCGAGTCTGTACTGACACATAGCGAACTTACGCATAGTAGAATGAAACACTGCCCCGATCCTGGGCCAACCTCACTACTGTTGCCAAGCTTGAGCCCATTGATGCTGCCACTTGGCCAATCCATCTTGTTGGAGGTCTTCCTCTTTTTCTCTGACCCTCCATCTTACCAAACATGATATCCTTCTCCAGCGACTGGTCCTTCCTGACAATATGTCCAAAGTATGAGGGATGAAGTTTGGCCATGTTGGCCTCCAAGGAGTACTCTGGCTGCACTTCTTCCAAAACGGATCTATTGGTTCTTTTGGCAGCCCATAGCACTTTCAATATTCTCCTCCAACACCATAACTCAAAAGCATCAATTCTTCTACAGTCTTCCATATTCACTGTCCAACTTTCGCATGCATATGAGGTTATTGAAAATACCATGGCTTGGGTCAGGCGCACCTTAATCCTCAAGCTGACATCTTTTCTCTTCAACACTTTAAAAAGGTCTTGTGCAGCATATTTGCCCAATGCAATACATCGTTTGATTTCTTGACTGCTCCATGAGTGTTGATAGTTGATCCAAGAAGAATGAAGTCCTTGACAACTTCAGTCTTTTCTCCTTTGATAAGGATGTTGTTTATTGGTCCAGTGGTGAGGATTTTTGTTTTCTTTACATTGAGATGTAATCCATACCAAAGGCTGTGCTATTTGATTTTCATCAGTAAACGTTTTAAGTTCTCTTCACTTTCAGCAAGCAAGGTTGTAACATCTGCATATCACAGGTTGTCAATGAGTCTTCCTCCAATCCTGTGATGCCACGTTTTTCTTCATAGAACCCAGCTTTTTGGATTATTTGTTCAGCATACAGGTTGAATAAGTTTGGTAATAGAATACAACTCTGTCGCACACCCTTTTAAATTTTAAACCATTCAATGTTCCCATGTTCTGTTCGAACAACTGCTTCTTGGTCCAGGTACAGATTCCTGATGAGCACAATCAAGTGTTCCAGAATACTCATACTTCGCAATGTTGTCCATAGCTTGTCATGATCCACACAATCAAAAGACTTTGCCTAGTCAATAAAACACAGGTAAACATCTTTCTTATATTCTCTGCTTTCAACCAAGATCCATCAGCAATGATATCCCTCGTTCCACAGGCCCTTCTGAATCCGGCTTGAACCTCTGGAAGTTCTATGTCAATGTATGATTGTAGCCATTCTGTATTACCTTTAGAAAAATTGGTAGAAGAGTAGATACTATTTAAGTTAAGATGTTATTTTACACCTCTATTCTCTTCTTCTTTTCTTTTAAAAATAAATTCAAGTGAAATGAAACCCTTAGGTTAGGATACATGAAAGCTCTTAAATTTTTCCCAAAAGGGTTGTGCATACTGTTTAAATGAGAGGCAGCCTAACATAGCAGGAAGAGAAATTTTTGCATTCATTTATAGCTCAGCTCCTGCCTCTTCACTGTGACCTTCCCATGGTGTTTCAGGTCTCCGGTTGCCCACTTTGTCATCTGTAGAATGTAGTGACTGCATTAAGTGATCAGTAAGATTTCTCTCAGTATTGTGATTCTCATTCTATTGGTTTCTTTCTACCGAAGAACAACACAAAGCACAACAATAGCACTTTTTAAAAGGCATGTTATACAAAACAAAGAGATGTGCACCCATCTGTGTAATTCATCTTGCTCAGAGTCTTCATGTCTTTCTTGTAAGTTTAAATTCTTCATGAATAGTTAAAAAAAAATTTTTTTTTTTAACCCGGTTGTTATTGGAGGAGTCCTGGTGTGGCACTGTGGGATAAGCACTCAACTGCAAAGTCAGTTTGAATCACAAGGTCGGCAGTTCAAATTCACCAACCTCTCCTCAGAAACACTATACAAGGGTCGCTATAAGTCAGAACCGACTTGACGGCACCTAACAACAACAACAGTTGATACTGGACTTGAATCCCTGGTTTACAGCATGGAGCCTTCTTTCTACTACTGCGTTCTAACTAAGAGCGCTTTCAAAAAATCTCTTTGAAGCAGCCCATAAGTAAAGCTATGATGTTAGCTCTGCTGTGAACAACAGGACCATGGATAATGAGCCAGGGCTGGCCTGGAAGGATCTTGCTGACTTGTTGGTTGTGAACATTTGTCCTACTCATGTTCTTTTCCTTTAGTCGTATCACATGTCTGGCCATATGGATTTGGTTTTCTTAATTCAAGGGTGGTATTTCCAGTCAATTAATCTTATTGAGAACAATTGTGTTTTTACAAACAGCTGCCTGGATTTCCGCGATGGAAGATCTCTTTGTGTGGCATTCCTTCCCCTTTTGGTTAATAGCAATAAATTGCATTTTAAAGAGAATATTATGTAGAAGTATGAAAAATGAATAAAGTAAGCATGCCACAGTTCAAACTTCAAAACTTTGAGAGTTTATATGCAATACATTGTTTGTGAAGGATGGAGTAAAAACCAGATTATGGGACATGGGACTGCTTAATACACCCCACCCCATCTACAAATTTGAGTAACATAGATTTTTAAAAGATGAAATATTACTTCTTCCCCTTTCATTCCAAAAAGCGGTACTCATTACTTGCTACTACTTCAGAGAATGTCAGGGTTAACTCATGTCACCCAGTTAATGTTTGTAAGGTATGGTGCAGTTCACCGAGTCATGGGCTCATATATTTCAAATATTGTCTGTTAGGAACATATCAACCCTATACTCAGGATCAAAGATAAATGGAGAAATAACATGAAAACAAATAACAAAAGAATTATTAAGAAAAGAATGGAACATAGACTTTAATATTGCCTGGTATTATATAAAATAATATAATATCAATGGCCACCGATAAAATTTGATATAGTCTTTCATGACCCAAGGGCTAGAGACTGCCCACCAACATTTTCTCTCAAGGGTTTTGGAAAACTTCTACCCCAGGTGTATTATAGTACATGCTTCCATTTGGCAAGGGCCTGTCTAAGTACATGTGTCTCAAGAAATGGACCCCATCCAACCAATCCTACTACCACTTGGGACATATGCGTCCCACATAATTGTATCAGACTCCATATTACCTTCAAAGCATTTTTTTTTACACTTGATTTTAACTTGCTTTCCATTGCTGAATACCCATGGTACTAACAAAAAAATTCAAAGCAGGAGATAATTCTGTCATGAAAGGTTTCATTCTCTGGCCTTTTGGGGAATTCTTTCTAAAACAGGTACATTTGGATCATTCACTCTACACTTAAAATCTTACCATGATAAAGACTTCACTCTGTATTGACACTGTTTTATTCTTTGAGAAACTTTTGCTTTGTATTAAGCGAAAATCTTTGTAGCTTGACCCAAAGTGATTCATAAAAGGACATGAAAAATAATACATAGAATCTGATGAGAAAATATGTTAAAAGCACTTAGTAAAATGTAAACTATTATTCATATGCATAACCCTTTTCACGTGTTTTAAAATTGTCTCATTTCAAAATGGAGTTCTGTTAGTTGGTTTGAACTACAAGGTCAGTGGTTCAAATTCACCAGTCACTCCTTGGAAATCCTTTACTGGGTCACTATGGCTCAGAACTGTCTCGACAGCATTTAACAACAATTTCAAAATGAATTACTAAACTATATCTAATGTATAGATTAGTAGAAGTCTGTCCTAACATTGTCCTTAAAAAATAAATAAAATATCCCAAAATATGCCTTGTGAAGACACTAACCCAGGGTTCCTGAGCCACAGCACTGTAAACATTTTGAAGTGGATAAATCTTTAATGTGAAGTGGTTCATTGTATGATAGCCACATCTGTGACTCCTGCCCACTAGATACACTAGTTGTAACAACCAGAGTCTCAACAAATACTGCCAGATAATATATCCCCTGGATAGCAAAATCTCCTCTGGTTGAGAATTACTGCATTAAGTAAACAAACCATTATTACTGTTTAGCGTATAACAATGTAGGAATAAAGGATAAGCTTTCACAAGGAAAATAGTATGGCAAATTTAAGCTGACCTATTAAAAATTTAATATTAAAATTTTATTGAGATTTATTGAATTTATTTGTTTTTTGATACTTTTGGCAGATCTAGACCAGATATAGTTCTAGGTAACTTTCAGATGTTTGACTTGCTCTAGCGCCTAAAAAAGTAATACAGTAATCAATTATTGTAAAAATCCCAATTCACAAAGGTGTGTTTGTATAATAGGAAGTTTTCATTTTAATATCTGGTTCTTGACTAGAATATTTGGAGTATACTGGAAAGCTGGGCTGATGAGAAATTGGCTTTGATGGTTTTTGTGTGGTTCTATTCCTGGTGTGGCACTGTAGGATAAACACTGGACTACTACCCACAAGAAGTCCTGGTGTGGTGCTGTGGGTTAATGTGCCAGACTGCAGAGCTGTTAGAACTGCAAGGTCGACAGTTAAAGCTCACCATCTGCTTCTCGGAAACCCTATACAGGGTCTCTATGGGTTGGAACCTACTCAACAGCACTTAACAGGATCAACAACAACAACACTACCCACAAGGTAGGCAGTTCAAATACACCAGCTGCCCCTTGAAAACCCTATACAAGATCCCTATAAGTCGGATGGTAATAGAACTTAGCAACAACAGTGAGGGCTTCAGGCATCTCTCTGATTTATCTAACCACTGGAACCCTGATTGCTAGACTTTTCTCTGAGAAAGATTCCAGTGACTTTTGGATGCTTGTTACCAGTCAATAGGAAATGACAATCCTGGTCTGTGTTTGAAAATTGTTGGCGTTTAGCCAGTTTGATTTCCCATTCCAAGTCACTGATGGGTGTTGAAGCAGTCAGCCTTAGTAGAGAACATGGTGAGTCACTCTGGGGACGTTCAGGCATCTTCTTCTGTTTAGAGGGTTTGAAAAGCTGGGTAGGAATTAAAACAACCTGACTCATCCCACTTCCCACATGGCATTTTTGTTTCGGAAGTGATCGCCACGGTATCTTGGGGGCAAGTGAATGTTTGTCAGGAATCTCTCCCACAAAATCTTTCAGCTGTAACTCCTACCCTAGGAGCCAGCATTAGAAATAACTAGTACTTTTCAAGGATTGCTCTTTGGTTCCCAGGCTTCAAGTAAAGATTGAAGACTCCTGGCACATCAAGGTTCTTAATTTAGTGAATATACAGGATGTGCTTTCCTGGGTGGGAAGTTTGGGGGAAAAAGGAGGGGAGGTTACTTCATCTTATAAGCCAGGGGTGGGAACCTTTTTTCCCCCCAAAATATATAACATCATTCCCAAGCCATACAAAATTATCAACTTTTAAAAATTAGCCTGCTATATTTGGTCAAGCATTTACTTAACTCATCCCTAATGTGATGGCTGAAACTGCAGTTGTCTTGGCAGGACCAGACCAAATGATTTTGAGGGCCTTATGTGGCCTATAGCTTGGAGCTTCCCTTACCCTGAGGTCACCTAGAAGCCCACAAACAGAAGCTAAACTGTAATATTGTACACTGTAAGATGTTTTTCAAATATATTTTCCATTACCAAGTCAGTGTGTAAATTTGATAGAAGGGTAATACATTCATTCTTTCCAAGATGGACAAGTTGAGTCAAAATGTACAGTGTGCCTATGGTCATGGCATATTAATAACAGATTCAAGGGCTCAAAATTTAGAGGCCTCATAACTAAAATTTTTCATGGCATAGTAACGTAAGTACTGTCACCAAATCCAGATAATGTCAACTCTGTACTACAGCTTGGCATAAGCTTCATTTACAAAACATCTGCCACATCCCCATGATATACAATTTAAAGGAGAACAACACACAATATAAATGAACTGATGCCTACTTTGTTGCTCACCAGCATCATTCCCAAGCCATACAAATTATGTTCAATTCTGTTAAATTTAGGAATAAATTTAAATAAGTGATCCATTTATGAAATAGGGCCAATTTTTTATTATTAAGTATTTGCTTTTATACTGATTATATATATGAGGATTAATGGATTAAAAAACCAAATTATAATGTGTGGTATGTAGTGTTGGAGTAAATTTGAAACATTTTAGCATCCTGTTCTCTTGTCCTCACCTAGAATGTTACTCACTGGAAGATGCTACTACTAGTTACTATAAAATTTGATTTCTTCCAAATGACTGTTCATGCTTTAGATAGTGATTTTTCCTTTTTTCCGCTTCCAGATACTGTCCTTTTTCCTTGTTTTTTTTTTTTTTAAATTGTGAATTATGTGGGTTTACATGGGAGAACATCAGTTTTACATTCATCCTGTCGTATTGCATTTCATTGCAATGATTACAATCCCCTCTATGCATCATCAAATAACCAAAGGGTACACCCCACAGGCCGGCCCCCACAGTCGTCAGCACAGCCCCTATCCTTCCCTGAGACCAGTGTCCCCAGCCGCTCCATATGCCCATGTCATTGTCTCTGTCTCCATCCCTGACATCACTGCCTCTTTGGGTAGAGTCACGCTTTCCGCTCTTCTCACTTGATGATCCCAGGGACCTCCATTCCTGAGCTGCAAAATTAATCACTCCCCTCCTTTTGTCAAAAAACATCTACCTCTACATTTCCGACCCTCACAGTCGGTCCTGATGGCAGTTCTTCACTATTGTAGCACAAGAGTCTTATCTCCATTTCCTGTCGCCAGCCTGGTTCCAACAGATTGGAAATCATTCAGTGGAGGGTCTGCCTACCCCTGCCCCATCTGGAACTAGGCTCCCTCTTGAAAGTTTGTAAGCCAATCACTTCTTGACATCATAGCCCCACTTCCATTTTGGGTAGCCAACGTCCAAGTTGCCCATCCCTGTCAACCCTGTGTACCGAGGGGGTGGGAGTGATCCTTACTGTAAAAGATTTGTTCCCTTTTTTGAGCTACTACATCCATAAGTATAGGCAAAGTTCATCAAATTGTACTGGGTTACTCTTCTTTTTTTCTTCCCTCTTCTTTCTCTTCTAGACGATTTCTGATCATCTAGCCATCGAAGCCAGGTCAAGTGGGTATTATCTGCAAGTATGAGTGTTCTTATGCCTCTCCCCTCACTTCATATCAGCTGGATGCTTCACTCTCTGCTCTAGTCCTCTGTGACCACGTCACTGCATCTGGGCCCAGGAGTCCCCGGGTCTGGCCTTACTGCTGGCCATCCAGGTCTCCATCCATGTTCACAGGAGTCTATTGAATGTGGTCCGAGTCAGATCCCAACTTCATTGCTGTTTTTTCCCCCTCTTCCCCTTATCGGTGACCAGCGTGGTAACCAGTCAGACCACATGCCTGTTCGTGTATTTTCCTTGAATCTTAGTCTTGGAAGGGAGTTTGCTCTGAGGGGACCTGACCACTTGCTTTGATGGCTCCCGAGTGAACAGCTTACTTGTTCTTATAGTAATCAATCATACTTCCATTATTATTTCTTAATTTTCCTGCTGGTCTTTTTCACGAAGTATCTTCTGTTCTTCTAGCCACTCCAGGCTGGTCTACGCATCCTTTCCAGTGGAAATTTCCCACCTCTGACAATTCTGGATCGGACTGTGGTTTCCACCTATGGTCTTATGCAATGCAAAAGCTCCACAGGCAGTCTCTTTCACTGGGCAATTTCTAGCCCCCTTTAAAG
Source organism: Chrysochloris asiatica (assembly GCF_000296735.1). Taxonomy (NCBI): domain Eukaryota; kingdom Metazoa; phylum Chordata; class Mammalia; order Afrosoricida; family Chrysochloridae; genus Chrysochloris; species Chrysochloris asiatica. The sequence continues at coordinate 7,173,899 of NW_006408533.1, read as the reverse complement.
TATACCAATCAGTTATAGGCTGAAGACGGACTTACAAGCTTTCTAGTGTGATGTTTCTGGCTATTCCTTTTTCCCCTCCCTCAAGTGTCTATTTTACAATGGTAGGCAAGGGAAACCAAGATTCAAAAGACAGCCAAGCATCTTAACATTATTCCCCACTTTTACCCATTCCAACCATGCCTCAATCATCCAGAAACCCTATTTTTCCAAGGTTGTGCATACATCATCATTTACCTCTGTCCTACTTAGCCCATGCAAACCTGACTAACTGTTCTCCAGTCAGCCTTGTTCTTCCATTCCCCTCCGCCTTCTTGTGTATTGCCCGCCCCCCACCCCCAGCACCCAAGCTATCCTGTGTCTATTCCCTACTCTGTGCTCTATCTTCTCCTCCCTCCCTCTCTCCCCTCCTTTCAGCCCATACATCTCAGCGATCAGCAATTATATATATATAGTTTCTGCACCCTCCCCCTTTTGAGTGGGTTCTTTTTCTTAGTCTTTTACAATAATGGTCCTATGCAGTATTTCTCCTTTTGTGACTGACTGATGTCCTCAGCATAATGTCCTCAAGGTTCATCCATGTTATGCTGTGGCTTGCAGCTTCCTTGTTCTTCAAGGTAGCATAGTATTCCATTGTGTGTATGTACCACAGTTTGTTTATCTATTCTTCCATTGATGGTCACATAGGCTTTGTCCATCTTTTTTACTGTTGTAAATAGTGCTGCTATAAACATTGATGTGCATATATCTACTCGTGTTATGGCTCGTATTTCTTGTCGGTAAATACCAAGTAGAGAGATTGATGGATCATAAGGTATTTCTATTTGCAACCTTCTGAGAAAGTGCCATATTGATTTACAGAGTGGTTGGACCATTTTGCAATCCCACCAGCAATGTAAGAGGGTCCCAGTATCTCCGCATGCTCACCAGCATTTATTGTCATCTGCTTTTTTGATCTTTGCTGTTATTGCTGGTTTGAAATGATATCTCATTGTTGTTTTGATTTGCATTCCTCTAATGGCTAGTGATTGTGAACATTTCTTCATATGTTTGTTGGTTGCCGGGATCTCCTCCTTGGTGAAGTGTCTGTTCATGTCCTGTGCCCATTTTTTTTTAATTCGGTTATTTGTCTTTTTCTTAAAGAGGTGTTTTAGTTTCCTATGTATTTTAGAAATGAGTCCCATATCTGATGTGTTGTTGCAAAAGATTTTTTTCCCATTCTGTGGCTTCCCTTTCTACTCTTTTGGTGAAATCTTTTGATGCACATAAGTTTTTAATTGCTTCCCTTTCTACTCTTTTGGTGAAATATTTTGATGCACATAAGTTTTTAATTTTCAGTTTGTCCAAATCATCTATTTTGTCTACTTTTGTTTGTGTAATTTTCAAAATATTTGTTAGTCTGTGTATGCCCGAATTAGAGCCCTCACCTTTGTCCCTATTGTTTCATTGATGACCTTCATAATTTTGGGATTTACATTTAGGTCTTTAATCCATGCTGAATTGGTTTTTATAAAGGTATTGTTTCAATCTTTTGTATATCGCCTTCTAGTTCTGCCAGCACCATCTGTTAAAGAGACTATCTCCACCCTATGCAGTATACCTAGACACTTTGTCGAAAATCAGTTGGCTGTATGTGAATGGGTTAATTTCTGGATTTTCAATTCTGTTCCATTGATCAGTGTATCTTTCGTTGTACCAGTACCAGGCTGTTTTTACCACAGTAGCCATGTAGTAAATTTTGAAATCGGAGAGTGAGATGCTTCCAACCTTCTTCTTTTTCTTAAGCAGTGCTTTGTTTATCCTGGGTCTCTTTCCTTTCCATATAAAGTTTGTAATTGTCTTTTCCATCTCTTTGAAGAATGTTGTTGGAATCTGGATTGGGATTGCATTATATGTGTAAATTGCTTTGGGCGGTATTGGCATTTTTATGATGTTGAGGCTTCCTATCCAGGAACATGGCATGTTCTTCCACTTCTGTAAGTCTCTTTTGGTTTCTTGTAGTGGTGTTTTGTAATTTCTTTGTATAGGTCCTTTGTTTCTCTGGTTAAGTTTATTCCTAAATATTTCATCTTTTAGGCAGCTATTGTAAATTATATTGCTTGCCTAATATCCTTTTTAGCACTTTTCATTGTTACTATAGCGGAATCCAACTGATTTTTGTATGTTGATCTTACACCCTGTCACTTTGCTGAATCTTCCAGTGATGTCTAGTAGCTTTTTTTTACCGAGTCTGTGGAGGTTTCTATGTATAGGATCATATTGTCTGCAAATAGAGAGAGTTTAATTTCTTCTTTGTCAATTTGGATGCCTTTAATTTCTCTATCTTGCGTATAGCTCTGGCTAAGACTTCTAAAACAATATTGAATAGAAATGGCAACAAAGGGCATCCTTGTCTGGTTCCCATTTGCAAAGGCAAGGCTTTCAGTTTTTCTCCATTGAGAATGATGTAGGCTGTTGATTTTGTATGTATGCTCTTGATTATGTTGAGTAATTTCCCTTCAATTCCTACTTTGTTGAGTGTTTTTATCAGGAATGGATGTTGAATGTTGTCAAATGCCTTTTCTCCATCAATCAATATGGTCATGTGGTTCTTTTCCTTTTTCGTATTTCTATGGTAGCTTACATTGATTATTTTTCTAATGTTGAACCATCCTTGCATCCCTTTATGAAAGCCCTTTGGTCATTATGTATTATTTTGTGTGTATTGCTGGATTATGTTGGCCAGGATTTTGTTGAGGGTTTTTGCGTCTGTGTTCATGAGGGATATTGGTCTATAATTTTCATTCTTAGTGATGTCCTTCCCTGGTTTTGCTATGAGGGCTATGCTTGCTTCTTAAAAAGTATTAAGAAGTTTTGCATCCTCTTCTATATTCTGGAATAATTTGAGTAAAATTGTTTACAGTCCTTCCCTGAATGTTTGGTAGAACTCACCTGTGAAGCCACCTGGGCCTTGACTTCTTTTGGTTGGGAGTTTCTTGATGACCTGATCAATTTCTTCTTTTGTTATGGGTCTGTTCAAGTCTTATACTTCACTCTGTGGTCGTGTTTTTTCTAAAAATGTATCTATCTCTTCTAAGTTTTTGAATTTGTTGGGAGTATAACTCTTCATAGTATTCTGTTATTATCCTTTTGATTTTTCTTGGTTCTGCTTTGACATCGCCCATGTGGTTTCTAATGTGAGTTATTGGTATCCTCTTCCTCTTTTCGTTTGTTAGTTTTTCCAGTGGTTTGTCAATTTTGGTAATCCTTTCAAAGAACCAGCTTCTTGTCCTGTTGATTCTTTCTATAGTTTTTCTGTTTTCAGTCTCATTTATTTCTACTTTTATCTTTATTATTTCTTTTCTTTTGGTGACTGTAGGTTCCCTCTGGTGGTCTGCTTCTAATTGTTGGAGATTATGTGTTAATGTGTTAAGTTTGGTTCTTTCCTCTTTTTGCTTGTGCGCACTTATCGCAATAAATTGTCCTTTCAGCACCGCTTTCGCGTGTCCCAAAGATTTTGGTAGGTTGTGTTTTCATTCTCGTTAGTTTCTAGGAACTTTGTGAATTCACATTTAATTTCGTCTTTTGCCCAGTCACTTTTCTGCAGGGTGTTATTCAGTTTCCATGTATTCCTTTATTTCCTTTGTCTTCTTATTGTTGATTTCTAGTTTTATAGCATTGTGGTCTGAAAAGATGCTTTGTAGTATTTTGATGTTTATAAATTTATGGATGCTTGTTTTGTGACCTAACACATGGTCAATTCTGGAGAATGTTCCATGTGCACTGGAAGAGAATGTATATTGTGCTGTTGTTGGGTTGAATGCTCTGTATACATCTATGAGGTCAAGTTAGTTGATTGTGTTGTTCAGTTCTTCTGTATCTTTGTCGAGTTTCTGGTTGTTCTGTCCCTTTACAAAAGTGGCTTATTAAAATCTATCACTGTAATTGTAGATTTATCTATTTTCTTTAATTATAGTAAGGTTTGCTTCATATGTCTTGGTGCTCTTTCATTGGAAGCATAGATATTAATTATGGTTATGTTGTCTTGCTCAATTGATCCTTTGATCATGCAATAGTGTCCTTCTTTAACTCTTATGCTGCTTTTTGTCTTAAAGCTTAGTTTATCAGAGATTAGAATTGCCGCTCCTGCTTGTTGCAGTTAGCTTGGTAAATTTTTTTCTATCTTTTATCTTTTAGTCTGTTTTTGTGTTTGTGTGTAAGGTGTGTCTCTTGCAGGCAGCATAGTAAAGGGTCTTGGTTTCTTATCCATTCTGCCACTCTCTGCCTCTTCACTGGTGCATTCAATCCATTGACATTCAATATAATTATCAATAGGTATGAATTAATTGCTGCCATTATGTTAGTTTTGGGTAGTGCTGTTCGTTCCTTTGTTCTGCATGCCTCCTTGGGCTGAGTTTGTATTTTTTTATGCTATTTCTTGTTGGATTCTTCTTGGTTTTCATGTTTGCTTGTTCTGCTTGGTAGTTCATTTCCATGGTAAGTTGTGAAGTGTTAACTTAGGCGTTACTTTATAGTCTATTCTCTTTTCCCTCCATTTAAGACAATTTACTGTATTCTATAATGTACCTGACATCCTCATCACCTGGATCTCTCTTCCTACATTTTTCTCTTCTTTGACATTGTTATTATTTTGATCTTCGATTTGACCTCCCAGCTCCTTTGAATTTGTTTTTGTAATTTTGTTCTGTTCTGGACTCTACTATCCATCGTCTGAGTTTCAGATTCAGGTGGTGTTGCCATGCCTGTCAATCTTTGGTTGTTGTCTGTTCTTGTTGATTTTCAGTCCAAAGAACTCCCTTTAGGAAGTTTTGAATTGCTGGATTGGCTTTGACAAAATCTCTTAGTTTCTGTTTATCCTGGAATGTTTTGACTGCACCATTGTAATTGATTGACAGTTTTGCTGGATAAATGATTCTTGGTTGGCAGTTTTTTTCTTTTAGGATTTTATATATGTCTCCTCACTGCCTTCTTGACTGCATGACTTCTGCTGAATACTCAGAGCTTGATCTGATTTGTTTACCTTTGTAAGTAACATTTCTTTTTTTCCTGGCTGCTTTTAGGAATCTCTCTTTGTCTTTACTTTTGGATAACTTGGTTATTATATGTCTTGGTGATTTTATTATATTTTATTATATGTCCTTCCTGGGGTGTTTTTTGTTTCTTGAATGTTTATCTTCTCATCTTTCAAGATGCTAGGGAAATTTTCTTCCAGAAGCTCTTCAAGTATCTCCTCTGTGGACTTCTCTGATTCTTCTGGTTCCAGAATAATTCTTAAGTTGTTCCTGTTCATGTTATCCAGCATGAATCTTAGACTCTCTTCAGATTTTTTTTACCCTTTTTTTCTGCTTTCTCTTCTATCTTAGCAGTATTGAGAGATTTGTCTTCCAGCTCACTGGTTCTGACTTCCATCTCTTTAGTTCTGCTCCTTTCCCCTTTCAGTATTGTCCATTTCAGATATTTTATTATTAATCATCTGGACCTCTTTTTGCAGGTTTTGAATTGTTTCCAATGCTGTATCAATCTTGTTTGATTGCTCTTGTAGTACTTTCCTGACTTCTTCTTCCACCGCTTTTCAGAGCATTTGCATTTATTTCCATATTATTCTTCTGAATTCCTTCTTAGGCAAATCCAAATCCTGCTCTTCCTCTTCTGGAAAGTCTTTATCTGTCTCCAGCTCATTTGTCTCAGTTACTCTTTTATGGTTTTCAACATCTTTTGATATATTTTGTTGTGTTTTGTTGGTAATTTCTAGTAGTTATGTGGGTTTTTAATGGTTAAATGGATGTTTGTTACTATGTTATGAAGCTTGCTGTGTGTCTCCTGGTGGATATGATTAGGAGATAGGCTTTCCTTTTTGCATGTAATGCTTAGCAGCTGTTATTGGCTCTGTCTCAATGGTGGAATATTATGGGGTATGCTTGTAGCTTGGCTATATGACCACAATTGCTGACTCTTCTTGGGTATGCTAGGCACTAAATGCACTCACTTCCAGCAAAAATGTGTGATCAAAAGGACCAAAAGCAGAAGCAATATAAAAGCAGAGACAAAAACCACCACTTTGAAACAAAAATAAAACTGTGGCCTGACTGGCCAGTCGCCTTGCTACACAGACAGTGTGTGTGCACTATAGAAGCCTCCACTAGTGGGTGGGGGTTTGTACTCCCTCACGCCCCTCCTCTAGTCACCACTGTAGAGGTGCACAGATAGATATTGAGAAGTTAATGGGAGAACGAGTGTCTACTGTTTTTGTCTCTGAAGATCAGTTAGTATCTGTGTGTGCACAATGTAATTATTGAAATAGTTGTGTCTTTTTATGTTGGGGTTTTACAGATTGTTCATATGGTTTGTCTGTCAGGCCAAACCTGCTTTTTTTCTTGCTGGATAAGCAGGAGGAAAGGGTCCCTCACGAGTTAACTTTAGGGCTGGGACTCACAGGCAGAAGTCAAAATCAGTAGCCAAAGAATTTGCCCTCGGACCAATGGGGCACTTTCTCTCTGTGCCATGGGAAAGCTGTGGTCTCAATGCTGGACTTTTTTGGGGGTGCACACCCACCTGCCTGAAGACATCTAGGCTGGGCAAATAAGTCGCCACATGGAAAAGGAGGAAAAATATGTAGAATCTCCCCGCACCGCCTTTTGCAAATGTCTCTGTGCTGGTCTGGCTGTAGCCACGCCCTCTGACCTCCGCCTGGGCAGATTGGCTGCAGAGGGAACCCCGTGTCGTGACCGATTCCTAAATTGCACTATTTTCCTTTATACCGTGATTTTTCCACTGGCGGGTGGTTGCGGGAAACTGATGACCTAAACCTTGTGCTAGAGTCAGAGCTCTGGTGCCGTTACCTGAGGGCAGCTTCTCTGGGTTTTCAGTTCCTCCCCCATGGAACCTGTCCTACCTAACTCTGCTCTGCTGCCGCCAAAACCAAAAGTCCTGTCCTTGATGTTTTTAAAAAAGGAAAATGTTTATCTTCCTTATGACTTCTTGAGGTTTATATTACTCAGTATGGAGAGTAACTTAATACTATGTACTGGGGGTTATTATTAAAAGCTTGAAAGAATACAAGGAGGCTTCAGGTCATTCTTGGAATAACTCTATCTTGTCTGCAAACTTTTTGAAGCTCCCTCACAGCATTGTTGCATATTCCCTGTCATTTTTTTGTGCTTTTTTTTCAGGGCTGATTCTAAGTTATTTACAAGAATACTTATTTTTTAGATTATTCAGAGAGAATTCTGTACAAATGCCCACAGTAGAAATGCATGTGTAAATGTTTAAAGTCTGTATAAATGCCTGCAGTTTCAGTTCTGAAAACTATGATTCTTTTTCTAGTGAGCCCTAGTAATGTAGTGGATTCTGAGCTGATCTGCTAATCAAAAGGTTAGCAGTTTAAATCTACCAGTTACTCCACGGGAAAAAGATCAGGCTTTCTTTCTGTTCCTGTAAAGGTTTACAGCTTCAGAAACCCTATATAGGGTTGCTATGAGTCGGAACCGATTCAGTGGCACAAACCACCACCACCACCAAGTTTATATAAGCTACCTGGTATGGTGCTATGGGTTAATGTGCCATACTGTAAAGCCATTTGAACTGCAAGGTTGGCGGTTCAATCTTACCGGCTGCTCCTCGGAAACCCTATACAGGGTCGCTATGGGTCAGAACCGACTTGACGGCACTTAACAACAACAACTCACCAGCTGATTCACAGGTGAAAGATGTGGCATCTACTTCCTAAAGACCACAACCTCGGGAACACTACCAAGCACTTCTACTCTATCCTTTAGCTGCACAGGGATAGGGAACTTATTTTCTGCCAAAATTTATAACATCATATAAAATTATTATACAACTTGAAAATTAGCTTGCTGTATTTGGTCAAACATTTAATTAACTCATCCCTAATGTGATGGCTAAGGAGCTCTGGTAATGCCGTGGTTTTGAGGCAGGCTGCTAATCTCATGATAAGCAATTCGAAACTACTAGCTGTTCTGTGGGAGAAAGATGAGGCTTTCTGCTCCTGTAAAGATTTACAGCCTTGGAAACCCTATACAGGGTCGCTATGAGTTGGAACCAACTCCGCGGCACATAACCACCACCACCACCACCACCAATGTGATGTCTGGAATAACGGTTGCCTTGACAGGGCCAGCCCAAATGATTTTGTGGGTCTTATAGATCTTGTGGAGTCATGGTATGGCGCTGTGGGTTAATGCGCCAGACTGCAAAGACGTTTGAACTGCAAGGTTGGCAGTTCAAGCTCACCAGCTGCTCCTTGGAAACCCTATACAAGGTCTCTATGGGTTGGAATAGATTCAATGGCACTTAACCACAACAACAACATAGATCATGTGGGTCAGACACTCCCCACTCCTGCTTTAAAAGGGTTTCTATGAGTCAGAATCAACTCCATAGCACTGGGGCTGATGTGTTTTTTTTGTTGTTGTTTTGTTTTTAAGTCTTTCTTATGTCACTTATGCCTAATCAATCTCTCCTTCCCTTTTCAGGCAGGGGTGAATATTTGTGCCACATCTTTGTGGAACTTGTTCGTATTCTTCTCCATCTTTTTTTTTTTTTTTTTTTTTCAGTTTCTGGCTTCATTATCATAGTATTTTTAAGACTTCTGTTTTTCAGAAAATTAACTGTGTATATATTTAAATGCATTGTTCAGTAAACATACATAGTCCATTCCAGTAGCCTGTAGGTCCAGATATTGAAGACTTGGTACAAAAATAAAAATGTAAATGATCTCATTTATTTTATAATTACATATTGAAGTGATAATATTTTGGCCATGTTAAGTTAAACAAAATAATATTATTGAAATTAATTTTACTTTTTCTCTTTGCTTGTGATTGTAAGGAGCCCTAGTGATGCTGTGGGTTAGGCATTGGATTGCTATCTACAAGGTTGGCAGTTCAAACCCACCTTCGGGAAGGTGGGGAAAAGATGAGGCTGTTTGCTCTGGTAAAGATTTACAGTCTCAGAAACCCAATTAAAGGGTCCCTGTGAGTTAGAATCAACTTGAAAGCAGTGGGATGGTACTGTTGTTGTTAAGTGCTGATGAGTCATAGAGACTCATAGAGACCCTATATAGGGTTTCCTAGGAGTGGCTGGTGACTTTGAACCGCCGATCTTGGCAGTTAAAACTGACTTGTGGTCCAGTGCTTATCCTACAGTGGCACAATTATATGAGTGGCCCATGTAATATTTCCACTGAGCAGCAGTGCTTTGCGCCCAGAGTTAATGTGGACCCTTAATGGGCGTATTCAGTATTTGACTCAAGGCCTGATAAATATTGATTGTTGATAGAATATTAATTATCTTCATATTCTAGGAATAGTTCTTAATATTTTTGCCTGCGCTTCAGCATTTTTTAATTGTAGCTACAATATGAATTTATTTTTTGAGTTTTGGTTCACAGCTCTGACTTCCTGAGTTTCCTGCCCTGTGTTGTCTCTGTGTTCTTCTTAAGGAATTAGAATCCCTGTTCTCTTGGCTCTGTGTGTAGATATGGGGCCTTACAGTGTGGCTTTGATCTGCATGTTTGATTTCTTTTCTTGTAAGTGTTTGTAAATCTGCTACGTTGAATGTGGGCAGAAATCCTCAGGAAGTTATTCTTGCCTCCCCCTCCTCCTTTGAAAATAAGTCTTGAGTTACCAAATAGAAGATATTTATAAGAGTTTACCTTTTGCTTCATGCAAATAAAAGTTACTGAATACTAAAAGACGACCAAATAAACACTAAAATGTCATTTAAGAAATTGTGTTTTTCAAACCAGCATGTTAATTTAAGAGTGTTTGAAGTTTTAAGTGAAATTTTACATAGACTTAACAGTCTTTTGCTGAATCCTTCACATCAGTGCCTCCTTCAAAGGAATTTGAGTCTGGCCTTTTACTGACCATTCCCTATCATCTTTGCTGAGAGCAGACTGGAATGCTTTTCTGCTCATTAAGATCTCTGTGTGGAATTCTGCAGGCAGATACATCACTGACCCTTTTTAGGACACTGAATGCAGAAAGTCAGAAGGTTTTATTTTGGTTCAGGGAATTTGTCTGTGGCCGTGGAGTTGAAATATGAAATAAACCAGCTCTGGAGACACTGAGTCTTGCATTTATAGTGGGAGCGATTAGACGAGTTGTCGGCGGGTGACATGGACATGATTCATGCTCTATCTGCTGATGACTAAACTTTCCAAATACTTTCTGTGTACTGATAGTGCATTTCTTCAATGCTAAATATATCGTTAACTGTTAACAGCTAATACTCTCTCAGGCTCCTTGTCTGTCACCCTTAAATGCTAAGGTCAGACTGCCCTTCTAGTATTGTAGGTACAATAATATGTGTGGCAGGAGATAGGAAATACAACACACACACATACACAAAGCATATAGAAACTTGTAACATTTTGGTTCCTTTAAAAATTTCATAGTAATCATGGTAAATGCAGTTAATGTTGATTCTTTTTATTTACTCTTGCTCAGTTTGGAACAGAATTGTAGAACTTAAGAAAGAACAGGAAAAAACTTTAGAGTTCATCTGTTCCTAGTCTTAATCTTTCTATGTTGTATTTTAGCAGACCCGGCTTAAAGAAGGAATATGACTGTTTGAAAACTTTGCATGAGCTAGCTACAGTATTTGAATCTCAGGCATCTAAGTTTAGTATTCTTTTTTCCAGAGCTTGACCCTTCTCCTGGGTCTCAGGATACTAAGACATCTGAGAACTAAGTTTAAAAAAAAAAGAAAGAAAACAAAACAAAACAAAACAACAAAAAAACCCACCTGCTTCTCTGGTCCTCAGTTACTTCACTTACAAGATTATAGGTTTTGGTTGGGTGGTTTCTGAGATTCATTTTACCCACACAAATTACAGCACAAATCAATTTCTTTCTTTTTTTTTTTTTTTAATGCAGACAGTGTTATTCCTCAAATACATATGTTTGCAATCTTTTTAAAAGCCACTTCTATTTCAAGATTAAGTTAAGTAACAGTTAAGATCCAGATGCAGCAAAGGAGAAAAGGAAGAGCATGAGAGTTGGTTGCTTGGAATGACCCAGGTCCTGGAGGGTGTGGCACACGCTCTGACATGCCCTCATCTAGACCAGTGAGCATCCTCCAGGAGAGAGAGGATGAGGCTGAGGTCAAGCTGCCCAGGCCTGGAGATTTGATAATAGAAGTTCTGCTCATCATTTTCTCCATTGGCAGCATTTGTGTTGCCTGTTTTTCCAAGGCATGTAAGTAGGCCAGGTGGGACTCTAGAAGGTCCGTCTTTTATTTTTTAAGTTTTTAGTGTGGATTATGTAGGTTTACATGGGAGAACATCAGTTTTACATTCATCCTATTATATTTCGTTTCATTGAAATGATTACAATTCCCTCCATGCATCATCGAATAACCAAAGGGTACACCCCACAGGTCCCCATCCCCCGGCCGTCAGCACACAACCCCTCTCCCCCCGAGTCCAGTGTCCACAGCTGCTTCATCTGTCCATGTCATCATCTCTGTCTCCATCCTTGACATCACTGCCTCTCTGGGTAGGGTCAAGCTCTCCGCTCTTCTCACTTGACGGTTCCAGGGTTCTCCACTCCTGGTTCATCACTCCCCTCATTTTGTCAAAAAACATCTACCTCTGTATTTCCTACCCTCACAGTCAGTCATGATGACAATTATTCACTATTGTACCACAATAATTTTATCCCCATTTCCTTTCGCCAGCATGGTCCCAACAGATTGGAAATCATTCAGTAGAGGTTCTACCTACCCCTGCCCCATCTGGAACTAGGCTCCCTCTTGAAAATTTGTAAGCCGGTCACTTCTTGCCTTTATA
>NW_006408533.1:7147541-7161987 GCF_000296735.1 Chrysochloris asiatica | reverse complement strand
GTCTACTTTTTTGAGCTACTACATCCATAAGTATAGGTAAAGTTCATCAAATTGTAGTGGGTTACTTTCCCCCCGGCTTCTTTCTTCTAGAAGGTCAGTCTTGAGAGTTGATAAGAACTCCCTTTCCCCTGCAACACTGAGCAAGAAAGCCCACGTTCTGTGATAGGTTGTTGAACTTCTCTCTCGTAATAGCCCCATTCAGCATGGTTTACCCTAAGTCTTGCTTCTTCTGTAAAATGGATCATAGTGTCACCCTATAGGGATAGTGCCACCCAGTGCCATAACTCAGGGTGTCACCCCACTCCCTTACCCCCATGGATCTTCTGTACTAGACTAAGGATTCTTCCTTAATGTGATGGTTATTATCAGTTTTAATCATAGAGAGACATGTGATAAATATAGTTGTAAATTGCTTGCATGTACTACTAGATAATGTGAATGTTGTTGTTGTGTGCTGCCTAGTCAGTTTCCACTCACAGTGACCTTTAAAGAGTTTGCCAGGGGGACAGAAAGCCTCATCTTTTTTTCAGTAAATTATAGGAATAGTAACAACAAAATTGTTTTGTAAACTCTTTCTATACTGAATTGCATTATTATTTACAATATTTTAGTAAATGAACATAGCACTTTTTGATTTTTCCCCTTCTCCTTTATTACTTCATTCTAAATAAAAGTTATTGATATGGTGGTAGTGGCTGTGTGCCGTTGAGTTGATTCCACCTCATAGGGACCATGTGTGGGGTTTCTGAGGCTGTAAGTCTTCACAGGAGCAGAAAGCCTCATCTTTCCCTGTGGAGTGACCTGTAGATTTGAACTGCTGACCTTGTGATTAGCAGCCCAGATTGTAATCCACTACACTAGCAGGGCTTCTTGTTATTGCTATGTTGTTGTTGTTGTTGTTAAGTGCCGTCGAGTCGGTTCCGACCCATAGCGACCCTGTACAGGGTTTCCGAGGGTGTAAATCTTTACGGGAGTAGAAAGCCTCATCTTTCTCCCGCGGAGCGGCTGGTAGTTTCGAACCGCTGACCTTAAGGTTCGCAGCCCGATTCGTAACCACTACGCTACCAGAGGTTCACAAATATTAATTCACACAATATTGTAGCTAAAATACCAGAACATTTGACAACAGCAACAAGTACACAAACATGGACAGCAATGAAAACAACAGTGCATGCTTGTAGTGCTGATTTGAAATGTCATTGTAATTGGGTAATGATGACAGCCTGTCAGAAAGCATTAGAACACTCAGAAAGTAAATTAGCATAGAGTGTTAGCCTTGTAGGTAGATATATTGATAAATGTAAGCGGAGTTTACAAAAATGTTTTTGTTATAACTAAATACAGGGATATTTTTATAAAAAATTTTCTGTGAATCAAACATTTTATAGACAGTCATTTCAGTGTCACGGCTTCTGACAGTACCACCTGGGGGTCTGTACTTTCTGCAGCTCCCCAGGGGTGCCACTGGAGACTTGGTGTGGAGAATCTATGATTTAGAGAATGGCATGTAGGGTTCTGCAGGCAGCTCTGTCCAGGGCAGCTAGATGACCTTAGCCAAGTCATGCCTTCTCTCTCTGGCCTCTATTTCCACCTCAGTGTATGTTGTTAAGTGCCATCAAGTTGTTTCTGACCCATAGCAACCCTGTATAGAGCTTCCGAGGAGTGGCTGGTGATCTTGAACCACCAACTTTGAAATTCAAAGCAGAACTTATAGAGGCACATAAAAAAACCAAAACCAAGCTCACTGCTTTTGGGTTGATTCTAAGGCATCGGGACCATTTATTAGGGTTTCCGAGACTGTAAATCTTTATGGGAGCAGACAGCCTCATCTTTCTCCTGTAAGTCTGAATTACTGACTTGAGGTTAACAGCCTAACCCACAGCACCACCAGGGCCTCTTATATAGGTACACAGACGTATCTTTCTCCTTTGAAGTCTTGTTGCAATAAATAACACATTCACTTTAGCATTTAATTGTAATACATTAATTTCATGTGTGTAGTTCTGGTGTGACACTCTTTGGAAACCCCCTTTACAGGGTCACTGTGAGGAGGAACTGACTAGATGATACTTAACAACAACAACAACACTATCATATGCATTACTTTATACTTCTTTGCATACATCTAGCTGGTGCTTCAGGATAATGCACTGGACTGAAAGGTTGTTTTAAACCATAAGCCTGGTACGGTTCAAATCTACCAGCCGCTGTTTGGAAATCCTATACAGAGTTGCTGTTAGTCAGAACTAACTCTACAGCACTTAATAACAACAACAACAGCTCTCTCATAGCATACAAAGGAGCTTCAAAGAGTGTTAAAGAAAAAATGCAATGGAAGGATAATGGAGTTTTTCCACGAACTTTTGGAAGCCCCCTCCTATTAACTGATTATTTGGCTCCTGATAACTCCTATTCTTGGTTATATGGGTCAGAGCCAAGCCATTAATTCAGGCTTGGGGAACAAAGGCAAAGGCGTTTGTGTTGAGAAAATACCTTCCTGGCTGTGACTGTGATCCTTTAGCTGTGGTCAGTGGCTACTTCTCTTGGTTCTGTTCTCATTAAGTCCCCTTTTCCTAAGAGTGAGCCCTATTATTGTGGCTGCAGAAATCTCTTCCTCTGGTCTTCACTCAGAACATTTCACAAAGGGCCCAGATTAATTCTCAAGAAATCATTCATGCAGTGAAAGAATGTGGCTGATAGATTAGATGTAGGGAACAGCTCCCTTATTGTATTAAAAAGTCTTTGGCTGGGACTAAAACAAAGCCGAGTTAACCATAGGACAAAGCTAAGCAGGGGAGATAATAGTAGAGATCCCCGTGTGTAATTAGTGCAGAGTGAGCAGATTCTCATTTCATGTTTTAACACAGGCAGTACCAACTTCTTAATTCAGAAAGGGATAATCTCATAACTGTGTCAGGTTTATTGACTTTTGCCTCTTATCTCAAGAAAGGACACCATATGGCCCTGTAGTTGTATGCTTTTGCCACAACAATTCCTTCTATCAAAAATGATTTTCTCCAGAAGTGTGGTATGTAAATTCTTGACTAATCATTCAAACAGGAAAGGAATAGCATTTGCTAACCAGCATTTTTGAAAACATTATTTTGGCACATGAAAGAAAAACGAATACTCCAATATAAGTGTTGACAGAAGCTCTTGTAGCTCGGTGGTTAAAGCACATGGCTGTTAACCAAAAGGTCAGCGGTTCAAACCTAGTAGAAGAAAAATGTGTGGCCGTCAGCTTCCATAAAGCTGTACACATTTGAAAATGGATCATTTTTGCTCTATCCTGGTGTGTTGCTGTCAAGTAAGCACTGGACTGCTAACTGCAAGATCAGCAGTTCAAACCCACCAGCCACTTACTGGAAACTCTGTACAGGGTCGCTATGAGTCGGAACCTATTCATTGGCACTTCACACCACGTTATCGGTCATAATTGACTTTACAGCAGTGAGTTTGGTTTTGGGTTGGTAAGTGTTGACACTGTATACGTTCAATTATATATTATAAACAGCAAGAAAACCTTTCGTTTTGATCGTGAGATTATCTAGACATAGAAGTTTTTGTTTGTTTTTTAATTTAAAGAGTTTTGTATTCCTAAATAGAAGGAAAGAACATTAAAAAGTTTGATAACAGTTGTTTGTGGACTCACCTTGAAGCGCTGTCTGGATTCTGTCTTGAATCATTCTCCAGTTCTTGTGAATAGCAAATTCAAATGATCTTACTTACAAGGTGGGTCTAGATTTAACGTCTCATATTGCTTTGTTTCTGATTATAATATTTAACATAGGCTAGCTCTGGGAGCATAGTAGTTAGGAATAAGGCTGCTAATCTCATGGTCAGTAGTTCGAAACTACCAGCTGTTCTGCAGGAGACAGATGAGGCTTTCTGTGCCCGAAAAGATTTACAGCCTCGGAAACCCTATGCACACAACCACCACCACCACCACTTGGTAAGGTTCAGTTTGATTTTTACTGTGATTGAACTACTTTTCTTCCTAGTCCTTCCTGAGTGTGTAAGGAAGGAGAAAGCCTCACTGTGTACTTTGGGCTATATTGAGCTATCGGAATTCCCCACCTTTAAGTTGACTACTATTCAATTTTCATTTATCAGTTTTCTAGAAGTTCATAAAAAAATTCTTTTACAACAGTATTAATTTTTAAAATAAACTAAACAAAATGCTATTTAACTTACAGCTCATGGGCCATTCTACCAAAATTAGGTTTATTTGGTAGAATATTTGGTAGAATTAGTTTGTTGCTATGGTAATTTTTCTTAAGTTGTGGTAAGCATTTCATGAGTGAATTTTCTCTTTTGCTCCTTATTAACTCCAACAGTAGCAGTTCGTAGATGCAGTATTCCCATCATTAGCAGTCTAATTATTTTCCCATCATATGGCAGCCACGGTTCAGATGCTGGCTTAATAATTAGGGTTGTCAAAATTATTATTTATTGTTCAACATGCTCAAAACCTGTTGAGGTGTGACTGGACTGTAGTTTTCGTTATTTTGCCTTTCTTGTTGTTGTTGTTGTTGTTGAGTGCCATCGAGTCGGTTCCAACCCATAGTGATCCTGTATAGGGTTTCCAAGGACTAGCTGGTGAGCTTGAACCACTGGTCTTGCAGTTCAAACAGCTTTGCAAGGTAAATAGAACTCTTCAGTCTACAAGGGAAGAAGGGGAAGTTGTTTTTTCAATTATTTATTTGCTCAGAGATTACTGTTTCTAATTAAGATTAAGAAAATCTATGAAATACATTTTTATTTGAGTCCTGGTGGTGCATTGGTAGTGTTTGCTTGCTGACCAACAAGGTTGATGGTTTGAACCCACCAGCCACCCCACGGGAGAGAGATACTTTGTCTGCTTCTACAAAGATTGACAGCTTTGGAAATCCTATGGAGCAGGTTTACTTCACCCTTTGGAATTTCTATGAGTCAGAATAGACTTCATAGTAACTCTCCCACCTCCCCCAACTGTTCTATTCTGATTGTTACCAAATATTTTGTTACACTCACATAGAAAATGGCTAGTTAAAATCTTCTGATAAGTCATTTGCCTAATGTAAAACATTATCATAGAATAACAGTAGAATTTGTCAGTGAGGTTTGCCTATATTGAGCCTGCTGACATGTTCGTTAAAGGTTTAAACTTGGTTTTCTGGAATTCCTTATTAGACATGTGCTTTACTTACTGTTGTTGCTGTGTGTGCTGTTGAGTTGGTTCCAACTCATAGTGACCTTGTATAGAGTATCTGAGGAGCAGTTGGTGGGTTTGAACTGATGACCTTGTGATTCACAGTCCATTGCTGGTCCTATAGCACCACATCAGGAGTCAGGGAACATTTTTTTTTTTTCTGCCAAAAGTTATTACATCATTTGCAGGGCATACAAAATTACCAGTTTAAAATTTTGCTTGCTGTATTTGTTCAAACATTTAATTAACTCACCCCGGTGTGGCACTGTGGGCTAATGAGTCAAACTGCGAAGGCGTTTGAACTGCAAGGTTTGTGGTCCAATGGTTCAAGTTCACCAGCTTCTCCTTGGAAACCCTATACAGGGTCACTATGGATCAGAATCGACTCAACGACACTTAACAACAACAAATGTGATGGCTATGGCATCCTGGTATGGTGCTGTGGGCTGATGCACTGGACTTCAAAGTTGGTTTGAACCACAAGGTTGATGGTTCAAACTCACCAGTTGCTCCTTGGAAATCCTATATAGGGTTGCTATGGGTCGGAATCAACTCGACGGTACTTAATACCAGCAAGAATATGAAGACTAGAACTGTGGCTGCCAAATGATTTTGTGGCCAGGGCATCCCATCACCACCACTCCCACCCCACTCCCCGTGGTAAACCTTTACAGGAACAGAAAGTACTTCCCTGTTAACAGAACACAAATGCCTCTTTGGCTAGTTGCTTTATTAAAAAGTATATTATTATTTATTAAAAATTAGATCGCCAATCTATCAGGGTGTTTGAATTGAGCAGGGCTCAGATGCATGTGATTACGTTTCGTTTATTTGCTATCTCAACAGATAGATCTGTTTCTTTGAGTATTTGCAGTTTGTCCTTCAGCAGACTGTAGATTCCATTGACCAGAAAGAGTTAATGAGGCTTTTCAGTAGAATGCTGTTTCCCTTAGTGGTTTTAAAATTTATGGATCAAATAAGCAACTGTGAGTTTTCAGCAGTTTTTCAGATCTTTGGAAGTTGCCTCAAAAGCCTGATCCAAGGAAAATGAGGCCATTTATCTTTCCAGGGGTCTCCATGCCCTCTCAACACCTATGTGTTAATGGGATAAGTAAGAGTGGATTTCACTTCTTGAAACCTGTAGGCTATCAGATAGAGGGAGAAGAAGTGGAAACGTTGCCACTTCCTCTGTCTACCAGGTTTTATTATGGAAAAGACTCTTGCCAGATAATTGGGTTTAATTTGTAACAGAAGGGATGGTTTGTATTGTAAACAAGAAAGTTCTTTGAAGATAAATCTTGTCAGTAGCTGCTGGAAAAGCCTTGATTTTTTTTTCAAATGGCCTGGAGTGGAAGAGTGTTTTACACACCCCCACCCCTTCTTCCTTTTTGCTAGACTACAAAGTGTTAGTGAGGCTAGAAGGTGATAATTAGTAGTCTTCACCTGATCCCTTTTATTGCACACTGGCTAATTAAAATGCAGAAAAACTTTCACTTTTTCCCCCACTAAAGGAAACCTTTTCTTGACATCTGCCATTCTGACTTTTTACCCTCCGTCTACCACCCTGTTTGTTTTATTGATTATTTCTTTATACAATTAAGAAGAACTTTAATATGCTT
Organism: Chrysochloris asiatica; assembly: GCF_000296735.1. Classification (NCBI taxonomy): domain Eukaryota; kingdom Metazoa; phylum Chordata; class Mammalia; order Afrosoricida; family Chrysochloridae; genus Chrysochloris; species Chrysochloris asiatica. The sequence continues at coordinate 7,155,177 of NW_006408533.1, read as the reverse complement.
CTTTGTAACTCCTAAGTATTGAGAATGTGTTCCACTTATAAATATAAGGTAGTTGTTGTTAAGTGCTTTTGAGTTGATTCCCACTCATAGTGACCCTGTATAGGGTTTCCAAGGAGCGACTGATGAGTTTGAACCGCTGATCTTGTGATTCAAACCAACATTGAGGTCCAGTGCTACAGGACCATGTCAGGACTTCAAATATAAGATATACACCAGTATTTATTAGCACTATGTTGTTGTTAAGTGCCATCGAGTCGATTCCGACCCATAGTGACCCTGTATTGGGTTCCCAAGGAGCAGATGGTGAGCTTGAACCACCAACCTTGCAGTTCAGACAACTTTGCAGTCTGACGCTTTAGCCCACAGCACCACACCAGGATTCCGAGTATCAGCGTTATGTTGTTGTGTTGTTGTTGTTTTTGTTGTTATGTGCCATAGAGTTGGTTCCGACTCATAGCGACCTTGTACAGGGTTTCTGAGACTATAAATCTTTACGGGAGCAGAAAGCCTCCTCTTTCTCCCACGGAACAGCTGGTAGTTTCGAACTGCTGACCGATTCGTAACCACTATGCTACCAGAGCTCTATAGCATATATATTTTACTCTGGCTAAGTCATTTATTCAGATCTTTCTGTCTTTTCTTTATTGGGCTGTTTTTATTATTCAGCACCATGTCATTTGGGACTGAAAGGTCAACAGTTCAAATCACCAGCCTCTCCTTGGAAACCCTATACAAGGTGACTATGAGTTAGAAATGATTTGGTGGCACTTAACAGATTTTAAATAGACTCTGGTAAAGGTGTTCCTATGGTCTCCTGTATTGTAAATTTGGTTCAACATTTTTATATTACTATGTGTAATATTCTTTCACACTTATCTTGTCCTCACACCAAGGGCTATTTTTTAACATTTTATATGCAATGTCTTTAGGTATTGGGTATGGAGTGTCTTAAGTCTCAGATTTTTTGTTGTATTATCTTGCTTCAGATATTTTTTCATAAAGAAAAGAGACAGGTTGGATCAATGAAAGATGAACTTAAGCACTAGACTGCTAAATGAAAGGTCAAACCCACCAGCTGCTCCTTGGAAACCCTGTATGGGGTCATTGTGAGTCAGAACCGACTTGGTGGTACTTAACAATGGTTCTAGCTGTTTTTCTGAAAAATCATGATAGGACTACAATAGTGTATTCTAGTTTTGACTGATTTGAATAATCAAATTTCAGCTCTCCTGCTTTCAAGTTTTACATGATTTTATAAAATATTTGTCATAGAACTAATAATAATGCATATTTGCGCTTTTGTTTTCCTAGTCATGCCATGTTGGGTTGCCTCTGTATGTAATTTTGATTTTTATGTTTCTATTTAAATTAATTTTAGCTATTATTTGTGTAGTTACAGAAGTTACAAAATCATAAATACATAGTATAATTAGAGATGCTGAATCAAAACAATAAATCTCTTTATAGACTTGCATTTACTTTAAAAAATACTAATATTCATTATATGAGGGAGCACAGTGGCTCCATACAATAAGCACTGGGTTGTGAATTCACTGGTTCAAGCCCTCTAGCCATTCAACAGGAGAATAATGAGACTTTCTGCTCGTGTGAAGATTTAAAGCCTCAGATAGCCCTATACAAGGTTGCTGTGGGTCGGAACCAACTTGACAGCAGTTATTGATGACAAATGTGTTTTATGTGGTGTATTTACTACCATGTGATAAAAGAGTTTTAAAAGAATGATGTTTCTGTAAGCCAGAAGCAAGAGTCTTTTAAATGGGATGTGCTCTGAAACTCAGAAATCGTAGACTAGTAACTCATCTTGCGTTAACTAGTTAACTCATCTTCCTTCAGCTTGCGTGATTTTCTTTTTTAGTCATATCTCAAAATTTGTAACTGCAGTGAGTATTCTTTTAGGATATTTTTTCTCTTTCTTTAGATAAAAAATACGTTCCAACCATCCACCTGAAAGGGGAAAAAAGGAAAAAACTAAACAAAACAGAATCCCCTAGTACGTTGATAGCCTGTGTTTGTTAATGGTGACTGACTCACCAGGAAATTGAAAATTTTCAAGAATCTCGCATTTAGAATCTCAAACAGAGACTTGTGAATAAGCCTTGTGAGTGAAGTAATATAAGGATGTTCTTAAAGAAAATGCAATTTATTCATTTCTCATATATTACCATTTCTAGTTACAGCTTTTGTGGTAAGTCTACAATCAACTAATTAATTGGGTAGAAAGGTTTGCTTCTGGTTAATTAAGTCATGTAGGGATTAACCATAAACCCCTCTTAGTTCCATTCTTATTTTTAACTATCTTTATAAAATATGTTTGGACACTTTGGCTGTTATAATGCCATTAATGAGTGTGTTTTAAGTGCTGTCAAGTCGGTTCCAACTCATTGTATAGGGTTTCCAAGGAGTAGCCGGTGGGTTTGAGCTGCCAATCTTGTGATTAGCAGTCCTGTGCTTATCTGTTGTTGTTGTTGTCAAGTGCCGTCGAGTCGGTTCCGACCCATAGCGAACAGCACAAAATGACCTAGTTGGATATTTTTCTGAATTTGATTTTCATTTTAGAGCTCTAGCCAGGCCCCAGAAGCTAGAGGAATGGGAGTATAAATTTGTTCTGTTGGGAATTTGAACTTTTCTTCTAAGGTTGGAGTGAAAAAATCTTTTTAAAAAATTTAAATGCAAGTAATTGATGGGTTCTGTGTAATAGAGACTTTACTATATCTCCTTTTTTGGAAAGCATGTTTTGCAAATGATGGGAGGAGTTTGGAAGCATCCCAGAGCATGCGAAAATTCATACTTAATAATTTGCTTCATTCAGATTTATTTTGATTGGCATGCTATTCCTGTGTTGTATTCTGAAATATCCAAAATCACAACGTCTTGATAGAGTCTGCTCTATTTTTGAATTGTTTTAAATAGTAACTTTAAAATTTGCATTAATTGAAAGGTACCTTGTCATAACATTTGCTTTGTGTCATGAAAGGTTATCTATATTTGGAAGTAACATTTTGGTAAAAGAGAAGATTATGGAATATTTATGAACTTTTTCTCTCACAGATTCATAGGTTATTAGAACAGGATGAAACTTTAGAGCTTTTCAACCACAACTTTCTCAATTTACAGTTGAAGGAAATGAGGTCCCAAGAGATTAAATGACTTGCCCAAGGACATACAGTTAAATACTGCGGGAGCAACTGTAAACCAGGACACCTGGATCTACTTTAGTGTTGTGACCGTGAAATATTTTCTTGAGAAAATAGAAAATTATGGTGTACAAATGGAAGGGAGTGAATTTTGATTCTCTGCCTCCCATCATTTAATTATGATGAATTCGTTTTTGCATCTATATATGTTTTGAAAGTCAGATCCCTTTAAAAAAATATTATGCATTGAGTGAGGGTTTATAAGGCAGATCATCAGTGTTACAATTCAACAAATAATTGCAATGATTTCAGTCCCCTCCATGTACCATCCATTAACAATTTTTACCTCTGTCCCCACCACCATTTTTTATGTACACATACCACACTGAGACTATATATTCATTTAATTGTCCAAAGGGCGCCTTTTGCAAGCCAGCAGGCACATGGTCTTTCTCAGCCCATGGGTCTTTAGTTCTAAGCTGCTCTACGTCTATGCCATCTCCTCGGCCACCATTACTGTTGTAAACGATTTTCTAGTTAGGCTCTCATGCTGTACTCATGTTCTTTCCTCTTGATGGTCCTAGGGTCCTCTGTTCCTGAATTGACAGATTAACAACCAGCCCCCCCCCCCTTTTAGTTACATCTCTTCTACATTTACAGTTGTGACAATCTCCATTAGTCCTGATAACAGTTACTCACAATGAATCATAAAATCCTATTCCCATTATCCCCCACCCCCTTTCACAAGACCATCTGGACAAGTGGAAAACAATTCTGTGAGGATTCTGTCATATCCCCCTTGTTCTGACACTAAGCACCCTCATTAAAGCTTATAATCCAGTCACTTTGTGCTTTCATAGCCCCCCATTTTTGATAGCCAAAGTCTAAGTTGCCCATCCCTATCAACTCAGTGCACTGAGGAAACAACTTTGATACTTGATATGAAGAATCTTTCCCTCTCCGTTGTAATTTTGGGCAACTAAATCCATATGCAAAGGTCAGGTTCATCAAATTGTAGCAATTCTCCTTATATCAAACTTCTTTATTCATGTGATAGAGTTCTGGTCAGCAAGCCATCCAAGCTAGGTCAAATGGATACTATCTGCAGGTTTGGGAGTTCTCGCACGGTTCCCACTACTTCAGACCAGCTAGCTGCTTCACTCTCAACTGGCTAGATCAGTGTACTTGGGCTCGAGAGGTTCACACATCTCCCTGAACTTCAAACTAGACTACCCTTCCTCTTCTTTCTCTCATCTCGAGGTTATTGGGCATCTATGGAACATGGTCAAACTCAGCCTGTGTCTTCATTGCTGCATTTCCCCCACTTTCACTCACGTTGACCCGGGCAGTCACCAGCGAGTATATAAGACTATTCATGTGTTTGCTTTGAGTTTGTGTGTTATCCTAATGGGCTGACTTTTCTTGCCTTGATGGTTCCAAGGCAAACAGCTTGTTTGATGTTACCACAGCCAAACAGTCTGCCCCACCCCACCCCATTCTAAAAAAGTATCTTCTGTCCTTCTGACTGTTCTAGGTTGGTCTGCATGCCTTTTCACTTGGGACTGTCCCACCTCAGAAGGTAGGTTCTGGGTGGAGTTCAGGATTCCATCTAAGCTCCGTACTCCAAAAATTTAACAAGAAGCTATTTTTCCTTGACAAATTCTAGTACCCTTTTAACTAATCCAGTCAATTAATAGGCTGAAAATGAGTTTATAAGCTTTCTGTAATCATATTTCCCAGTATTCCTTTCTATCCTACTCAAATGTTCATATTACAGTAGTAAGCAGGGGGAACCAGTATCCACAAAATCGTGAAGCACCTTAGCATTATTTCTCCTCCTTTACCCATTCAGATAGTCAGATGCTTTATGTTTAACCCATTGATGTATATTTAATTCTGTTTGTGAATTAATCACAAGGATGCGGATAGATGCACTTCTTAGGATTCATTTTTGGGATGATTGCTGTATAATAAGTCCTTTATAATACTGTTATGATTGTTGTTAGGTGCCCTTGAGTCCATTTTTGACAAGAATAAGGACACTGAATAAAAAAAACAATTAGTCTTCATCCTTGGATTGCATCGTGTGTTTATTTGAAGAATGATGAGAAGTAAATATTTTATATTTTGTTACCACTGATTTAAAGATAGTTATAATCTCAATGGCATATAACTACATTTTATGATGTGTATAAATGCATGTGCCTTTTAAATCAAATTTGTTTTAGAAATCTTTTTAGAAGTAAAGGCTTTGGGAGCCTTTTAATGAATATCTATAGTAAATATTTTCATAGTTATAACATTTGGTATGAAACTCACAGAGACTCTGGATGACATTGATTACAGTATTCATTGTAAACCTGTTTTCAGAACGGTAATGAGTAACATAACTAACAGGAATTAACAGAGCTTGTTTTGCTTGGAGAGGCAGGCAGGAAGAAGTTACAGCCAATTGATACCAAGAAGAGGAATGTCATTGGCCACAGCTGGCAGAGTTTTCTAGAAAAGTGCTGTTGCAGCTTCTCCTCAGCCATTGGTTTTCATAGTGTACAGGTCATTTTTATATCATAGACACACAAATTTATTAAAAACTGCATTTAGCAACTTGCTGACCTTTTTGTTATATACCCAGCCAACTCTTCAAGTCTGTTCTTGCTTCATGGAGACCCCATATGTGTCAGTGTAAAACTGCAATCCTGGGGTGGGGAACATCCAGCCTGGGAACTGTATGTTGTTGTTGTTGTTGTTAAGGACCTGGAGTCGGTTCCGACTCACAGTGGCCCTGCACAGGGTTTTCGAGGCTGTAAATCTTTACGGGAGCAGAAAGCCTCATTTTTCTCCCGCAGAATGGATGGTAGTTTCGAACTGCCAACCTTACTGTTAGCAGCCTGATTTGTAACCACTACGCTACCGAAGCTCCTGGGAACTGTATGTTGTTGTTGTGAAGTGCTGTTCCGACCCATACTGACCCTGTATGTGCTTTCCAAGGAGCAGCTGGTGAGCTTGAACCGTCGACCTTGCAGTTCAAACGGCTTTGCAGTCTGGTGCATTAACCCACAGCGCCACACCAGGACTCCGTATAGGACCCACAAAATCATTTGATCTAATCCTGCCAAGGCAACCAGAGTTCCAGCATTCACATTTATTGTTGTTAAATGCTGTCAAGTCAGTTTTGATCCATAGTGACTCTGTATAGGGTTTCCAAGGAGCAACTGGTGAGCTTGAATGGCCAGTCTTGAGGTTCACACTGACTTCATGTTCTAGTGCAGTAACCCATAGCAGCTATGTGTGAGTTAATATTGTTGTTGTTGTTAAATGCAGTCGAGTTGGTTCTGACCCATAGTGACCCTGGATAGGCTTTCCGAGGCTAGAAATCTTTATGGGAGCATAGCATGCTGAAATTTAAGTTTGTCATTTTGTATGGCCTGCAAATAATGTTACAAATTTTGGCAGAACAAAGGTTCTCCACCCTGCTATACTTCATAGGGATTTCAATGGATAGCTTTTTGCAAATAGATTGCCAGTCCATTCTTCTCAGGCAACCTGTAACGTTTCAGTTAGTGTTTTTGAAAACCAGGAATTCCTTTGGTGTATATAAGTATATGATGGTGTTGTTGTAAAATGCTTTCAAGTCAGTCCCAAATCATAGCAACCCTGTTTGGGGTTTGTGAGGCTGTAATCTTTAAGGGAGCAGAAAGACTCATCTTTCTCCTTTGGAGTGGCTGCTGGATTCAAACTGCTGACTTTAGGGCTTATCCTATACAGAGCTACAGTGCTCCTCAACTATGTTAAGTGCCATGGAGTCGGGTTCTGACTCATAGTGAACTTGTATGCAGTTTCCAAGGCTTTAAATCTTTGTGGGAGCAAAAAGCCTCATCTTTCTCCTGTGGAACAGCTGGTGGACTCCAACCATGGACCTTGTGGTTGACAATGCAGTGCTTATTGTATGGAGCCCCCATGCTCCAGGTGTATGATAATAAAGGTTTATTAATTGAACTTATGACACTTATATCATTTATTTATTTCTTTGCTTGCTATTTATTAAGTAACCTACCTACTATTAATAACCAGGTAATCTTTATATGCAAGTACCTGAACTTCTGGTGTGGCACTGTGGGTTAATGCACTGGATTGCAAAGTCATTTTGAAATGCAAGGTCGGTGGTTCAAGCTCACCAGCTGCTGCTTGGAAGCCTTATACAGGGTCGCTGTGGGTCACAACTGACTTGACGGCACTTAACAACAACAACAAATGTAGGATAAACACTGGAATGCTAACCATAAGGCTGACAATTCAAACCCACCTACTTCAAGAGAGAAAGATGAGGATTTCTGCTCTTATAAAGATTTATAAAGAATGACAATTTGAAGAGGAATGGTGTTGCATTCATCGTCAAAAAGAATATACCCAGATTAGTCATGAGGTACAACGCTGTCTGTGATAGGATAATATCCTCTGGTAGCGTAGTGGTTACGAATCGG
>NW_006408533.1:7141520-7143821 GCF_000296735.1 Chrysochloris asiatica | reverse complement strand
TTGAAATTAAACTCATGAGTTCCTACTTCATGGGAAGCACAATCATTTCCCTTAAAGGTAGAAACCACTTGTTTTTGCTCTCCTTTCTCATTGAAAAAGTAGAGCACAGACCAGTTTTATAGTAGAGGTGTTTTCAATGATAATAAGGTGCCTTATTTGTGGGTATTCATTTATTTCCAGATGGCTAAGAACTCTGGTAGCGCTGCAGGATAACACTGGACTGCAAGGTCGATTTGAACTGCAAGGTTGGCAGTTCAAACCCACCAGTTGCTCCTCAGGAACCCTATACAGGGTCGCTATGAGTTGGAGCCAATGCAACTGAATATAACAACAACAATGGGCCCTGGTGTCGCGTGCTATAGCATAAGCATTGTGCTGGTAACTGTAAGGTCAGCGGCACAAGCCCACCAACTGCTCTTGGAAACTCTTTACAGAGTTGTTATGAGTCAGAACCAACTCAATGCCACACAACAGCATCATGGGAACTTGAAAAAGAGGTAGACTCACCATGAGATGGATTGACACAGTAGTTGCAACAGTGGGCTCAAGCACAGCAACTGCTGTGAGGATGTGCAGGCCTGGGAAGTATTGTGTTCTGTTACTGGCCACATTTCTATTAGGAGTCAGAGCTGACTCAAAGGTGGCTAACAAAAGTGGGAACTTGAAAGATGGTACACCGTCAACTGGGATCTAGCCACATGCTTTAGCTTCTCTCCCTGTACGCATATTGCTTCTGCTTTCTTGAGCAGTTTGAGAAATGTGGAGAGATGCAGGTGGAAATGAAAGGAGTGATAAAAACTGAAAAAGTGCGTGAGTGGCTACATGTGGCGTGTGGTAGAACATTCATTATGACCAAAGTAGGGAGGGCGTCTTTGTAGGATGAAGTCCTTTTTTTTTTCTTTTTTTAAAAAAAAACTTTCGTGTATTTGGAATGTTTCTAAAGCAGTCAAGGAAATTAGAAACCTTTTCATGCCTGGAGCAGATTTTTGTAATGTATTGTGGGCCTCAAACTATACAATACAGTTTCCTGGATTCCAGAAAAGTTTATTCTTAAACTTCAATCCTTTCTTTTTTTAAAAAAATTCTGAATGCCTAAGAACTGCTATTTCAGGCAAATAACATTTTACTCAAATTTACTTGCACATAGGTATTAAATGAGCTTGGCGAGATTAAATTCCCAAATGTGTTATGGTGTATTTGTTTATAAATCACAGGTGTGGTTACAGTCAAGTCTCCAGGTGGCTTTTGGAGGAATATAAGTTAATAGGTTCCTGCTAAAGAAATGCATGCAGGTGCAGATGAATTTGAAAGGCAGAAAAAATCACCACTAACTTCATTACATTAGATGAAAATTAAGTTGTATTTAGTCAGGAGGGGCATATAAATAGCTACAGGGGTCATATGACATTGCTGGAGAGGTTGAGCTTATGTGTGCAGTTTAAACTTGTGAGACATGGGGCACTCTGAAATAGTCTTGAATAAAAGTTTGGAGGCTTAAAAGATTTAATGGGAGGCAAAATGTTAAGACTTTCTAGATACAATGTGACTAGAAAGTTATGAAAACCATTAACACCAATTCTATATGCTGTGGGCTTTACTGCAGTATCCTGAAAGTGTGAGGTCATATATGAAGTGATACAGATGATAAAACCAGTTGTCATCACATCGATTCCAATTCTTGGTGACCTTGTGGATCTGTAGAACTATGCTTGTTCCATAGAATTTTCCAGTGGCTGTGATATTTCTGAAATAAATGTCCAGGTCTTTTCTTGGGGTGCTTCTGGGGGGATTTGAACTGTCAACCTTTCAGTTAGTAGCTTAGTGCTTAACTGTGTGTGTCATGCAAAGACTCCTTACAAGTAATAATATACTAATAATTGTTAAGAAATTATCCAGAGTGTTTACCTTTTAAAAGTATAGGTTTGTGTGAACTCTAGTTTACCACTCTTTAATGATATTGCAAGGTCAGCAGTTCAACACTCCCAACAGCTTCTTGGGAGAAACGTGAGGCTTTCTGCTCCAGTAAAGATATACAGCTTCAGAAGCCCTTCATAGGGTAGTTAGGAGTCGGAAGTGACTCCATGACACACGACCAGCACAACCGCCTCCTCTTTACTGTGTTAATCACTCACCTAATTTCAGATCTGCTTGCTCAGTGTAACAGAAAGCAGTAAAGTTTTTGGAACTGCTTGGAGTGAGTTGTCCTTTCAAATTTACAATAACAGCTATGTTGTAGTTGTTGTTAGGTGCCATCAAGTTGGTACCGACTCACAGCAACCTTATGCACAGCAGAATGAAACA
>NW_006408533.1:7129291-7140600 GCF_000296735.1 Chrysochloris asiatica | reverse complement strand
TTCTGGAATATTCATACTTCGCAATGTTGTCCATAGCTGTCATGATCCACACAATTGAAAGCCTTTGCGTAGTCAATAGAGTACAGGTAAATATCTTTTCTGATAGTCTCTGCTTTCATCTAAGATCCATCGGACATCAGCAATGATATCTTTCGTTCCACGGCCTCTTGTGAATCCCGCTTGAACCTCTGGAAGTACCCTGTCAATGTATGCTTGCAGCTATTTCTGTATTTCCTTTAGTAAAACTTTACTTGCATGGGATATCAAAGATATTGTCCCATGATGTAATAATTATAGATTCCTTTATTGTCAACAAAATAATTTTTGGATTTTATTAGAGAGTTCCTAAGTCTAAGAAAATATGAATATGTGTGTATTAATGACCTTGCATTGTCTCATGGCGGAGCAATTTGCCAAGCTAGACCCACGACTTCAGATAAATTGTAGCATGTATCAGTTTTGAAGAAGCTCGTGACTCCTGGGGCTTGCTCATACCTACCACACTACTGCACAGTGATATATTAACCAAAGTTAAATAATCATACATTCCCATATAGTAGATTTGGAAATACTTTGAATTTACTGGTCAAAAGCCATAATTTCACTTATTTGTTTAAAATGTGTTTGATCTGTAAATTTGACAGATGGACCAATCTGAAGGTTTATTCATACTTCTGTATGGACTCAAAGATAACTCAAAAGAGAGCTGATTTTTTTTCTCTGACATTGCATATCTTTAAGTTATTATTTGCTTCTTTTTATCAGATGGTTACTACTGTTAGTTGCCCTGGAGTAGTTTCCATCATGGCAGCTCCATGTCTCTACCTTGTCATTTTTTAAAGTAGAATGGCTCCATAGATCTTTCAAGGCTGTGTGACCTTTGGGAAACAGATCAAGAGCCTCTGACTGGGTTTGAATGGCCAACCTGTCAGTTGGTCGCCCAGTATTTAACTCTTAGAGCCACCCATGGACTACCACCTAAGTGCGATTTCATTGTTATTACTTCTCTTCACACGAACTCATAATTGGTTTCATTGTTAGCCCTTATCAAACTTCTTTTTAGTGACTTCTTTATTTTTACTGTGCAGATAATAACAGTTTAGATTCTAAGTTAAATGAAAGTGTTCAATGAAATCCTAACTTGATAACTTATTAGCATGACTACAGATGTGAAAATGGGTACAGCATCAATATTTTGGTAATGCACAGTATATTCTATAAATAATTTGAATCTGTTTTCTATTAGCCTGTTATTTTGACCAGCAAATTGTGAATATCTCTTGATGGGCATTTTGTTTTTCTTTTAGTTCCTAGAAAACAGTACTGCTAATATTTAAGGGGTAGGACTAATGTCAAATAACTCTCCAAATTACAAAGCATTCACTGATATTAGGTGTTCCTGAGAATAGAAGCACTGATATTTTTAGCAACTTCATTAGAAATAGTTTTTTATTTTCCTCATTCATCAAAAAGTTAATGCATACTAGCTGTAGAAAATTATGATATATAATGTATGTTAGTTTTTAAAACAAGCAAAGTATGACAGCCTCACCTTGGAACATCTGATGAGAAAAATGAATAAAGTATATGTGTAACAGATATTCTTATTCATGGATTAATTGCATCCATCCTATTCTCTCCTATTTGTCTGAGCATGGTTTTTAATTTTTCTAAACTTGAATTGTTTAAAAAAAAAAACTTAAAGTTTTCTTAATGGTATATTTTGACTATTTTTCTGAGTTACTAAATACTCCTCTGTATCATTTTGATGTTGAATGTGTAGCAATATAGTGTGTTGTTGTTGGGTGCCATCAAGTTAGTTCCAGCTCATAGTGACCCTAGTCACAGCAGAATAAAACACTACTCAATTGTCACAATTGTTACAGTGGAGTCCACTGCTGCTTCAATCTCATCGGAGGTCTTTATTCTTTTCACTCACCTTCAACTTTACCGAACGTGATGTCCTTCTCAATAGTCCGGTCCCTCCTGATAACATGTGCATAATTATGTGAGATAAAATATTGCCATCCTGGCCTCTAGGGAGCATTCTGTCTGCACTTCTTCCAAGACAGCTTTGTTTGTTATTCTGGCAGTCCCTGGTACTTTCAATATTCTTCTTCTGGACTATAACTCGAATGCTTCAATTCTCTTCTACTGTCTTCCTTATTCATTGTCAAATGTTCACATGCATATTGAAAATGACATGACTTAGATCAGGTACATCTTAGTCCTCAAACTGGTATCTTTGCTCTTGAACACTTTATAGAGGTTTTGTGTAGAAGATTTGCCTAGTGCAATATGTCCTTTGATTTCTGGACTGTTGATTCCATAAGTGCTGGTTGTGGATCCAAGCAAAGTGAAGTCTTTTGACAACGTCGGTCTTTTCTCCATTTATCATGATGTTATTTATGGTTCCAGTTGTGAGGATTTTTGTTTTCTTTACATTGTGGTGGAATCTATACTGAATACTTATATCTTTGTAAGTCTTTATAGTCTTATATCTTTATCAGTAAATATTTTAAGTCCTCTTCACTTTCAGCAAGCAAGGTTGTATCATTTGGATAGCTCCTGTTGTTAATGAGTCTTCCTCCAATACTGTTGCCATGTTGTTCTTCATATAATCTGGTTTCTCCGATACTTGGTCAGCGTATAGATTGAATAAGTGTGGTGAAAGAATACAACCATGGCACACACCTTTCCTGATTTTAAACCATTCAGTATTCCCTTGTCGTGTTCAAATGACTGCCTCTGGGTCAATGAAACAATGTGCTATTAGTGCATTAGTAAAAGTTGTGTTGTAGAATATTTATTATGCCTCCAACTGTTTGCTATATGTACATTTACTTGCTCAACATCCTTGCAGCTAGTATTTGTCACATCCATGATTATTTCCTTAGGATACATTTTCTGTAAATGAAATTTTTAAGACACAGGGTATATAAATGAAGACTTCTGCTGTTTGCAGGTTCTTTTGTGATCTCTTGAATATACGTTCTATTCCTTCCTGTATAAAAGGAAATTAACAAAAATATGCATTTTTTAGATTCAAGCTTGGAGAACTTACAAGGATATGAAAAAATATAAAAGCTATTTTCATCTCTTATATGAGCGGCCATTTCCAGTTCATTGGTTCTAATACATTTCAGTTACTGTGCAGTGTACTTACATATGGAGAGAATTGCAGATTAGATATGTATGTGCCTGTAGGTAATGTTAAGGCTTTGTAGTTAATCCTCCTATCTTTAAAGATAAGGTCAGAGACAGATTGTGTTATAGACTTCAAGTTTTTTGTTGTAAATTGAGTAAAAGTTTACAGGGAAAATCATCAGTTTTACATTCAACAAATCATATTTTGTTTCATTGTAATGATTACAATTCCCTCCATATGCTACCAAGTTAACAGTATTTACCTTTATTCCTTTTTTGTTGGATGTACACATACCAATATATATTCATGTAGTTGTCCAAACGGCACATTTTCCAAGCCAGTCTCTTGGCTGCAGGTACACAGCCTTTCTCAGTCCACAGACCTATAGACCTCAGCTGCTCTATCTCTGTGCCATCGCCTCTGCCACTTCTCGCTGCTTTTCTGATTAGGATCCCGCGCTCCACTCATGCTCTTACCTCTTGATGGTCCTGGAGTCTTCTATTGCTGAAATGAAAGATTAACTACCCCCCTTATAGTTTTCACATCTTCTACATTTACAGTTCTGAGAGTCACAATTCGTCCTGATAACAATTACTCAGAATTGAATCCTAAAATCCTATCCCACCTGCCCCATCCCCTTTTACCAGACCCATGTGGAAAAAAGAAGAAAACTAACTATTCAGTGGGGATTTCTACCTTATCCACCTTGTTCTGAAAATAAGCACACTCATAAAAACTTGTAAGCCAGCCACTTTGTACTTTTATAGCCCCCCATTTTGATAGCCAATGTCTAAGTTGCCCATCCCTAATAAACCCCGTGCACTGAGGATGGTTGCTTGATCCTTGGTATGAAGAATCTTTCCCTTTGGGTTGGAATTGTGTGTGGCACTGTGGGGTAAAGTGTTGAACTGCAAAGTCAGTTTGAACTGCAAGGTCAGAGGCTCAATCTCACCAGCTGCTTTTAGGAGACTCTATACAGGGTTGCTATGGGTCAGAACCAATTTGATGGCATTTAACAACAACAATTCATCCATAGGCAAAGGTCCACTCTATCAAGTTGTAGCAATTTACGCTTGTTCCCTGTGTCAAAATTCTTGGTCTTCATCTGGTCGAATTCTGGTCTGGTAGCCATCTAAGCTGGTCAAATGGGCACTATCTTCAAGTTTGAGAGTTCTCCCGTGCCTTCCGCCATGGAAGACTCCCCTGGCCGCTTCACTTTCAACTCTAGTCCTTTTTTTTTTTTTTTTTTCAAGTTTGAGAGTTCTCCCGTGCCTTCCGCCATGGAAGACTCCCCTGGCCGCTTCACTTTCAACTCTAGTCCTTTTTTTTTTTTTAAATAAAACTACCTAGCTTTTTTTCCTTTTGTATATTTTAAACATAGGTTTAGAGGAGTTTACAAACTATCCCTGTCCATTTCCAGCCCCTCATTGTTTTTCGATTTTCCCCCTGATATTTTTCGATATCGTTTTAGATATCTAACTTCATAAAACAAGAATCACCCCAGATCCAGAAGTGAAGAAGGAATGCCACCCCTTCCCCTACAGCCGTCAAGAGCTGGTTTCTATAAGCGTTCCGCAATATGGCAGATTGCAATTAATGCCTCCGGGCATCTAAACAGTGCTTTGGAAATACAGGGGACGAAGGAGATAGGGCTTTCTGCTTTGAGAATTGGGCAGGTGGAAAAGAAACGTGTGCTAGACATGGAAAGAAAGGTGACTTGTGTTCTCGGGAAGAATTGACTCATTCTACAAATTTGCATATAGCAGCTACATTTGCCATTTTGCATATGATCTTTCTCAAGAAGGGAGCACATCTAGCTTGTCATTTCTTAAGCATTGCTGCTGCAGGAGAGCAAATGTTGATTCATGCTTCATTTTTATTTGCAAAGTACTTGTGGCATTTAATATTGTGTGTATTTTTTATGACTTTTTCTTGATTTGTTTCTGCATTGCCTTTGTGATTATGGAGTACTGATATATAATATTGATATGTAATAATTGTTGTTGGTGTTTGTTGTTATGTGCCGTGGAGTCATTTCCGACTCATAGTGATCCTGCACAGGGTTTCCGAGGCTGTAAATCTTTATGGGAGCAGAAAGCCTCATCTTTCTCCCGCTGGAGCATCTGGTAGTTTTGAACTGCTGACCCAGAGGTTAACAGACCAATTCGTAACCACTATGCTAGCAGAGCGCCTTATATAATAATTAGACTGAGTTAATACGTATTGTTCTTCTTGTTGTTACGTGCCATCGAGTCGGTACCGACTCATAGCAACCTTATATATACACAGCAGAACGAAACACTGCCGGATCCGGGCCAACCTCACTACTGTTGCCATGTCTGAGTCAATCGATGCTGCCACTTGGCCAGTCCATCTCACTGGCGTTCTTCCTCTTTTTATCTGACCCTCCACCTTATCAAACATGATATCCTTCTCCAGCGACTGGTCCCTCCTGACAATATGTCCGAAATATGAGAGACGAAGTTTGGCCATCTTGGCCTCCAAGGAACACTGTCTGCACTTCTTCCAAAACGGATCTATTGGTTCTTTTGGCAGCCCATGGCACTTTCAGTATTCTCCTCCAACACCATAACTCAAAGGCATCAGTTTCCTATGGTCTTCCTTACTTACTGTCCAGCTTTCAGATGCCTATGAGGTTATTGAAAATATCATGGCTTGCTTGGGTCTGGTGCATCTTAGTCCTCAAGCTAACATCTTTGCTCTTCAACACTTTGAAAAGTAATACCTATTATTTTGTTGAAATTCTCCCCTAATTTGATAAATATGAATTTTCTGCGTTTTTTAGTTGTTTAAGATAATGCTGAATAAACAGTAAATTCTTAAATCCTTGTGTGTGTGTGGAGGGGTTTTAAAGATTCCTTTCTTTTCTTTTTAAGCATATTATTCCTAGGAAAGGAATTACTTGGAACCACTTTATATCCCTTTGTTGTGTATTTTCATATTCCTTTTGAAAAATGGGATGCTGAAGCTGGTTTAAACCACAAGGTTGATGCTTCAAGCTCACCAGTTGCTCCTTGGAAACCGTATACAGGGTCACTATGGGTTGGAACCGACTCAACGGCACTTAAAAAAAACAAAAACAACAATTAATAGTATTTTCTCCAATAGCAATTCTACCATTGTGTTATGTGTACATTATTATGCTTTAAAATCTGCTTTCCTAGAAGCCATATATGTTATTTTAAATGTATATGCCTTTGATTACTATCAAGAATCATTTTTTTAAATAAATAGTATTTATTTGGAGTTTTGTCTGATCTAAAATATTTTTTTATAATTTTTGTCCAGACTGTGATGCTGTGGGTTAATGCATTGGGCTGCAAGTTCGGTTTGAACTGCAGGGTCGGTAGTTCAAGCTCACCAGCCAGTCTTTGAAAACCCTGTATAGGATTTCTGTGGGTTAGCGTCAACTTGAAAGCATTTTAACAACAACTTGCCTAGTATTTTCTCTGCTGCACTTAAGGCCATTCTAGTACTTTTCAGTTTTTCCAAGTTACATATCTTTTTATGTCTGTAAAATTTATAATCTGTAATGTGTTCCTTTACCCATGAGAATAACATTTCATGCTATTGGCGTCTCAGTTGGCCCAGGCACTAAAATAAAGGAATGGAATGTTTGAATCCCCCCCTCAGAATGACCTATAAAAGAAGCAGGGGTAGTACACAAATAGTTTATTTTCTGACATTGAAATGCAAGCGGCTTTATATATTTTTAAATATAAAGGGTTTTATATTTATCATATAAAACCTATTATGTCTCTTACTAATCCATTCACTTCTGTGTTGTTTTTGGATCTCGTATGTATATATTCTTCACTGTGGAACTTAATCACAGTAGATTGTAATTAATTTTGTTTATTACATGCCTGTCTCCCCTGCTCCTTGGGTGCTTCCTGAAGCAAGAGAACCCATAGTCATAGTGTTCTTTTTTAAAAAAAATTAATTCCTCCTGCCTTACACACAGCAGTCACTCCTAAGCATGGTCTCTCATTTGGCAGGCATTTATTGGCTGTCTGGGTGGGCGCTGTGTTTGCCTACATTGGGCATGGAGTATGTGGAACATATGAAATGATAAAGCTCTGATTCCTGAAGTCTGGCCAGACAATGTACAGGGAAGAAAAACCTGAATTGCTAGATAATTGGCAAAGTGTGAAATATGATTTTAGAGGAGCTTTGAATGGACTTTAAGAACAACAACAAAAAATCTAGGTTGGGACACATTATGAAAGTAGTAATAATTAGAAAGTACTGGGGAAAAAAATGTTATGCCACATTAAAAGTAATTTAAAGGCAATTTTCCCAAACTTGATAAATTTCTAGTAAAGTTGGCCCGAACCAATGTGAGTCTCTACCCTCATTCATTAAAAACTTTTAAATCGTAGAAAGGTGTGGTGTATGCTTTCATTGTTAAGTGCCTTTGAGTCAGTTCCAAGTCATAACAACCCTCCTGGTATAGGGTTTTCCAGGAGCGACAGATGGATTTGAACTGCTGACCTTGCAGTTAGCAGTCCAGTGTTTATCCTACAGTGTCATGTCAGGGTTGTTGTTTTTGTTAAGTGTTGTCGAGTCAGTTCTTGCTCATAGTGACCTTGTATAGAGTTTCTGAGGAGCAACTGATAGGTTTGAACTACTGATCTTGCTGTTAGCAGTCCATTGCTTATCCTACAGTGCCAAACCAGGATATCACACCAGGATTCCACAGGAGGACTTTATGTTGATGTTAATCTGCCTCATAGAGAGTCGATTCTGCCTCGTAGAGACCATGTATAGGGTTTTCAAGCAGTGGCTGCCAACCCTATGAGTCAAACTGACCTTGCAGTCCAGTGCATGAATCCACAGCGCCACACCAGGACTACACACCAGGACTTGCTGTTAAGTGCTGTCAAGTCGGTTCTGATCCAGACCGGCCCTGTATAGAGTTTCCGTGGTGCAGCTAAGAGCTTGAACCACTGAACCACTGACTTTGTGGTTCAAACTAACTCTGCAGTCCAGGGATTTAACCCATAGAGCCACACCAGGAATAGAGCTGACTAAAACCGTAGTGCAGTACAATGGATCACTTCTATATGGCTTTGTTTTTTTTTTTGGTCATAGTCTTGAAAGTTAATACAAATCTGAAACATTTACGGAAGGGATGTCTAGTGTCAGAATTGGTAACAAAAGGTTGGAGACAGAAGGTATGTCTGACCTCTGCTCAAAGGAATCAGCCTTGGAATGATGCTGCTGGTGACCCTCTCTCCCCCTCATGAAGCTAGAAGAGGTCAGGTGCCCCTCCCACTCCATTTTTAACATTTAGAAATCATCTATTTTAATGCCTTCTGTTTACAGCTGGAGAAGCTGAATTCGAAACTAGTTGTGACCTTTCCAAGCTACCTGACTTTTTTTTTTTTTTTTTCTTTTCTTTTTCCAAAAAGAATTTATTTGAAAAAGTGGAAGGGTGTATTTCTTTATAAATTTGATGATGACTCCTGGTGTGGCAATATAGGATCAGCACTGGACCGTGAACCACAAGGTTGGCGGTTCAAACCCACTAGCTGCTCCTTGAAAACCCTTTACGGGGTCGCTATGAGTTGGAACTGACTAGACAGCACTTAACCACAACACCATATGAGCATATTTCTTTTAGAGAAGGTTGATACCAGCATCAACTAGAGTCTTGAAGGTGAGAATGAATACAAATGAGAAGCAGTACTCTAAGCATTTCTGTGGTCATTTCTACCTTGTAGCTTATGAAATGGCAAACAACTCTGTTGTCTTTACCAACCCACCCCACCCCACCCCTCTTTTTTTTTTTTTACAAGAAACATTTTGTTTTTACGGTGGTAAAATAAATATAACAAAAAGTTGCCATTGAAGTCATTTTTAAGGGTACAAGCTAGTGTTACCAATGACATGTGCCATGTTCTACAGCCATCAAGGGGCTACAAAAATTCACAGAAGTATGAAATTAAAAGATGATGGAATTTTTCCGTGAACTTTTTTTTTAATTGGCTGCTTAGTGTGACTAAATTTTACAAAATTGCTATTTACCTGAAATGCTGACTCCTCAGAGGCTGTTGCCATATGTTTACTCTACATCAAAAACCCAGCAAATAGAAGAGTAAGGATTAGGGCTAGTGCTAGTGCTAGAGTTTGATGTCCTTTTAGTGTATGTTAGGACGAAAGTTAATGTTTCGGTTGGGGGTATGTGTTAGACTAGAGCAAGGCTTGGCCTAGTTTTAGTGTTACAGTTGGTGGAGGTGGTTCCAACTCCTACCAACCCTCTATAGGTTTCCCAGAATGTAAATCTTTATGGCAGCATAAAGCCTCATCTTTCTCTTGCTGAGTAAGTGATAGATTTGACCTAGTCCTAACCGTACACTGACTTTATGATTAGTAACCCAGCTAGTAATCCACTGTGCTACCAGTGTTACAGTTAGGTTTAGTTTTAGCTATTTATTACATTTTTTCTTGAAGTCTACTTGGTATCCTCTTCATTTGGAAGTTCTGTAACTGCTCTATCGATCCCCATTTTTTACTTTGCAGTTTCTTTTTTGTTGTAAATGATTATCTCTTGTTTGCTATTTTCAAGTCTTGTCGATTTTGTTTTTTTTTAACTTTTTATTGTGAATTGAGTGAAGGTTGCTGAGATCATCAGTGTTACATACAGTCATATACTGTGTTTCATCTCAATGATTGTGATCCCCTCCAAGCAACAATAGTTGTTTCACTTTCTCCCTGTGGTTCCTATTTCCATTCCATCCACCTTCCCAGCCCTTTTCAGATTTGTCCTTAGGAAAATGTTTCCCTTTTGACTTTGGATGATTGACTTTGGATGATGGTGAGCATATTTTACTAGTGTTGTTGTTCCCTCCATATACCTATCTACTGCTTGGCTGAAAATTATGATTCAATAGTGAGTAATTGTTATTATGACTAATTGCAACTATCACAACTGTAGACGTATTATAACAAAAAGAGGGTAGTTAATCTTACAGTCCAGAAATAGTGGACCCTAGGACCATCAAGGTAGAAGAGGACAAGTGGAATGTGAGACCTTATCCAGAGAAGCTGCAACAGCAGAGATGGAGGCAGAGATGAGGACATGTAGAGAGAGAGCAGCTGAGGACTCTAGACTCATGGAAAGAGAATGGTTGTGTGCTGGCAGCCAGGAGGCAAGCTTGCAGAATGTGTCCTTTGGTTGGTTAAATTAATTATATATTCCTGAGTGTTTTAGTGTACATCCTCCCTATCCCCCACCCCCCCAAAAAACCCAAGAGGAAATAGAAGCAAATACTGTTGAATGATGATGCATGGAGGAGATTGTAATCATTGCAATGAAACGATGAGTGTAAAACCGATGTTCTACCATGTAAACTATCACTCAATTCACAATAAAAACTTAAAAAAAAAAAAAAAGTAAAAAAATCTAGTACTCAGTTAGTCAAATGTTTGTCTTAGTGTAGTATGTCTTGCTGTGCATACAAATAATTAAAGAAATCTTTCTAGATACTACCATAAAGCATCTTTAACATAATAGCACAGTAATAATAATTAATGCTTGTTGCAAAGTAGTGACTATTATTAACAACCATTGTATATGTACCTCAAACTTTTATTGTAGTAAGCTTTATGAGGGTTGTTGTTGTTCATTGTTAACTGCCTTCAAATCAGTTATGACTCATAGCGATCTTGTATAGGGTTTCCAAGGAGCAGCTGGTGGATGGTTTGCAGTCCAGTGCAGATCACACAGTGCCACACACAGGAGTTGGGACCATAAAAATATATGTGGTTGGATGTCACCCAGATGGTCATTATGCATCATGTAACTGTATATGATGACATTTTGTTTATCGTCCCATCTGTTTATGAACACTTTGGAATGTTTATATCTTTTGGCTATTACGAATAATGCTACAGTGAGTATTGGTGTACAAATATCTGTCTGAGTTTCAGCTTTCAAGGCTCTGGGGTATATACATACCTAAGACTGAAATTACTAGGTCGTCTGGTAGCGTAGTGGTTACGAATCGGGCTGCGAACCTTAAGGTCAGCGGTTCGAAACTACCAGCCGCTCCGCGGGAGAAAGATGAGGCTTTCTGCTCCCGAGTCCTGGTGTGGCACTGTGGGTTAATGTGCCAGTCTGCAAACCCGTTTGAAC
>NW_006408533.1:7101407-7129191 GCF_000296735.1 Chrysochloris asiatica | reverse complement strand
CTGTGGGTTAATGTGCCAGTCTGCAAACCCGTTTGAACTGCATGCAAGGTTGGTGGTTCAAGCTCATCAGCTGCTCCTTGGAAACCCTATACAGGGTTGCTATGGGTTGGAACCGCAACTTAACAACAACAACAATGAGTTTAATTATTTGAGGAATCACTCAACTTTTTTCTATAGCAGATGTACCAGTTTTGCATTTCTACCAGAGATAGAGGTGGTGGTTGTGCTGGTGTGCTATCCAGTCAGTTCCGACTCATTGATCCTATAGGTTGCACATCTTTAAGGGAGCAGGAAGCCTCATCTGTCTCTTACCAGTAGATTTAAACTACCTTTTGGTTAACAGCCCAACTCGAACCCACTATACTACCAGGGCTCCTTAGAGATAGAAGAAGGTTCCAATGTCTCTGCTTTGGCAACATTTATTATTTTCTCTTTTTCTGATAATAGCCTTCTAGTGGGTGTGAATTCATATTTTCACTGTGTTTTGATTTGCATTTTCCTATGGACCAGAACCAACTCAATGGCACTTAACAACAACAACAAGTGACTAATGATATTGATCAGCTTAATAGATATTTGAGTATGTTTTAGGGAGAAATGTCTAATCAAGTTATTTGGCTATTTTTTAATTGAGTTGTTTGTCTTTTTGTTGTTGAGTTCTTTATATATACTAGATATTAAAACCTACTAGATAAATGATTACCATTTTCTCCCATTCGGTAGGGTTTTTCTTAATTGTCACAAAGCTTTGATTTTTGATGAAGTTCAATTAATCTACTATTTTCTCTCATTGTCCATACTTTTGTTGTCATATCTTCTGTGAAAACATGGTTTTGAAGCTGTGATTCTATGTTTTCTTCTAAGATTTTTACGATTTTATTGTATCTGTGTTTGATCCATTTTGAGTTAATTTTCATATATAGTGTGAGAGACAGGTCCACTGTTATTCTTTCGTCCATGGGGATCCATTTTTCTCTACACCATTTATTGAAGAGACTATTATCCCCATGAGGAGCTCTGGAAGCGTAGTGGTTATGAATCGGGCTGCAAACCGCAAGGTCAGCAGTTCGAAACTACCAGCTACTCCTGTGAGAAAGTTGAGGCATTCTAAATGCTCCTGTAAAGATTAACAGCCTCGGAAACCCTGTGCAGGGTTGCTATGAATCGGAACCGACTCCATGGCACATAACAACAACAACATTATCCCCATTGAATGGACCTAGCTTCTTTGTTGAAAATTAGTTTGTATCTGAACTTTCAATTCATTATGCCCGTACCACAATAATATGATTACTGTAGCTTTATAATGTTGTTAAGTGCCAGTGTGGTGCTGTGGGTTTAATGCACTGGAATGCAAAAGTTGGTTTGAACTGCAAGGCCGGCAGTTCAAGCTCACCAGTCGCTCTTCGGAAAACCCTATGCAAGGTCGCTAAGGGTCAGAACTGACTCGAAGGTACTTAACAACAACAAAGGTCAGTTCTGAAGGTTTTTAATTATTTTCAGAGCAGCAGAAAACCTCATCTATCTACTGCTGAGTGGCTGGCAGACCCAAACCTCAGACCTTGTAGTTTGCATTCCAGTGCTAATGGTATGAAGCCACTTCACTCCCCATAGCTTTATAATACATTTTGAAATTGAGAAGTACAAGTACTTCTAGTGCTTCAAAATCTTTATATCCATCCCTTCTTTTTAACAGGGAGGTCCTGGGATGCTTGAATATTAACAGATCTTGGTTGTCAAGAAAATAATTTGTTCTTAATGAATGGAGTCAAACGATTTCCATGATTTTGTATTTCTCCTGTAAAGTGGCTCAGTCTGTGTAACATACATCCATTAGAAGTAGACATTATAACATTACAGAAATGTGATTTGATACCTTCCAGGAATTATGTGAAGGAGCCCGCTAGCACAGTGGCTGATAAGTCCAGGTTTAGCAGTTAGAGTCCAGACCAGCTGCTCTGAGGGAGGGAAAAAAAAAAACATAATGAGGTGTTTTGCGCCCATAAAGCTTTACAGTCTTGGAAACCTTATATAGGGTCGCGATGTGTTAGGACTGACTGCACAGCAAACATCCTCCACCACCCGGAATCATGTGAATCCCTGAGCAAACAGCTGAGCACTTTATAACTAGCACAAAAGTTGGCAGTTCAAACCCACATCGATGTGCCTCAGAAGACAGGCTTAGTAATTTCCTTCCAAAAGGTCACAGTCTTGAAAACCCTGTGAAACACTTGTATTCTGCACGTATGGGGTCGTTGTGAATCACAGCCAACTTAGTAACAACAATATAAATTATGCACTTTTGTTTTACTTTGGTTTCTTAAAAAAATTGGCATCTTACAAAATAATGTATATTAAAGTTTCCAACTACATAATGCTCATGGGGATTTTAAAGTTTTAAAAATTGTTTTCATGCTTTTTTAAAATTTTCTGATCAATATTGTATTCCTATTCCTTGAAACGGGGTTGCTGGAGGAATTTTGTTATTTAGATTGAGCACAATTTAATTGCATTGGGCTTCTGAGGGGAGATGACCAAAGTTTATGTATACTGCTATTTCTCTGACTTGTTTTATTTTATACAAAAGCATTTTAGACTTAAACATAAAAGTAATCTTTCTGTCAATATTTTTTTTTAGGCTAAGGTTCAACTACTGCCAGCACTAACTATGATTTCTGTTCATGGTCAGGAATTTCTTTAACTTTCCCAGAGGCTTTCTTTTTATCTTTCCTTGATGATAAAACTAGAAAGACTTGTTAATTGTTGACCTAAGGAAAACTACACATTCTGGGACCCGGCCCCTCTGAAATAGGGGGTTCATTTTTAGTTAGAGGAAGGTTTATGTAAAGAATAATTAAGATAGGTCAGTTACTTTAATCATCAGATAAATCTACTATTTTTCTTTGTAGACAAATGGTTGTTTTTTTTTTTTTTTTAATTAATATTGCTTCCACCTAAGCCTTATGAGGGTAGCCTAACACCAGTGGTCTTTTGTTAATTGATTTTCCAATAACAGCTCCTTCAAATATCAGATCTGTAAGCTGTCTTTAAAATGGCTATTTCAAAACATAAGAGTTTAATGATTAAGATTAATTGTTTCATCTCATCAAAATATTGTTTTATCCTCTTTGATGTTAAGAGAAATGAGTGAGATGTTTTTTCACCACTTTGCAAAAGCGTATAGAAAGAATTGTGAAATATTTGTCAGCAGACTGGAGGACAAACACTACTGTTGTTGTTGTTAGGTGCTTGGAGACCTTATGCAAAATAGAACAAAACACTGCCTGATCCTTCGCTATCCTCAGTCATTACACTGCAGTCCGCTGCTGCTGACACTGTACCAGTCTGCTTCATTGGGGTCTACCTCTTTTTCACTGGCCCTTCACTTTACCAAGCATGATGTCCTTCTCCATGGACTGGTTCCTCTTGATATGTCCAAAGTATGAGAGATGAAATCTTGCCATCCTGGCTTCTAAGGAGCGTTCTGGCTGTGCTTCTTGCACCATGGATTTGTTTGTTCATCTGGCAGTCCATGATAGTTTTAATACTGTCCAGCACCATAACGCAAATGCATAAATTCTTCTGTGGTCTTCCTTATACATTGTTCAACTTTCACATGCAGCTGATGTATTGAAAACACCATGACTTGGGTCAGATGCACACTAGTCCTCAAACTGATTATGCTTGTTCATGAACACACTAAAGAACTCTAGCTAACCTCAATTAGTTACAATGTAGATGGAAAGACACTTAAACACTATTGGATATTTATACTTTTCTTTCTGTTTTTCAGTAATTTAATAAGTGGGGGCTAAGAAGGAAGTGAGGAAGAACAGACTTTTATTATCTCTGCTCTCCATTTAGTTTATGATCGCAGATGTTAGTTTCTAGTAGGGAAAAATCCTAACTCCAACACATTTTGCTCTCTGCAATCATATAGGTATTAGAGAAACAGTGTTCTTAAGTTTACATTTTCTTTTGGCTTCATATCAGAGTATATATAGATCCTTTCAGTTTCACAACTTTGTCCTGCAAAATATGGGAAAGTCAGCCTATGCAATTAAATACAAAATCAATGTAAACTGCCCAAAGGACTAACACTCTGGGTTTTAGCTTGTAGAGACAAATGCCTTTTCAGACCTCTTGTGCTTCTACCACTATTGGATATAGAAATTCAAGGCTTCATCTCGATTAGCTCAATGTTATAGTTGTAAGCGGAGAAAAAGGTAAACAAGAACTTTCTTTCCCCAAAACAAGAAAGATACATGATGCATTAGAAATACTATACTGGCTTCTGGTTATTTTCAGGCCAGAACAGGTACATTATTTTACAGTAGAATAAAAGAAATTTTGTCTTTTGTCCTGAAGTTATAGTTTAGCTTTCATTATGTGCTTATCTTAGATAAGGATGGAAAGCATTTACAGGACTGGCAAGAGTTTACTGGAATGTTGTAAAAAGATACTTTAGGGTTTCCTTTTGAATTTTGTAGCTGAAGGAAATTGTGCTTATTCTTTTAGAGGAAGAAGGTTGTGGGTAGCATTTAAGCAGAATCTAGAAGACAGTAGCTAGGTAGATGCTACTAGACTTCAGTTCTCAACTCAGGTATGTTGCTTACCAATGGCTTAGGCCTTGAAAAGATGCCTCAATCATACCTGACCTTCACTTATTCTAAGTTAAATTGTGAAGTGAAGGAAATGGTTAAGATGTTTGGTTTCTTTTCTTCAGGAGACCTTAGAATTACTGTTAAATATACTAATTCATATATCATCCAACACCCTACATTTATCACTGTTTTTCAGATTGATTTTAGTGTGATTGAGATTAATGTAATATTCATTTATTTAAAAACGAATCTAGAGTAATTCCTGCATTATATATAGTCAACAGAAGCAAAAAAGAACAGTTACTAGTGTGTGGAGTATCTGCATAGTTGTTATTTTTGTACAATTTTTATTTTGTTTTGTTTCTAAATTAAAAGTCTTTGTGTTCACAAGGAAAAGGAACAGTCGCACTACTTGATCTCCAGTACCCTAACAGCTGTGGCGTTCAGTGATTTTTTTGAAGTATATGCACTAAATTTTAGTTTCTCATCATTCCTCTCAAAGACTTAATTGAGAATATGATAAAAGCGTTGAAAATCACAATTCGTGTTGAATGTTAAAGATTCGGTGTTTGCAGAGTGAGGGTAAGCAACATGGAAATCTCTGTTAGGGAAGGATTGGGTCTGTCTTCTTTCTTGCTCTAGTTCTAGCGCCTTTAACATACCTGTAAGATATGTGTGCCCATAACTATCTGTTGCTGAATATATCTCTTGGGAATATAAGATATGGTAGTTCATACATTCAACTAACCACACTCCCTAAAACCTTTCTTTGTGAAAATTCATTATAGATATAACCAATTAGCAAATTGGTTTAATTCGGTATAATCATTTGCCTTAGAAAATAACTCTTTGACTAGAAATGTATTCCAAATGCAATTGTTTTAAACAATACTAATGCTTTAAAAAGGAGCTCAGGTAGCATAGTGGTCACGAATCTGGCTGCTAATCTCAGGGTCATCAGTTTGAAACTACCAGCTGTTCCACAAGAGAAAGATGAGGCTTTCTGCTCCCGTAAAGAAACATGAGGTTTTCTGCTCTTGGAAACCCTGTACAGGGTCACTATGAGTCAGAACTGACTCCACGGCACATAACAACAACAATGCTTTTAAGGAGTCCTGATGTGGTGCTGTGGGCTAATGTGTCAGACTGCTAAGTTGTTTGAACTGCAAGGCCGGTGGTTCAAGCTCACCAGCTGCTCTTTGGAAACCCTATACAGGGTCACTATGGATAGGAATCGACTTGACGCACAACAACAAACGCTTTTAAAGTAAAACTATTTTCAAATGGGGAATCCATGAGTTGGGTTTGATTCTACAGCAACGGGTGTGATTTTATGGACTGTTGGAATAATGTATGCAACGTTTTTAGGTAAGCAGATTGGGGAAAACTGTGTACCTCTGTATAGAAAGGCACAGTAACTATAAAATATATAAATAGTTTTTACATTTAGGAGATGTGACTATAATGTGAAGATACAGCTAGAAAAGAAAGTTTTGAAATTTGTTATCCTTTCTGAGCTGTAACACAATATGGATTTTCTGTGGTAGTTCCTATTTGGAAGTACTTTCATTGTGTTTCTGATTTCTTTAAAGGGAGTTTTTTTTTTCAGAAAATAATCTGGTTTAAAGTTAACAAAGTTTGCAATATTTGTTAGACATTTATGTTGTTTTTTAAATGTTTTATTGTGAATTATGTTATAGTTTACATGAGAAAACATTAATTTTACATTCATCCTATCTTATATTGTTTCACTGCCATGGTTACAATCCCCTCCATGCCTCATCATCAAACCAAAGGGTATATCCTACAAGCCTGCCTCCCTGCTGCTCCCCCCAACCCAGGTCGTCATCACTAGGTCTAAAGTCCCCAGCTGCTCCGTCTTTCCACATCGTCATCTCTGCCTCCATCTCAGGCATCACTGCTTCTCTGGGTAGGGTCCCGCTCTCCGCTGTTCTCCCTTCATGGTCCCAGGGACCTCTGCTCCTAGACTGCAAAGTTAATTATTCCCCTCCTTGCTACATTACATATACCTTTACATTTCCATCCCTCACAATCAGTCCTGATAACAGTTATTCACTATTGTATCACAAGAGACCTATCCGCATTTCCTTTCATCAGCCCCACCTAGACAGATTGGATACTACTCAGTGGAAATTTTACCTTTCTCCATGCCCTCTGGATCTAGGTTCCCTCTTAAAAGCTTGTAAACCAGCCACTTCTTGCCTTTGTAGCCCCCCACATATTGGGTAGCCAATGTCCAATTTGCCCATCCCAATTTGTCTACTCTGTGTTTGGAGGGGGTGGAAATGATCCTTGTTGTAAAGATTTGTTTCCTTTTTTGAGCTACTGCATCCATAGGTGTAGGTCAAGTTTATCAAATTGTATCAGATTACTCTTTTTTTCCTCTTCTGTCTTCTAGTTGAGCTCTGATCATCCAGTCATTGCAGCTAGGTCAAGTGGGTATTATCTGGAAGTGTGGGTGTTCTTGTGCATATGCCCTCTCTTTTTAACAGCTGAACACTTCACTTTCCTCTCTAGTCCTCGGTGGCTATGTCAATGACTCTGGGCTGCCCCAGGTCTTGCCACACTGCTGGCCAACCAGGTCTCCACCCGAGTTCACAGGAGTCTATTGAGTGTTGTAGGGCTTAGCTCACAGCTTCATTGCTGTTTATCCCTCAGTTCCCCTTATCAGTGACAAACGTGGTCACCAATCAGAGCGTGTATTACCATTGAGTCTTAGTCTTGGAATGGGGTTTAGTCTGAGGGGACCCTACCACTTGCTTTGATGTCTCCTGGGTGAGCAACTTGTTAGTTCTTGTAGTAATCAGTTGGTCTGCCTCTATTGTTTTGTATTTTTCCTGTCAGTCTTTCTTTCAAGAAGTATCTTCTGTTCTTCTAGCCGCTCCAGTCTGGTCTGCCCATCTTTTCAAGTGGAAATTTCCCATCTCTGAAGATTCTGGATGTTGTTCAGGATTCCACCTATAGACATTTATGTTTTTATGAAGTTTCTTTCTAGAATCTAGTTATGACAGTGTTTTCTGAAGCATGAATAAGTTTCAGGGGCACGTAAAGGGAGTTTACTTATGATCTGTTGTCAGATGCTGTTTCTTTTTCTATTCTATGAGTATTCAGTTTTGAGAAAGAACAAATGAGTAAAACTAAGTTGTAAGGATGTTCATGATTTTCAAAACTCTTTTATAATGGCTATTTCGTAATTTATGTTTATGCTGTTATTAAGTGCAGTGGTGGAGTCAGTTTCAACTAATAGCCATCCGGTATTAGGTCTCCGAGGAGCAGCTGGTGTGTTTGAATCACTAACCTTGCTGTTAGCAGCCCAGTGCTTATCTTACAGTGCCACACCAGGATTTAGGCATAATAATCTCTCTCTCTCCTAATTAAATTGAAAGGCCAGTTTTGATTTCCCTTTCCATTTGCATTGTGATCTTTACTTGATGCCCAGTACAGAGTCCATGCTTTCTCTCCTGATACCAAGTATCTGCTTCCACTTCTTTTACACTTACAGTTTTGGATGGCGGTTACCTTTTGATATGTAACGACAGACAGGCCCCAGTTTAGAAACACTTGACTTGCTGTGAAGGTGGCTGCCATGGAAAACTCCTCCCAGTGTCCCACATAGGCGCCCTCCCCCTCCATGCAGTAGCTGGTGGTGCTGAGAGCCCTTATTCGAATCTCCATGAACATACTGTGGAAGGCAGCAGCTGACCACACCAATGTAGTAGTTATTAATTTGGAAGTGACGGTAGTACATTCCAAGTATACAAACAAGCCTTCAAGTACACAGGAGGGTGGGCTTCCTTTATGTTTTTAATTGAGCTATGCCTGTATTAGGAGTAGTTCTCTGAGCTAACTTGGAGATATCTGCATGATTTTTAGTTCAGTTTGAATGAGGAAAACATATGATTCTAGTTCAGACTTATAAACCAACTTTCAAACCATTTGTATGTTTGGTCTTCTAGGTGTGACCTATTTCTCATAGATTTTAAGTCTTATTGATCAAGGACAGTTGGTTTAAAATGCCTAGAGGGATTTTTGGTTATATTTTTTAAAATATAGTTAAGTTTTTGAATACTAGTATATTAGTGTAGCGCTGTGAGTTAACGTGCTAGACTGCAAGGTCAGTGTGAATCGAAAGGTTGGCGGTTCAAGCTCACCTTGTACAGGGTTGCAGTGGGTTGGAACTGACTCTACAACAACAAATATTTACAAGAAGGAGCACTGATGGTGCAGTTTTTAAGCGCTTGACTGCTAACAGGAAGGTTGGTGGTTTGAACCCACAAGCCGCTGTAAGGGAGAATGATGTGGCAGACTGCTTCCACAAAGCCGACAGTCTTAGAAACCCTGTGGGGCAGTTGTCTGGTCTATATGGTCACTAACCAACTTGACAGTGACAGGTTTGGTTTTTGATAAGTACATATACACACGTGCACGCACATACACACAAGGAGCCACCAAAAAGTTCGTAGACAAATGAAATGAAAAGATAATGGATTTTTCCACAAACTTTTTCAAGCCCCCTTGCATAAATATTTATGGAAAACAAAAAGTACATTCCAACCTGATGTAAAACAAGAGTTTTCTTTTCCTTTAACTTTTGTGTGTGTGTGTCAATTTAGTAGTATGAATTCATAATTCTCATCTGTTAAGCCTGTTTTATCAAGGTTTTATTTAGTTTTCCTATTTTGCTGCCTGGTTTAGTATTTTCACCAAGCAGTCTAGTAAATTAAGAGTTATCTTTCCATTTTGACAAAGTGTATCTGTTGAGGAGCTTATGGAGTCCTGGTGTGGCACTGTAAGATAAGTATTGGGCTGCTAACCACATGGTCAGCAGTTCAAACCCACTGGCCCCTTCTCAGAAATCCTATATAGGGTTGATGCGAGTTGGAATTGACTTGACAAAACTTAACAACAACAATTGAGCTTGCATTCCTAAGTAAACTTTACATACTCCTCTCTGAGGGATCTAAAACAAACAACAAAATCTGAGTATCTGCAAACAGGTTTGTTTCTCCTTTTGTGCAACAGCTATAATTTCGCTGTCCCAGGGCTCTATGATGAAAGTTTGGTCAGCATTGTTTTTTGTTTTTCATTTTTAAGTGGCTTTGTCTGAAAATATTGGAACAGAGGAAAATGTTTATTTCAGCAGAACACGATAACAGTTAAATGGGCTAACCACATTTTTTTTTTTTTTTTAGTCAATACGTTATACTAAAGGAATTTGTGTTTGTGAATTGAGGTGTAGAGAATAAGTTTTTGTTTTTCTTTTCCCTTAACTCAATGTAATAAAAAGCTTGGATAAAGATAGTCCCAGGAGTAAAACCCTAATGCATCTAAATGGTGTCATTGAAGAAGGGCAGGATGCCAACTGCGTTCAGAGTCTGTTTTGTTTGTGTTGGCACGTCGGCACGTATAGAGGGCATTTAAAAATACCCTGGCATGTGGAAGTCTGAGAAGATGCTTTTAGTACTTTAACACCGTTACTGTTTCTGGTAGAACATGTGCTCTGGCTTTCTTTAGGCAAGCTTGTTGTGTTTACATCATTACATCTTTGTCCCTCATCATGGACGGCATGGGGGAGAACTGCTCTATGCTTTATCATGCTTTCTTCACACAGATGCTCAGTCCTTTGTGTGCTTTGCATCAAACTTGTCTTTCATCATATCTTTTGTATCTTTTGTAAAGAAATTGATCTCATAAAGAAAGCTATCAAATTCATCAGCTGGCAAAAGATATCATTTCACAGCATAAGTAAGAAACATAAAAAGGATGCAATCGTAAACTTGACTGTTTCAACTGAGCTGCTTAGAAGAAAATATTAAATCTGCCTTCCTATCATTAAATCACTTTGGGCAAAACTAGCCAAAGAATTTCACAATGTGGATAACCTCCAGCCCTCTGACTGTATGCAAAGCAGGCGGTCTGAATAAGAGCATTGTATTATAAACCCTTAAGCTGAGGCAAGTCTCAAAGACCCAATCTCACTAGTTATTTTGGACATTCAAATGCTGTCTAAGAGAAAAGAACTCATTATGACTCAGTTCCGTTAATTAGACGTAAATTACCATCTTTTGTCTGCTACAAAAGAAGGTAAAGGGAACTCTGCAAGACCAGAGGATACAGAAATTCTAATGAGATGAGAACATAGGCTGGGAAACTCACTGAATACAAGGGGCCATTCAACTTGAGGCAAGCCCCTAGTGTGTCTTGTGTAGGAGCAAAAAGCAAAAACATACTTTTGTAATTGTCTAGATTCATATACTATTTAGAACCATGGTCAATGTCCCCTCAGAGCTCATAGGATCTTAATTTTGACAGGATGTGAGGCTGATGCAGGAAATTTTCTATACTTTCCTTTTCCTGATTACACTCTGAAGATTTTTGTTATGTACACAGTCTGTTCTCAGCGGGAGATTAAAGGTCTCAAATCTGAATGAATGATAAGTAAATGGACCTTTCTCTTAAAGACAATAAATGCTTAAATAGTAAGGGAAATTAGCAAAGTTTGACAGGAGACTTAAGGAATTAAGTAAAACTCTAATAGTTGTTCAACAATAATTGAAGAATTATAGAATTGTGGTGTGGAAAGAACTGTTGAAGAGTTCTGGGAATGAAAAGCTACTTTATTAGGGAAGTAGTAAGTAACCTCATTAATCCCTTCTTTAGAAATGTATAAACATTTTTTTTTTTTTTTTTTTGCATCAACTTTCTGCATGAGTTGCTCCAGAGTAGATTTAGCCTTTTTTTCTGCTTGTTTGAAGATTTTATTATTCAGAAATTAATGGGGTCTCAAGGTCCTATATTCTGGTTATCGAAACTCATTAGTTTTTAAATGAAGTTTATAATACTTGTGACATATATGTGTATGTGTATACACACACACATACATACATACATATACTCTTCTTTCAACAAGATGGGACATGGGTTTGTGGAATTTATGACTTATGGAGCATTGACCATCCTATTAGTTCACATGACCCAAATATCAACTTTATGTTGTTGTTATGTTAGGTGTCTTCCAGCTGGTTCTAACCCACAGTGACCCTATATAAGGTTTCTGAGATGCAAACCTTTACAGGAGCAGAAAGCCTCATCTTTCTTCCATGGAGTGGCTGGTGGGTTGAAACTGCCAACCTTGTGGTTAACCATCCAGTGCTTATCCTACATGGATCCACCAGCCTTCCCTGTATAATATGACAGTCAGTTAATTAATTAACTCATTCAGCACATTAAATGCTTACTAAGCCCAAAACGTTGTGCTATGCACTAGGGACTCAAGGTTTACTATTACAGACCAACTTTCAAAGAAAGTTGGACTTTCATCAGCAGTTTGACTGTGATACAAGATCAAGCAGATTTTTAAAAGTGATTTTCTGACGATCGATGTTAACTCGGGGTTAGAAGGTACAGATTTAGGAGTCACCAGCAGAGAGTAGTTAGTTGATACCATGTGGTAGTGAATACTATCACACAAGGTGAAAGAGAAGAGCCAAGTCATGGGACTGATGCCCCAGGAATTCACTGTAAAAGGGAAATGGGACATTAAGAGCCTGCAATAGAAACCCAAGCCTGGTCCGAGAAATAGGCAAGAACAAGTAGAGTGTTGTACCATGGCTGCTAAGGAGGATGTATTGTTTTCTTAAGAAAACATGGGTGAATTGTGTATGTCTGGGGTGGTGAGATAGAGCGATTCAGAAAAACTGAGAGGTACATATAAGGTAAGGGTTGGGAAAAATGATATTTGAGCAAGTTTTTTGCCTGTGCAAAATGTATGAAGATGAAAGTTGGAAAAAGGAAGGGATGGAGAAACTTATCTCTCTAAATGAAGTCACGGTCAAGGACACAATTTGAAGGCTAGACCCAAACAGGAGGGGGACTTCCAGCTGCAGCAACAGAGGGGTGGGCTAGGATAGAAGAACGGGGAATGGAACTTTGGTCATGGATAATCGCATCCATCTTCTCAGGAGAGTAGAAGATAAAGTCATCAGTGGGTTGGCCAAAGCCTAATGAAGGTTCAAAATAGTCCTGCAGGAAATGGAGACAGCTGGGACAAGGATTAAAAAAAAAAAAAAAAAAAAAATCATCATTAGTACATGTCTGTCCACTTAGGACTCATGGCATGTATTGGAGGTACAGTTGTAAGATTTCTTTCTTTATACTCTAATACTCTCTCCTTCCTGCATCTGGATGAGTGATGGTGCTTTGCTGAATTGACCCTTGCTGGTTGAGGAGGAAGGCTAAGGCCTGAATAGAATAATTTGTTATTTAGTTGGCTAGTAAGGGTGGGCTGAGGTTTTTGTATTTTATTGAAGAATAGTCTCTGTGTGTATGCACGTGTGTGTGTTTTAACACATTGCCACATTGCCCTTCAATTCTCTTTCTCTCTGTGAAACAGTGTTGAAACTGACTTTCTCCATATTGCGTAGAGCAAGCAACTGGCTAGAGAGGAAGGTTTTCTGGTCATTTCTCAGTAGAAATGATTCAATGACGACATAAAGCAACTCCTGAAATGTTGGTGACTCTTATTTTGGGCTATTGAGTCTTCTGGTAAAAAGCAAAACAAAACAATAAGTAAAAAACAAAACAAGATTCCTTATCAGTTGTGTTAGAAACTCCATGAGTTTTTCAAGGTCTGACCCATAGGTGTCCTTAGAATTTTGAGACGGTTGAATTTTGTCTTCAGTATAGCTTGCTTCACTGCAAAATTGTTTTCAGGCAACATGTAAGCCTTGTTGTTGTTAGGTGCTGTCGAGTTGGTGACTTATAGCAATCCTGTACAGGATTTCTGAGGAGCAGCTGGTGGGTTTGAACTGCCGACATTATGGCTCACTGTACGGTGCCACTCTAGGACTCCTGCTAAATATATAGGGAATTAAATAAACAGATTCATTTATGCTGCGACTAGCACCAAGGTACGTCCTGTTAGTATTTGGTCACTTGAATATGTAAAAATAAGTCTCTTCATGGCTGATTTGTGTACAGACTGCCCAGGAAAGGATTGATTATGTGTGGAACAAACAGAATATAGCTTTCTGAAATTGAATTCATCAAGACAATTGTTGAACTAACTAAACCAAAATACTTAAACTCTAGTCCTTGTGAAAATGTGAATGGGTGGATTTGCTCACAGCCTCATCCTATGTTTTCTCAAAATAATGAATTTAAGACAGTAATTGTCAACCTTGGTAGCATCCAATTGCCTCAGCAGACAAACATGGTTTGTTTCATTCTATGATAATGTTTTAAATGAACTTTAACATTTCTCTCTCACTGGAATGAGAGAACGTAGAATGGAGAGTTAGTGTAGTGCCCTGGAGATGAGGAGAAACTTTGTAAGTAACAAGCTCCTTTACCTTGAGCAAGACACTTACCTTTAGAAGTCTAGGTTATCTCAACCATAAAACAGTCATGGTGTGGCACTGTAAGGTAAACACTGGACTGATAATTGCAAGGTAGACGTTCAAACCCACCACCTCAGAAATCCTATACATAGGTCACTATGAGTCAGAACCAATTTGGAGACACTTAACAACAACAACAACAACAAAAACAACAACAACAACAACAACAACAAGGTATTTGCTAGTGCTCCGTAATTTAAGTCGTGTATAAAGAGCCCTGGGGGCACTTTGGGTTGGGTGTTGAGCTGTTAATCACAAAGTCTGTGATTCAAACGGTGGAAGAAAGATGACCAGTTGTCTGTAGAGAGTTACATTAACTTGATGGCAGTGTGCTTGCTTTTTGGTTTGGAAGTTGCATTTGAGCAATGTAAAATAATTTCTTGCTGTTTTCAACTCAGGCAATGCTTTTTGCTAGTACAACTGGTTTGTGATGAAACTGGAGCTCATTCAGGTTTCTGTTGGATTAAAAGCCTTCCTCTTAGTCTTCAATAATATTCTGCATGACTTTGGCTACATATCTGCTCATTAACCCCTCCAGCAGAAGGTGGGCAGTGAATAAAATGTGAAATCCGCGCAAAGTATTGCTGCCGTCTTGATTTTGATGCTGGAGATGCATTTCTTGGGCGGTGGGAAGGTGGGATGTAAGTTTTAGTGACTTAATTATGCTATCTGTGTCTCCAAGAGCTAATTGAAGGAATGGTGCAGCAAACAGATCAACAGCATCAGGCATGTTTTACCAGGCCCTCTCCCGTAGGAAATACAGAGGCAAGAAATTCAATATCATCATTCTTTTCTGCTTGGTTGGCATAAATGGTTACTTGCTTTTAGGCTGCTCACAAGGTATTTTTAGACCCCTTCGTTTAGTTCACTGTGAAGAATAAAAACCTACGTGGGTTCAGAAGCTGGGAGCTGCTGAAGTTCACCCTCCCATTTTACTATGCTCAAATGCTCCTCTAAGAGAGGCTGTTAATACTTGTCATTGGGTTTGTTGTTATTAAGTGCTATCCAGTTGATCTCAACTTATAGCAACACTATTATCTGGTTTCCAAGGAGCGACTTGTGAGTTTGAACCTCTGACTTTTCCATTAGCAGTGCAGTGCTTGTTTTGTTCTGCAGCATCACACCAGGACTTCTGTCTATTGTTTTTCTGGTTTGTTTTCCTTGTGTCTTAAGTATTATACTATTTACATAAGTTTGACTGTATTCATAAGATACACGAAACTAAACCCTAAGTACATTTAAGAAAGCAACCATTGAAAGGAACAGCTGTGTGGTCATAAAACAACACGAGTAATGCATCTTCTTGTAATATATTATAAAATAGGATTAATAAAATGATAGGAATTGCTATGTGAATCTTTGAGCCATTGTAGGCAAAAAAATGTGAATCAATTTTTGGATGGGGTGCCTATTAAAATATCTCATGTGATAATAGTAGTTAATAGGAACTTGATCTAATTTTGTTAATCTGCATCAATCTTTGTTGCAACGGTTCCAGTGAAGCAATGTAGCTATGCCAGCAAGCATTAGATTGCCATTTGGGAAACTTAATTTTTGATTTAAAACCCCAAGATGGTTGTGATTCCTATACATTTAAAAAAAAGTAGCCGTTGAGTTGGTCCTGATACCTGGTAACCCCGTGTGTACACAGTAGAATTGCTCTGTTGCATTTTTTAGGTTGTGACCTTTTAGAAACAGATTACCAGGTGTCTTCGATGGGTTAAAAGTGGAACCTTTGGGCTAGGAGTTGAACTCTTAGCCATTTGTATTACCCAGAGACTCAGATCCTTACCATGCCAAGGCGGAAGTATCTTAATGCTAGGTTATATTTGAGATGAGGGTCAGAGAGATAGAAGAAGGCCCCCAATGAGATGGATTGGCATGGTGATGGCCGCAATGTCCTCGGACTTAGCAATGATTGTGAGGTTGGTGAGGAACAGCGCAGTGTTTCATTCTGCTGTGCATAGGGTCGATATGACTCTATGGCACCTAACAACTAACTAACACTTGGAAAAGCGGAGGGCCATAAAAAAACAGGAAGGCCCCCAAGGAAATGGTTTGACACAGTGGCAACAAGCAAAGATGGGCTCAAACATAGCAACAGTTAGGATGGCGCAGGATCAGACTGTTGTCTTGTTTTGTTGTGCATAGGATTACTACGAGTCAGAATTGACTTGATAATAACTAACCATTCAACCATTATCAGATTTATGCTAATGTTTGTATCATAAAAAATATTTAATTGTATAAATGCAACATAATCACTATTCAGCAACATCTTAGGAACAGTTGTGAAGCAGATGGTCTTTTTCCCATGGAAGCACTGTTGCCGATGGTAGGTAAAATAATCCAATTGATAGTGCACTTTACACAAATAATGGAGAAAATTTATTTTTGTCGGATGATCTATCAATTTAAAAATTTTATTATCACAAAGGGCAAAGCATTTTTTCAGATTAAATATTACAACTCATTTGTAGAAGTCTTTTAAAGTAGACTTTTTGATTGGGAATTACTTGCAATATTAAAACTTTCTAACTGAAAGTTAAAATTACAGTTATAAATTATTTGCTTTTTAAAAACCTGTGGTCTGTTTCAAGATTTCGGCATTAATGAATCAATGCTAAGTGCTTCTGGGTATAATATGGGAATTGCTGGAATGAAGGAGTCGGGTGGTTCAGGAGTTAAATCACTGGAGTGCTAACCCAAATGGTAGGAGTGCTGGTGTGGTGCTGTGGGATAAAGCACTGGACCGCAAGGTCAGTTTTCAATTGATGGTTCCAACTCACCAACTGTTCCTTGGAAATCCTATTCAGGATCGCTATGAGTTGGAGTCGATTCGATGGTGCTTAACAACAACAACAACAACCAAAATGTCAGAGGTTTAAACCTCTGTGGCCTAAAGATGTGAAGATTGACTTCCCGTTAAAACGATTACGTACAGCCTTGGAACTCAATGGGTCAGTTCCACTCTGTTTTGTAGGGTCACTGTAAGTCAACATCTATGCTAGGACAGTAGGTTTGGCTTTTGGGTTTGCCATGGGGAATAAAGCATGACTGGGGAGAATTAGTAAAAGAAATAAGCAATAGCAAAACAACTAAATGCTAAACTATTAGAGTGAAAGGAATCCAGAAAGAAGGTGAGAGTAGCCTGAACTAGATAAAAGACTAGTATTTTGACCTGCATCTTGAATGATGAGACTATGTATAGATAACTATTCCTGTAGTGTACAAAAAACAAGCCACGGCCTTTGTGAATGGTTAATCCCGACAGGAACTCTTTCACAGATGAGCGGAGCCAAAGATCAACGTTAGTAATGTCCATTTGATCATACAGCTGCTCTGTGAGCTACTTGCTTTTGGGAGAAGACATTCAGAGTGGAAGGAATGCTTGAAAAAAAGGCCCAGGGTAGGCCCCTGTGCTTTTCTAGTTGGTGTTTACTGCTCTCAAGTCAGTCCCCAACTCACTGGGACCCCATGCAGACAGGATTTGGAACAGAATTTTCATTGGCTTACCTTTCCAAAGTGGAGTCCTAGTGTGGTGCTGTGGGATAAGCACTGGACCACAAGGTTGGTTTGAACCACAAGTTCGGTGACTCAAAATATCCAGTCCCTCCTTGGAAACCCTACATAGGGTCTCTCTGAGTCAGAATTGAATTGATGGCACTTAACAATAACAACAAAACTTTTCCAAAGTAGATTGCCAACCCTTTCTTCCTAGCTTGTCTTAGTCTGGAAGTTATTCTGAAATCTGTTCTGCATCATGGCAACAAGCAAGCCTTCACTAACAGATGAGTTG
Organism: Chrysochloris asiatica; assembly: GCF_000296735.1. Classification (NCBI taxonomy): domain Eukaryota; kingdom Metazoa; phylum Chordata; class Mammalia; order Afrosoricida; family Chrysochloridae; genus Chrysochloris; species Chrysochloris asiatica. The sequence continues at coordinate 7,111,369 of NW_006408533.1, read as the reverse complement.
GTGGCTGTATTGAGGTGCATTAGCTGGGAATTGAACCTAGGTCTCCTGCATGGGAAAGGATATCCACTACAGCCCTTGCTTTCGAGTTATCTATTGCCATTTAGTCTATTTCTACTGGTAACGATCCCATAGGACAGAGTAGAATTGCCATAGGGTTTTCAAGACTATCCATTTTACAGAAGCAGATTGCCACATCTTTTCCCGTGTGGTTCCTGATGAGTTAAAATGTCAGTCTTTCCCTTAACCACAGTGCTACCAGGGCTTCTGCATTCTCGTTCCAAAACCAAGTACACTGCATTCTGACACACAGTGACCCTGTACAGGGTTTCTGAGGCTGTAAATCTTTACGGGAGGAGAATGCCTCATCTTTCTCACACAGAGAAGCTGGTGGATTTCAACTGTCAACAGTGCAATTAACAATTCAGAGCTTATCCCTATCTGGGCTCTTTGCTTTTTAGTTAGTAGATCCTAATTTATAGAAAATGTGTACATTACAATAAATTTGATTTGAATAAAAGGCATGGGCCCTTTTTATGATTATTATTTATCTCTATTTTTCTTTTATTTAATTGCATTACAGGCTGTGAAGGACTCGTATTCTAAAAATAGGAGACATATGCTGTTGAGTTGACTCCACCTCCTGGTAACCCAGTGTTTGTCAGAGTAGAACTGCTCTGTAGGGTTTCCAGTGGCTAACTCTTTGACAGAGGATTGCCAAGCCATTGTCATGAATCATGTCTGGCTGGACTTGAACCTCCAGTGTCCACGTCCAACATTCCTGTGGAATAACCTAGGTGCTCTATACTAGCTGGTTGAGTGGAGGAGTATTGCATCTTTCCAAATTAGTAGTGCAATATGTCATTTATGTGGATCATTTAGTTAGACTTTAATGGTGTGAGCATGATTTCACAAATAAGCTGTAGACATTTTACAAACAATACATTTAAACTATTACAACTTATGCTAATTAGTTTCAAAGTACTTTGTAAATGAAAGATTTCACGGTATTTTTTCAAAAGACCTCTTGGTCTATGTACAGGTTCCTCATGAACGCAATTAAATGTTCTGGGATACCCTTTCTTCACAATGTTATCCATAGTTTAATCTTTTTGAACAGAAATGGAAAAATTCAAGTTGCTTTATTAAGTAGGAAACAAAAACATAGCCTTCTGTATTCTGGTTTTATTTGTGGTTTTCCGAATGTTTCTGAGAGTCCTCTGGGCTTGTTTTAGCAGGTTGTTGTTGCCGTTGTGTGCCATCAAGTTGTGACCCTGTAGAGGGTTTCCAAGAGCAGCTGGTGGGTTTGAACTGCTGACTTTGCAGCTACCAGTCCAGTGCTTATCCTGCACCAGGGCTGTAGATTCATGTAGTGACGTTTGATATTCATTGCTAACTTCTCTCTTTACCTTACATCCCATATCTTTTTGGTTTTTGTTTTGCCTTCAGGGTATTGTCTTTCCCCTACTTTCTAGTAAATTCCTTACTAGGATGTTCTTCTTTCTCTTTTGGATATCAGCCTTACATTCTCCTCCTCAAGAAACTGTCATTAGTTATTGAAAGCTCTTTGGGCCCCCCTGTCATACTCTGGAATGCCATTCCAAATCATTTAAATTCTAGTGTTAAATTCAAGAATATATTTTCCTGGTATCATGTTTCTCTTTGCTAAAATTCTATTTTGCTACTTTAAAAATTTATTATTCATAAAAAAAATAGATCCATTAAAAAATTGGTTAAGTCTATGATCTATGGCACCTTTGCTTTGTAAAATAATTCATATATTCTTTTTTAAAAAACAGCTGACTGCAAAATTGGCAGTTCAAACTCACTAGCTGCTTCTTGGAAACCCTATATAGGGTTGCTATATAGGTCAGAATTGACTTGATGGCACTTAACAACAACAGTAACAACAGATTTTTCTCTATCCACTAGAACTAAAGGCTGCATCGTAGGACATTGCCAAAACATTACAGGTGTGTGAGTTCAGGACAGATTCCTGCTTGCCCTCACTCTGAACTTCTCAAGTAAGGTGTCTTTTTTTGCATCTGACTTCATAGCAGGATTGTGATTTGGAACCCTCACTCCTTTCAACCATTGATCAGAATTTCACTTCTCTCTCTCTCTCTCTCTCTCTTTCTTACACCCTCTCTCCCTTTCTTTCCTTCCTCCCTTCTTTCTTTTTTTTTCCTTTTGAGGAGCTCTGGTAGCGTAGTGGTTACGAATTGGGCTGCGAGTCTTGAGGTCAGCAGTTCGAAACTGCCAGCTGTTGCGAGGGAGAAAGATGAGGCTTTCTGCTCCCGTAAAGACTGACAGCCTCGGAAACCCTGTACAGGGTCACTATGAGTCGGAACCGACTCCATGGCACACAACCACCACCACCATAAAGAAAGTAACATGTAATGCGATTATGAAAACCTAAAGCCATGATTTCTTAACAAGCAAAGTAATTTGTCTCAAGGGGAAAGAACACAGCTATAGAATAGCAAATAATTGGAGACGTCCAAATACAGTGGAATAGTTTTGACTGTGTGCAGCCAGTACCCAGACACACATAAAGACTGGATATAACCCATACCTTCTGCCCCACCCCTCCAAGACTCCACCACTGCACTCTTGTGAAGAATTACTTTTGGGTTATATGACCACATTTTAAGAATGAAAGGAGAAATAGAAGAGCAGAGAACAATGAAAGAGCAAGGTTTTTATAATCTAAATGGGATAAAAGGAATACTGTTTACTGAGCTTCCATCTATGAATGGTATGATGAGGGGAGATCTTAACTGCAACATTATTTTAAGAAATTGTCAAGGTGTAAGAGGAATCCCTGAAAATTTATATTGTTAAATGTGAGACTTATTATTGATATAGCAGGTATTTGCTGCACACTCACTAAGTTTCTAGATTCAGAGATTAGTAAATAGCATCCCTGAAGGCTCAAGAAGCTAAAAGTCTACCAGAGAAGCCAGGCAAACAAATAATTACAGTTTAAGATGAGGTGTGGGTTCCACTCTCTGTTTAGTGTTTGGAGGGATGATACTATTATTGTTCACAGGACAAGTCCCTTTATATAGTATCACAAATTAGATTGCACAGCCATGCTCACAATGGAAAAATGGACAGTCACGGTGTGCATTACATGTGTAAAAGATTGAGGATTGAACTGCTGGGGTTGGGTGGGTTGGTGAGGAATATGTGGAAATGTTTTTCTAGGATCACGAAAAGCAAGTAGGAGTTTTTCAACTGGAGAAGGACATTTTAGGCAGAAAAACGTAATGCGCAAATGTCTGGGTGCTTGGTATTAAAGGGAGAATTTAGTATAACTAAAGGGATGAAATGGGAAGAAGAAGAGTTTCTGGAGGTAAGACAGGCAGACAAGGTCAGGAAATGTCTGTACTGCTCTTGCAAAGAGTTGGTACATTGTCCTGAAGTCATCAGAGGTACTGTCATTCTACTCCCTCACCCCTATACGCTAGTCACTGATTATGACCTCGCCTGCCTAAATCTGCACAAATCTGCCAGCCATCTGGAGGGAGAGAGATGAGGCTTTCTGCTCATGTAAAGATTTACAACCTTGGAAACTCTGTACAGGGTCTCTGTGAGTTGGAATTGACTTGGTGGCACACAACCACCACCACCATCACTGCCTAAATCTGTCTTTAGTTTCTCCCCAGTATATGATCTTCTGATTTGCTGAAGTTTTTGCTTTTTTTTTTTTTTTTTCCATAGTCATAGAGGTTAATGAAGCTTCATCTTCACTGATTTGTGAACATCAGTACTCTCTTGATAGGGATTCACATTACCTTTATTGATTGCCTAAAGCAGGATGAGCTCAACCAGCTAATCTAGAGAATCCTTTCAGAATTGGTCCAGCTAATCTGGAGAATTCTGGGGCACAGAATGGGTCCTGGAGAGCACATTCCAAGAATTAACTTTGAGCTCTGTTTTCTTGTCAAAAGGAATGCAAGTGCATTTTGTAAATTAAGAATACATGCTATGGTGTGGTCATCTCCTGGTACAAAGATTGCATCCAGTTTTGCTGTTCCCTGAACAGAGGCTAGTCAACCATTAACTGGGTAACCAAGTACTTTCTCCATTCCAGTGGCCACAGATTTGAATTAGTGTTTAGAACCTTGTACCACCTCTACTTTATGGAAGGAGACTAAGTAAGTATTAGTGATAACCACTGTTTCTTTCCTTTTGGAACAGGATAAATGGTTTAGATTTCTTTATTATGTTGATTTTTGGATGACTTCTAATATTAAAAAATAACATTTCCAGGTTTTCAGGCAGCATTGACAGAATGATTCAATATAAGCAGGAAATTTGGATGATTCTTGAGCTGATTTCTTTTCTTAAAGAATGTCTTTCAATCTTATTTTAATTTCTGATTTGATAACACCTTTCTTTAGAAATTTTCCTTATATTCAATTCAGATGTCAGCAAGTCTATGGTGCAATTCATTCATTCAATATTTATTCTAAAGATCATGGCCTCTGCTATTAGGAATAAGCAGAATACTATGCTATAATTCATATGTTGGTTGTTATCAGTTTTAGCAAATTTAAAATAGCACATAGTGTGGCCAGCTTACCAGAAAAACAATAATTATTAAAAATTTTTATAGTTGTTAAGTGCTGTCAAGTCAGTTCCGACTCATAGTCACCCAGCGTAGGGTTTCTGAGGAGCACCTGGTGGGCTTGAAATGCTGGCCTCGTGGTTGGCATTCCAGTGCTGATGCTACAGTGCCACACCAGGACTCCAATCGTCTAAAATAGGAAAGGTACAATGCATATTTGTTGCCAATTTTTGCAAACAACTAGTCGGACCCAAGCTCCATTGTCAGAGAGAAAGATGAACAGATGTTTTTATAGATGATGGTAACTGATGATTAGGATAATGGTAATGGCAGACCTTTATTAAGTGCGAATGACTGACACCATACACAGTACTTCTCCTGCATTATCTCATTTAATTTTCACAGTCCTCTGCTCTTTCATGTAGGAGGAATTGGCAAAGCTTTTTGGATGTAATTTTGTATGAGAGACCTCATAAACTAATCAACACATTTCCAATAAACATTGTTTCTCAAGCTTGAGTAATGAAAGGATCCCTAGTAGTTAGGATTTAAATGATTATATCATGTTAGTTATAAATGTACAAAATTTAAAATTAGTTAAACATTTCTTATAATTATATGTCTCATATAATTGTAAAAGCCAAGCAATTTTAAAACACATCCAAAAACCTAAAAAGCTATTCATATTAGAATTAGAACATTAAGCAATGTCATGGATGATGCTATTTCGCTGAAACATTGTGTAAAATGTATCTCTGTTAAACTCGTGGGTTCAGTGCCATATTATGGCAGAGTTTTCTTACCACTTTCCTTATTCAAACGATTTCAGGACTTCATGCAACATGATATACAGTATCATTTAGGATTAGATTGATAAGAGAGTATCATGTATTATAGTGTCTACTTTTCAGGGACAATTTTGTACCTCTTTGTACATATGCAAAAAACACTCAAGTGTACACAGAAGGTGATCATCAAATAGTCTTGTTAACATTAAAAATTGTTATGTTGAATAAAAACCAAAAATTAAATTAATTAAAAATATATATATAAGTTCCCTGCTCTTTCCTTTTACTTTCTCATCTTTCCTTTAGGATGAATATTGGCCAATTGTTCTTATATATAATGGTTATTTAAAAGGAGCATAGTATTCATGGGTGATATTTATTTCCTGTGCCACATTATTTGGCTGAAAGGTGACCTCCAGTAGTGAGTTCAATTCTAAATATAAAGGGTATCAGATAGTCTCAGTGGATCCTCTAGTCTCTCTTTGTCTACAAAGTCTGACCTTCCTGACAGATTTTCGTTTGTTCTACATTTTTTTTCTCATTCTATCTGGAACCATCTATTTTGTACCTGTTCAGAATGGTTGCTAGTGGTAGCTGGGCACTATGCAGTTCTTCTGGTCTCAGAGCCCATGATTGAATTTTGTTGTGAGTCCTTCTTTCTCCATATGAATGAATACGTGCTACTAGTTGTATTTTAGCTGGCCACCTACGCATTTTTAAAAAAAACCCAGGCACAACTCACCTAAGTAGCAGGTAGAACAATATCAATGTTAGGCCAATTGATTATTCTTGAAAGAAGTAGCTAGAGTCCTCCTTGGAAGCATGGATGGTGACACTTTGTCTCTCATTCTTGAGACACATTGTCAGGAGGAATCAGTCGCTGGAGAAGGACATCAAGCTTGGTAAAATGGAGGGTCAGTGAAAAAGAGGAAGACCCTTAACAAGATGCATTGACATAGTGGTTGCAACAATGGGCTAAAACACAACAAATATTTTGAGGATGGCCCAGGACTAAGCAGTATTTCTTTCTGTTGTGCATAGGGTTGCCATGAGTCCAAACTTACTTAACAGCACCTAACAACAGTAGGTATTAATCACGAACATCTTTTCATATATTTGTTTAACCCTGAATGGTTTTTTTTGGTGGGGAGTCTTTACCCATTTTTAAATTGGGTTGTTTGTCTTTTTGTTGTTGAGGTGTTGAAATTTTCTGTACATTTAAAACATTAGTCATTTGTCACAGATGTTATTTTCCATTCTGCATGATCTCTTTTTAAACTTTTTTTTTTTTTTTGAGAATTCTTTTGGTGTGCAAGTGTATTTAAGCTTCTGCAATCTGCACATTTTTAGTTTTGTTTGGTAGACTAACGGATTTGATACCATAAATTAGGGCCCTTAAGTTTGGCCCTATTTTTTATTCCATGATTTTTACAGTTTTAGGTTTTATATTTAGGTCTTTGATCCATCTTGAGTTTATTTTGGTATTTGATGTGATATGTATTCTGTTTTGCTATGATGATTTGTTAGAGACTATAGCTTCTTATTTACAAGACTTTGACTCTTTGTGAAAAAACCAGCAGTCCATGTTGTTGTTGTTAAGTACCATAGAGTCGGTTCCAACCCATAGCAACCCTGTAGAGAGTTTCCAAGGAGCAGCTGGTGAGAGCTTGAACCACCTACCTCGCAGTTCAAACGGCCTTGCAGTCTGACGCATTAGCCCACAGCGCCACACCAGGACTCCAGCAGTCTATAGGTGGATGGATTTACTTTTGGATTTCTCAGTTCTCTTCCATTGCTCTATATGTTGTTATTGTACCAGTACTACCATGCTGGTTAGACTACCTTGCTACATAGTAGGTTCTGAGATCAATAAATGTGAGGCTTGCAACTTTCTCTTCTTCAGTAAGACCTTCCACGTCTTTCCTTTCCATATTAACTTGGTGATTAGTTTTTCTATCTCTTTAAGATGTTGATGGAATCTGGATATGAATTGCGTTAGATAACCTTGGGTAGTATTGACAAGGTTGTGACTTCCTATCATGAGCATGGTGTGTTCTTTCATTTATGTAGGTCTCTGGGTTTTTTGCAGCAGTGTTTTGGAATTTCGTGTATTTAAGTCTTTTACATGCTTGGTTAAATTTATTCAGGATGTTTTTTCTTTTTGGTGACTATTGTAAATGATATTATTTTCCTTATTTCCTTTTCAGAGTTCTCTTTGTTAATATGGAGAAACCCAACTGATACATGTGTGTTCATCTTGTACCCTGCCATTTTGTGGCGTCGTGCTTTTAGTTCCAGTAGTTTTCTTTTAGAATCTGACATTTTTTTAATGTATTGATCATATCCTCTGCAAACAGAGTTTTACTTCTTCCTTACTAATTTAGAAGATTTTTCTTTTTCTTTCTTATCTCATTGCTCTTACTAGGATTTCTAGTACAATATTGAGTAAGTGCTGACAAAGGACATCTTGAAGTCCCTGTTCTCAAGGGGAATGCTTTCAGTCTCTCTCCATTGGGAACAATGCTGGCTATTGGTTATGTGTTGTTGTTAAGTCTGTCCCAACCCATAACGACCCAGCATAATGTTTTCGAGTAGTGACTGGTGAGCTTGAACCACCAACCTTGTGTGTAAAACCAACATTGCAGTCCAGCGCATTAACCCACAGGGCCACACCAGGACTCCATATGCCCCTAAGTTGAGAACTTTCCCTTCTATTTCCATTCAATTATTTTAATATCAAGAATGAGTATCCGTTTTTCTTCAAATGCCTTTTCTGCATTGATTGAAATGATCACATGGTTCTTTTTCTTTGTTTCATTTATGTGGTGAATTATGTTGCTTGATTTTCTAATATTGAGCCAACCTTACTTCCCTAGTATTAGTCCCACTTGGTCATGATGCAGTATTTTTTATATGATATTAGATTCTGTTGACTAGTATTGTACAGATACTTTTTTTAGCCCTGGTGGCACTGTAGTATAAGCACTGGACTACTAAAAGCATGGTCAGCAGTCCAAACCGACCAGTATTACTTTCTTATATTGTCCGGTGCTTTTTAAGGAGGGTGTTAGCATTTTCTGTGTATTTGATTATTTTCCCCATTATTGATTTCTAATTTTATAGTATTGTAATCTGTAAAGATACTTTAGATTATGTCAGTGTTTTTAATTTATTGAGGTTTATTTTATAACTTAACGTATGGTCTATGCTAAATAATATACTGTATGCCCTGGAAAAGATTGTGTATTTTGCTATTGTTGGGCAGAGTGTTCTGTGTTACTATATATGTCAATGATTTAAATTGCTTGGCTGTGATTGTTTATATCTTCTGCATCTTTGTTGAGTTTCTTTCATAAAAAGTAGTAAATTAAAGTGTTCTGCTATTATTTTGGCATTATTGGTTTCTCTTTTCAAATCTGTTAAAAGTTTGTTTTATGTATTTCTGAGAGGTTTTATTGGATGCATTGATATTATTGTCTTCCTTGGATTAATCCTATAATCATTATATAATATTCTTCCTTATTTCTTTAATTGGTGCATTCAGTCAGTTTCTATCAGTTTAATTATCCATAGGCATGAATATTCTGCTGTCACTTTCTTGTGCTTTTTTTGTGGTGCTGATCATTTGTTTGTTCTATGTATTTTCCTGTGCTGAATTCCTTTTGTTTAAGGATTTCTTTTCATTCCCTTTGGTGTGTTCATTTTGTTTACTATTCTTTATGATGTCCTTTTCTTTTTTATTTTCAGTAAAAAGGTTTATTAATTTCTTTGTAGTTAGCCTAAAATTTGCATTTATCTCCCTAAATTTAAAAGTCTATTCTCTCTTGACAAAGCCTTGACTTTCACATAGAAGTTTGGTATCTGCACTATTTGCATCCTCTTTTAGCTTTCAAATGGTTGTTTACAGATTGGCATCTCGGTTTCCATGTTAACACTTGTGTAGGTTTATTGTATTTCTGAAAACTTTATCAGGCTCAGTTTCCCAGTAATATTGCCTTTTGTCTTTCTCAAATTGTAGTCTGTCATTGTTGGTTGCCTGTCTGAAGGACTCTCTAGTAATTTTTGTAACATGGTGGGCAGGTTTTTACAAATTCCTTTAATTTTTGTTTTTCTGTAAATGTCCTAGTTTTGCCATTATATTTGAGGTAAACTTATGCTGGACAGATAATTCTTGGTCAACATTTTTTTTTCTTCTTCTGTCAAGGTGTGTTATACATTTCATTCATTGATTTCTTGTCTGCATGGTTTTAGCCAAGAAATCAGAGCTTAATTTTATTGGTTAACCATTCTTGTTTACTCTAGCTGATCTCAGGGTTCTTTCTTTGTTTTTGGTTTGATTCTTTCTTTGTCTTTTTTTGATTATGATGTTTGGTAATCTTTTACTGTGATCTAAAGTAAGGCTTTTTGCTCCCACGAAGAATTAGAACCTCAGAAACCTATACAGTGTCCCTATGAGTCAGAACCAACTCAATGGCACTTAACAACAGCAACAATCCTCTTTAAAAGAACACAATTTAACATCACCAAAATGTTATAATCAAGCCAAAGAGAAAGAAAGAACTAAACCTTTTGGGGGGTAGTGCAGTACCTCCATGTGGTAA
>NW_006408533.1:7067592-7100227 GCF_000296735.1 Chrysochloris asiatica | reverse complement strand
ATACCAAGTAGAGGAATTGCTGGATCATATGGTATTTCTACTTCCAACTTTCTGAGGAAGCACCATACAGTTTTCCAGAGTGGCTGCATCATTTTGCAATCCCACCAGCAATGTAGGAGGGTGCCAGTGTCTCCACATCCTCATCAGCATTTATTATCCTATGCATTTTTTAACTTCACTGTTATTGATCATTTCTTTTGGGCACAGTGACTGTGTGTACCTTATATCTTCTTTTGAAGCTTTCTGTATCACTCATTATTTTGCCTACAGAATTCTTCAGTATTGCAAGTCAAAGCTTGAATTTTTTCTTCAATTCTTTTGGCTTGAGAAATGCTGAGCATATTCTTTCCTTTTGGTTTTCTAACTCCAGGTCTTATCACATTTCTTCCTTTCCTTCTTTATTTCTTTTTCTCTCTCTTTCTCTCATTCTCTTTCTCTCCCACTCTCTCCCCTTCTTCACCTCTTATCCTTTCTCTTTCTCTATCCCCCTCTCTTTTTCTTTCTTTCTTTCTCTCTGTCTACCTGCTTGCCTGTCTCTCTCTCTGTCTGTGTGTCTGTCTTTTTAGTGACCTTTTGCTTGAATCCTCTTATGAATTTCCTGATGTCATCCCATAACTCTTCTGATCTCGAATTACTAGTGTGCAATGCATCAAATCTGTTCTTGAGGTGATCTCTACATTTAGGTGGGATTTGCTCAAGGTTATATTTTGGCTCTCATGGACTTGTTTTAATTTTCTTTAGCTTCAGCCTGAACTTGCATGAGTAATTGATGGTCTGTTCCACAGTCTGTCACTAGCCTTGTTTTGGCTAATGATACTGAGTTTTTCCACAATCTTTTCCCACAGATGTAGTCAGTTTGATTTGTTTGTATTCCATTTGGTGAGGTCCATGTATATAGCTGCCATTTATATTGTTTTAAAAAGGTATTTGTGATGAATAAATCATTGGTACTGCAAAATTCTTGCATGAGAGCTCCGGCATCATTTCTATTACCAAGGCCATATGTTCCAACTACTGATCTTTCTTGTTTCCAACCTTCACATTCCAACCATTAGTAATTTTCAATAAATCTTTATTGCATACTTGATTAATTTCAGACTGAAGAAGTTGGTTGTTGTTGTTATGTGCCGTGGAGTCACTTCCGACTCATAGTGACCCTGTACAGGGTTTCCGAAGCTGTATATCTACGGGAGCAGAAAGCTTCCTCTTTCCCCTGCGGAACAGCTGGTAGTTTCAAACTGCTGACCTTGTGGTTCATAGCCGGCTTCATAACCACTACGCTACTAGAGCTCCTGGTCTTCCCAGTAGCCATATGGATATTATCTTATCACAGATAGCATTGTACGTCAAGATAGATCTTGAAATGTTCATTTTGACTATGAATGTGATTTCATTCCTCTTGAATTTGTCATTACCACCATTATGAGCCATATGACTATCTGATTTTAAATAGCCAGTGCTAGTTCATTTCAGCTCATTAATGCCTAGGATGATGGAGTACTGGTAGCGTAATGGTTCCATGTTGGGCTGTTAACCACAAAGTTAGCAGTTCAAATCCACCAGCTAGCCTTGGAAACCCTATACTGGGTCACTATGAGTCAGAACTGACTTGATGGTACACCATATCCACCAACACCAACACTAATGCCTAGGATATCTGTCTACCTCTGTTTATGCATTCCATTTGTTTTTGACAACTTCCAATTTTCCTAGATTCATATTTCATGCATAATATGTTCCAATTATTAATGAATGTTTATAGCTATTTCTCCTTATATTGATATATAACCCATCAGCAAATGAAAGCCCCCAAAACTTTACTACATTTGTCTGTGTCAGCATGATCAGCTCTACTTCAAGAAGACAGTCCTTTCACAATTGTATTTTGACTGTCTTCCAACCTGAGTGGGTCATCTCCTGGCACTATTTCTGACAGTATTCACTACTATTCATAAGGTTATCAGTGGCTAACCATTCACATGCAGTGAGTGTATCTCTCCTACTTCCTCATCAGTTTTAATCTAGAAGCTCTGTTGAAACCTGTCCATCATGGGTGACCCTGCTGGTGTTTAAAATACTGGCAGCATAGCTTCCAACATCGTAGCAACATGCAAGCTACCACAGTATGATAAATGTACAGACAAGTGGTAAAGAGACTATATAGTTTTCCAGAATTCTTTGGATATATCTCTGTACGTGCCCCTAACATGCTAATGAAACAAATGTAGAAATAACAATGAATGGCTTGTTGTTGTTGTTAAGTGCCAATAGTAGATTCCGACCCATAGTGACCCTGTATAGGGTTTTCGAGAAGCAGCTGGTGAGCTTGAACCTCCGACCTGTAGTTCAAGCGGCTTTGCAGTCTGGCATGTTAAATTATGTGCAATGTCTAATTCAGTCTTGCAACAAACATAAGACTTAGGTAGAGTTGTTGTCCCTTTTTTCCATATAGACACTAACTCTTGAACAGGTTAAGCAAAGGCCTCTCATGATTGCATGACTGTTGTTGTTGTTAAGTGCCGTCTAATCGGTTTTGATTCATAGCAACCTTGTATAGGGTTTCTGAAGGAGTGATTGATGAGTTTGAACTGCTGACTTGTGGTGCATACCGACCTTGTACTTTGTCCCACTAGTCACTAGTAGACCATTAAACTGATTTTAAATTCAGATACTCTCACTTTAGAGTCGATAATATTCCCACCAGTAGTTTTATTTTGGTAATAATCATTTGTATTGTACATTTCCAATGTACTAGATACCATACCATGTGCCTAGCATACTTTATATTCTTTACAACCATCTCAGCAAAGTACATACTGTCACTTGCCTTTGGTAAGCTAAGATGGCTCAAGGTCACCTTTAAGTAACCATCCCCCTCCACCTAAAAAAATAGAAAAATTTAAAGACTTACTATAAGGAGGGTTAGTTTTGAAAGCAGAATTTTAAAAAAATGTCTTTATTTTCTCAAGCTTAGGGAGCTTGATTTGTGTTTATCAAAGAAAAACAATCAAGATAATCTATATTTATATTGATTTTAAAAAATAACTTAAAAAACAATGTCATTAGATAAAGGGTCTGATAAGCTTTTTAAAGGTCTTCATTGTACATGAACCTTGACAAAGGATATGAAGTAAATGCCTTGTGAAACGAGTTTTCTACTTTAAAAACATTTTTGGTCAGCAAATTTTTTGGCAAATTTATCGATGTGGTAAATATTTCATTTACTAATAAGGGCTATTTGGGAGAAGATTTGTTTACACTAGAGAGCTGAAGGAAATAGAATCCAAATTACAGGCATAATGGCGCTCATTGATATTCTTGAGTTCCCTCTGGCTTAATGTGCAGCTCCAACATGATTATATCATTTTTAACATTCTGTTTCAACATGTATAAAATCTTTGTGAGCTTACTGACAACCGATGTACACATAACTGGTGGTGGTGGGTGCTGGCGAGTCAGTTACGAACCTACAGAGACCCTGTATAGGCTTTCCGAGGCTGTACATCTTTACTGAAGCAGAAAGCCGTATCTTTTTCCCTGGGAGTGGCTTGTGGATTCCAACTGATAACTTGTGGTTAGCAGCCGAACTCGTAGCCCACTATCGCTACCAGGCCCTTTGTATATATAACTAATTTGTATAAAAGTATTTTAGGTGAGTGTATATGAAGGGGTTTCAGATAGTTTGTGGGAAAATAGGGTTAAAAGATGATGGAATTTACACAGTATTTTGACGCTACCTTGTATTTGGGAATGTGTATTATTTGTATGTATATATGTGCGTATGCACACACATACACACATGGACAAATAATCCATGAATCCAGTTAGGGTCATACACTTTGAAATCTTACTGGATTTTTACATTAAATGACTCATATGCTCATATATTACTTTGCATAAAGCAGAAAATATTGTCTTGGGTAGGAACAATTTTTCTTTTTAATTGATTACCTTTGTTTGAAGAGTAATCCAGTGGTATTATGGTATTATTTTAATGGTAAAGTTTATCACAGATTTCAGAAACGCTCCCTCTTGCTGCGTGTTCATGGAAAGTTTTTGGTGTGTATTGTTTTTAGCTTCTATCATTTAACTATTGCTTTTCTAGTCAGTTTTATTATCCAGAATTATTTACTGTTTACATTTTTGTGCCTATATTGATTACCGATGACATCGTTTATGTCCTACTCTGCTAAGTCCTAAAAGAATATAATGATTAACAAGAGGGCCAGAGTCCCTGTCCTGGTGGAATTTCAGATTCTAGTGGGGCAGAAAACCATTAAGTAAATTATCACCGTTAGTGGGAAGGATGGAGAAGGAAGAGTTATTACATAGTAGTCTTCAAGATCAAGTAAGCCTTTGTCGGGTGGGTGTGGGGGCTTTGAAAAAGAAGCAGAGAGTCATGAGAGTGCAGATGATAGGTGGCATTGTTGATGATAGCTGTTGTTGTTGTTGTTAAGTGCCGTCGAGTCGGTTCCGACCCATAGTGACAGTTGATGTTCGTAGTGGTGGAATAATTCAGCATTTGGGACAGTGGTTACACAACATGAAGAAACATAATGGCATTAAATTATACATGTAGGAATTATTGAATTTGCAGATGTTTTGTTGTATAGATTTTCACCACAATAAAGATTAAAAAACGATGCTAGTGATGAATGCAGATACTCTGAAGCAAGACAGAGCATAACACTTTCTGGAATCTGGAAGGCGTTTGGTGTGACAGTCATATAAGGCTATTTGTTGGGGACAGGTAAGGGTCCTGTCAATCATTGAGAGGTGTTTCAGTGCATGATTACAAGCCATTGAAGACTTTCTAGCAGAAGAATGATATGGTTAGATTTGTATTTAGAAGGCTCACTCTGAAGATGATGTAGAGAATAGGTCAGAAAAATAGGAACAAATTAGGGCACTGCAGGTCAGTTTGAACTACAAGGCTGGCGATTCAAGCTCACTAGCTGCTCCTTGGAAACCGTATCCAGGGTCACTATGGGTCAGAACCGACTCGACGGCATTTAACAACAATAACAATCATAATTCAGATGATGAATCATGCGGATTTGAATTAAATTTGTAGCAGTGGGAAAACATGGGGGAAATGAACAGAACCAATGTTAGCTGTTAATGGAGATGGAAAAATAAAGGTGTCTCTTGGTTTCTGGCTTTCGTGATGGGGTACTAGCGAGATTGTCAATATAGGAAGAAAAGTAGGCATATATAAAGAGTACTGAGGATTCTTTTGAACTCCAGAAACCTGTAGAGTTGTGACAAGTAGTTTCACAGTTAGATGTTGTTGTTGTTAAGTGCCATTGAGTTGGCGCGACTCTTAGCAACCCTGTATAGGGTTTCCAAGTGGCAGCTGATGAGTTTGAATGGTTAGATGTATAGGATGCTTTGAGCACATGTATAGTATGCCTTTGATCTGGTACATATTTGTATTCTTGCATCAGAACACATTTAGATTTCCAGAAGATCAGAATCAGGATCAGTACAAAGCTGGTTTCTGTGAGGTGGAGGTCAGACACACCTCCACTCTCCATTTTTGAAACAAACTTTCTCCTCTGTGGCATTCTCCACTTCTCTGCATTTGGTGACAACCACACATACAGTTATATGGTTTATTAGGTAAAGTAACTGGCTACTACTTGGGATCAAGATCAACTTGGAAGTAACAGGAACAGCTTGGTATTAAAGTCAGGAAGCTTATAGGCACCAAGTCTGGAAGGCTCCCCTGAGATATAGAGCACATCCCTCCCTTCCTCAGTACAGGACCACTCTCAACTGTTTTTGGCTGGCCATGCAAGCAAGCTGTCCTCTCTCAGTCATGCAAAACAGATTGCCCTTTCTCTTGGCCTTGCAAGAAAGCTTGTTTTTCCCAGCCATATACATTCAGGACAGGGCTCTTCTCAGGGGTCTCTTGGCCCTGAGACCTGGCTCGCTCTGAGCCATTAGGTGATAGCTCTCAGCACAGCTGGGACATCTGCTGCTGCCCTCACACTGCCATTGTGGCTGCTTCCTCTTTATGGGGCACTCAGCTCCGTCCAGTTGTAGGATTACTGCTGCTCATTCTGCTGCTGTTTCTCTAGCACTCGGTTCTGAGAGATCTTGCAGCATCGTGTGCCATCTCACAGTCTGAAATGTTGCATCTCTGGACATGTATGTACTACAGGTCTGTTAGGAGGCTTCCAACTTTTTCTTCCTATCTCTAAACACCTCTGTGGTGTTGGCTACTTACAAAAGCCAACTTCATGTCAATTTCAAGGTGTGCCCCCTGCCTCCAGCAGGACCATAAAGCCGGCCCATCTTCTGTTGTATTTTTGAGGACTCCTGGCATGGTGCTGTAGAATAAGCATTGGACTGTCAACCACAACCACAAGGTTCGCTGGAAACAGTATACAGTGTCACTATGAGTCAGCATTGACTTGATGGCACTTAACGATATGACTAGAAAAGGAGCTGTAGTAGTGTTGTAGGATAAACAGTGAACTGCTAACCGAAAAGTCAGCAGTTGAAATTCACCAGCCACTCCTATGAAGAAAGCTAAGGCTTTCTGCTCCTGGAAAGATTTACAGCCTTGGGATCCCCATGAATCACTGTGAGTCAGAACTGACTTGATGACCATGGGATTTTTTTTTTTTTTTTTTATGTATATGAAAAAAAAGAAAGAGAGTCCTGTTGTGGCACTGTGGGTTAATGCACCAGAATGCAAAGCCGTTTGAACTGCAAGGTCGGTGGTTCAAGCTCACCAGCTGCTCCTTGGAAACACTAGACAGAGTTGCTATGGGTCGGAATCAACTCGATGGCACTTAACAACAACAACAACACATGAAGAAAATACCTAAAATAGACTAATTACAGGCAGACTATAGCCCAATCAATCATTTTTGGCACAATTACAAACCCAGGGCCAGAAATGCCTTATATAAAAGAAACCTATTACAGTGTAATATTTGATTGATAACACAGTAAGATTACATGGAGCTGGGCAAGAACTAGAGATGTGAGAGCGGCCACATGTTGTTGTTAAGTGACTCAATATAGGGTTTCATAATGACTCAATATAGGGTTTCCAAGGAGCGGCTCTGGTGGGTCTGAACTGCTGACCTTGTGGTTAGCAGTCCAGTCCTCATCCAGTTAGTGACATACCAGGACTCCTGGTCATATGTAGGTAACTGAATACAAGTGAGTAGATGTGTTTGGAGGAAGGTGATCTCACAAAAGACATTGGGAAAATCTGTATCTAACTGTTTCTAAAGGGACAAACTAAAACTGTTACTGAGCCTCCACGATTGATGAGAAAAATGTACCCTGGTGTGAGAGAATCAGGGGAGAGCCAATGGCAAGCTTGTGGCACTGTAGTGTAAACCCTGGCCTGCTAACTGCAAGGTCGGTGGTTCAGACCCATCAGCTGCTCCTTGGAAATCCTATACAGAGTCACTATGACTCAGAACCAACTTTATTCTACAGCCCTTAACAGAAACAACAAGAAGGGGTTGATGAAGGAAGTAGTTCAAAGCAAGGAGAGTAATTCTCGGTGTTCGATGTTGCTGTGTTTTAAAGACAGATACTCTGTGGAATCATTGACTTCAGCAAATATATGGTCATGGGTGGCTTTGTCAAAAGCGGTATCATTATCACTATTCTGCACTTACTGAATTTCTAGGATCTTGAAGAAGACTTGTATGATAAGAAAGTTTCATAAACCTAGTCATTGTTTTCTAATGACTTTGGAATTGTTGTAGACTTGTCGTTGACACCTTTAGCACCAGTAGTGTCATCTCTGAGTAAGAAGAGGAATGAAATTGGAGGCTAGAACTAGGAGCAAAGCAGGAGGAAGCATTACTGAAGCTACTTCAAGGAAACGGACAGTGTAGAGAGACTCATTTGGAATATTTAAGTGACAGTATTTATCTTAAGTAGCTTATAAACAAAATTACTTGGGCTGCTGATTAAGAAAATGCATGCCAAATTGTCAGAACGCCAGTGGTTTTTTAATTATTTAACAATAAAATAGATTTAATTCTCCCCCTGCTTTCTGGCTAATGGGGAGATAAGAGATGGAGGAGGAGAGGGATGGTCAGTCACTGGAAGGCGGAGGTCTGCCTCACATCCTCAGTCTTCTCTTGTGAAGGCTGCCAAGTGACCATCTTGATGGACAATCCTTTCCTGCCGTCTGCTGTCTCCCCCGCCTCTGCACTCATCCAGACTTTTCCTTCTTGACTTCCTGCTTCATCCTCCAAGGAGCAGAGAGTGATCTTCTGGCCAACACACACCTGCATTTTTGCTTAGTAGAAGTTTTAGTTTGTCCCTTTAGGAACAGATACATATTTCTCCAATCTCTTCCCCATATTGAAAGGAAGGAGAGGCAAAAGAGCATGGGGGGAGGGAAGAAAAATTGGCTGAAAACTCCAAAAAGAAAAGTGAATTTGACAGATTTGTTCAGTTCTGGATTCTTTCTTCAGGTTTCTTAAACATGTCAGAAAAGTTAAGGCCCTGCCCCCGCAATGAATAAAATCCCTAAGGCCACTGTCGGAAGAGGGGAGATACCTATCTTTCCTTCTCCAAATTATGAGAGGAAAATCCATGTAGACATACCCAAGACACAAATCATTATCTCCAAAATTATTGGCAGGAAATCAAATTAGTGCTTGGAGCTTTAAAATGGGTGGGCTAATGTGGAGGGGAAAAATAATTGAAAAACAGAATGTGTTATGAATAATAAATAAGGAAAACTCTAGTTGTAATTTAATCTGAGTCCTACCACTAATGGGTTGCTAGTGATTGGTGGTGAGTCATGCTTTTTACCTTTCCAGACAACAGGATCACCTATGCAGTCCTCTACCTGTGCTTGTCTCCCCCACAGATGCCCTGCATTTAATTGCCTGTTTACAATTGCTTGTCCTCTAGTTAGTGTGTGAGCTCTTGAGGGCGGAGACCAGGCACACTGCATCTGAGTGCCCATCTCTCAGTAGGTATTCCAGAAGGTTCCTGGATGCATCAGAGGAAGTTGAGCAGCTTTGATTTTAAAGACATTGTCAGATCTAGTGAGGAATCAGACTCAGGAATGCTGGCTCTTGGGATTTTCTTCTCAGATGCTCAGCTTTGACACTTTGTCTGCATCCTGTTTTTGTATACTTATGCTTGTTGGCTTTTACTTGTGGCTTCATACTTTATGAGGCAACTTGGTGTCAAGGAATGAGCACCAGACTTGGAGTCACTGAAAACCCAGTTCAAATTTCACACCTGCTCCAATCTTAAGAATTGTAACAATCGTTTCTCAGTTTTGTAAGCCTTGGAGATTAAATAAGGATAATTAGACCTCCTTCATAATAGGATGGACTATCAGGATCATGACAAGCAATGGACAACATTTCAGAAAATGAGTATTCCAGAACACTTAATTGTGCTCATGAGGAATCTGTACATAGACCAAGAGGAAGTTGTTAAAATAACAAGGGAACATTGAATGGTTTAAAATTATGAAAAGTGTGCACCAGGGTTGTGTTCTTTCACCATACTTGTTCACTCTGTATGCTGAGCAAATGATTTGAGAAGTTGGATTATTTGAATAAAAACGTGACATCAGGGTTGTTGGACGACTCATTAACAACTTGCAGTTTGCAGATGATACAATCTTGCTTGCTGAAAGTGAACAGGACTTAAAATACTGATGAAGATCAAAAACCACAGCCTTCCATACGAATTGCACCTCAATATAAAGAAAACAAAAATCCTCACTACTGGACCAATAAACTACATACATATAAATGGAGAAAAGATTGAAGTTGTCAAAGACTTCATTTTGCTCAGATTAACCATTAACACTCATGGAAGCAGCAGTCAGGAAATCAAATGGCATACTGCATTAGTCAAATCTGCTGCACAAACCTCTTTAAAGTGTTGAAAAGCAACAATGTCAGTTTGAAGACTAGAGAAAGCTTGACTATTTTCAGTAACCTCGTATGAATGTAAAAGTTGGATAATGAATAAAGAAGACCATAAAATAATTGATACATTTGAGTTATGGTGTTGGAGGAGAATATTAAAAGTACCATAGGCCTCCAAAGAACAAACCAATCTTTGTTAGAAAAAGTATAGCCAGAATGCTCCTTAGACACGAAGATAACCAGACTTTGTCTCTCATACTTTGCACATGTTAATAGGAGGGAGCAGTCCCTGAAGAAAGACATCATGCTTGGTAAAGTGGATAGTCAGCAAATATGAGGAAGACGCCCAATGAGATGGATTGGCACAGTGGCAGCAGCAATGGGCTTAAGTGTAGCAATGATTGTGAGGTTGGTGCAGGACTGGGCAGTGTTTTGTTCTGTTGTGCAGGTCACTATGAGCAGGTATCAACTGGAAAGCATCTAACAACAGCAGCAACAACAAAGGATTGAAATATGGTGCAAATGAGATCCTAACTATGCAAGCACTTTCTAAATGATAAACATGGAAGTTGTAGTTGAGACTGTATTCATGACAGGACAGTAGCTGAAAATACTGCACTCTTCTCTGAAACTTTTTCTTTGGCAAGATGCCTTATGTAGTAGTACTTTTTGTTGTTGTTAAGTGCCATCTAGTCAGTTCTGACTCTCATAACGACCCTGTGCAGGGTTTCCGAGGAGTGGCTGGTGAGTTTGAATCACTGACTTTGTAGTTCAGACAAATCTTGCTGTTCAGTGTTTATCCTATAGTGTCACACCAAGCCTTAGAGAGGGTAATATACATAAGTTTAATGTAACTTGTCTTGACCTCAGAATTTCAGCCCTCTTCAGTGCCCTACTCTCTCCTCACCTCAATTTTTAGCCTTCCCAGGGTCTTTCCTGTGTTGTTAAGTGCTGTTGAGTCAGTTCCCAACTCATAATGACCCTTTGTGGGGTTTCTGAAGAGCAGTTGGTGAGTTTGAACTTGCCAACCTTGCAGTTCAAACCAACCTTGTGGACTAGTGCTTATCCTATAGTACTGTGGATGTTATGAATTCCAGTTCATAGGGACTCCATGTATAACAGAATGTGATATTGCCCAGCCAGCACCCTCCTCACAGCACCTCCTGTGTTTGAGCCAATTGTTGCAGCCAATGAAAAGACCTCATTTCATTGAGGGTCGTTCTGTTTTGATTGGCTTTCTACTTTAGATGGTCTTCTTCAGGAACTCATAACATGTCCAGAGTATGTGAGACGAATCTAGACATCCTTGCTACAAAGGCGCGTTCTGCTTGTACTTCTAACACAGCTTTGTTCAATCTTCTGGAAAAACACATCTATAGTCAATATTCTTGGCAAACACCATAATTCAAATGTACCAGTTCATGTCTGATCTTCCTTATTCATTGTTCAGTTTCTCGTGCATACAAGACAGTTGAAAACACCGTAGCTTTGGTCAGGTGCGCCAGAGTCTTCAAAGTAGTATCTTTGCTTTTTAACACTGTAAAGAGGTCTTTTGCATCAGATTTGCCTAGTGCAGTGCATTAGTGGATTTTTTGACTGCTGATTCCATGGGAGATTATTTTGGATCAAAGTAAAATGAAATCCTTGACAACTTCAACCTTGCTCTGTTTATCTTGATGCTGTTTATTTTTAAGGATATATATATGTATTTTATGTTGAGGTATAATCTATACCAAAAGCTATACTCTTTGATCTTTATTAGAAAATGCTTCAAGTCCTCTTTTCTCTCAGCAAATAAGATTGTATCATCTGCATATCGTCGGTTATTAATGAGACTCTTCTTCCAATCTTGATAGCACTTTCTTATTCAGATAGTCCAGGCTACCTATTCTGCTTAGTCTCATGTCTCTTGTTTCCCTAATAAGCCTCTTTCTACTGGTCTTTAGTGGATATGGAAGTCTTCCTGCTTTTGCATGATTCTTTGTTGGGTGCTGCTTTTAGCAAATTATTTATAGAGCTCCCAGGAAAATGTTACATTGATGGGAGTCCATGGTGGGGAATGGAGCTAGTCAACCAATTCCTGAAGACATCTGGTTTAGTTGGAACTCCTGCTCTGAATATAGCTCAGACCTTTGATGTAGGTGACTCTACCTTCTATATAAGTTATGGTTCATGTCTTTAGGTGTATTACCTTCTGATGGGACAGATAACTTACTCTGTTTGCTTGATAATATAGCTATCAGATTAGCTGGTGGGAGCCCAGGTACTAAGTATTATAGGTGAGATAGGTCCTAAATTGTGTCTTTTATTTTCAAGATCTCAAGGAAGAGTGCTTAAGGCAATCCATCTGAAAGAGGACAAGTAACCCTGGAAAGTAGCATTGAAGTCAATTGACTGTCACTGAGTCTGTTGGTTCTGGACACTTGAAAGTTGGAAAGTAAAAATGGGATCAGTATTACATAAAGTGTATGTAGCAAGTTATAAGTATATAAGTGAAATCAGGAGGGTAATTCCTTTGTGAAGAAGAAACAAAATATCCATTGAGTGGTGGTGGTATTGGAGGTTAAGAATAATATTGATTCTTTCATTCTACTTAAATAATAATTACAAAGACCTTTTCAGCGTGATGCATCAAAATATGTTGAAGCTTATCTAATTCTAAATAAGCAAGTCAAGCAAAGATTAGTATTAGTGTTCGATCAAATTTCCAAAATGGAATATACTATAATATAAAATATGAATAAAGCTTTATGTTATGCATAAATTTTGAAAAGTATGTATGCTCAAATTTAAATGTGTCAAGATTAAGATAATTTCAAAATGGTTGGCTAGACAAATTTTTCTGGTGGTTCTACTTCATATAATAAATAAATATATATTTTCAGGTTCAATCTTGAATTACATACTTTTATATTTAAGAGACATCTTGTGTAATATATGACAGTTATGTTTTTCTATTCTCAACAAGTAGCAAAAGAGAGAGAGAATAAAGATGGTTTATTATATATTAGGTATATATTAGGATGCCTGGTGTGGAGCTGCAGGATAAGTATTGGATTGCGAACCACAAGGTTGACAGTTCAAACCTACTAGCTGCTCTTCAGAAACCCTGTACAGTGTTGCTGAGTCAGAACCAACTCGACAACGCTTAAGGACAACAAGCAAATTGCTTCAAGATAGAATAACTTTTGACCAATACTGTGCCCATCACATCGACTCCCAAATTAATCAGGTTAATGAAATAGCATGGGACCTAGTTGGTGATGATAAGTTAGTTCTTGGCATTTCCTGTTAGCTTTCTCAAGACCAAGCTTAGCCTTAAAACTGATAGATCGTAACTTTACGTGGGAACATTATGTGCTTTAACTTCCCCGTAAAGCTTAATGAAACTATTTTGCTCATGCTGTTAACACTGAGTGTCTGCATTATTTGCTTCACTAGTAGATTCAGTTTATTTTGAATTTTGTTGATGATAACTTTTCTACTGGGAAGGAAGCTTGAGCTTCATGTTTTTTCTCAAAATGTTCAAAGCAGTCTTGATAATGACATTGTGTGTTTATTAGTTTAGCTTACTTTGAGCTTAAGAAATGTGTACTGATGACTAATGTTTGGACTCTGGAACATTCTTTTTATTTATAAATAACCATTATCTATCCGGTGCTGTGAGTTAATGAACCAGACTGCAAAGCAATTTGAACTATAAGGTTGGCGGTTCAAACTCACCAGCTGCTCCTCGGAAGCCCTGTACAGGATCGCTATGGGTCGGAAATTGACTGGATGGCACTTAACAACAACAAACAACAGCATGCTAATAATGTTGAGACCTTATAGCAAGCAACTCTGATATTTTTATTTCACTTTACTTTCAAAGTTTGAAATGCTGTTTGAAATGGTTAGAGGTATGGGAGTCAGTGGACCTTATACTCTGGGTAAGAGACAGATTTGGAATAGAACCCCAGTGTTCCCACTCTATATGCCATTTTGCCTGGAATCGTCTCTTTGCTCTTCTGTATCAATTTTCTGTCCCAAGAAGCTGACCTGTAGAAACTATATCAGTGGATTCCCCTGCCCTCTGTTTCACATAGATTCAGTCAGTAGAATCTTTGGCAGGAATTGGAGGGAGTTCAGAACATTTACTACTGTCTCCCTCTCTGTGAGTTGAATTAGACTGCAAATCTAAGAAAACTCTCAAGATAGTCTTCTTCCCCAGGCCCTGTCTTGTAACAGTCCTCTTGTTTCTTCAGAGCTTGGTATGATAATTGCTTTATGTGTTACTGCTCTGTATCCCACCAATCCTTTGAAAATCTCTTTGTAAAGAAACCATCCTTGAATGATCATAATGTGAGTGTGCTTTTATTTACTTTGGGACTATTGAGTAATAACAGCCTTCATTTACCCAGTTGTCCAGTGACAATACTTAAGCAGTAAGTTTTCAGACGATCTTAATTCAAGACTTGATGCTTCCATTTATCAGAAGTAATTGAAAGTCCCAAGTGGCCACTTATTACTTGGAAAATGTTGGGTACTTCAAGGCTCAGTTTCGTTGCATTGAGAGTAGCAAAATGCAACAACTAGAGATCTCCAAGGGCTTCTGCAAATGGAATTCTCCTTGATTCTATCGAGAGGCAGCAGAATGTTGTAGTTCTGAACGCAGACTCTGGAACTCGACTGCCTGCCTGGCTCTCTCTACCATTAGGCTTTGCTTTACTTATCTCTGGTAGCGTAGTGGTTACAAATCAGGCTGCTAATCTCACGGTAGACAGTTCAAAACTACCAGCGGTGCCGAGGGAGAAAGATGAGGCTTTCTGTTCCCATAAAGATTTACAGCCTTGGAAACCCTGTACAGGGTTACTACGAGTCAGAACTGACTCCATGGCACATAATAACAACAACGAAACAATAATGGAGTCCTGGTATGGCGCTGTGAGTTAATATGCAAGGTTGGTTTGAACTACCAGGTCAATGGTTCAAGCTCACCAGCTGCTCCTTGGAAAACTTATACAGACCGAGTTGCTATGGGTCAGAACCGACTTGTTGTCACTTAATAACAACAAAACAGGAATATTAATAATACCTACAGCACAGGGTATTGTGAGAGTTAAGAATTTAAGGAAATTAGAATTATGTCTGACATACAGTCATCCCTCAATAAATGTTGTTGTTATTAATTGCCATTGAATCAGTTCCAACTCAGAGCGACCCTGCATAGGGTTTCCGAGGAGCAGCTGGTGGATTTGAACTGTTAGCAGTGAAAAAGATGAAGACCCTCAAGGAGATGGATTGCTACAGCAGCTAAAGCAATGGACTTTAACATGAATGGTTGTGAGGACGGTGCAAGACTGGGCAGTATTGTGTTGTATTGGTATACCAAATAGGTATGACCCGACAGTACCTAAAAACAACACTAACAGCAATATTAATATTTTACTTCCTGTTCAGCGTCAGTCATCGTGTAGACTCTTAAAACAAGAAAAAATAGGGAAAGAAAAGGGTTATTGTGTCTTCCTTTCAAGTCCAGAAAAAAATCAAAGAAACCCACAGAGTGACCTTCCTTAGATGGCACAGATAAGAATGAATCATGATCACCTCTTTTAGCAGCTAGAGATTGGGGAATCTGGAAATAGAATTGTTAAAATTCTTTTAATCCAGTCTTTGTGTATTAATGGATCTGGGTCCACAATAAAATAAAAAAATAAAAAATTGGGATTCTGTTTTCAAGGAGCAGGAGAAAGCATTAGTTAGGCAAGCAGTTTTGCACCTGCCACATTGGCCATAGAATTTTTAGCATTTAGATTGGAAATTTTGTTCTTGATCACTTGGCAAGTGTACTTTCTAAATCAGAAGCCAGTAAGCTTTCCTTATAAATCGCTATGGAGTAAATATTTTAGGCTTTGCAGGCCATACAGCATCCATCACAGTGGCTGAACTCCTTTCTTGTAGCAGGAAAGCAACCACAGACAATAGGTAAACAAATGAGCATGGCAGTGTTCCAATGAAACTTCATTTAGAGAAATCCTTTTTTAGGGGCCAGGTTTGGCCCACAGACTATACAGTTTGTCAGCTCCACCTCTAAATATGCATATCTGCCCAACTCTAGTAAAGCATTTGAATGGCAGTAAATAATGGAATGTTTTTGTTTGAAATGTTTGAAAAAAGGAAAACTAAAGTTAAACAGGACTCCTGGTGTGGCACTGTAGGATCGACATTGGACTGCAAATCACAAGGTCGGCAGTTCAAATCCACCAGCTGCTCCTTGGAAACCCTAAACAGGGCCACTATGACTTGGAATCAACTCTGGCACTTAGCAACAACAACAAATGTAAATAAGAACATATTTTATAACTACATACCATTCTTACATGCCTTAGATTTATATGATTTTTATTGGAAAAGTTTTAGATTTTATTCAGTTATATTTTGATAATTACTTCCACAACATATTATGAGCATTTCTAGATTCTTAAAATCTTAAAATAAAAAATAATCTTAGAATTTATTATAATTAGACAATCTTAACATTTTATGAATGAAAATACTTAGACTGATGATACAAATAAGCTAGTGAATCTTGCCTATGAATATGAAAACTTGACTCACAGAGCCATTTAATAGTGTTAGGTCATAATCTATAACATAAAGTGAGTGATTTTACTTTAGGGGGGATTTTGCTTATTGAGACTGATAGGATTAATATCTTCAGTTAAGATAGAAAAACTGAATAAGCTATTGTTTTACAAAATTAATTAACTAGAAACCAATGCTCATCAGCTAATGAATAGAAACATAAAATATTATATATCTATACATTGGATTGCTAGTCAGCTACAAAAATAATGGAGAGACTGACACATGCTACAACATGGATGAACCTTGAAGATGTTTTTGAGTGTCATCTAGTTAGTTCTGACTCATACTGACCCTGCATAGGGTTTCTGAGGAGTGTCTGCTGGATTCAAACTGCTAAGCTTTTGGTTAGCAGAAATGTGCTTATTTACAGTGCCATATCAATACCCCATTGTGCTAAATGAAAAAATCAGTCACACACCTTATGTTGTGAACGTCTGTATAAAAATCTAGGCAAAACTAGATGGAAAGTAGATAAGTTATTGCCTAGTGCTGAAGAAGGAGCTCTGGTAACATAGTGGTTACTAGTCAGGCTGCTAACCTCAAGATCAACAATTCGAAACTACGAAACCATTTTCTGCTCCTGTAAAGATACACAGCCTCGTAAACTCTATACAGGGTCATTATGAGTTGTAACTGACTCCACAACACATAACCACCACCAACAACCAGTGCTGAGCAGAGGGAGGGAATGATTAAAGGGTAAAGAGGTTTCTTTTTAGGATAATTAAAATGTTCTACAGTTGGCTCTGAGGGACCAGTTGCTGAAGAAGGATATCGTATTGGGTAAGGTGGAGGGTCAGAGACAAAGAGGAAGACCCCCGACGAGATGGATTGGCACAGTGGCAGCATCGATGGACTCAAGTGTGGCAACAGTAATGAGGTTGGCCCAGGATCGGGCAGTGTTTTGTTCTGCTGTGCATAAGGTTGCTATGGGTCGGTACCAATTCAACAGCAACAACAACAAAGTTGGTTCTGTAGATACACAAAGCTTTGTGACCATACTAGAAACCATTGTACACTTTAAATGATGTTTGATTTATATCTCAACAAAGCTCTGTTTCCAACGTAGTCATAACTAAAAAAGTTATTTAAAAGACAAAACCTGAAACAAAAATATACATGACTGTACAACTCAGTAGGCAATATGAGTTTGCAAATACTGGCTTTCAGAGTCTTTGATGAGTTTTCTAAATTGATGAATTATTGTCTACGGAACACTTTATCAGACTGCAATCTATTTCTAAAGATACTTATGTTTTGTTTCCCTTTCTGATTTATATGTTTTGTATCTTTTTTTTTTTTTTTTTTGAGCGAGAGAAAGACTTGCAGAAAATGAAATTTCTATAACATTCTTATTTGAGGGCTTTTATTTCAAGTTTACTTAATATTTTACTTTCAGTTTGTTTATATTTTGTGACATTTATCAGGTCTTTACACTTGAAGGAGTATATTATCCATAAATGCTGCTAAGAACTACATCTTCTCATGAATGTTAAATGCTCCCATTGTAGGTTTCTAATTCTGACAACAGAAATTTTTGTAATGTACAAATCAAAATTTTTCCATCTGATCCCCTGGTAAAACTTACCCTTTGTACAATTAAGATTCAACTTGACAATAATAGAAATCATTATTCAAATGGTAGAGTAGTACCAGCTTTTCAGTGGCACCTAAACTAAGAAGGGGAATTGGTAAAACGGTTTTAATTACATGCTTGTCTCTTTGATAGGCAGTAAGAAAAAGAGAGTTTGCTTTTGAAAAGTGAAAAGAGGTCTCTACTTGGAGAAGAGGGTTGTCAATACAATTCCAACCATCACTATGAAGAATTATTCTGAAAATTATTGATGCATTAAACGTAGGAACCTTTGTTTGAACTCTTGCTCTAAGGTGGTAACCTTAAAATCTAAAAATATTCTGATTAGAAACGCAAGTTTTACTTGAGTAATGTAAAGTTAATGTTTGTCTTTGAGATATCTCTGCAGTTTGAAGCTCAGCTAAATTAATTTTGTACGTAAAAATCTAAGTGTCTACTTTGATTAGTTTTTTCTTTCTCCTGTGTGCAATTAAAGTATACTGTCCATCTCTGTGCATCTGAGTTAGAATTTTTCAAATAGATGCTTTGAAGTTAAAAACTTTTTAAAGCCAGTGATTAAGTACTTTTCTAATGGTTGCTATCAGAGAGCATTGTGGCATAAACTGACATGCAAATCCTGACACACAGCAGGCTCTCAAATATTTGTTGAACAAACAGAGGGGGAGAATGCACCAGGATTCTTTTTCTGTCATCTTTGGTGTGGGTCTGAGTGAATAATTGTCAGAGTCCAGGGAGAGCAAAAATTTAATTTTGTGATCGTTTATGAAAGCTAGCATTTAAGTCTGGCATTGCCTGTAAGAAATAAATAGATGGCAGTTATCCTGATTTTCTGAATCATATGTCAGTTTATAATTCACCTCTATGTCCCAGATACTCTTGGTTACGGTTTCCCACAGAATTTGATATTGAAGAATTAGACAGCATGATGAAGGTGATGATGATATAATGGAGGAGGGGAAGAAGACTATCATGATTTTTTTCCCTCATGTCAGCACCCTGGGCAAACAAGGAGCCAATTCTAAGACTACTGACCATAAATTTCCTTAGAAGTTGACAATGTTGATAATGACTAGATTATCAGTGTAGTCAGCATTCTTAGCACTTGAGCTAGAGTCTGAGAATGTCAAATAGTAATCCCTCTTCTATATTAGGAGAAAGTAACTTATACAGTCATCATCACTGTGTAACTTCTGTTTGGGCAGTATCCAATCACATGTATGTCTGTGGTCCTAACCCCCATAAAATCTATTATGTTAAAAATTCAAGGTGCAAACAATAGTTTATAATAACCAATATATTATTTTCTGAATCATATCAAAACATTATTATTATATTCCCCCTCCAAGACTGAAACTCAAAGTGAACACACAAGCCAGGCATATATCTTGCTGGTGGAAGAGGGGGAAAGGCAGCAATGAAGATATATGGGCCATGTTCGACCACGTGCCACAGAGACTCCCATTGACCTCAGGATGAGAGAGTAAATAGGAGGGTTTGGTTGGTCGGAATTGTGGTGAGACCTGGGGACATCTGAGCCTAGGAACAAGGACTTAGTCACAGAGAGCTGGGGTTGAGAGTGAAGCATCCAGCTGATGTGAAGTGAGGGGAGATGCACAAGAACTCTCAAACTTGTAGATAGTACCCATTCGACCTGGTTTTGATGGCTTAATGATTAGAACTTGACCAGAGGAAGATAAAAGGAAAAAAAAAAAAATCTCTCTCTCTCTCTCTTTTTTTTTTTTTGAAGGGGTGGGGAATAAAGGAAATAAGTGAATTCCTACAGTTTGATGAACTTAACTTATACTTATGGATGTAGTAGCTCAAAATACCAATTGAGAGGGAAGCAGTCTTCACATCAAGTATCAATCGTATCCCCTCTGTATACAGGGTAGATAGGGACGGGCAACTTAGACGCTGGCTGCCAAAAAGGCAGGGACTATAAAGGCATGAAGTGACTAGCGTACGAGTTTTCAAGCAGGGGGAGCATAGTTTCCGAATAGTTTTCATCTTGTCTAGACGGTTTCACATCTTGGTGAAAGGACGTGGGCATAGGATTCTTTTGATTCAATTGTTAATAATTGATATCATGACTAATTACGACGGTCACAACTGTAAAGGTAGAAGTTTTGTAACAAAAATAGGGGAGTAGCTAATCTAGGACCCCCAAGGGAGAAGAGAAGGAGCAGAATGTGGGACCCTATCCAGAGAAGCAGTGACACCAGAGATGGAGAGAGGGAGCAGCTGAGGACTCTAGACTCATGGAAAGAGAAAGGCTGTGTGCTGGCAGCCAGGTGCTGGTGGCCAGGGGGAAGGCTTACAGAATGTTTCCTTTGGTTTTTAAAATGATTATATATTCCTGAGTGCTTTTGTGCACCCCCCCCCCCCAAACAACAACAACCACAAAACAAAAAAACAAAAACAGAGGGAACAGAAGCAAATATTGTTAAATGATGATGCACAGAGGAGATTATAATCATTGCAGTGAAACGATAAATAGAAAACTGATGTTTACCCATGTAAACTAATCACTCAATTGACAATAAAAACTTTTAAAAAATTATTATTATTATTACGTTAAAGATATCATACTGTATCTGGAAATGTTTCTGTAATGTTCACTTTGCTTGGATCAGCCCTCAACACTCATGGAAGCAGCAGTCAAGAATCAATTGACTTATTGCATTAGGCAAATCTGCTGCGTAAGATCTCTTTAAATTGTTCAAGAGCAAAGATGTCTATTCGAGGACTGAAGTATGACTTACTCAATCCATGGTATTTTTAATAACTTCATATATATGTGAAAAGTTGGACAGTGAATAAGGAAGGCAATAGCGTTTGAATTATGATTTTGGAGAAGAATATTGGAAAAAAACATAGACAACCATCAATACTCATGGAAGTAGCAATCAAGAAATCAAGTGACATATTGCATTAGGCAAATTTGCTGCACAAGACTTTTTTAAAGTGTTGAAGAGCAAAGATGTCAGCTTGAGGACTAAGCTGGACAGTGAATAAGGAAGACCATAGAAGAATTGATACTTTTGAGTTGTGGTGTTGGAGGAGAATATTTAAAGTGCTATGGGCTGCCAGAAGAACCAACAGGTAGATCTGTGTTGGAAGAAGTACAGCCAGAGTGCTCCTTAGAGGCCAAGATGGCCAAAATTTGTCTCTCATTCTTCAGACATATTGTCAGGAGGGACCAGTCTCTGGAGAAGGATATCATGTTTGGTAAGGTGGAGGGTCAGAGAAGGAGAAGAAGACCCCCAGAGAGACGGATTGGCAAAGAAAGCATCAGCATCAATCAATGGGCTCAAGCGTGGTAACAATTGTGAGGTTGGCCCAGGCCTGGGCAGTGTTTTGTTCTGTTGTACATAAGGTCACTATGAGTTGGTACCAACTCGAGGGCACCTAACAACAACAACAGCCTAAAGAACAAACAAATCTGTGTTAGGAAAAGTACAGCCAGATTGCTCCTTGGAAGCCAGGATTGCCAGACTTTGTCTCTCATGCTTCAGACATATTATCAGGAGGGACCAGTCCCTGGAGTAGGGTATCTTGTTTGGTAAAGTGGAGGGTCTGCCAAAAAGAGGAAGATCCCCAGCGAGATGGATTGGCACAGTGACAGCTGCAATGGGCTCGAGCATAGCAAGGATTGTGAGGTTGGCACAGGACCTAGCTGTGGTTTTTTCTGTTGTGCTTAGGGTCACTATAAGTCCATACTGACAACAGCAACAGTGAGGTGAGGAAACCAGGTTGTAATCTGGAAGTATTTCTAATAGATTGCCTACAGAGATGTTAGAATAAAGGAACATGAACAAGACTTAGAAAATTTTGATGGTTTCTTTACTTATTTTAAGCAAATATTCACTTTATTTATATTTGATACTTATAAAGAGTTTGTAAATTATATATGGTTCAGCTCCTCAGAACCTGAATCCATGCCTGGAAACAGTCTTCTGAAGACCCCAGATTGGGTAAGCACTGTCATTTGTCTTTTTTGTTTTCTCCCTCAAATCCCCTCAGAATTGAGGAACATGCCAGGTGTATCCATTTTTTTTTAAATACTATGTTAGTCCCTGTACCCATTGTCATCTTCTTCATTTATTGTTTTAGTTTTCTTATTTGGCCTCCTCTTCCCTTCTTTGTACTCCTTCATCAGACTCTGGAATGTCCCCATGTGCCCTGGTTGGTACCTCATGGAAAAATCAGTAATTTAGAAAATTCAGTGAAGGAAATGAGTTATAATAACTGTCTTAATTCTCAGGATTACTTCTTTAAAAATGTCATACCATATTCAGAGATATGGGGTGTTTTTAAAAGAGGAGAGAGAAAATATTCCTCCCTTGGCCTCCTCTGAGGAATTCATAGCTTTAGAAAAAGTTCCAGATGTTTCTCATCTAGACATGACTGGAGAAATAAATGCAAACAGCCTTTATTTTTACTTGTTTTGGCTGTTAGCACTTCTCGCAGGCAGTAAATATTACTATTACCTTTTTCCTTTGCCTGAGTTGATTGTAATGATAGACTAAGTTGAGTTGGGTTTTGCACACTATATTGTGCTGCTAGTGATTTTTAAAGTTGTAGAATATAGATGTTGTTGAGTGCCTTCAAGTGGATTCTGACTCTTGGTGACCCTGTTAAGGGTTTCCCAGGAGCAACTGGTGGGTTTGAAACTAGATGGTTACCCATAATATAATAGGAAGCTCCTTCAGAAAGAAAATATAGAAAGGCTTGCTAATATTTTTGAAGCAAGAAAGAGAATGCTTTTATCTACAGATGCCTGGGATGTGTTGCTTAAGTGATGAGGAGTTTTGCATACACAGTTACACTGTCAGAAATGTCCTACTCAAGGAAATTTGTCTCTGCAGACACCCTGCTGCAGATCATTAGTGGGTTCAGACTCCACTTTATGGCTTCCTGAAGCTATAGGCCTCCTGCTGACATTTAGTTTTGCATGGAGATGAGAAGGAAGCCCTGGTGGAAAGTTTTTATTAGGAAGTGTTAATGATGCTTTAGTGCTCTATACCATGGGTGAGAGAAATCTGCAGTATTTGTTGGGGTGTGCCACCATAAATAACTTGCCAGAGTTGTCCATTCTTCTTTGCTCCTGAGGGGAAAGACTGCTCAAATCTTCACAGAGCCATTCCTGAAAGGAGTCTTTGCTCTCCCCTTCCATTAATGTGACCGTCTTCTGTCTTAGTGTACTTCATCTTGTTGGCTGTGGACTCACCAATATAGGAAACAATTTAAAAATCAAGTAATTCCTTACGAAAGAAGTAAGAGTTGTTTTTGTTAGTTGTTGTCAAGTGGATACCGACCCATGGTGACCCCGTGTGTTACAGAATAGAATTATTCCATAGGGATAATCCCATAATTCCTAGGGATAATTATTCTCCAATGCTGTGACCTTGGAGAAACAGGTCTAATGCAGAGCCTCTGTTGTTAAATGTCTTTGAGTTATTTCGACTTAAAGTGACCCTATATAGGGTTTCCCAGGTGGTAAAGCTTTGTAGAAACAGAAAACTTTATCTATCTCCTGGGGAGCACCTAGTGGGCTTCAATTGCTGACCTTGTGGTTCACAGTCCAAGGCTTATCCTAAAGAGCCATTGCACTCCCCTTTGTTGTTGGTAAGTGCCTTGGAGTCAATCTGACTCATAATGACCACCCTGTATAGGGTTTCTGAGGAGTGGCTAGTGGGTTAGAACCATCGACCTTACGGTTAGAAGTCCAGTGCTTACCGAACAGTGCCTCGCACTCCCCTTTGTGGTTGTTGTTATGTGCTGTTGAGTCAATTCGGACTCATATCAACAATAACAAGTGCTGTTGAGTCAATTCGGATTCATAGCAACCCTGAATAGGGTTTCCAAGGAGTGGCTGGTAAGCTTGAACCACCAACCTTGCAGTTCAAACAGACTTTACAGTTCAGCACATTAACCCACAGCGCCACACCAGGACTCCTTTTTCGGTGGGTTCAGAGCGCCAACTTTTCTGCTAGTAGTCCTCTGGTAGTCAAGTCCTTAGCTATTTGTACCACCCAATCCATCCCTTAAAAAAATGAAAGCTATATAAGCCTTTTTTTCTTCTTTTAAATTGTCATTAGCAACCACTTAAGAGGACATACCAAACACAAACCAAACCCATTTCCACAGAGTTGATTTCAACTCATACAGGTCCTATATATGAGAATTCCAAGACTGTAAATCTTTATGGGAGCAGACAACATCATCTTTTTCCCTTAGAGTGGCTGGTGGGTTTGAACCAACAACCTTACAGTTAGCAGCCCAATGCAATACCTGCTGCACTACCAGGGCTCCTTAGATCTGGAAGTACTTCCTTTCTGAAAGTCCATAGTATAGTTTTAAAAAATTGGGAGTCCTTTAGACTTATGAATAGTGTGTTTTATGGTTTGTAATGTATTATTCTATTTCTCTTAATGCTATGTCACTAGAATTTTTCACCTATGTATCCACCTGAATTCATGTTAATGTGAATATTTTACATTATGAGCTCAGTCGCAAGATGTGGATTCATTGATTTTCCAGTATTGGGGGACGGTTGTGAAAATTGTTACATAACAATAATAATTTTTAAAAAACCTTGCGAATGATAACAATTTTCATCCATAGTACACTATAAAAAATAATGAAGACAAGCAATAACTGGAGATTGGTTGAATAAACTATGAGACATTCATTTTAGGAAGTGCCGTGCTACTAGAAAGGCACCTTGGTAGCACAGTGATTAAGCGCTCAGATGCTAACTGAAAGCTGGGTTGTTGGAAACCATCAATGGCTCCTCCGCAGAAAGACCCTGGTGCTCTGTTTCAATACAGATTACAGCCAATATAACCCTCTAAGATAGTTTTGATGGTTGTATGCCGTGGAGTCAGTTCCGACTCATAGCAACCCTGTACAGGGTTGCCGAGGCTGTAAATCTTTATGGGAGGAGAACGCCTCATCTTTCTCCCACGGAACAGCTGGTAGTTTCGAACTGCTGACCTTATGGTTTGCAGCCCGATTCATAATCACTAGGCTACCAGAGCATACGGAAACCCTGTATAGGGTCGCTATGAGTCGGAACCAACTCCACGGCACACAACAACAACAAAGGTAGTTTTACTTTGTTGCATGAGTCACTTTGAGTAGAAATTTATTTGGCAACTACTATCAACAATAACAACGGAGTCCTGGTGTGGCGCTGTGGGCTAATGCATCAGACTGCAAAGTTGTTTGAACAGCAAGGTCAGTGGTTCAAGCTCACCAGCTGCTCCTTGGAGTCGACTCGATGGACTTAACAACAACAATATCAACAATAACAGTAATGCTGCTAGTGAAGAGAGAGGAGATATTGCCATATAAGGCTGTGGAAAAATCTGAAGGAAACGTGTTACACAAAAACATCAAACTTAAAACAACAACAAAACTTTAAACACTGCTGCAATTTTTCGGTGGTGAGTGTGTTGAAGTTTTGACTTTGGAAATGTGTATATTTTACGTTGTTGTTGTTGTTAAGTGCTCTTGAGTCAACTCTGACCCATAGCGACCCTGTATAGGGTTTCCGAGGAGCAGCTGATGAGCTTGAACCGCCGACCTTGCAGTTCAAATGGCTTTGCAGTCAGGCACATTAACCCACAGCGTCACACCAGGGCAAATAAAATGAAGATAATCTTTAAAATGAAATAATGAACCTCATTGTGTATGTAGTTGATTGTGTAACCCGTCACATAGAAGAGAACCATTTCACATGATATTAAGACACAGATATTTTACTGATTGACCCTAAGACTTAAAGAAAAAAAAAAAAAAAAGGCAAATATATGTAAAAAATTTCTCAGAATTGTATTTGATGATAGTGTTAAGATTGTTACTTAGAAACTAGAGTTGTGTGCATGTGTGTGGTAGTCCAAAGCTTTGTCAGTATGTTAATGTTATTGAGAATTAAGATTTTCGGTTTGTAAGAAAGAATTTTAATGAGAAATATCAAATTGAATTATTTTTTTAAGCAACCGAAAATTTCTTAGATTAATCTTTTGGACATCTCTGCAAATCAGTTGCAGGGAACATCCCAGGTGTCTAGTTTGAGACCCGCCACAAGGAACCTCCAGGAAGGGGTATTCTGTGAAGAGATGAATGCTCCATGTCCTTGGCACGCCGAGTACAGGAGGACATGGATTATTGTGTTACTCTCTAACTAGCCAAGAAGTCCTAGTGTGGTGCTGTAGGATTACCACGGGACTGCTTACCATAAGATCAGTGGTTCAGATCCACCAACCATTCTTCAGAAACCCAATTCAGAGTTGCTGAGTCAGTCCTGACTCACAACAGTACTTAGCAACATTTAACATTAACACTTAACATTCCTAGCAAGGAAACTGTCAGTGACTGTTGGTCTTGTCCAAAGATCTTCCAATATAAGGACAGCGTGGATATTAATGAGATTAATAACTGCAATGGGAAAAAAATACTTTTAATGAAAAAAAAATACAAACTGTTAGAAACTGTAAATAAAGCGAATGAATCAAGTGCTTGTCTTGCTTGCCTTTTCTATAAAGACTATATTACAAATAAGCATATAGAAGATGAGGATGGTTTTGTTATTATAAAAGTATTCCAGTGAATAATGAAGAAGAAGGGATTATAGACATAGATTATCACCACATTGCATCTCGTATTGAAATAATAGAGCTAGGCAATGATCATCGGTGACTAAAAGAATCTGCTATATGCCTCCTGAGCTCTAGCGTGGCAACAATGGTAAGGTTGGCGCCGTATCGTGCAGTGTTTGTTCTGCTGTGCATAAGGTTGCTATGAGTCGGTAGCAACTCGATGGCACCTAACAACAACAACATATGCCTCCTGATGGGTATAGGCAGCATCATTTGTGAACTAGTCTTGCCAAAAGATCAAACTTCTAGATATGTCAGGTTATAAGCAATATAGAAGACAGAGGAGGAGCATGTTATCTGAGGGTGGATTAAAAGCATTGTACAGGTTTATTCTAAGTAAAGCCTGCTTAAATATGTGTCTGTGATCGGTGAATGGCTGCAGACTCGTTCTCTCAGTAATACTTTGTCCTAGTCTCATTGTTGTTGCTAAGTCCTGTCAAGTCAGTTCTGACTCATTGGGACCTTGTATAGGATATCTGAGGGGCAGCTAGTGGATTGAATCACCGACCTTGTGGTTTAAAATGACCTTGTGGTGCAGCGCATTAACCCACATCACCACCAGGATTAGGGTCCCTTAAAAATTAACAATTAAAAAAGGTCCAATCAAAGCAGTGGCTTCCCAAGGGGCTCCGCTAGGCCAGTTCAAGCAAGGCAGAGAGAGGTCAGTTCAGAAGGTTATGGTGATTGTTATTTTAGGATCTCAAAGGAGGGTGTTCTTGGTATAGTTTCTCAAAGGACACAGGATGATCACAGGGGCTTAATAGGAATAAGTGAGAAGAGACGATGGAGAAGCTCAATATCATCAGCCACAACAAGGCCAGAAGCCAACTGTGGAATAGATCATCAATTGCTAATAGGCAATTTCAGGCTGAAGCTGAAGAAACAACTCCACAAGAAATGAACTATGACCTTGTCGGTACCACCTGAATTTAGAGACCATCCCAAGAACAGATTTGATTTATTAGACTAATGACAGAAGACCCGGAGCACTGTGAGATGACATGAAAAACACCATAGATGATGGAAGCCAAAGGTCATTTAAAAGACAGGAAAGAAAGGAAATACAAAAAATGGATGTCAGAAGAGACTCTGAAACTTGATCTTGAAACTTGATCTTGAATTCAGAGAAACTAAAGCAACTGGAAGAAATGAGGAATCAAAAGAGTTCATCAGAAAATTTCAAATGGCAATTCAAAAGGACAAAGTCAGGTATTATAATGGAATGTGAAAAGACCTGAACTCAAAACCAAACTGGAAGAACATGCTCAGCATTTGTAAAGCTGAAAGAACAAACGAAAAGTTCAACTTGGTCTGCAATACTGAAGAACTCTGTGGCTCAGAATCTGCTTGATGGCACACAACAAAAACAACAAATAGACGAAATAATGAATGACTCAGGAATCATCCAAGGAAGATAGAAAAGTATACACAGAGTTACTGGACCAAAGAAAAAATTGGTCAATGTTCACTCCTTTCAAGAGGTACCAAATGATCAAGGACTGATGGTATTGAAGGAAGAATTTCAAGATTTAGTTAGGCATTGACAAAAAACAAGACTTCTGAAATTGACAGAATGCATATTATAATGTTTCAACAAATTTATGCAGCACTGGAGGTGCTCACTCATCTATTCCAAGAAATTTGGTACACAGCTACCTGGCCCACTGATTGGAGCAGATCCATATTTGTGCCCATTCCAAAGCAAAGGTGACCCAATGAAATGCATAAATCACATGACATTATTATTAGTATCACGTGCAAGTCACATTTTGCAGTTACAGCAGTACATCAACAAGGAACTGCCAGAAATCCAAGCCCGATTGAGGAAAGGGCTTGGAATGAGGGATATGGATATCACCGACATCAGATGGAGCTTGGCTGAAAACAGAGAATACCAGAAAGT
The DNA here is from genome assembly GCF_000296735.1 of Chrysochloris asiatica. Classification (NCBI taxonomy): domain Eukaryota; kingdom Metazoa; phylum Chordata; class Mammalia; order Afrosoricida; family Chrysochloridae; genus Chrysochloris; species Chrysochloris asiatica. The sequence goes on along the minus strand of NW_006408533.1, from coordinate 7,071,553 downwards.
TTGCTGGTGCTTTTTTTTTTTTTTACTATCCAAAGGCATTTGACTTTGTGGATCATAACATGCTGTGGATCACATTGTGAAAATGGGTATTCTAGAACATGTAATTGTTCTCATGAAGAACCTGTGCGTAGACCAAGAGGCAGCTATTAGGACCACACAAAGGGATACTGAATGGTTTAAAATCAGGAAACGTGTGCATCGGAGTAGTATACTTTCACTGTATATTTATTCCATCTGTATGCTGAGCAAATCATCAGAGAAGTTGGATTGTATGAAGAAGAACATGGCATCCTAATGGGAACAAGACTAATTAATAACCGTTGATATCCAGATGATACAATCTTGCTTGCTAGAAGCAAAATGAAGGACTTGAAATACTGATGAAGATTAAAGACTACAACCTTCAGTATGGATTGCCTCACAATGTAAAGAAAACAATAATTCTCACAACTTGATGGATAAAACCATCATGATAAATGAAGAAAAGTCTGAAGTTGTCTAAGACTTCATTTTACTTGGACCCACAATCCAGGTTCGCTATGAGTCGAAACTGACTAGACAAGTGTTAACAACAACAACAACAACAAAGAGCATGTGATAAAATTCTGGTAATTGTTGAATTTGTGTGATGATGCTATAAGGAGATCCATTGTACTGTTCCTTATTTTTGTACATTTGTGCAATTTTTAACCTAGTTAAAATAGTGACATGGCATAGTTACCATTCTGTAGTAATTTCTTAGAGCAGTATGTAACAGTAAATATTTGCCACATTCAGAAAGCTGATTTGTGTAGTTAGTTTTACTATAGATTTAATGACATTTTTAAACAGTCTGCTGTAGACACATGCTTGGAAACTTACTAATGAAGGAGTCTCTTATCAAGGGCAAGACAATGCCATACAATTAAATACACTTAGAGGTAGATGTGGAGTCCTAATGTGGCTCTGTGGGTTAATGCGCTAGACTGCAAAGCTGTTTGAACTGCAAGGTCGGAGGTTCAAGCTCACCAGCTGCTCCTTGGAAACCCTATACAGGGTCGTTATGGGTCGTAATCGACTCGACGGCACTTGACAACAACAACAACAGAGGTATATTTAATTAAGTACTTCTTTGCCATGAGACCAGAAGAACTGAATGGTGTTCATCTACCCATTATTCCACATTTTGATCAAAAATTCCCTTCAAGAATATAGATCAAAAGGGAGGAAATACCTAACTGAATTTTAAATGCTCATGAACTCCATACTTTTTGGAGTTACAGAGGATGGATGAACCCCTAAAACTAGTGCCCTGAGATAATCTTTAATCCTTAATTCAAAAATATCTCCTGAAGTCTTCCTAAAACCAAACAACTGTTTGGCTTAACTGGTAAAAAATTAAATAGTACAATGTAACCTAGCTAGTAAAAAAGGAAATGGTCAACATTCAGCCATTTCAGAATTTAGCATGACCAAAAATGGATGGTACTTAAAGAAGTAATACCTTCAGGTATTACCAAAAAAACCCCCCAAGATTCCAGGAATTGACACAATGCCAACTGAGCTGAGTCAACAAATGAATGTAATTGCTGGACATCATCACATCACTCATCTGTGCAAAAAATAAAAATCAACATTTCAGTTTGGGTGATAGTTTCCAGGGCACATTAATTTTCCATTCAACAATTATTCACAGTTTGGTCTATAACATTGGGCATAATCCCCTCAGTAAACTGTGCTCTTCGCTCCTCCTTCTTGGATTCACCATTTACATTTGTCCTTCTTGCTTCTTCCTGTCTTCTGACCTTTGTGTTTTGGGCAAACGCTGCTCTTTTTGCACTGGTATGCTTAATTGTTGTGTGGAGTACATTTGTCCCTTGTGTTTTTAACCTTGTAGGCCTAATATTTGACTGAAAGTTGGTTTTGTAGGGAATAAGTTCAGTTCCAGGCTTGAAAAGTATCTTAAAGACCCACAGTCTCTGGGGTTTCACTAGTCTCCATTAGCCCAGGATGGCTGGTCTTCTTTGTTTTTGAATTTTTCTCTACATTTGATTGCTCTCTCTGTGTCCAGGACTTTGTGACACTGATCACAGTGGTGGATAGTGGTAGCAGGTACCATCTATTTCCTCTGGTCTCTGAGTAGTAGAGGCTGTATTGTCTGGCCCATCAGCTCTTTGGATTAATTGCTTTCTTGAGTCTTTGATTTATTTCACTTATCTTTGCTTCAGACAAAGTTGTTGTTGTTGCTATCAAGTTGGTACTGACTCATAGCGACACTATGCACAACAGAACGAAACACTGCCCAGTCCTGGTGGGCCAACCTCACAATTGCTGCCACGCTTGAGCTCAATAATACTGCCACTTTACCGTTCCATCTCGCTGGGGGTCTTCCTCGTTTTCTCTGACCCTCTACCTTACCAAACATGATATCCTTCCCCCGAGACTGGTCCCTCCTGACAATGTGTCCGAAGAATGAGAGACTGAATTTGGCCATCCTGGAATCCAAGAAGCACTTTGGCTGCACTTCTTCCAACGCAGATCTGTTGGTTCTTCTGGCAGCCATGGCACTTTGAATATTCTCCTTCAACACCGTAACTCAAAAGCATCAATTCCTCTGTGGTCTTCCTTATTCACTGTCCAACTTTCACATGCATCTTAGGTTATTGAAAATACCATGGCTCGGGTCAGGCACACCTTAGTCCCCAAGGTGACATCTTTGCTCTTCAATATTTTGAAATGGTCTTGTGCAGCAGATTTGCCCAATGCAATACGTCGTTTGATTTCTTGACAGTTGCTTCCATGAGGGTTGATGGTTGATCCAAGAAGAATGAAGTCCTTGACAGCTTCAATCTTTTTCCATTGATAAGAATGTTGTTTAGTGGTCCAGTGGTGAGGATTTTTGTTTCTTCACATTGAAATGCAGTCCATATGAGTATTGTGGTCTTTGATCTTCATCAGTATTTTATAACCTCTTCACTTTGAACAAGCAAGATTTTATCATCTGCATATTGCTGGTTGCTAAGGAGCTCTGGTAGCATAGTGGTTACGAATCAGGCTGCGAACCTTAAGGTCAGCAGTTCGAAACTACCAGCTGCTCCGCGGGAGAAAGATGAGGCTTTCTACTCCCATAAAGATTTACACCCTTGGAAACCCTGTACAGGGTCGCTATGGGTCGGAACCGACTCGACGGCACTTAACAACAACAACAACAATGAGATAAAGAAAGACCAATAATTTCATCTTACATGTTGGCTCACAAGCTTTAAAGACATAGTTACTACTCTTCAAGTAGGATGTAGAACAGTGTCTCTGTATGTTAATGAGGGAGGGCCAACTTATAAAAGAAGGGTGAGAATGGTTTACAATTTAGAATGTAGTCAGTGTCCCAGAATTGTACATTTAGAAACAGTTGAATTGGTGTATAATTTGCTACGCATATTCTTTACTACAACCTCAAAATAAGTAAAATTTAGAAAAATGGGAGGAAAAACAAACCAACACTACTGGTAGGTGTAAGAATGATTCTGACGTAGCCTTCTCATCTTACATGTCTATCTTTTCCTTCTGTTGTATGTACTGTATTTCCTAGATGAGCAGTTGGTTTTAGTTGCAAGCCTTGTATTACTGACTGAAGAAATAACATCATCCTATTAATTATGTAGGGACTTTTTTTTTTTTAATGCACTTGGTATTTTTCCAAGATCATAGTCACTCCTAATTGTAATATTCAGTTTGTTATGGTTGTAAAATTTGGAAAGATTTTTACTTAGTATTATGTGAACTATTCTTTCATTTCTACTATTGTAAAATAGAGTCAGCCTGACCACGCTGAACTATTAGGAAATATATCTGATAAAAGCTTATGTGAGCAGCACAGATGTTAATAATAATTTAATGTAATGCTTGGGAGAACTTCATCTTTGCATCTGTAATTTTAAAAAGCTACCTCAAGAAACTCATTCATAAAAAATATTCAGTCACT
>NW_006408533.1:6939921-7067432 GCF_000296735.1 Chrysochloris asiatica | reverse complement strand
CTACTCCCGTAAAGATTTACACCCTCGGAAACCCTGTACAGGGTCGCTATGAGTCGGTTCCGACTCCACGGCACATAACAACAACAACAACAACAATGTAGGTATTGGGTTTGAAAAAAGAAAATTGAAAGAATGAAGTGCTTTCTGTTCATGTCCTGGTGTGCCATCAAGTGGATTACAACTCATAGCTGGCCCTGTGTAGGGTTTGTGAGGCTGTAAATCTAACTCGCTCAGAGTGCCTGGTAGATTCAAACTGTTGACCTTGTAGTTAGCAGCCCAATACATAACCCATAAGAATATGCCAGGTTAGTGAAATGTATGTTTAAAAAGTGAAACCAAACGGGAAAAAGCAACAACCCTGCTTTAATTATTCCTATGTGCAATCCTTTTCAAGAATGACTTTTCTTAATGATCCTAGAGGAAAAGAAAGCAAGTTTTTTGTTGTTGTTGTTTTTAAGGAATTCTCTTGAGCTGAAAGTCACGGCTGTCTTAGGAATTTTCTAGCCTGTACTTCTTGTTTGTAAGAAGAGAGCTTTCAGGCATCCCCAGAGATTTCTCCTTGTCAAGTGGACCATCTGGGGGTGGGAATGGGAGAGCTATTTCAGTGCTAGATGAGTCCCTATAGAGCAACAAAAGTGAAAAAGACATTAGATCTCTTCTGTGGAGTCTGCTTGTTCCCCCTGTAAACATTTTTAAATAGATTTTTTTTTTTTTTTTTTAACTAATAATATGGTGTTAAAGAAACACCTACTTGAAAGCTAGAACTGCAGCCTGTATTAAGATCAGTCACTTAACCTCTGTGAGTCTGGATTTCTTCATCGTGTTGTGATTAGATGCCATCGAGTCCATTTCCCCTCATGGTGATGAGCCTCTATACAACACTACATAGTACTGCCAGACCTGCGTCATCTTCACAATCATTGCTGTGTTCGAACCCCTTGAGATCAAGTCCATCTCATTAAGGGTCTTCCTTCTGATAGCATGTCCAAAGTATGCGAATTAAGTCTCCCCATCTTCACTTCTAAAGAGCATTTCAGCTATACTTCTTCCGACAGTTTGTTTGTTCTTCTGGCAATACATTAAATGTTCCAGCACCATAATTCAATGCATCAGTTCTTCTTCACTCTCATTAATTGTCCATTTTTCACATGCAAGTGAAAATTTGAGTCAGGCACACCATACGCCTTAATGTCACATCTGTGCTCTTTTATACTTTGAAGAGGTCTTTTACAATAGATTTGGTCAGTGCAATATGTCATTTAATTTCTTGACTGCTGCTTCCATGGACGATAATTGTGGATCCAAGTAAAATTAAATCCTTGACAACTGACAACTTCAGTCTTTCCTCCGTTTATCATGATGTTGTTTAGTGGCCCAGCTGTGAGGATTTTGTTTTCTTTACATTGTATATAATCCATACTTAAGGCTGTATTCTTTGATTTTCTTCAGTAAGTGCTCCAAGTTGTCTCCACTTTCACCAAGAATATTATGTCATATCTCTTAAAAGAATTCTTGTAATATAAATATCATCCCTTTTCCTCATCAGAAAATGGGGTGGTATTTACATTACAGGAATTATTTAAAAATAAAATGACTAGAAGAGCCTACTATATAGTATCTGAAACACAGCATTTAATACGTACAGTATATAAGCATATGTGAAATCTGTAGTCATTACTTATTATATGCTATATTAATATGACTTTTGTTACTGTAGTCTTGATTATTACTTAAATTCATAAAGTCCTACTAAATTGTTCATGTATGTGTAGGTTGTTGGAGTCAGTTGATTTAAATTGGACTCTATATACTTTTTATCTTCCTTAAATCAGCAGGTAACCAAAGCACATTTCTTCTATGGTGCTGGTATCATTTGAGAAGGCAAACCCCACAGTATAAGCATGTTTCAAGCATTTCAGATTTGTCACACCCACGAACATCCCAATAGCCAAAGCAGAACACACCCGAACACAATAGAATGGGAAACTATATTCTGCCTATAGTAGTAAGGAGAAAGTAATGAATGTTGGCTCTATAATGATCCGAACTAGTAAAATGACTGTTGTTGTTCGTTGTCTTGGAGTCAGTTCCAACTTATGACCCCAAATGTTATAGAGTCTGACTTCTTAATGGGAGCACATAAGTAGGCTTCTCATCTTTCATAATAACACTTGTTGTTAAGTGACATTGAGTCGGTTCCAACCCGTAGCGACCCTGTAGAGGGTTTCCAAGTAGTGACTGGTGAACTTGAACCACCAACCTTGCAGTTCAAACTGACTTTGCAGCCTAGCACATTAACCCAGGGCACCACACCAGGACTCCATAATAGCACTGGATGGATTCCAATCACCAACCTTTTAGGTTAGCAGTTCAGTGCAAACCATTTGTGACACTTTGGGACCTTAGCATAGTAATTATTATTTATGACTTGTTGTTGTTGTTACTTGTCATCAGGTCAGCTTCAAGTAACGGCTATCAAGTTGGTTCTATCTTATGGCTACGTTGTGCACTGTTTCCAACCCAGGGAACTCATCTTTCGGCACTGTATCCGACAGTGTTCTGTTGCGATATATATGTTTTTTATTGGATAATTTTCAGAAGTAAATTTCAGTAGTTTATCTTAGTCTAGAAGCTCTGCTGATATCTGTCATGTTAAATTATATTGATCGTTTGTAAAAGCAAAGACTGGATCTGCAGGATGTAGTTGAAATGTTTTGTTGTGTGTTTGACTTTTGCCATTTAGTGGTATTGTGTCTTGTCAGATTCATTGATGAGTTTGTTAAACTTGTCTCTCTTCTTCCTTATGGTTAAGATGCCGTGCCTGGGGAACTAAGGCATATAAAAATGTAAAGCGCATCAGTGCTTCTCGGGTATCATTAATAATCAAGCTTGGCGGAGGATGTTTTCCACCTGTTTTATCAATCTGCTTTATTAGATCCAAATTTCCCTTCAGTACCACCCCAGTGTACGTTTGTTGTGTTTATTTCATCTCAGTGTGAAGAGTTTCATATCTCATAGAGGCAGGTTTCAAGAGCGTGTTTAGCATCGTAACAGGTGAATTGGACATAGCTATATAGCACCATCAACTGTGGATTTTGCGGGAGTGAGACATGCCCAGAGCGCGGTAGTCACCACCCAGGAAGCTATTGAAATACATTTACCTTGCTGTTTGGATTTTCCACTCAACTCTTTTATGTGTTTATTTTTTTTTTCAAGCTTTTCTTTTTACCTCAACATGATCGCAAACCAATCCATCAGAAGCCCTCTGGTTGAAAACTTTTTCAATAGAGCATGTGACACCAGCAGAATCTTGTTGAAAAATGACTGTATCTCTCTGAATGTTCAGTAACTAGGAGTGTCAGTTAGGACCCAGGAATGAAACAAATAGACATTTGTGGCAGCTGTGCATTTCATGCTGGAATGCAGTAAGTTGTGTCCTGTTGTTTGTCCTGTTATTTGCATGCAGATGATATTGTCTTTTTTCTTTTCTTTTCTTACAAAAGTGGGAGGAGAGGACTGCTTCAGCTGCCATTGATGAAAATCAAACTTGCAATGTCTGATGGCAGGCTGCTATTTCATGCTCTGCAGTTTTTGTTTCAACAGAAATTTAGTTTGTCATTTTTGCTGGGAAGGTTTGCCTGTTCTCATGTAGAGCGATTGCTGCGTTTACTTTGTGGTTCAAACATTCTTCTCTTACATTCACATTCGTGTCATGGTTATGGTGCTTCAGAGTTATTAAATAGAGACACTTTCACATACATTGAAAAAATAATAGCATCATGAATTACTGTTTGTAATCTTGAAGAAATGCCCCTCACCCCCCAAAACACCAAACAAAAACCTTTTAATGTCAGTCTCTAGGCACCAACTTTGTATGCTTGCGAGGCATTTGACCCACATTACACATCAGATACAACGATTCTTTATTATAAGAACTAGAATCATTATTTATCACTATGAAGTACGTTTTTGCAGAGTTGCTCCTATGTATGCATTTAACATAATGAAATCTGTGTTCATAATTTCATGCAAGAAGCAGATAGGTAAGGCAAAATTGTAACAGAAAATTTTTCTTCAGCTCTGCTCCAACTTTTTATTTTCCAGTATTAAACACTAAAATCGGGGTCAAAAACTTACCGCAATTTAAACTTGTCGAGGCCTCGTTCTTCATATGGAAACAGTCTGTTAATATCAGTCTAATATCTTACAGTGTCAGAACCCGAACAATCAGATGATGAAACATTGGCTGTTCCTCCCTCATGTCTACTAAACAGAAGTCTAGCACAATTTTGAAGGCAAATGATTGCCTTCAGTTTAAAAAAGGTAGTCCTGATATGGTGCTGTAAGATAAGCACTGGTGGGTTGCTAACCATAAGGTCAGTGGTTCAAACCCATCTGCTCCATGAAAACCGTATATAGGGTCGCTGTGAGTTAGAAACAACTCAACAATACTTAACAACAACAACAGTCATAAATACTGCAATCTGTTATCAGCTGGGTGTTTGGAAAACCAGCCTTTCCCTTTGATAGTAAAACTTTTTTGGATAAAATGTAAATTGAAGAGTGTTTTGATATGTTTTTGTTGTTCAGCCAGTTATATAGAGAGCCAGGACTCTATGACAGATATATAACTTTTATCTGTCTCCCTTTTCTTCTTGGTTTCTAGCAAGCTTCTTGGTACTCAGATCTCTTAATGCCTGGTTTTGTTTTGTTTTTTAACTTTGGTGATTCTCCTACAACTAAGATACATGTCTTTGTGGAAGTGACCATAATTTTCTGAATGGCTAGAAGCATTGCACATTACAAAGCCATAGAGGACTTCAAAGTGTAAAGGAATCCACATCACATACAATAATTTGTTGTCCAGAACATCCACAGTAATGTACGTCTTCTTAACATTCCTAGTCTTTGTCTTTTCCAGTCCTCCACTATGTTTCACTAAGGTAATATTGTGTACCTGCCGTAAGGCGGCTTTCAAAGGAGAATTTTACTTCTATTTAATCAATCATGTCTCCCATCACTTTCTCCATGACTCCAATTAAGAAAAAGTGAAATCTTTAAATGTAAAACTATGGTTTTTGCTCTGAGTGCAGTTCGTTGTAAAGTACAAAAATAAATTTAAGGGCTGTTTATAGTAGATAAAACAGCACAACTAAAAGTCCTTTCAAGACACCCATCCACTTCCTGTAGTGTTTTTTGTTTTGTTTTTCCTTTTTTTTTTTTTAATTGACTAGGCAGAATCTTGATGGACAAATTACATCAATTATCTTCAGGTTTGTTACAGTCTTGCTTAGAAAACATGTTACCTAGGATGCATTTGACAGATTCGCACAGAGGGTTTTTTTCAGCATTGATTCATAATACTATAGGTTAATTTGATTCAGTATGTAAAATTCTCCTCTAAATCATGAATTAGGCGTACATGCCTTCCCATGTGAATCATTTTATGTCAAAAAATAACTATTTTCTATGCTTCAGACTACATGTTTACATGTATTTTAATGTGTTACTGTAGCATAGATATCAACATTTTAAAAAGAAATAATTCTCTTAACAACCAGCTTAGTAAAGAATTGTACCAATGCATTCTTATCTTTCAGGTAACTTTAAAAAGTTCCATTACCCATTAAGGAAGTTTTGTGCAGATTAATTAAGCTGGCCTAAGTATCCTAATAATTTAGGAAGTGGTCACAAGGTGTTGGGCACAAGAAACTTATTATCTTGTTTTACTCAAGAATTTACACAGTTATAAATACCATATTTAAATGATTTAGATTGTAAGTCTCCCAAATTGTAATTTAAGGAGCTCTGGTAGCATAGTGGGTTATGAGTTGGACTGCTAACCAGAAGGTCAGCGGTTTGAACCTACCTACCAGCTGCTCTGTTGGAGAAAGATGAGGCTTTCTGCCCCTGTAAAGATTTACAACCTTGGAAACCATATACAGGGTCACTATGAATCAGAACTGACTTCACATCACACCACCAGCAGCAGTAGCAACAGGAACACTTGAAAGTCTTAGCCCTTTTTAGAATGAATTACCAGCTTTATCCCATACATGACTACCTTAAATAGGTTATCTTGACAACAATGGAATATTTTTCTTAAAGAATAAAAATTAGCCATTATTGTATTTTACATTATTGCTGTTCTTGTGAATGTCTAGAGACTCTAGAACATACGTGAACGTTGCTTTTGTTTTTAAATTTCCTCATTTGTCTTTTACTGTTGTCTGACCTCATTCACTCAGCAAGCCTGTATATTAAGGGACTTTTTATGTGCCAGGAACCTCCAAAGGAATAAGTCATGTCTCTGCCCCTCACTTTGAGAGGAATAATGTGAATCAGTACGTGAAATTCAAATTTGAGTGCTTTGATACAATAATTTAAGGGGTACAGTTGGAGTACAAAAGTAGGGGAGGGTCTTTTCTTCTGGGGGGTTCATAAAGTAAATGATTCTAAAAAGCTGAATAGCCACATTCCAGGGTGTTGAAGTAAGGGTATTCCACTCAGATGAACTGGCATCAATAGGACTACAGAAGCCAGAAAAAGTCTGGAATGTTCCCGAAATTATGATCAATTAACTATGATGAGCATAGTTCTTCAACAAGGCACAATAAAAGTCACTTTAGGCTGTTGTTGAAGGACACATATTGTAGTCAAAAGACTGAATCTTTATGCACTAATCAATAGAGAACAGATTTAAATTTGATCAGCTCTAAGCTTTAGAAATATTTCTTCTTGAATGTAACAAAGATAAGCTACGTCGTAAGGGACGGTGTTGCTGGAGGCCTAGTGAGACACTTAAGAGAATGTCTGTGCCAGGGAAAATGGACAGGAGGTTGGAGCCAAGATGTTAAGTGTGTTAAGTCCATAGGACTTGGAGTCCAGTCGGTGAGGAAAGAAACTTATGTGTGACTAGTGTTTGATGGATCATTCTTCAAGGTGAAGTATGTAAGAGAAGTCATACTGGGAGGCATGCATGCATGTTTTTGGACAGATTGAAATTGAGATCTGACCACATGGAGAGTTCCAAAGGACATTTAAACATGTGATTCTAAATCTCCAGAAAGAATTCTGGGCTAGAAACAGTTTTACATCATGAAAAAAAAAAAGGGTCTGTTTTATTGAAAACAATGTATGTACTAGGTTTTAAATATATTATTATTATTATTTTAATCTGCAGTATTGCTCTGGAAAACAAGATAGGATTATCTCTACATTATTTTAGAGGGACTGAGGTTTGGAGTCCTGGTGTGGCACTGTGGGTTAATGTGCTGGTCTGTAAAGTCAGTTTGAACTGCAAATTCAGCAGTTCAAGCTTACCAGCTGCTCCTTGGAAACCCTATACAGGGTCACTATGGGTTGAAACCCACTCTACATCACTCAGCAACAACAACAACAAGGCTTAGAATCCTGGTATGGCTCTGAAGAATCATTGGCATGCTCACGTCAAGGCTAGTGGTCCAAACCCTATACTGGGTCACTATAAGTTGAAATCAATTTGACATCACTTAACAACAACAAGGGTTAGAAGGAGTCCTGATGTGGCATTGAATAAGCATTAGAGTGCTAATTGCAAGGTTGGCAGTTCAAACTCGCCAGCTGCTCTTTGGAAACCCTATGGTGGTTGGTGGTTATGTACCCTGCCCACAGAACCTCTGGTAGTTTCGAACTGCTGACCTTGAGGTTAACAGCCTGACTCGTAACCACTATGCTACCAGCGCTCCTCTTGGAAACACTGTGCACATCTAATGGTGGGAGTTCTGGTGTAGCACTATGTGCTAAAGCGCTCTACTGCAAAGTTGGTTTGAACCGCAAGGTCCGTGGTTCAAGCTCACCAGTCGCTTCTTGGAAACCCTATATAGAGTTGCTATGGGTTGGGACCAACTCGACGGCACAGCACTTAACAACAACATCCACATATAATGGAGTTCTAGTGTAGCGCTGTGGGTTAATGCGCCAGACTATAAAGCCGTTTGAACTGCAAGGTCGGCAGTTCAAGCTCACCAGCTGCTCCTCGGAAACTCTATACAGGGTCGCTATGGGTCAGAACCGACTTGACAGCACTTAACAACAACAACAACAACAAAATATACATCTAATAATTGGCAAGGCAAGCATTTAAACCCAAATCTGTCATTAAAATAACATATATAGTTTTTGTGTTGTTGTTTTTATTAATGTTTAGCAGTGGTTGAGGTATGAAAGACAGTAGATAAATAGATCTGGACTTGAAAACCCATATGACGATTGTAAGGGATGTACTGGAATGATGGGAGATTCTATTTTACCTTATTGGCAGTAGATGTTGAATGTTTTTAGCTGGAAGATTCGAATGCAGTGTACAGAATGGACCTGTGGAAGGGGCTGTGAAATTAATGTTCTTTTGGTTGCAATTAACAGAAACCAATTTAAACAAAGGGACTGCTGTTTGGAGGAATCCCAAGAAATCTTTCTGTAGCTAAGTAAGAGGTTGGCAACTACAAACTGAAGCAGTTTGTGGAACTTCCCTTCCAGAGTACAGCTGGCAGCTTGACCCAGCTACTCAGCAGTTCTGTGTCTCAGCGAGTATAGGACTGTGTTCAAAATTCCAAGAGGCTGAGGAAAAGAGGAGAAAGGTCAAGCCCAAGGTCAGCTGTTCACTCCTGAACCAGCCAGCTATGATCATTGACTTGTAAACATTGCTCCTTCAGAATTCTCATCTAACTTTTGACTTTAGAAAAAGCGTCTCTTCCACTTTTATTTCATTTGTTAGCTTTAAATGAAAATGATGTTTTTCAAAGATGATGATAGTAAGAATTATGCTGGTGATGTATTTATTTCATGAGGCAAAGCCATACATGCGTTTGAAGGGAAATGAGTTGTAATTAAAACACAGTACTTTCAATCGATAACAAGAAAAAAGAAAAAACCTTGTTTAGAAGCCCTTAAAAATCTTCAGTCTTTTCAAACTAAACCTGTCTTTTTCCACATTTCAACGTTTTACCTCTTCAATAGTTCGAAGCTCTGTCCTTCCTTCCATTCCTGCATCAGGCCTGGTTCCTGATGATGATGATTATTATCGTTAAAAAATGATGAAACACCTTAATTGCACAGACTTCCAAAATCACGTTTGAATCATTAGTTTCCTATAGTACTCATTTCAGTAATACAAATGTAACCTTAGTTTTTCTGAAATTTTAGGGAAGTGTATGTATATGTGTGTATACTTTTGCCTTATTTTGTCCACTGCTATATGCATCTATGGGCTCAAAAAGAGACTTAACCTGATATAGGTTATGTTAGTCATAGAATAAGCAAAACACCTCTGACCTAGAAACTGCTTACAATAAAATAATAAAGTATTGTTTCAGTAATTCCCATGCTAAACTACTGAGTATTATAAAAGCAGCAAAGCTTGCCTATGAGTAAACAAACAAATCCATTAGTCTGAATAGTGTGTCTTTTTTTAACCTTGTTAAAAAAAAAATTAAGAATAAAGTTGATAAAAGCACATACATTGTTTATAAAAATCCTTATTAAACAGTTTGGTTTTTCAAATATCCACCATCGTAGTGCTGGTGTGCTGTGGAGTTGGTTCCGACTTATAGTGACCCTGTACAGGATTTCCGAGGCTGTAAATCTTAACGGGAGCAGAAAGCCTCATCTTTCTCCCATGGAACTGCTGGTAGCTTTGAACTACTGATGTTAAGGTTAGCAGCCCGACTTGTAACCACTACACTACCAGAGCTCCTTAACCACGATAGTATTCATATTTAATTTGTTTTGTGGTGATTACCCTCCCAGTACATGACCATTCTGAGTTAGAACTATAAAGGACATAATAAAAACAAAAGATAGTTCTTTAAAAGGAAAGATAAAAACTAAGGGACTTAATAAAAACCAAGGGTAATTATTTGAAAGGGAAATATAAATGAATTCTATTAAAAAAAAAAAAAAACTGGTTAAAATTCCTTAATGTATATGAAAATACTTCACTGAAATGGTCTACTATAGTTCATTCATTTTTTAGAAGAAGAAAAATCTATCTACCTACCTATTTATCTGTCTATATATCTCATTCAGTGTTTTTCAGTCATTTTCATTGCTACTGGTAACTTTACGAATTTCTTATGAATGACACAGAAAGAAAGGGTTAGACAGCTGAAAAATGCCTAATGGGTAGGGCTTAGAACAAAAGCCCTCTGTCAGTTCAAGAACAAGCATCAATGTGAGGGTGTTGAGGTAGGACCTTCCTTCCTGCAGTGCTTCTGAATTCTGTTAAGAAAGATGCATGTGTAAGAAGGAAAGGAGGTAGATTGATTGCTAGGCTAATTCTATCCCTAAACTCTGTGACTTTGCTACAGTGTTGCTTAAGCTACAATGGCATGCTTTCCTGTTGTCATGGACACTCATCCATTGAAAACACACAATCACCTGCTGACTGTCCATCTTTTCACATTGCCTGGTGAGACTCCAGTCAGATTTCAGGCTTTGATTAAAGTCAAAAGCACTCAGTAAAATCCATTCTTCTTTGTTATAAAAACTGATGTGTGATTGCAGTTAGATATTTAATGGATCTGATTTTTTTTTTTTTTCAGAAAAGTAAAAAAAAAAGTTTCTGTAGTTCAAATGCCTATTGATACTTATTTTAAAGTAAAAGGAACCATTTTATACACATCCCAAATGAAAAGTGGTTGTTTCAACAATGTAGCAAAAGGTAAAGATTTTTTTCCATTATTTTATAAGTGAATAATCTCATGCTTTGCCTAAGGGAAGGATATTTTTAGTCATAAAGATATTAATGCATGGTTGAATTTTTTTATAGTCTGGACTTGGTGCTCACTATACACTGCCATTAAATGAAAGGCAATGTAGCATTGTGGAAAAAGCATAATAGAGTTTATATTCATATTGTTATTGTTTGTTGTTAAGTGTAGTTGAAGCAGTTCTGACTCATAGCGACCCTGTATAGGGTTTCTGAGGAGCAGCTGGTGGGTTCACACTACCTACCCACCTTGCAATTAACAGACCAGTGTTTATCCTACAGTACCACATCAAGACTCATTGTTGTTAAGTACTGTGGAGTTGGTTCTGACTCATAGTGACCCTGCGCAGGGTTTCCAAAGCTGTAAGTGTTTACGGGAGCAGAAAGCCTCATTTTGCTCCCGTGGAATGGCTGGTAGTTTCGAACTGCTGACCTTGAGGTTAGCAGCCCGATTCGTAGCCACCATGCTATCAAGACTCGTAGTTGTGTTCAAATTCTATTTCTACCACTGTGTGACTTTGAGTCTGGTCCTTTATCTCCATGTGAGTAAGGGTTTTTTCATTTTCTAAAATAATATCTGCCTTTTAGAGTTGGTCTTAAGATTAAGTGAGATAATGTATATAGTGTACCTGGTATAATCACAGAATCAATGGACCATGGATTTTTCAGTATGAAAATAAACAAAAACCCAAATCCACTGCCATCAAGTTGATTCCAACTCATAATGACCCTCATTTGTTTCACATGATGTACTTGGTAGGTTTGAACCACCAACATAGAACCAATGAGTTAGAAATCTTTGTATTTGTTGCTTTCCACTTTATGTGAGCCTCTTAAGGGCCAGAAATGGAGTTACCTATGTTGGTATCTTAAATTTAACCATACTGTGATTCTCTTGTGGTTAAGTACTGTCCAGTCAGTCCCAATTCATAGTGACCTTGTTTAGGGTTTCTGAGGCTGTAAATCTATGTGGGAGCAGAAAGCCTCATTGTTCCCTCAAAGAACATCTGGTAGACTTGAACTACTGACCTGTTAGTTCACTGTCCAGTGCATATCTTAGAGATCCACAAAGTCAGTTCTAACTCATAGCAACCCTATCTAGGGTTTCCAAGGAATGGCTGGTGGATTTGAACCGCTGACCTTGTGGTTCAAACTGGCTTTGCGGTCCAGCGCATCATCTTGCAGCTCCACACTAGGACTGTGCTTATTGGGCAATATTTGCAGAAATGGATATTTACCGAATTCTCTACATCTAAGCTCAGCTGGTCTCT
This sequence comes from Chrysochloris asiatica, assembly GCF_000296735.1. Lineage (NCBI taxonomy): Eukaryota > Metazoa > Chordata > Mammalia > Afrosoricida > Chrysochloridae > Chrysochloris > Chrysochloris asiatica. The sequence goes on along the minus strand of NW_006408533.1, from coordinate 7,055,414 downwards.
ATTGGTTCAGCTTTTACGTTTTCTTTTTTTCTCTGCTTCTGCATCTGATATTTTTCCCAACGTTTGGTCATTTGGCTACTTGCTGGGTAATTTTGCTGCTGACATTTCTGATAACAGAAGGTAAATCTAAGAGTTTTTGTGTTAGACACAGATTCTGGATATGCAGTTTCTATCAGGGTGCTGACCTGTGAATATAACATTGTCTATTCATCAGAGAACCTAAGCTCCTAGGAAGTAAGTTACTTTGTTGATGTGGGGAACCTCACCCCTCTGGTATAGGGTTTTTGGAGTGCTGCCATGTCAGGAATTATATTTTGCCTTCTATTTATGTGAAGACGATTTTGTAACTATTAATGTGCTTTTAGCGCTATGGTGGTTGTTATATGCCAATGAGTCAGTTCCAAATCAAAACAACCCCTTATAGAGTTTCCAAGGAGTGACTGCTGAGTTTGAACCGCTGACTTTATGGTTTAAACTGACCTTGTGGTCCAGTGCTTATCTTACAGCGCCACACCAGGACACCAGCAGTAAGGTAGTGGTACTAGTTTATCTTTTTAAGACAATAAAGCTGATCTAGTTCCCTTTATCAATGAGCTGTGTCTCTTAACTAAGAAGCAAAGCATGTGAGGAGGACCACAGTTGGCTTTGGTTCTTAACTCCACAGTCCTGTCCACGAATAAGCAGCCAACTTAGGTTCATTACTGGTTCGCACTAAGCAAATCATTATTTACCTTCTGGAGAACCATTGTAAGATGTTGTTGTTAAGTGCCATTGAGCTTGTTGTTGTTAAGTGCCATTGTGTTGGTTCCGATTCATAGTGACTCTCTATAGGATTTCTGAGGAGCAGCTTATGGATTTGAACCGTTGGCTCTGTGGTTAACATCTAGTGCTTATCCTACAGCAACACAGTAGAGCAAGATAGTAGCTTAATAAAAAGTACTTGAAATTCTTATTGATGATCAATTAATTAAAAAGAGATGTAATATCCTTTAAATTTAATATTGCTTAACAACAAGCACAGCACAGAGCATAGGCGTAATTGACCACTGGTTATGCAATGAGTTTGTTTTTCTCAAGCTACAAGTGTTGACTGACCTTAACTTACTTTCTCTGTGTTTGTTAAATACCTCTCTATCATTGTAAAATACCAAAATTTGTTTCATAAGCCACACAGGACTCAAAATTTGCATGGGCTTGCTTGTCCCTGTAAATAGAATTGGAAGAAAATGATCCTTTTAAATAAGTGGCAAGAGAAACTTGACAAGAAAACACAAGCCACAGCCTGTGAAACCCTGACTTGGCATGAGTAGAGCAGAAAATAGGTAATTATAACAAACTATAAACTAGATGCCAGCTAGAAACCTATCTTTATTTGTAGTTCATTTGGTTCCTAATAATGGCTGTTTGTTCTGTTTGACAGCTGGGGGACCTTGGGCAAGTTGCTTAATCTCCCTGAGCCATAACTCATTCATTTATAAAATGGATATGAGTTCCTGCCTACTTCTGGGTGAGGTGGTGAAGAACCAACACGATCATGAACGTGAAATGACTGAAATATCAGTTTGAGTCTCCTAAATTGAAGGGCAGTCTGGAAGAAGCCCTGAAAGAATGCAGCAGAGTAAACGGGATTGGTGTGCCTGACCTCAAGCTTTGGACATCCTGTGTTACATATCCTCACCCTCTCCATGTCACTGGATCCTCAGGTGTCAGAAATGCAGTTTGTGTAAGAGGCCAGGCACTATAGGTACTGGGCTTCCAAGAAGATAACTTCAGTGACTGTGGGAAGGAGGAATCATGGTGACTTAAGATCCAAGGCAAAGGACCTCACTGCCCTGTGTACACTACTAGAAGATGGGATTGCTCAATTATTGTTAGTACTTGTAAAGTTTTTTAAGCTCATGAGAAATTGCCAATCTGTGTAGGAGTTACAAAAGCTGAAGCTTGTTTTGTACTCCATAGGTACTCAAATGTTGTTTTGATGGCAATAATTTCCTAGCAATTGAGCTCTATAGGAATTTAATTCCATGAGTTTTTACATTTGAAAAAGGTAGTTGGAAATTACACTATGGTACAGAAGAAAAACAAATTACCAAGGGCCCATGAGTTAAGCAACTGATAAATGTAATAAGGAGGAAAGAAAGACAAGAGCTTCAGTTTTTTCTATCTTCTTGAAGAGATGTCTGCAGCAGAGATGGATATCAGATGTAAACTGATAAATGTAATAAGGAGGAAAGAAAGACAAGAGCTTCAGTTTTTTCTGTCTTCTTGAAGAGATGTCTGCAGCAGAGATGGATATCAGATGTTTTCTGTCAATAAGAGAGCAAAACAAGATAATCTCAGCAGCAGCATTTTAGATTAGACATGACTTTCTCCCAGCGAGTTTCACCCCATTCTGATGACTCAGCTAGCCAAATGATTTGTGTATCAGTCTCTGTAATTGAAGTAGGCACTCCTCCCAGGTGAGCTTTGTATGGTGTTTACTTATGAATCTTCTACACCTAACCCAATGTCAGGCACTCCAAAGATGCACAATTTGTATATCTTCTAATGCTGAATTAAATCAGCAGCTCTGATAAAGAGACTTTCATAAAACGTATTTTCTCCTTTAAACTTCACCCATTTACATTCATCTTTCTTACCAGTCAACTAGACTCACAGCATCAGAATCCTTTCTGACATCTTACTTTTCACCCATAGCCATTTCTCTTCCAAACATCTAATTAGCTATCTATTCCTACAGATTTTTTCTTTGACCACCTTTTTTTAAGCTTTTATTGTGAATTGAGTGAAAGCTTACAGGGCAGATCATTAGTTTTACATTCAAGAAATCATATTTTATTTCATTGCAATGATTACAACCCCCTCCATTCCCCATCAGTTAACTGTATTTACCTCTATCTTCCCTTGTTTCTTGATGTCCACATACCACACAGAAAATAGATTTGCTTAAATGTCCAAAGGGCACATTTTGCAAGTCAGTTTCCTGTCGATAGGCACACAACCTTTCTCACTCCACGGGCCTAGAGTCCTCAGCTGCTCTATCTCTCCTTGCCTTCACTTCTGTAGCTACTTTTCTGGTTAGGATTCTGTGTTCCACCCTCCTGATGGTCCTAGGTTCCTCTGTTCCTGAAATGAAATATTAACTACTCCCCACTTTTAGTTTCACATCTACATTTACAGTTGTGACAGTTGTAATTAGTCATGATAACAATTACTGACTATTGAATCATAAAATCCTATCCCCCATCCTCCCCATCCCCTTTCACCAGACCCATATCTGGACAAGAGGAAAACTATTCAGTGGGGATTTTACCTTACAACCCTCATTCTGAAATTAAACATACTTGTGAAAGCTTGTAGACTAGCCACTCCATGCCTCTATTGTTGTTGTTGTTGTTAAGTACTGTGGAGTCGGTTCCTACTCATAGTGACCCTGCACAGGGTTTCCGAGGCTGTAAATCTTCACGGGAGCAGAACGCCTCATCTTTCTCCCGCGGAACAGCTGGTAGTTTTGAACTGCCGACCTTGAAGTTAGCAGCCCGATTTGTAACCACTACGCTAATAGAGCTTCTATTTTTGAAAGCTAGTGTTAAGCTGACTGTCTCTATCAACCCAGTGTTCTGAGGAGGCAAGTTTGATCCTTGATATGAAGCATCCTTCCCTGTGGGTTGGAATTTTGAACAACTACATCCATAAGCAAAGGTCTAGTACATCAAGTTGTAGCAATTTACGCTTGCTCCATGTATCAAGTTTCTTTATTTTCATCTGGTTGAGTTCTGGCCAGCAAGCCATCCAAGCTGGGCTTTGACCACCTTTTAGCATAAGCGTTTCCTCTGGCATTCCTATTGTGAGTCACCATTCTGCCTAAAATACATAGCTCATTTTCAAACACTAACCTATTTGGTGCTTTTTCTTGTCTTCGGGCTTTTGTTTGTAATTCTTGCCTGTGTACTTGAATTAGGTCACTTGTCCCCCACCCTTCATTGATTTTGCTTTCACTTCTTCTGACCCAAATCTTCAGCATCTGCTTCATCAGTTTTAGCCAAGTTCGCACATTTACTATGGTTTATCCATTCTAAATTTATATGAAAATTAATATCCATATGAATTTTAATGCTTTATAGGAATGACTGGCTTTTGTCCTGCCTTGAAGTGCCCTTTGCCTTCCTTGTTATTGTTATTGTTAAGTGCTGTTGAGTCACTTCTGACTCCTAGAGACACTATATAGGGTTTCCAAGAAGTAGATGGTGGATTTTAACTGCCAACCTTGTGGTTAGCAGTCAGTGCTGATTCTACAGAACCTACTACATAATGGAACTCCTTTTCTTCCTCTCATTTCTCAAAACCCCTTCGTTCAAAACAAATTGTTTGAACAATTAGTCTCAAACACATTGTTCCAAAGTGTTTCTTTAGACTTTCTCACTGATTGTCCTGTAGCCTGAGCCTATACCCATCAGTTTAGCATGTGATATGAGGTGGAAAGTCAGTTATTGAAAGGTGTGGTTTAAGAAGACACATTTCACAGCCATTGTTAAAAGTCTTTTTTTTTTTTACCTTTTTGCAAGAATCTCTGAAACCTCAAAAAGTTTCCTGTTATATTAACATGCATAAAAATCTGGGAGGAAAAGTACTATTTAAGAACCTTGTATCTACCCATTAGCAAAATTATTTTTAGGCATGGTTTGCACTTGGAGCATCCTTCATTTTATATGGAACGCATTTCTTTAACTATGAAATGTATTTTAGCAAGTATTCTGAGATATACTACACTATTTTTTGTGTTTAATCTTGGATTCATACCCAGTTTAGGGTATAAAACAAAGACTCCTTGCCAATCTGAATTCTCTTCCAAGCACTTTGAGGGCTACTGAATGCATAAAGCACATTTATTACGGACCTTTTATCCAGTTATCTTTGTTTGGAAAAGATAAGAGATCTGAGGTTTTATTTAACAAGTTGCTAAATATCTAATAATTGATAGTTTGTAGCTGAAAAAAAGCATGGTAGAACTTGCAGCTAAAATAACCAGAAAAAAGATATTTGTCCAAATAGAAATGCTGTTTTACTCCTTTCGCATTTACTCTTATGTTGGATTTTGTTTTGCAAAGCAGACAAAAGGACCAGGAGAACTCAGGAAGGTTTTGTGCTGCTCCGTGGTTGAGGCAAGACTTTGAAAAGGATCAGTGAATCAGATGTAATATGGGCTCTGTTTGAGTCACCCGATCTGTGTTTTGCTGACGGTCAGGCTTCTAGTTCTAAAAAGCTTCATAGGCATTTCCGTCAGCATGAAAGAACTTTATCCCTGTTTTCATCCTGACATACCTATTGCGACTTGTTCACTAAGCAGAAGGAACTACGGGAAATAGAAACAGATGACATGTTTTTATTAAGCAGATATCTCCACTGGGAAATTAAAGGACTGGCCAGCATCATATGTTTGATTTCAGGGCAGAAAATCCCCCAAATAGTGATTTAGTTACCCCAGACAACAAAGTGCCATAAAAAGAAAAAGTCTTATATGTACAAAGCATATTTTATCATTTAAACAAGGGGTTCAATACTTACATTAAATCAATCTAACACATTCTGTGGGAGGGGAAAATGGCTTAAGGAAAATACTGTTAAAGAGTTGTCTTTTCTCGTCCTATCTTTAGGAATGCAGACTTAGAGAGTACATGTTTGTATTTCAAACAGGATACAAGTTTTTTAGTTTGTTTCATAATATTTTTTCAACATTTACTCCATTATTTATGTACAAGTAGTATACATTTTCCTGAGCACTGAATTGCTGACCTATTGGTTAGCAGTCTAATGCTTAACGCACAGTGTCACTGTTGTTAAGTGCCTTCTGACTCATAATGGCCCTGCACAGGGTTTCTGAGGAGCAGCTGGTGGGTTTGAACTGCCAACTTTGTGGTGCAAAGTCTAATGCTAGTCTTACAGTGCCACACCAGGAGTCTCACCATGTCTCTTCTTCTTGTTGTTAAGTGCCATCGAGTCGATTCTGACCCCTAGCGACCCTGTATAGGCTTTCCAAAGAGCAATTGGTGAGTTTGAAGCACTGACCTTGCAGTTCAAACAACTTCACAGTCTGATGCATTAGCCCACAGCACCACACCAGGACTGCCACCATGTCTCTGTTTTTGTTAAGTGCCATCAAGTCGGTACCGACTCATAGCATCCCTATGCACAACAGAACGAAACACTGCCTGATCCTGGGCCAATCTCACTATTGTTGCCACACTTGAGCCCATTGATGCTGACACTTTGCCAGTCCATCTTGTTGGAGGGTCTGCCTCTTTTTCCCTGACCCTCCACCTTACCAAACATGATATCCTTCTCCAGAGACTGCTCCATCCTGACAATATGTCCGAAGTATAAGAGATGAAGTTTGGCCATCCTGGCTTCCAAGGAACTGTGTCTGCACTTTTTCCAACAAAGATCTGTTGGTTCTTTTGGCAGCCCATGGCACTTTCAATACCATGTCTCTTGTTGTTGTTGTTGTTGTGTGCTGTCGAGTCGGTTCTGACCCATAGCGACCCTGTATAGGGTTTCCAAGGAGCTGCTGGTGATCTTGAACAGCCAACCTTGCAGTTCAAATGGCTTTGCAGTCTGGTGCATTAACCCACACCATGTGTGCCACACCATGTCTCTAGGACTCCTTAATTAAGGAGCTCTGGTAGTGTAGTAGTTATGAATCAGCTGGTAACCTCAGGATCAGCAGTTCGAAGCTACAAGGTGTTCCGTGGGAGAAAGATAAGGCTTTCTGCTCCCTTAAAGATTTACAGCCTCGGAAATCCTGTACAGGGTGTCTATGAGTTGGAAACAACTCCAAGGCACATAACAACAACAACAGGACTCCTCAATTAAATAAAATACCACAAAAGTATAAACTTTGCCATATGGTATCATTCTGCTTATAAAACTTTAAATGCCTGCTCAAGAAAATGTATAACATTATTTTGTGTTGTCACGTTGATTCTGACTCATAACAACCCTGTATAGCACTTCTGAGGCCATAAATCTTTACTAGAGCAGGAAAGCCCCATCCATCTCCCACAGGGAAACTGGTGGGCTCAAGTTACCTGCCTGCGGTTAGCAGTCCTGTAGTTAGTAGTAGGGTAAGCACTGAACTGCTAACCACTAGGTCAGCAGTTCAGACCAACCAGCCATTCCTTGGATACTTGATACAACGTAGTTATTTATACAAAGTGGATTTGAGTCTGAACCAACTCAATGGCACACAACAACAGAATACATTTTCCTGAGCATTGCAGGTAAATTAAAATTTTGTAGGCAGAATGATAGTACATGGCAAGTTTGATATTTTTGTGATACTTTATTAAGGAGCCATAGTGGTAGTAAAATGGGTTAAGCAGTAGACTGCTAACCAGTCGGATGGTAGTTCAAACTCACCAGCTGCTCTGTGGAAGAAAGAAATGGCAGTTTGCTTCCGTAAAGATTTCAGTTCTGCATGGTCAGACACAATGTGTTTGGCAATGTATTTGAGGTTTTCTGATATAAAGTAACTTTGCAAGTCTGAAAAATGAACCTTATAAAGTTTACATAAATTTGCTAATTTTAAAAATTTGAAAGCACAAAGAAAAACAATATATTTATATTAATGTATTTAATAAAGTTCCGTGTTTTAAAGTCTAAACTGTAATCTATGGAAGTATTATCAAACATAGCGCGTGCATATAAAAAAGGCTATTACAAAAATGACTTTGAACCTGAGAAAAAGAATGCTACTCATTAGAAACCAAAATTTGCAGTAGAATATCTATGTATAACCATATGATAGGAAAACAAGGATATGGAATAACTCCTTTATTACATACATTGACTTCATTCTTTTTAAAAAGGCTTTAAAAGAAAATCACTCACACAGAAGTTAAAGGACTACCTTTTCTGTCATAACTTAAAAGTAGTTTACTTCTCTCACTGTATATCTCTCAAGGAGCTTTGTATGTCTCAGTTTATCTTTCCTGAAGAGCTTTTATCCCATCAAAACTGTAAACTTAAGGAAAATTATGGATTGTGTACTTAGTGGTCTCGAATGCATAATTTAATATTACAGAGTTACTGTATAGTATTCCATACTAAACAATTCTAAGGAGCTCATTTTTGTGTTCTAAAGAAGTTTGAATTTTGCATTTTCTCATTGACATCCATTATTTTTAAAGGAGAGGAGAGACAGAATTTGAGACATGAAGTACTGGTAATCTCATTTGATCTTCAAAGATTTATACTCTTTGTGACACTTTGGTGCTGAAATGACTAAAACGTATTTCATGTAAAGAAAGTGACTGTTCTATTCTAGGAAGACTTATATTTCCAGTGGAGTCGTTTGCATATCTTTTGCTTTCTTGTGAGGACTTATAAATGTTAGTGAGGAGAAAGCGCCTATATTATAAATGAAAATTCATTAATTCCATTGTCATTTTTTTGAACCTAATGAAAGGTAAAGTGAAAATTGAATAATTGCAGTGATTTTTACCATTTTAGCTATTGGTGCTCTTCCATCTCTAATTACCTGGAATGGTACATTTGAATGAATTTTTACACTGGGATTCTTAGTTATTTAAAAAACAAAAGGCTATTTGAAAGTTTTTATTCAGGTAGGACTTTTCGTTTGTTTATTGTGCGAGGCGAGGCGGTGTAGTTTTCTTAATCCTACTCAACAACAAGCCCAACAGGCGAATAAGTGGAAGCTACACTCTCCAGTGGTGAGATTCACTCTAATTTTAGGCTAATCGTAGAATGTATATTACACACACACACACACACACACACACACATATATGCATAGTTTTAGTGCTGTAAAGAATACTGGTAGGCATTTACTGAGACTCATATTGCAGCTGAAGAAAAAGATCCAAAACTGTTTAGAGAAATATACTGGTTTCAAAATTATTTGGAATCATAGGGAGTACTGAGTAACTGGCTTGTAGTTCAATACCCTTTTAATTTTGTTGTACCAAACAGGAACAAAATAATTTTAGAAAATCTTGCTATCAGTGCAATTTCTTCCAATGCAAAGCAAAGTACACCATTTCAGATTATTTAAGGATGTGGTTCAATTGAGTATAAAATGAAAGTGGTTTATTAAAGATTACTTGTAAAATACATGATTTTAGAGTTGGTCTTTATACGGTTTTATTTTAGTATCTTTTAGCATTTATTAATAATTCATCTCATTAGAAAGTGAGATTACTTCTGTACTGTGCTGCAAATTAAAGTGTGTATTTATTGCCCCTGTTGGTTGCATTATAATTTATACAAGGCATGACTATTATCCAAGGAATCTGATGTTTCTGTGTGACTTGTAGAATCAACCCCATTCCTTTATAATTATATCTTACATAGTATATTGTGGATTTTTAAAAATAATTTCTTTGTTTAAAGAGTACCACTGAAAATCTTCCTCAAATAAATGGAAACTGACTGTGACCCTCAGCTAAAGAAGAAATGTTAAGCCTATTTATAAAATTCACAATCGCATTTGAATTTTGATACTTACTCCTCTCAGATAGGTATATTACACACACATACACACACACACTAAAGTTTGTGGACTATTCATGTGTATCAATAACAAAATCTTTAGTTTGTCCGTAAGTTGTTATTTCTTCTTCCAGACTAATGGATTTTGGTCTACCTGAACACTGCTTTTCTCAGTAAAAGCCTTTAGTCCATAAAGCATCCCTCCACAGCAAAGATAAATGTGCCCTTAAAACCACTTGGCAACAAATTTGCCTTAAAAACAGTGCTAGTACTCATCATTTACAGAGGCGTTGAATCACAAACAATGGTGCCAATGTAGGCACCACCTTTGACTGATGTACTGAGATGTCCATGGAGACACCACTTGTGCTGAACTCCTATTCCCCGCTCAGGCTGGCGCCTCTCCTTTACATCTTTCACCCCCAAAGCCCACTGGAAACCTGCCCAACCTTCAAGGCAAAATTCAGAAGCTGCCTACCATTTCCACCCTCCAGTCATAATTGCCAAAGGCTCTGGTTCATCTTCTTTAATTGTCTTATTATTGTTGCCGTAGTTGTTTGGTGCCATCCAGAAGGTGCTGACTCATAGAAAGCCTGTGGAGGGTTTCCGAAGCTGTAACTCTTTACATGGGAAGAACGCCTCATATTTCTCACGCAGAGCACCTGGTGGACTCTAACCACCTATGTTGTGGTTAGCAGTCAGTGCTTACCTACAGCACCAGCAGTGCTCCTTCTTTATTATTGTTGGTGTTGTTGTTAAGTGGCATGGAGCCAATTCTGACTCACAGCAACCCTATATAGGGTTTCCGAGGAGCATGTGGTAGGTTTGAACCCACTGACCTTGTGGATAGCAAGCCAGTGCTTATCCTATAGTACCACCATCACTCTCACTTTTTTATTATTAAAATTTATTCTAACTAAATTGCAACTCCTACTGATCAGGCATCTTCCCGTATTCATCTCCACATTTACCATAAATCCTAGGTTAGGAATCATTTGGTTAATTTTCTTTGAGTACAGGAAGTTTAGCAAAGAAATGGAAAATTTTCATTGAACCAGAATTGTAGTAAGTGCCTCTCAAGATGTTTTAAGAGTTTAAGGTTCAAAGCCACTATTTTCAATGTGCCCACATAAGTTAGTCTCTGTGGCCTTTTGTTTTCTTACCTATAAACATGGAGAACAATTGTTTTAAAAAAAAAGTCCCTTTTTGTACAAAGATGGTGATGAAAGCGAGAAAGGAAGCCCCATGTCCCTCCTAAAACTTAACGCCAAAACAAAGGTGTTGAAGGCCAAGAAGGCAGTGCTGAAAGGTGTCCATAGCCACAAAATAAAGAAGATCTGCAAGTCACCCACCTTCTAGCAGCCTGAGATACTAAGGCTCCAAAGGCAGCCCAAATAGGCTCAGAAGACAGCTGCCCAGGGAAACAAGCTTGACCACTATGCCATCAAGTTCCCTCTGACTACTGAGTCAGCCATAAAGATGATTGAAGTTGACAACACACTTGTGTTCATTTGTGGATGTCACAGCCAACCAGCACCAAATCAAGCAGGCTGTGAAGCAGTACTATGACATTGACGTAGCCAAGGACAGCACCTTCATCAGGCCTGATGGAGAAAAGAAGGCATATGTTCCAATGGCTCCTGACTATGATGCTTTAGATGTTGCCAACAAAACTGGATCATGTAAACTGAGTCCAGATGGCTAATTCTAAACATAATTTTTTATTAATTAAAAAAAATAATTGAAATATTTGCATCATTCTACGTGTTATTAAAATGAGATATTGTATTACAAACATTCTAAAGTCTGAACTCCCGACATACAAAGAGTAACATTGATAGAAATATTTCACGACGTGTAGTGCATTCTGTATACAGCACTAAACATTTCACTCTAATTTGTTGATAAATGGAGAGAATCACACATATATAAAAGGCAAAAGCATTAACGTAATACTAACTAGTGCTGTTGGTTCTAAGGAAATGAATATAACTCCATCTTTATGTTCTCATAATGCAAGTCATCTTGTACAGCTTCTCAATGAAGTGGGTGATAGATGATGGTTGAGATGCTGGGTCCACAAATTTGTTTATGCTTGTTCTTACTAGTCTGCAGCTTGGAGGAAACTAAATCCATCACTAATCTGTCAGCTTGTCATACTGTCATGGCTTGTGTGTTGCTATGATGCTGGAAGCTATGCCACAGGTATTTTAAATACCAGCAGGGTCACTCATGGTGGACAAATTCAGTGTAGCATCTAAACTAAGGCTAACAAGGGAGGTGAGGCACTTTTGAATTGTTAGATTCTGAGTACCTTATGAATAACAATGGAACATTGATGGATATAATGACAGAAGATGAGACACTCATGGTAGAAGGCACTCAAAATACAACTGGGGAAGAACTGCCTTCTCGAAGTAAAGGTGACCTTAATGGAGTAGATGGAGAAAAACTTTCAGGACCTTCATTTACTGATGGAGCACAACAACTCTAAATGCGGGATAACAAACAAACAGCTGAAACATTCATTAATTATTGAAATGTGTAAGAACTATGAATCCAGGAAAATTGGAACTTAACAAAAATGAAATAGAATGTATAAAAATCGACACTCTAGGCATTTGTGAGCTGAAATGGACTGGTATTGGCCATTTTGGATCAGATAATCATATGGTTTACTGTGATGGGAATAACAGATTCAAGAGAAATGGACTATAATGCACTGTCAGAGCATTTCAAGATAGATCTTGAGGTATAATGCTGTCCATGATAGGATAATAGCCACACCCCTACAAGGAAGACCAATGAAATACCACTGTTATTCAGATTTATGCACCAACCACTAAGCCCAGTGATGATGACACTGAAGAATTCTACCAACTGTTTCAGGTTGAAATTGATCAAATATTCAATCAAGATATATCACTAATTACTGATGATTGAGATGCAAAGATTAGAAATAAAGAGGAAGGATCAGTAGCTGGAAAATATGATGGTCTTGGTGAAAGAAATGATGCTGGTGATTGTGTGATAGAATTTTGCAAGACCTACAACTTATTCATTGCAAATACCATTTTTCTACGGCATACATGGCGACTATACACTTGGACCTCACCAGATGGAATACACAGGATTCAAATTAAGTACACCTGTGGGAAGAGATAATTGAGAAGCTCAATATCGTTGGTCAAAACAAGGCCAGGGGCTAACTGTTTAATAGACCATCAATTGTTCAAATGCAAATTCAAGCTGAAGCTTCAGAAAATTGAAACAACTTCATAAGAGCCAAAATATGACCTTGAGTCTAAATTCTCACCGGAATTTAGAGACCAGCTCAAGAACAGATGTGATCATTAGACATTATGAGCAAAATAGTGAATGATGCAGAAAGCATCTAAAGAAAATGAAAGGAATACATTGTGTCACTCTAGCAAAAAAAAAATTGGCCAGTACTCTACCATTTCAAGAGGTAGAATATTGTCAAGAACCAATGGTATTGAAAGGAGAAGTTCAAGCAGCACTGAAGGGATTCACAAAAAACAAGAAAAACCAGGAATTGGTGAAACACAAATTGAAATGTTTCAAAAGAACTGATGCAGCTCTGGAGGTACTTACTTGTCTATGCTAAGAAATTTGGAAGACAACTACCTGGCCAACTGATTTGTGCCCATTCCCAAAAGAGGTGACCTTTGAATAGGAAAATCATTGGATGATATCATTAATATCGCATGCAAGTAAAATTGTGCTGAAGATAATTCAAAAACACTTGCATCAATACATTGACAGAGACCTACCAGAAATAAAAGCCAGATTTAGAAGAGAACATGGAATGTGGTTATATATTTGCTGATGTCAAATGGATCTTGGCTACAAGAGCTAATACTAGAAAGATGTTAACTTGTTCTTTATTACCTTTGCAAAGGCTTTTGACTGTGTAGCTCATAACAAACTATGGATAACATTGTGAAGGACAGATATTTCAGAGCACTTAATTATGCTCATAAAGAACGTATACATAGAAGACAAGACAATTGTTCTAACAGAACAAGGGGATGCCGAATGACTTATCAGGAAGTGTATTTGTCAGAGTTTTTTCATTTCACTACACTTATTCAGTCTGTATGCTGAGCAAATAACCTTTGAAACTGACTTACATGAAGAGGAAGGTGGTATCAGAATTGGAGGAAAATTCATTAACAACCTGTTATATGCAGATGTCTCATACTTTGCAATGTTGTCCATAGCTTGTCATGATCTACAGAATCGTAAGCCTTTGCATAGTTAATAAAGCACAGATAAAATCTTTGTGGTATTCCCTGCTTTCAGCCAAGATCCATCGGACATCAGCAATGATATGAACCTCTGGAAGTTCTCTGTCAATGTATGTTTGCAACCATTTCTGTATTACCTCTAGTAAAACTTTGCTCACATGGGATATCAAAGAGATTGCCCAATGATTTCCGCATTTCATTGGGTCACCTCTCTTTGGAATGGGCACAGATACTGATCTCTTCCAGTCAGTTGGCCAGATAGTTATCTTCCAAATTTTTTGGCAGAGATGAGTGAGTGCTTCCAGTGCCACCTCACTTTCTTGAAAGATTTCAATATTTATTCCATCAATTCCTGGTGCCTTGTTCTTTGCCAATTCTTTCAATGCACCTTGTACTTCTTCCTTTAGGATCATTGGCTCTTGATCATATACTACCTCTTGAAACTATTGAACATCAACCATTTCCTTTTGGTACAGTGACTCTGTGTATTCCTTCCATCTTATTTTGATGCTTTCCGCATCATTCTGTACATGGACCACGAGGTAGTTTGAACAGAACATGGCAACACGGAATGGTTTAAAATTAAGAAAGGTATGTGACAGGGTTGTATTCTTTCACCATACTTATTTGACCTGTATGCTGAGCAAATAATCTGAGAAGTTGGATTATATGAAGAAAAACATGGCATCAGGATTGAAGGAAGACTTATTAATAACCTACGATATGCAGATGATACAACCTTGCTTGCTGAAATTGAAGAGGACTTAAAATATTTACTGATGAAGATCAAGGACCACAGCATTTGGTATGGATTTAATGTAAAGAAAACAAAAATCCGCACCACTGGACCAATAAACAAAATTCTTATCGATGGAGAAGAGATTGAAGTTGTCAAGGACTTCATTCTTCTTGGATCAACTATCAACACTCATGGAAGCAGCAGTCAAGAAATCAGATGACGTATTGCACTGGGCAAATCTGCTGCACAACATCTTTTTAAAGTGTTGAAAAGCAAACATGTCAGTTTGAGAACTAAGGTCCACCTGACCCAAGCCATGGTATTTTCAATAACCTCATATGCATGCGAAAGCTGGACAGTGAATAAGGAAGACCATAGAATTGATGCCTTTGAGTTATGGTGTTGGAGGAGAATATTGAAAGTCCCATGGGCTGCCAAAAGAACCAACAGATCTGTTTTGGAAGAATTGCAGCCAGAGTGCTCTTTGGAAGCCTGGATGGCCAAACTTCGTCTCTCATACTTTGGACATATTGCCAGGAAGGATCAGTCGCTGGAGAAGGATATCATGTTTGGTAAGGTGGAGGGTCAGAGAAAAAGATGAAGACGCCCAGCGAGATGAATTGGCGAAGTGGCAGCATCAATGGGTTCAAGCATGGCAACAATTGTGAGGCTGGCCCGGGACTGGGCAGTGTTTACTTTTGTTGTATATTGGGTCGCTATGTGTCAGTACCAACCCACTAGCACCTAACAACAACAACATATGCAGATGACACAGCCTTGCTTGGAAACAAGAGGACACCACAGCCTTCAGTATAGATTGTACCTCAATGAAAAGACAAAAAAGAAAAAAAATCCTCACAACCAGATCAATAAATAACATCATGATAAACAGAGAAAAGATTGAAGTTGTCAGTGTCTTCATTTTTCTTGAATCTACCATCAACATTCATGAAACATGAAATCAAACACACTATTTAGAATATTGCATTAGGCAAATCTGCCGCAGAAGACCTCTTTAAAGTGTTAAAGAGCTAACAGGTCAGTTGGAGTACTAAGATGTGCCTAATTGAAGCCATAGTATTTTCATTCTCCCCATTTGCATATGAAAATTGGAAATTGAATAAGGAAACCTGGAGAAGAATCATTGTATTTGAATTACTATGTTGGTGAAGAATACTGAAAGTACCTGGGACTACCAGAGAAGCAAACACATCTATCTTAGAATTACAGATAGAATGCTCCTGAGAGGTGAGCATGGCGAGTGGCGAGACTTCATCATCTCTTTTACTTTGAACATGTCAGGAGAAATCAATTCCTGGAGATGCACATCGTGCATGGTAAAGTTGAGGGTCAATGAGAAAGAAGACCCCCAACAAGATGCAGTAACACAGTGGCTGCAACAATGGGCTGAAACAGAAAACAATTACAAGAATGTCGCAGGACCCATAGTTTTTTATTCTGCTGTGCATACGGTTGCTACGAGTTGAAGCCTACTTGATGGCATCTAACAATAGCAGCAATATTTCTTACTAGGCCTCAGTTTGGGGGAAACTAAAAACATGTATGAATGAATACTGGCTCAACACTACACTTCTGTTATTGTTTGCCTTCTGCATATGTGCTCAGAAATTAATTGGAAATTGGCCATTCTTCCTGTAAGTTTTCAAATCCCAGTATTGTTTGAGATGCAATATGGTTTCAAGTTAGTGTGCAGATTATGGGGGGCAGTCCTGGTATGGCGCTGTGGGTTAATGCGCCAGACTGCAAAGCCATTTGAACTGCAGGGGTTGGTGGTTCAAGCTCAGTAGCTGCTCCTCGAAAACCCTATACAGGGTTGCTATGGGTTGGAACCAACTCGACAGCACTTCACAACAACAGCGTGGCATCAGGAGTCCTGGTGTGGCACTGTGGGTTAATGTCCCAGACTGCAAAGCCATTTGAACTGAAGGTCGGTTGATCAAGCTCACCAGCTGCTTCTCAGAAACCCTACACAGGGTTGCAGTGAGTCAGAATTGACCCAACGGCACTTAACAACAGCAATGGCATCTTAGCTACCTCTGTGTGATAAGTACTTCAGACCAATCACTAGTTTGCAAATGTCAACACGTTTTGTTTTCAGTCTTTCCATTTGTTCAGCTCACATTTAAACATATACTATACAATCGCCATGGTGCTGTAGGATAATCACTGGACTGATAACCACAGGTTAATCACTGAACTGCTAACCACAGGTTGGTGGGTCAAGCCCACCAACCTTGGACACCCTATACTGGGACGCTATGAGTTGGAACCGCAACAACATACTACACCCTACCCTGTGCATTTTGTGATTCATATCATTCATTTGCATAAGGACCAGCTAATGAATAAAAATATCTCACGTTCCTTTTATGTTTTATCTGGTTGGAACAAAATGGTGAACTTAATTATCCATTGAATTCCAGTGAATAAAGAAATAAAGTTGGAAAAATTAAGCAAATCATAACTGTTATCATAAAGCTTATAAAAGAAAACCTCACTGTCACTGAGTCGATTTCTGGCTCATAGCAACCCTATATAGCGTTTCTGAGGCTGTGAATTTTCATGGGAGCAGAAAGCCTCATCTTTCTCCCCTGGAGCAACTGGTGGGTTTGAACTGCTGGCCTTGTGTTTGGTAGTCCAGTGCTTATCCTACAGTGCCACCAGGGATTCTTCTAAAAGACATACTAGGCATAATTATCTCTCATCTAGACCAGGGATGGGGAGCCTTTTTTCTGCCAAGATTTATAACATTATTTGCGGGCAATACAAAATTATCAACTTAATAATTAGCCTGTTATATTTGGTCAAACATTTAATTAACTCACCCCTAGTGTGATGGCTGGAACTGTGGTTGCCTTAACAGGGCTAGACCAAATGGTTTCGTGGACCTTTTACAGCACATGGGCCAGATGCGTTTTCCACCCCTGATCTAGACAGGTGATTTAATCTCCTGCCTGTTTCCAGGTTTTGTGCTCTCTTATTCTCCACTCCCCCTTCTGATCCATTGTGTAATATTTTAAATGTACAAACAGGGACAGGAGGCAAAAATCAGTTTGGCTTGGGGAAGGAATCCTGAGAAAGCCTGTATGGTTGCGGTAGTCCAGAGGCCTAGGAGAAGAGAGAAGGAGGATGGGAATCCAGGTCAAGGTTTTCTAGGGCTTTTTAAAGGATATCTTCTACATGTTATCAAAGCCTTTGGGATCTTAGTTTATTTATTTATTTTTTTAATGTTTATCTGCATCATGAATAGTAGACCTGGGAGACCAGTTAGACACATATGTCCATGATCTAGCTCAAATGATGGGAGATGACAAAATGGTGTGGGAGGAGGAGATGATAAAAATTGTCCATGTTGATGATATATCTTGAAAGTAGAGCTGATAGAACTCTAGACTTGTAGTGCAAGCCCTTGAGTAGAGGGCGAAACCATTTACCTTGGCAGAATTTGTTGTGAGTGGTGGAGTTGGCTTTGGCACCTGCTCAGTTTGAGTTATTAGGTATCCTGGTGTGACACTGTAGGATAAATGCTCGACTGCTACAAGGTCAGTGATTCAAACCCACAAACTGCTCCTTGGAAACTCTATACAGGATCACTGTGAGTTGAAACTGATTCCATGGCACTTAACTACAACAACAACATTAGGTATCCAAGTGAACTTGCTAAGTAGACAGTTGGAGATGAGTCTAGATCTCAGGGGAATGGTTTAGACATAATATTCAAGATTCATTTCTGTATACATGGTTTTTAAAACTTCAGGATTACTTTACATCACATGTGGTGAAATGTAGAAAAGTGGAGGTCCTACACTGAACTTTGGAGGTGCACTTAGCAAAGATAGGAAAAACTTACGAGGGTAGGATAAGGCAAACATAGTGTAGTGCTCCATAAAATTAATACATTACTTCCATTCAGAGTGTATTTGGCCTGCATTGTTGATTTTATTGACTAATGTCCTTATCATTAGAATTTTTTTTTTTTAACATGAATTAATTTGGGAGTTTGGGTTCATAGCGAGTGGAGATTTTGTTTTCATTTCACTTTAATTCTTCAGCAGCACAAACCAAGCCCCAGTCTTAGCCCCATTCCAGTCCTGGGCTTCCAGTGGTCCTTCCAGAAGCTGCATTCTGCTGCTTGCTACTGTCACCCCTTTACTCTAAAGGAGCTGGACTCCAGTTGACATTTCTTCTTCCTGTCCTGGAGTCAGTTTGAATTAAAATCATCTCTGGGCCACAGAGATAATTATCTTGTTGGGACTGGTTAGATTTTGTGTTGTTTGGATTTTTACTTTAATCTATCACTATTTGGAGCAAGGTGGAACATCAAATACATGAAGCTGCTATGTGTTGTGCCATGCTATCCTGAAGTCTTCTTCATTCCTCGTGTTTCTATTTCTCCTTCTTAAAAAAAAGTCTTTTTTTTTTTTTTTTAAAAAGACAGAAGTTACATTTTAATAAGTCATGATTTCTGTTTAGATGTTTTCTTATATGTCACTGTCTTAATCACATCTGTTGTTTTCTTTCATTTGTATGCCTCTAGAAATCAAACATCTACTTACTGTTGGGTTTTGTTGTTTTTTTAAAAATAGGTTTGTAAAGATGTTGCCCTGGAACATTAATATTGCTGGGGTATTTGGGCAAAAGGATATACTTTAGCTTAATCTGCTTTTTGCTTCTGCTTATGAGGACAGAACAAGGATATTGTTTTAGCCTAACTGGATTTATTGTCACTAATAGATACAGATTAGGAAATGTTAAATTGGAAGCTAATGATATATGCTCAGGATACTTGCCTTGACATCATCTTGGCTAATGTAATGAAAAATCCTTTAATATATGCTGTGTATTTCCCTGGGAGTAAATTAAATGTACAAAATCTTTCTTTGTATGTGATTTAAAGATGTCGTGACCATCCGTAAGTACACTTAGCAGGTGTGCAAAGTGTGCTATGGTGGCACTCAGGGAGAGATGGGTTATGGTGGTAATGTTCTCAGACAGAGCACTCATGCACCTAAGATGCTTTGCAGATAAATCAGGGTGTAGAGTGTACGTAAGATGGCCATAGTGTATATGACAATTAGTCCCATTCAGTTTGCTATAATTAATGACAGTGGTGAAGTAGAAGTGTAATCACTTCTCCAAGAGGAAATGTCAACCCATTAACAAGGATAAGGCTCATTATTGCCAGTTGAAGCAGTCAGATTTTGCCCAGTTATTCAAATACATGAGTTGGCGTGTTCACAGAGGTAGATGCTTATTTTGGACTGTTTTTATAAAAGGAGGGGGAATACTTCTGATATTATAAGAGGAGAGGACACTTCTGAAGAGAATTGTTTTTATTTACTTGCTTATTTTTGTTTGTTTGTTTCTTTTCTTATTTTCCTTTAACAAAAGTAGCATTTTTAAAACAACTGTTCTGGATGCTATAATAAAAATTGAGTAAGCATAAAATATAATTTCTAAATATAAGTAGCTTATATTTAGAGACTGTTACCCAATTTAGGTATTTATGCATACGTGTCAAATCAAGTAATCTTGAAATTGTGCTTTATTATTATTATGTTAATGCATTTATAATGTAGCTCTTTTTTTATTATATGTCATAGATTACTTACTCCTGTTTTCCCTATGACTGTACTATTAAACCAGGGTGAGTAGAACTCAAACTAAGAAATATTATTTATAGAGGCCATTAGAAGAATACTTTCATGCTACTAGAGCAGCTTCCTAGGGTATATTTAATAATTCTTCTAAAAGTTAGAAAGTAGTGAATTGAGACAATCATAATAAGATGGACTGGAAGACTGAGTTCCCCTCTCACCCACCTATACTATAATGGAGCCCTGGTGTGTCACTATAGGATAAGTGTGGGCAACTAACTAAAAAGTCAGAGGTTCAAACCCTCCAGCTGCTCCTTGGAAACCCTATACAGGGTCACTATGTATTAGAACCGACTCAGTAGTACTTAACAAGAGCATACTGTATGGTGGAATCCTGATGTGGCACTGCGGGACAAGTAATGGACTACTAACCACAAGGTCAGAGATTCAAACCCACTAGACACTCTGGAAACCCTACACAGGGTCGCTATGGATCCGAACCAACTTGATGTCACTTAGCAAAAACAGCTTACTATTTGGTGATATTTCCCAAATATAACACTTTAAGTGGATTAATATTAGAATTTGTTCTTTGCTTTTACTATTTAAATTTCATTGGTAACTTAGGGATTTCATATAATTGCCTTGAATACTTTCATTTCCTTTGTGATAAAAGAGTAGCATTGGTAAAATTTGTATAGATTCCTGCATATATTAAATACTTAGTATGTAATATGTTGCTAATGTTCAGAGAACAAATTGTGTATGTAATATTGTAGGCCTTTATAATGGTTTTGTTAAATTTTTATAGTCTATTTTCTCTGGAAAGTCCCAATTTGCTGTTTATTTAAGTACCACTGTGCAGATTCAAAATTCTTTCCATGGCTTGTGAACCACTTTTTGGAGAATTGGCAGTAAAAATTGGAAATTCATCTCTTTAAACTATAAGTCATATATTACTGTTTTTAATATATTCTTATTTATCCATATATGACCTTGATCTTTTTCTCCTAATAGAAAATAAAGAAATATTTATTTTGAACTATTTTAGGTGTCTTGTCACCCATTACTATTGGAGTGATTTTCAATTTATTATTTAAATGGACATTAATTTCCATCATGAGTTATCATGTCAAACTATTTAAACTACTTTGTTTTATGAATATTTATGTTCCATGTACCTCTTCTTCTAATTCATGTTTTGTAAAAGTTATAAATTGCTATTAGTGCCTGGGTGCCCATATCTTAACAAATTGGACACTGAGGAAATACCTGCTTTTCCTGTTATCTCTCACATTTGGAGGGCACTTTTTTTGAAACTGATTTAGACACAGACTTAGTTTACTTTAGTTTTTTATATGTTTTTCTTTTCCTAGTTTTTTGTTCCCAGCATTGTTTATGACAAAACTTTAAAAATTACAAAAACCTGTCACAAAAGTTTAAGTTAGGATTCCTTATTTGTTGACATAAAGTAGCCTGAAAAATGAAGCTAAGCTAAATGGCATCAAATTGCAGCAACTAATAACCATACAGCTGGGAAAGAGCTTCTACAAAACCTGTGCTCTGTCAGAGTAATTTAATTAGAGGTAGTGATATTTGAGTGTAATTTGTTAATGGGCACACTCTGCAAAAAACGAATAATTTTTCCTCAACACTGATAATTTTCTGTATTTTTTAGCTGGATCCTGTCAAAAGAGAAAGGATTTTCATTGAATTTCATGGCATAGAGATGCCTCAAGGAAAACTCTCAGTGGAGTAAAGAGCAGCTTACTGGTTTTTTTGTTTTGTTTTGCTTTGTTTGAGTTATTGACTGCATAGAAGGGAGAATGCAATCATCTGACTGCCTCTCCAATATAAAATTGCATGCAGAGCATTATAGAACCATTGGAAATTTGAATTTCATATTTTTGATGTCAGAATCATTCTTGTACATCATTCCAACTGCTGTTTTCATTTTATTTTCAATTTCATATCAAAGAAACATACTGTAGGTTTTTTTCCCTTTCTTTTGTTTGTGGCAATTTGTATACTATGTTAGCTAAATATTACATGATTTTCCTTGGGAAGGAAATCAAATAATAGCTTCTCTAATATATTTCATAACTTTTTAGGGAACATTCTTTTAAACTTATTTTTAAAGGGCAAATGCCTAGACTTTAAGTATCAAAATACATTTTTGTTATATAAAGTTGAACTGTAATAGATTGATTCTCATGTATTTCATTTTTATAGACCTCTCATGGCTAATTTTACTACATTGAGAGGATTGTGGGTCACACAAATTGAGGCCATATTAGACATGACAAGTTAGGATTCCCCATAGTAAAAGTTAACACCAGAAACATATTAGCTCAAGAAACATATTATTTCTCATTCAGGAAAATCTCCACAGTGAGTGAGGGTGTCTTTTAGGGTAGATATCTTCCATGGGGCGGTTCACTCATCCAGAGAATTTCAGTCTTGTATTATTTCCATCTGTAACTGTCAACGGCCAGGGTTAAGTGTTTGGACTTTTAAATACCTCTGCTAGGAAGCGCTGTGTGTCACTTCAACATCCAGAGATGTTATTGGCCAAAGCAAAGCCGCATGACCATGCCTAATGTCAAGAGAGATGAGAATTAAGGAAAAGAAAACTGAAAATATTGACAAGCATTATTAATACCTACCACAGACTTAAAGGAACTCTGGTTGGGTAGTGGTTACGAATCGGGCTGTGAACTGCAAGGTCAGCAGTTCAAAACTATCATCTATTCAGTGGGAGAAAGATGAGGCTTTCTGCTCCCCTAAAGATTTACAGCCTCGGAAACCCTGTACAGGGTTGCTATGAGTTGGAACTGACTCTGCGGCACACAGCCACCAGCCATCACAGCAGAGTTAATGTTTTAGCAGTATTACGGAAGAGATCAGTATTTCCCAAGCAGAAAGACACAAACAGGCTTTAGGTGTGCTACAGATAAAAAATAAAGATCAAAAATTCTTATAATGATAAAACTGTGAAGACATTTTTATAGTAAGTTAAATGAATTGACAACAGTTAAAATGATAAGTAAATACTCATTTTATGACTTTCTTAGGAAACGTCCTGAAAGCGGGATTTCAAAAATTATTATTATTACTGTTTTGTGGAGTAAGACTTGATGTATTGAGCTGTTTGGGGAGATATCTGCCGTATAGTATCTCCCCATATCTCCTCTCTAACAGAGAACTCACTCACAAAGCGAGTACCTTTCCTGACTTTACAATTAATTCCCCCAGTCAGTCTGATCATCAGTGTGTTTATCCTGAACGAAGTTTTTTTTGAACTACTTGTTTGATTGTTTCAGTATTATTGGCTCATATATTTTGCTATTGAATTCTAAGATAGAATGTCTGTACATTGAATATTTTTTTCTGTTTTTGTCTGGTATCCTGTATGTGCCTCGTGTGCCTCCTATATGTTGTTAAGTACTGTGAAGTTGGTTCTGACAAAAAATGACCCTTTATAGGGTTTCCATGGTGCAAGTTAGTGGGTTTGAACCACAGACTTGGAAGTTAATAGTCCAGTGCTTACCCTACAGTGCCAAACCAGAACTCCTCCTCCTCATATATAAACTATTTGCCGTCAAGCTAATTCCAACTCATAGTGACTTTATGGACAGAACTGACCCATAGGGTTTCCAAAGCTAATGTGGCACTGTAGGATGAGCACTGGGCTGCTAGCCACAAGGTCAGTGGTTCTAACCCATGAGTGGTATCTGAATAGTATTGTAAGGCTGGACATTACAATAGTATCACATACATACTAGCACCAGCGCTAATCCAGATTACTGAATAAAAATGGTATTATTGCTGATCAATGGCTTTGAGGCATTAATGACTATGCCAGTTAATAACATTAGTTAGAATTCTTGAAGGAAAATTTCTGATCACACTTTATTTATTCTGGAAAAAAAAATAAGACCAAAAGAAACTTTGGTGAATTTTATATTCAGAAAGGCAAATTGATACTTTAAAAGATGAAAAGGTGAAGCAGACATTACAAGCAATTAGGGAGGCTGATGCTCTCCCTAAGTGCTTGAAGTACAAAGGCTTCATTCATATCAGTGAGGTGTGTTCTCTGTAAATGTTATTTTCATATCAGTGAGGTGTGTTCTCTGTAAGTGTTATTTCCACTGCCCACCAACCTATGACATCAAATTGATTCTGAGGGTTTCCAGGACTACAGATCTTTATAGAACACATCTTTCTCCTGAATTTCTGAGGAGCGACTTGTGGATTTGAACTTCCAACCTTGGGTTTAGCAGTTCAGTACTTAATCCTACAGTGTCACACCCCCATTTACTCTCATAGAAGTTGTCATACATAAAAAACGTGTGCACAGATCTTAATTCCACATATATTGACATTATGAAAATATGAATCTCAATATTAACAGCTGGAACTTTATACAGGCATATGGGATTAGAATGCCACAATTTTCTAATAGACACCAAAGTGCACAGCCTGCCCAAAATACATTGCTTCCCAAACATTTATTAGTTAATAGAAAAAATGAATTTCTGTATGTGTCTGAATGTTGCTCACTGTACATTTGTTGAAGGAGAGTCATTCACTTGGGAAAAAATAAAAAAAACAGCTTACCTAACTGACATTTTGGAGCACCTGAATGCACTTAATTGAAAACTGCAGAGGCCGTGAAAAAAAATATTACACATACTCAGAGTTTATGGATTTGAAGCAAAGATCCAACTTCGGAAAAGGATAGAAATGATGCACTTATGACTTTTGTGTATGTACGTTTTTATTTTAAGTCCCAAAGAAAAGTTAAGCCTATAAGATCAATACCTGTAAAAATTTTAGGTAGCTTCATCATTAGTATGAAATATTTAATATGAAAAGTGTGGAAAGTGCATTTCTACAAGAAATTTCAACATTGAATTTGTCAGTGTAAGAAAAGAAAGAATCATGATATTCAATAAATTATCCCTCCATTTATAGGAGCCCTAGCAGCACATTGATTAAAGCTCTCAGCTTTGGAAGTGTTCTCTAATAATTATTTCTAAATATGGCACGATGGTTTACTTTTTCAAAAATTATAAACCATATGTGAATATTTGCACGCTTCCACTCATAGGCAAGGTGTCCTGTGTGGCACTGTAGCATAAGCACTGAACTGTTAACTATAGGGTCAGTGGTTCAAACCTAGCAGCCACTGCTCAGAAACCCTATAAAGTATTGTTATGAATCAGAAGCGACTTATACTTAATAACAACAATTCATAGACAAATCTGCTGCACAAGATCTCTTTAAAGTGCTCAAGGGCAAAGAAGTCAATTTGAAGGCTTAAGGTATGCCTGATCCAAGCCATGTTTTTTTCAGCTGCCTCATATGCATGTGAAATTTGGACAATGAATAAGGAAGCCTATAAAAGAATTGATGCTTTTGAGTTACAGTGTAAGAGAAGAATATTGAAAGTACTGTTGTTGTTGAGTGCCGTCGAGTTGATTCTGACCCACAGCGACCCTGTATACGGTTTCCAAGGAGAAGCTGGTGAGTTTGAACCACTGACCTTGCAGTTCAAACAACTTTGCAGTCTGATTCATTAGCCCACAGTGCCACCATAGACTGCTAGAAAACCAAACAAATCTATGTTGGAAGAAGTACAGCCAGAATGCGCCTTTGAAGCCAGATGGTGCAAAGAAGGTCAGCGAAAAAGAGGAAACCCTCCAACGAGATGGATTGGTACATTGGCAGCAGCTTCACAGCAATTGTGATGTTGGCCCAGGATCAGGCAGTGTCCCATTCTGCTGTGCATAAGGTCACTATGAGTCAGAACCTACACGACATCACCTAACAGCAACAAATTCATATTGTTTATGAAGTGCAATTAGCTGCTAATAATTTAATACATAAGATCCATGGGTTCTTATTAATGTTTTATAAGGGATTTTATGGTTAACAGTAATATGAGGCATTGTTTTAAGATTACAAAGGTACTTAAAAATGATTATTTTCTCTGATGCTTAATTTTGTATTAATCATGTTAGCAAAACTTTATGTTGTACTAAAAATGTAAAACTTACGTGCGTCAAAAGACTTCACCAAAAGAGTGAAAAGAGAACCCACAGAATGTCAAAAAATCTTTTGCAATGATGCATCAGACAAGTGAATAATTTCTAAAATATATAGGAAACTACAACACTTCTACAAGAAAAAGAGAAATAAACTTATTAAAATATGGGCAAAGGACATGAACAGATACTTCACCAAGGACTGGAGATTCGGGCAGCCAACAAACATGAAGAATTGTTGACGATCACTAGCCATCAGAGAGATGCAAATCCAAACAACAATGAGATATCATCTCACACCAGCAATAACAGCAAAGATCAAAAAAGTAGACAATAAGTGCTGGCTAGGATGTGGAGAGACTGGGACCCTCCTTGTTGATGGGATTGCAAAATGGTCCAAACACTCTGGAAAACAATATGACATTTCCTCAGAAGGTTGGAAATAGAAATACCTTATGATCCAGCAATCCCTCTACTTGGTATTTATTAACAAGAAATACAAGCCATAACATGAGTAGATATATGCTCACCAATGTTTATAGCAGCACTATTTAAAATAGCAAAAAGATGGAGATAGCCTAAGTGCCCATCAATTAAAGAATGGATAAACAAACTGTGGTATATACACACAATGGAATATTGTGCTACCTTGAAGAACAACCAAGAAGCTGCAAGCCACCATATAACATGGATGAACTCTGAGGACATTATGCTGAGTGAAATTAGTCAGTAACAAAAAGAGAAATACTGCATAGGACCATTATTGTAAAAGATTAAGAAAAAGTACCCACACTGAAAGGGAAAAAAAAAAAAAATCTTAGTTGGGTACCAGGGTGTAGGAAGTGGGACAAGGGGAGGAAAGGGAAGGCAGAGCACAAGGTAGGGAATAGACACAAGATAGTTTGGGTGCTGGGGGAAGGGGGGGGATGGAAGAACAAGGCGATGAGAGAACATGTAGGCAAGTTTGCATTGGCTAAGTGGGACACAGGTAAATAGTGATGTATACTCAACCTTGGAACAAGAGGGCTCTGAGATACAGAGTTTGAGGCATGTTTGAGTGGGAAAAAGAGGAGAAATAATGTTAGGATGCTTGACTGTCTTTGGAATCTTGGTTTCCCTTGTCTACTACTATAAAATAGACACTTGAGTGGGAGAGAAAGGAATAACCAGAAACATCACCATAGAAAGCTTGTAAGTCCGTCTTCAGCCTACAACTTCATTGGAATACCTAAAATGGGGCTAGAACTTGCCCAGGGAAGGTTTCCTGTGGAGCCTTTGCATTGCCTAAGACCATAGCTGGAATCTGGATCCCCATCCAGAATTTTCTGAGGTGGGAAATTTCCACTTGAAAGGACAAACAGACCAGCCTGGAGCTGCTAGAAAAACAGAAGATACTTCTTGAAAGAAAGACCAGCAGGAAAAATAAAACACAATAATGGCAGTCTGATTGCCAAGGACAAGCAAGTTGTTCACCAGGGAGTCATCAGGACAATAGGTCAGATCCCCTCAGGGCAAACCCCCTTCCAAGACTGAGCAGGCATATGGTCTTGCTGGTGACCACATTGGGAAATAGCAATGAAGTTATGAGCTAAATCTGACCACGTTCAACAGACTCAGGTCTACCTGGATAGAGAGACCTGGGAACTCCTGGAACCAGGGACATGGCCACAGAGAACTAGAGTGGAGAGTGAAGCGTCCAGCTGATATGAAATGAGGGGAGATGCACAGGAACACCCATACTGCCTTCCCTTTCCTCCCCTTTTGGGCTGGATGATCAGAACTTGACTAGAGGAAGAAAGAAGAGGGAAGAAAAAGAGTAATCCATTACAATTTGATGAACTTGACCTATATTTATGCATGTAGTAGCTCAAAACAGGGAATGAATCTTTACAGCGAGGATCATTCTCACCCCCTAGGTACACAGAGTTGACAGGGATGGGCAACTTAGACATTGGCTACTCAAAATGGGGGTACCACAAAGGCACGAAGTAAGTGCCTTACAAGCTTTCAAGAGGGAACCTAGTTTCAGCGAGTGTTGGGGAAGGTAGAATCTCCACTGAGTGGTTGCCAACCTGTCGAGAGACGGCGCTGGTGAAAGAGATGCGGATAAGACTCTTGTGGTTCAATAGTGAATAATTGCTATCAGGACTGATTGTGAGTGTTGCAAATGTAAAGGTACACGTTTCATAACAAAAGGAGGGGAAGTGGTTGACCTGGCAATCCAGAAGCAGAGGACCCTGGGACCAACAAGGGAGAAGAACCGAGTGCAGGACCCTATCCAGAGAAGCAGTGACACCAGAGATAGAGGTAGAGACAATGACATGGAGAGATGGAGCGGCTGGGGACCCTGGACTCAGGGAGGGAGAGGGGCTGTGTGCTGAAGGCTGAGGGGCGGGCTTGTAGGGTGTACCCTTTGGTTGTTTAAATGGTTGTAGATTCCTGAGTGCTTCGGTGTAAATTAAAAAAAAGGAATGGAAGCAAATGCTATTTGAATGATGATGCATGGAGTGGATTGTAATCATTGCAATGAAACAAAATACCATAGGATGAATATAAAGCTGATGTTCTCCCGTGTAAACTATCACCCAGTTCACAATAAAAACTTAAAAAAGAAATAAACAACTATGGTGTTAGAACACAATAACTACCTTTTTTTTGCATAAAGTATGTAATAGCTTGAATAATGAATTTCTTGTTTAATCTTAGGGTGTTTTTAGCAACAGACATTCAATTGTGTAGAGCTATTTTAAACAGCAATCACAGTGTGTAAAGCTGGGTTTTTCAGTTGCCTTAAGAAGTTTCTTTTCTTTTTTATGGAATTCTGGAGTTTCTACTTTGGGCTGTATGAACATTTAAGGAAAATTAATGCTTTGATGTAAAGAAGATTATTCTGCCAGAAAAAAAAAAAAAAAAAATCATGTCACTTTCATTGATGTTCAAAAAACTAATAGAACTTCAACTTTATTATATGTCTATAATAAAATATTATGATTATTCTTAAATAGTAAGTAGCTCATTATCTCATAAGTAGGGTTGTTGTTGTTAAATGGAGTCCATTTCAACTCATTGAGACCCTATATAGGGTTTCCAAGGAGCAGCTAATGGGTTTGAACTGCCACCCATGAGGTTAGCAGTCGATTGCTCGTTCTACAACATCATACCAGGACTCCATATGTAAAATTACGACTCAGTTATATTATCCAGCTCCCACTAAGACCAGCTTGAGGCACTTCACTGGACCTTATGTTTGAGAAAGACTGAGTTATATTGAACATTTTTCATTTTCCCCCAACATCTAGTAATATAACAGATCAATCATGATCTATAATGACTTATTTAAATTGAGATAAGTTTGGCTTTTTTAAAAGGCCATATATTAAAACATAAATAAAACTGCTTCATGTTTTGAAAACTGAAAGTTGAAAATTTTGTTCATCATAGTTCTCAAAATACATTAACTGTATGGAACACGTTTCCATAACAAAAGCACACGGGTTTCAGGTGAACTATATACTTTCTTTGAAAAGAGTCAGATGTTCATGATGTGTACTGTATTGTCTTCAAAGTTTAATTTTAAATCTAATTTTAATATTTAAACTTGGTCTTTTTGTGTTATTTTGAGTTCTAGAAGAGTAAAAGGAGTCCTAGCATGGAGCTATTGGATAAGCACTGGACTGCTAACCACAAGGTTATCAGTCCAAACCCACCATTTGCTTCTTGGAAACCCCATACAGAGTCGCTATGAGTCGGAACCGGCTCTTTGGCACTTAACAACAGGAGAGAAGCAGTGAGACATGTATGTGTATGTGTGTCCCACACCCAGAGAGAGAGGGAGAGGTTTATTCTGTAGTTGTGGAGATCATTGGTCCAAAGACTTCTGCAACAAGAAAAGTGTAGGGTCAAAAGAGCAATAAAGCAGACTCTGTCTGAATAGTCATTTATATTCTGGAGGAATATACCACACCCCCAAAGAAATTATGCTTTCAACTGATTGATAGATCACATTAATCACATCTTACATTAAATTATGGATAAACTTACATTCTGGCCAAACCACTAAGAATCATAGTCTGTTTAAGTTCATGTGTAACACTGGGCAATCACATCTTTGAATAAACCCATTCTATCTTTCAGATGATTTCTGACCACTCTCTTGTTTATGTTTAACTGGTTATTTTTGTGCTTGCATTTTTGTCGTGGCCTTCTTGAAAAACTTTTTTTGGAAAGGAACTTAAGTTATAAATGAATTTGTGAATTATGAATGGATATCAGTGCTACATGGGCTCATTGGTGATTCAGTGTTGGATCCTTTCCTTCCACCCAGACACCCAGGTTCAGTTCCAGACCTTTGCACCTCATATGTAGCTACCGTCCATCTGCCATGGGTTGCTATGATGCTGAACACATTTCAGCAAAGCTTTCAGAGTAGGGACAGATTAGGAGGGTTTGGCATCTGCATCAGAAAATCAGCCAATAACAGCCCTGTGGATTATGGTGGTCTGATCCAAGCTGATCATGATGATGACACAAAACAGGCATCATTTCCTTCCATTGAACGTGGGCTTGCCATGAGTTGGGAACCAGCTCCGAGGCAGCTAACATCAATAATATTGTGAGACCCTATAGCATGCTATTTTTCCAATTTTTTCCCCATTAAATTATAACTTTATGTGATAAAAGAAATTCCCCTTAAAAACGTTTCTGTGTTTGTTGCTAGGGCAAAGGTGAATCTTCTCAAATTTGAGATTTTTTTTTTTTTTTTTTTTACCAAAGGTGAATCGTCTCAAATTTGAGATTTTTTTTTTTTTTTTTTTTAGCTGCTGCTAAGTCAATAATGAACAGAACAACAGGCAATAAATATTACCAGTGACTAATAAATGGGATTCACAATTTAACCATTGAAATAGTATGTCTTTTTAATTTGTGTGACTTTAAAATTGTAAGCATAACTAATGCTGATGAAGTAAGTAACTGAGCTAGGTACTACAGCTGTATTTATACTTAATATAAGAGAATTATGCACCAATATTTCACCAAAGAGAGCATTTTCACTTGGCAAAATATTTATTTCTAGTTAAGGTGTTCATTCAAGTGGTTGAGCAAACATAAAGAATTAATGTAATATGAAACATTTCTTTAAATTTGAAGCAGGATGAAAATTTTGTTTAATATTGCAGCAAATGAGAATTAGCATTTTTAAAGTACCCAGACAAATTTCATAATAGATATATTAAACCTATTCCTATTGTTTATGTTGTTGTTGTTGTTAAGTGCCGTCAAGTCGGATCCGACACATAGCGACCCTATTGTTTATAGGGTGTATGAATTCATATCTTCAGCCTGTCACAAGTGCTCACCCCATATTAAGCTCCAGCTCCCCCCCCACTTGTTTTTGGTAGCTCATCTATAGGGTATACTCCAATTTAGAATTATTTTTTTAATATTCTAAGTCCCTTTGTTGTTGTTAAACACCATCAAGTTAGTTCTGACTCATAGCCACCTGTATAGGGTTCTCAAGGAGCTTCTGGTGGCTTTGAACCACCAAACTTGTGTTTAGCAGTCCAATGCTGATCTTACAGTGCCACACCAGAACTCTGAGTGGTAAAAAATGGTTTGTACTTATCCACTACCCTACTAACCTAAAGGTTAAAAATAAGCAATTCAAACCAGCCAAGTGAGCTATGGAAGAAAGTCCTGGAGATCCACTTCCATGAAGATTATAGCAAGTAAAACCCTATGAAGTGGGCTGCTCTGTAATACATGAGATGGAAATTAACTCTACAGATAGTTAGTAGTTTAAATATGATACTTTCAGAGGTCCAGATTTGGCATTCTTCTGTTCACAGACACTACCAGGTTTCTTAGTCAGTTGTGTCTCACTTTTATTGTTTATGGTTTTAGGTTTCAGTAATGGGAGCCATGTGTTTTAATTATTTTGCTCCATTGTAAGTGAGAGAATGACTTGGTGTCAAAGAGCCAGGGGCATAGATGCTGATTATTAGGAAGTTAAATAGCCTCTCTGAGTCTCCTTTCCTCTCATGTAAAATAGGAAGTCATTTTAGGCCAAAGTATATAGCATAAAATTGATTTTATTATTAAGTTTTTGGTGAAAGTTTACACAGTAAGTTAAGTTCCCGTTTGACAACTTCCTCAAACATTTATTAGTGATGTTAGTTATATGTATCAACATTTTCTAGTACTGTAGTTTCCCTGAACTTCTCATTTTTGTTTCTGAAAAATTGTTGACCTTTTATTCTCATACAGATGATTTTTAAGAAGAGTACCTATCTTATGGGTTGTTGTGGTTAAGTGCCATCGAGTCAGTTCTGACCCATAGCAACCCTGTACGGGGTTTCTGAGGAGCAGCTGGTGAGCTTGAACCCCTGACCTTGCAGTTCAAACTGACTTTGCAGTCCAGTGCATTAACCCACAGTGCCAGCCAGGACTCCTTAGTTTGCTAACAGGCGATCTCAGAATAGACTTGGTTCTAGGTTTAAAGGGTGTTTGAAGGTGATAGCCTTAGGGAGTCCTCTGTTCTCTACTGTTTCAGTTTGCTTGGCTTTTGTTTAGTTTAGTTTTAAGAATCTGAGTTTTGCTCCACCTTTTTCTCCCATGCTATCTGAGACTATCTCTTAAGATTCCAGTCAGAATGGTCAGCGGTAGTAGCTGGGCACCATCTAGTTCTTCTGGTCTCAGGGTAGAGGAGGTTTTAGCTCATGTAGACTTGTTTCTTCTTTGAACTTTTGGTTACCTTCTTACTGTTCTGCTCCAGATGACTAGAGACTGTGTCTTGGTTGGCTGCTCACAGGCTTTTAAGACCCCAGTTTTGTAAACTATGCAATGCCAACTGACTGATTTTTTCACATAAAAGTCTCCTATTTTGTTGTTGTTTTTTAATGCTATTTATATATATGTGGTGCTGTGAGTTAATACGCCAGACTGCAAAGCATTTGAACTGTAAGGTTGGCAGTTCAAGCTCACCAGCTGCTCCTCAGAAACCCTATACAGGGTCACTATGGGTCAGAACAGACTCCACAGCATTTAACAACAACAAAGTAAAGTTATGATTTATTGACAATTTGTAGGTTATTAATCAGCCCAGAGATATTTAATGAGCATTTATTGTTGTTAGTTGTCTTTGTGTTTGTTCTGACTGATAACAATCTCGTGTATAGCAGAACAAAGCATTGCCCAACCCAGCTCCATTTTCAAGCTTGTTCTTTATGCATGGTACTATGCTCAAGTCTTGTGGCACTGTGGGTTAGTGCACTGGATGGCAAAGTCGGTTTGAACTGCAAGATCAATGGTTCAAGCTCACCAGCTGCTTCTCGGAAACCCTATACTGGGTCGCTATGGGTCGGAACCGACTAGACAGCATTTAACAACAACATCAACAATTGATGCAGACCTGTGTATTTTGAGTGCTTTCCATTGTGGGTCCAGCACTATATAGTGGACAATAATCTGTTGTGATCTATTGGGATTTCATTTCCTGCCCCTACCATGGCTTAGGAAGAAAGAAAAGTCTGGTGATCTGTTTCGGAAAGCCTGGTAATGAAAATCCTGTGAATCACAGTGATCCTGATCCTCATGTGATTATGGAATGGTGCAGGGCTGGACACAGTTTCCTCCCAGTGTGCATGGAGTCATCATGAGTTGGGCCAATTCCACAGCAGCTGACAAGGCTACTTGTAGATGTCACAGGAAACAAAAGTATCAGGATTGCCAGGCAACAAAAATGAGTTTACAATTGATTAGGAAAAAGAAAATCACACGAAACAATTAATGAATAACTTATTACAAGTAGAAATCAAATGCTAATATTAATGCCCACAACCCAAACCCATCGGCTAATTCCCACATGTAGCAACCCTATATAGGACAGAGTAGACCTGTCCGATAGGCTGTAAATCTTTCCAGAAGCAGACTGCCACATCTTTATTCCACAGACAGATTTATGGGTTCAAATCCACAACCTTATGGTTAGCAGTGAGTGCTTTCACCACTGTACTACCAGGGTTCATTATTATTCATGAAGTAAACAGAAAATGCAAAAGCATATGACAAAATAGTGGTGTTTAGTGCCATAGTTTCTTCCAACTATATAGGGTTTCTTCTGAGTTTGTAGTCTTTACAGGAGCAGAAAGCCTCATCTTTCTCTTCACAGAGCAATTGGTGGACTTGAACCACTGACCTTGTGGTTCACAGTCCAGTGTTTATCCTACAGAGCCTCAAAAGTAAAAAATATTAATAAAAAATGTAGAGACATCCCATATATGCATAGGCTAGCATCTTGCAAATAGCATCTTGCAAACAGGGGCTTCAAGGTTGGTGGTTCAAACTTACTAGTCACTCCTCAGAAACTCTAGAGTACTTAACAACAACAAAGGAAATAAAAGGAGCCCTGATGTCACAATGGATAATCACTTAGTTGCTAACAGAACGGTTGGAGATGGTTGGAGATTAGAACCCACCTGGCGAATCCATCACGAAGACTAGTCTTGAAAACCTTATGAAACAGTCAAGTAGGCGCACTGTGAGTCAAAATGAACTCCTTGGCTACAGGTTTGGTTTGGGAAGGGAAATAAGCATGTATTTTACTTGGTTATATTTTCACATATGTCTGTGAATTTATATTAATGAAAGCAAAAGAACTACCCATATGTGGGACATAGAGAATTCGTTAAAACTTTACTTAGATCCTTGAGAAATGTAAATGGTATTTTGCAACATGCACCTGGTGATTGCATTCCAAAATGTGTAATTGTGGTCACAGCATAACAACATCAGATCTTTACAGGAATGCTTCTTGTATTTGATCCCTTTATGTACTAAAAATTACAGAAGAATTCTTCAAAAAGAATAATTCAGGATTTCAAATTAAGTGTCGGAGAGCAAACTTGAATCTTTTAGAAAGCTTTATTGAAGGAATAAAAGCATCTGGATTTGGGCATGCGTTAGTGAGGATTCATTGAAGAGCTCTAATTGACGTGAAGTTTCCACAAGGTTTAAATACAGAAAATTCAGCAACTTATAAGGGAAAATTCTGATTGGCTGATATTTACAAAATCAGTCTTTTAACAGTGTTACCAGACAATCTGGAGATCCCTAAAGCATTGTTTTGTTAACAAAAATGTTTGTGTCGATCATCCTGTTACTCTATGGATACTCTGGGGCCAACCTTAGTATTTAGTAAGTACTCTTTCTGAGAGTATACTGAGAGACAGAGAGGAGGGAGTGGGGAAGGGGGAGAGGGAGCCTGCAAGCTTCATGAAGCATTATGGGTGCCTAACGTTTGAGAGTCTGTTCAGAATGAAGCACAGAAATGGAGTCTGGTCTACATCCTGAGTAGAAACCCTTCCTTATGCCAAGCATCTAGATTTTAAAGTTAATAATCTGCCTTAGAGACTACTTTACTTTGGCTTGAATAGAGTTAGTGTTTGGTTTAA
The DNA here is from genome assembly GCF_000296735.1 of Chrysochloris asiatica. Taxonomy (NCBI): domain Eukaryota; kingdom Metazoa; phylum Chordata; class Mammalia; order Afrosoricida; family Chrysochloridae; genus Chrysochloris; species Chrysochloris asiatica. Next base: position 7,019,780 of record NW_006408533.1, on the reverse strand, counting down.
TGTTAGCTTTACTGTTAGGTGAGACATTAACATTACTTTTTACCCTTTTGTGATCCATGGGGCTTATATTGCGCACCAGTATTGTCAGTCTGTCATATCTCTTGGGAAGTTGCTTTCCCAGTTGTAATACGTGCTAATGCCTTATACACATGACCCTTTGTATGATTTTCAAGGAGTGCCTGGTGGGTTTGAACCACTGACTTTGTGGTTAACAGTCTAGTGCTTATCCTACAGCCACCCCACTAGATACTTGTTCACAATTTATTTGCCATAATGTCTTCTAATTCTAGAGCAGATTGGACTTTTAACATTATTGAATGTTATTCTTCCTAACATTAAACATTTTATTGTAAATCATTTATTGAGACTATATGCCAAAACTCTGCAGGCACACAAGATAACTAAGAAAATGCTCTACTGTCCCAGTGCCAAGCATGGCATGTAAAAATGACCACATTCTTCGGGCACAGTGTGAGGGTAGATTATTACATGAAGACTGAGATCAAGGACATTTTTCTACCCTCAGTGATTTTGGAGGGGAAACCTAAAGGTCATAGGGGATTATCAGGGAGTTAAAATAGTATCAGTGACAGGCGTTGTTGTTGGATGTCCTTGAGTGATTCTGGCTCAAAGAAACCCTGTGTACAAAAGAGCAACATATTGCCTAGTTCTTTGCCATCCTCACAAGCATTACTACGTTTGAACTCATTGCTGTAGTCAGTGCGTTGACCATCATCTCGCTGAGAGTCATTCTCTTATTTTGCTGACCTCTGCTCATACAGAGTAACTTGTACAGTGAAAAGTCTGAGGTTACAATGCAGAGATGCCAAGTGCCCAGTATCTAGGGGGACGCAAAAGGAAAAGGAAGGCTTTGGAAGAGGAGATACTGGAGAACACCTCAAACTAAATTCTAGAATTCTGTAAAGAAGCATTCCTTTAATAACATAAATCTAAAACTCCAGTATTCATGTTATTGAGTTTTATCCTTTTAGTCAGTTTGAATTGAACCGGTTCTGACTCTTGATGAGTGTATGTATAACCGAGGAATGATTTGCCTGGTCTCTACCATCTTCATGATCTTTGGTATCTTTGTGTTTATTTGTGTGGTAATTGTGTCAGTCCTTCTCCTTGAGGATGCCTCTCATTTTCTCTGACCAAATATGAAGACCTTTTCTAGTCTAGAGATTGCTCTTTCCTATTGAAGTGTCCAAAGTGAGTGAGCCAAAGTCTCACCAGCCTTACCTCTAAGGAACATTTTGATTGTTATTTCTTCTAAGACCCATTTATTGGTTCTTTTGGCTCAAGTGAACTGATAAACATCCTAAGTGGAGAAGAAGTAGTATATGTGCTTAGATGTCAACTATGTTTACTTTAGGATATAATTAGATGAATATTTATTATCTCTTACAGTGAAATTTAGCAACTGTAACGGAAAAAGGAAAGTACAATATGAAAGCAGCGAACCAGCAGATTTTCAGGTGGATGAAGATGGGATGGTCTATGCGGTGAGAAGCTTTCCTCTCTCTTCTGAGCAGGCCAAGTTCCTGATCTATGCCCAAGACAAAGAAACCCAGGAGAAGTGGCAAGTGGCAGTAAAACTGAGCCTCAAGCCAACCTTGACTGAGGAGTCATTGAAGGTAGAGTATCAAAAATGACTTTGGAGCTGATATTGTTCAATTTGGACTAAAAGCGTATGACGTGTGACATCACATTAATGTGTGACCAAAGTTGAAGTTTCAGCCTCAGTCACTTCAACTGTATTTTGTTATGTTTTTAATCTTATAAGATACTTAGACTAAATATAGTTAATATGATAATAAATAAATTTAGTCAGCCAGAAATTCTATTTGAAATGTTTGTTTTTACTTTGCGATTTATAACTTAATTTAGATTAGAAGAACTCGTTTCTTTGTTTTGAATTCCTTCAAAGCTTTCCAAGCTGTTAAGTTTAACCACAAAATAAACAATTCTTTGCAAGATGTCATCGGTCAAATTTATTAGATGGGAAGTTGATTTACAGTAGTAACAGGAAAGCATTTCTGGCAAGGAGTATTGGTTTTTGTCTTGTCCCTTAATAATCAAATTGGGGAGTATGAATTATTTATACTACCGACATGACTTTTAGGAATGATGTACTCCCTCTGGTGGAAACTGCTATGAGCCAAAATAAAGTAAATAAGGCCTACTTCAACAGAGTCCAGCTGCATTCAATTCACCAAACATTTATTGAGCATTTACTTTATATATGTTTCTATATTATGAATTTTCAATAAAATAACTACTTCCGTAAAATTTAGCATTATTTTCTAAATATTTTAATGTTTTCAAGTTAATTCAAAACAAACAAGTAGGGGTGCACTTATATATTCTAAATTCATAATTTTACAAATATAGCTATTCCTACTTGTATATTTATAGTGCAATGAGATAAGAATACATCTATGTGATATGTACATATTACGTATAGATAAGTATTTCAGAGGAACTATGTTTTCTTAGATTGGGGTTTCATGAGGTGCATTTCAATGTATTAATATATAAACAGTTAAGGGGAATCATGTCTTTGGGGTAATATAAAGTGAGAAAATAAGTGTGTTTTTTATTTTTGTTGTTGTTGATTCATGCTGTTCCAGCTAACTACTGTGGCTATTTGCACTGAAGCAGCAAGGGATGATAGCTAAAATGTCTACAGATAGAGGGGGGGAAACACAGAAGAAAACATTGACATCCAGCAGAGATTAATACCCAGTGTGCAAAGTGGGTCATCCACAGCATCCATCATGGCTGACATAGGTTTAGAATAATTACAGCATTAATTCTGTGGGATTTAATAGGGTCATAAATATTTGAGACATTCCTTACCAGTATGTATTAAACTTCCCTTGGAATTCAAATTATATTTTAACACACCAAGATCTAAATTTAATGTACAGTATCACATTACCTGAACTGTGACTTAAACTAATGAGAAATATATAAAAGGGTACTGTTAAATTTTTGCTTAATATTAACTATTATCTAAGATGTTTTATAGAAACTGCAAAGAGTTTGCACAGCAGAACCACATAATAAATTGCTTAGAATTCAATTTTTCAATGAACAATACAACCCCAAATGTTATATATTTTTTCTGTTGTAATAAGAGGGTGTAAGGAAAAGAGAATTAGACTGGTTTTCTTATTCATAATGAACTCTGATTGCCACACTTGCTCTATCATCCACTAATATTGATGTTGTACTCAGAAATGTCTTCTTGTATTTTAATGCATAGGAATCACAAGAAATTGAAGAGATACTATTCCCAAGACAATCCACTAAGCACAGTGGCTACCTACAAAGGCAGAAAAGAGACTGGGTCATCCCTCCTATCAACTTGCCAGAAAACTCCAGAGGACCTTTTCCTCAAGAGCTTGTCAGGGTAGGGTGGCATCATTTTGATTGTCTCCATGGCATGTGGCAAACATGAAGTCTAAATGTTTTTACTTACTTTTGTTCAAAGAAAATTTTATGACATATGTATTACAATGAATTATATCTATGTAGATGGAATTTCTGCAATATTGTAGAAAGCTTTCTTCTGATTATTTCATTCTCCGTTGGATTATTTATAGGTAGAGCTATACTTAAGTCCTTTACACTAAGAGAGAGAAAGCTTGTTCACAGCCTTGACCGCCACATATTCATTCACATCTGTTCCAAGCCTGTACTCCCCCGCAGACTCCTAAACAACCTGATCTCGAGAACTGGACTCTTCATGATTATCTTTGCTCTCTGCTTATAGCTTTTGAGCCAAAAAAAATTGAATGACTAAAGGTCCTTACCATTGCTTAAAAAATGTCATCACCAAGTGCATTTGAGAGTTTTGAGAGTTTTGAAAGGGGAGAAAAAAAGGACTTTTGATATTATTAACAGGATCCCTGGGACAGTGCGTAAACAAGCTTTCAAAGCTGAGAAGTGCAGAGTGTCATAAATTGAGAGTTCTCTTGTGAGGATGCAGAAGAAAAAATTACAGATGTTTTAACATTTTTAGTAAAATTAACACATTATTTATTACAAAGAAAAATGAGACAAAGTCATTGCATTCATATTTCTCAAAATGTAAATGTTTCTGTATATGATTAATTTACCATACCACAACACTCTATTTTTAAATAAATCACTTATTTGTATTTATATTCTATTGCAGGACACATTATAATTTAATTTAATGAACAACGTATCTCCCAGATAAAGATGTTTCCTATTGTTCTACCTTAATGGAGGATGAGGAAAACATTTTTTGTTTCAACTTAATAATAATTGACTAAATTCTATCAGTGAATTAAATACATACGTTTAGTGCATGTAGATCTAGTACCATCTCTAAACAGTTTGTCCAATTGGTCCTTTCTGTGGCCTGCCTTCCTTTTCTGTGGCCTGATGTGCTTCCCGGAACTGCTCATCTGTACACTTAGTTTTTCTAAAAATAGTCGCATTTGGAAGAAAAGACAATGAGTCTATAGTGTATACTATTTTGAACACGTAACTATACTTTAAGATCATTCCTTATGCTTTGTTGTTAAGAAGACATTTTCAGGAATCAGTGTTACCTTAAAATTATATGGAAAGCTCTGATTGCAGTAAATATGGTTGTGGTTGTTGCTGCTGCTAAGTATCATCAAGTTGGACTCTGTATAGTCCAAGAGGCAATTGGCGGGGTTTGAGCCATGACCTTGTGGCAGCAGTCCAATGCTTAACCTACAGTGCCACATCAGTGAATAGTGTTGTTGTTGTTAAGTACCGTGGAGTCAGTTACAACTCATAGTGACCCTGCACAGGGTTTCCGAGGCTGTAAATCTTTACGGGAGCAGAAAGCCTCATCTTTCTCCTGCGGAACGGCTGGTAGTTTCAAACTGCCAACCTTGAGGTTAGCAGCCTGATTGGTAACCACTACGCTACCAGATAGCCTTGTGAATAGTGTTAGTACAAATCAAATACAGAAATCTGACTTCCAGCTCAACCAGAATATGAGCGCTCTCTTGTGAGAATTATTCCCACAACCATTTCTTATCATAACTTAGATGGATAAGAATATCCATATTTTATTTTAGTTAAATTGGACATGTGGTCCTGTATTTCTAATATCCTAGCCTAGAAGCAACCAGGATCAAATTTGATGCTTTCAAAACCTATTGTTCCTTAATTTTAACTTTTTGCACTGCTCCTAGTGAGTCTTCTTTTAGATGTAAATGTTGTTCTTGTCTTTCTTGTGACATCTCTTTTTGAAACCTGTTGCCAAGTAGCAAAGGTGAGGAACAGATGTTGGCCAGCATTTCAGTGACACGCCTGAGTTCTGAGCAGAGGTGGTATAGATTTGTAAGGGAGAAAGGGCCCGAGCTGTGGTATGCTCTCTCTGGTAAGTCTCTCTCTTCTTACTTCGATGCTGTTGTCTTCTTGATTCTCAGATCAGGTCCGACAGAGATAAGAACCTTTCACTGAGGTACAGTGTAACTGGACCGGGAGCGGACCAGCCACCAACAGGGATCTTCATCATCAACCCCATCTCAGGTCAGCTGTCAGTGACCAAGCCTCTGGATCGCGAGCAGATAGCCAGATTTCATGTAAGATTTTAATCAACTGATGATTGTATGCATGCCCTTTTGAATGTGTGTGTAATTTGACATATGTCTCTTCAACCGTCTTGAAGCCTTGCTACTAATATTTTTGATCTTCATCAGTAATGTTTTAAGTCCTCTTCACTTTCAGCAAGCAAGATTGTATCATCTGCATATCACAGGTTGTTAATGAGTCTTCCTCGAATCCTGATGCCACGTTTTTCTTCATAGAACCCAGCTTCTCGGATTATTTGCTCAGCATATAAATTGAATAAATATGGTGAAAGAATACAAACTTGTCGCACAACTTTCTTAATTTTAAACCATTCAGTGTTCCCATGTTCTGTTCGAACAACTGCTTCTTGGTCCAGGTACAGATTCCTCATGAGCACAATTAAGTGTTCCGGAAAACTCATATTTAGCAATGTTGTCCATAGCTTGTCATGATTCACACAATCAAAAGCCTTTAGCACAGCCTTCAATATAGATTACATCTCAATGTCAAGAAAACAAAAATCCTCACCACTGGACCAATAAACAACATTCTTATCAATGGAGAAAAGATTGAAGTTGTCAAGGACTTCATTCTTCTTGGATCAACTATCAATACTCACGGAAACAGCAGTCAAGAAATCAAACGACGTATTGCATTAGGCAAATCTGCTGCACAAGACCTTTTTAAAGTGTTGAAGAGCAAAGATGTCATCTTGAGGATTAAGGTGCGCCTGACCCAAGCCATGGTATTTTCAATAACCTCATATGCATGCAAAAGCTGGACAGTGAATAAGGAAGACCGTAGAATGCTTTTGAGTTATGGTGTTGGAGGACAATATTCTAAGTGCCATGGACTGCCCATAGAACCAACAGATCTGTGTTAGAAGAAGTACAGCTAGAGTGCTCTTTGGAGGCCAAGATGGCCAAACATCATCTCTCATACTTCGGACATATTGTCAGGAGGGACCAGTCACTGGAGAAGGATATCATGCTTGGTAAGATGGAGGGTCAGGGAAAAAGAGGAAGACCCCCAACAAGATGGATTGGCCAAGTGGCAGCATCAATGGACTCAAGTGTGGCAACAGTAGCGAGGTTGGCCCAGGATCGGGCAGTGTTTCGTTCTGCTGTGCATAAGGTTGTTACCGACTCGATGGCAACTAACAACAACAACAACTAAGTTTTAAAACCAAAAATGTGTGGGTAGTCTTTTCTGGTTTTTTACAAGTTTTATTTTTATACATTTGATGAATACTCATGGTACAAATGAAACACTACCACAAAATTACCAGAAATCTCATTACTCTTTACACATTGGCACTTGCCTTCAGAAAAGTAACTTAAAACTAGCAATAACAGATTTACATGAATGAGGTCAAAATAGTTTGGTGTAAAATAGATAGAGATCACAACATTTTTGATGGCTGCATAATGTTCCATTGACTGTATATGCTATTTATTAATAGGTTTTCTGTTTTTAGGAATAGTCATTTATGTGTAGATTACAACCTTTATCTGATACTGCTGGCATGATAACTATCCTTAAATTGTTGATGTTAAATGCCATCTTGTCCATTCCAACTCACAGCTACTTTGTACAGGGTTTCTGAGAGCAGCCAACTTTGTAGAGGGTTTGAACCGCCAACCTTGTGGTTAGCAGTCCAGTGCTTATCCTACCTACAGTGTCACACCAGAACTCTAATTTAAATAGAGTCCTAATAAAAAGAACACATTTTTATTTTCTTACTCAACAATGTACCCTTCACAAAGACATATCAGTTTGATATTACACCAAAAGTAGCTTTTTTCTTTCCTCCGTGAATCCTGCCAACACTTGGTTTCATTAATGTTTGGAAATCTGACCAGTCTTTTCTTAAATACATTATCTGTTTTTATTTCTTTGTTTTTATTTTATACTGTTTATTTTTCTTTTACTCATTTTTTTATGTGCCCTGGAGTCGGTTCAGACTTATAGCGACCCTGTACAGGGTTTCTGAGGCTGTAAATCTTTACGGGAGCAGAAAGCCTTGTCTTTCTCCCATGGAACACTTGGTAGTCTCGAACTGCTGACCTTGAGGTTAGCAGCCTGATTTGTAACCACTACACTACCAGAGCTCCTTTAACAGCTCTTTACACATTAGTAATATGTTCATATTTAATAATATGCATATATATTTGAAACTGACTATTCCAGTTTTAAAATACTGGTATAGGGAGTATTTTAGACATCAAGGATTACCTAGTAATAAAATATATATTCAAGAAGACACTAAAAAAATTTTTCTAGCCAAGTTTGACATTTTTCAAAAATAAGATTCTAGCGTGTGTGTGTATATATATATATATATTAGTTTCATAAAAGAACTAATTTTTCACAGAAGCTTGCTAAAGGTAACATAATAGATTAGTCTCTCATTAGACTGGTCTGTAACTCCAATATATGAATAACAACAACATCAATACCAAAACCGAAAAACTACGCATCTTTTTTTTTATATGATTTCTAGATATCTACAATCTTGTGGTAAGAATTAGATTTATTCAGGTAATTGTTTTTATAAATTCCTTGGCCTCCAAATAACTAAAATAGTGGTACTCATAACAAGATAGAAATATTCTTAAATTGCATGGCTGATTCAGAATTGAGAAATGTGTTCATTCAAAACAGTGTATTAAATAAGTCAAAGTAAAAAAACCTTCATAGATGTTATAAAAGTAGTCATAAAAAATACTGTTTCACATGTTAAATAACCATTAAATAAAAAGAGGAATATATTAATGCTTCATTAACTTGGTAAAGCATATCAAATAGAAATCACTAGATAATATGAAACCCAAATGGAAAACCATAGAATCATTTTCATTCCAGAGAAGCAATTCACTGGAACACTACACAGCCATCAAAATGAATGAAATGGATCTCCATGTACTGAATGAAAACATTTTGAAGTGACTCTGCTAAAAGTAACTGAGTGATTAGGTTTATTTTAAAAATATATATGAAATTTCTAGAAGACTACCCATAAAACTGAAAACTGGCTTTATTGGGAGAGGAACAATTATATATTCACATAACTTCACTGTATATAGTGACTTTTACAGTTGGGGGGAGGGAGGAACAATTCAGTGTCAAAATTCCCTATTTACTTTTAATGTGGTCTAACTTATTTCTGTTAATCTCCATGACTGGTCTGTTCCAATACCACATATTTAATTATTCTGATTTTATCATATGCACTGGTTTAGCAAGACGACTTTGGAGCTGAATAAAAGTGAGCTTTGTATATTACTTAGCTTTCCTGAAGCTCAGATTTTTTTTTTTTTTTTAACCTTAAATTGCAGGTAATTTCTTCATCACTCTGTTATATATGTCTTAAATGATTTAAAATCCATAAATCTCTAAGCACAATGCCTAGCATACAGTAAGTGGTGGCTTTTTGCCACAACGTCTACTCTATAATTATATGGAGTTGAGCTAACTTAAAATTTGATGGGCAAAGTAGCTTTGTTTTCAGCTTCTCAGTCCATTCTTGCTATGTTAGTAGCATGGCGATTGTATGCTTTATTATCTTTCTCAAGTCTTGAATCTCTTAACTAGTTTTGGTTTCTAATGATTTTTGCAGTTGAGGGCACATGCTGTGGATATTAATGGAAACCAAGTGGAGAATCCCATTGACATTGTCATCAATGTCATTGATATGAATGATAATAGACCTGAGTTCTTACACCAGGTCTGGAATGGGACAGTTCCTGAGGGATCAAAGCCTGGTAAGTTTGGAGGCAGTAATTCAGAGGTAACTTCAGGAACTGCAGAATCATCCCGCTCTGTTACATAAGTAAGAAAAAGAGAAATCATGTCAGCCTTTTAGTGTAATTTTCTCTCATTCATAATGCTTTTAGGGAAAAAAGGAAGGTAATTTGGGAATAAAAATGAAGAGAGAAAACAGAAGGATATGACTCTCACAGCCCACAATAATTTTGTCCCACCTTTGAAAAAATATATACTATGATATTTGATTCTGTATGGTAAAATGTATAGGAAATTTTTGTTCTGCTATAGTTGACGTAGCTACTGTAGGTAGCAGTACCAGAAGATCAGGACTTTTCCCTGTTAATCATATTGTTCTTGGCAATAACTGAAGTGCATTTGGAAAGCCTTGAAGACACTTGGGACCAGGTGGTAAGACAGAAGGGATTTTGTGACAGCTGTGATTGTTGCCCCCTCAATACACTAGATATTTACACTCAGGATAGCCCCTAGATGGGCCTTCGCTGGCCTCGCCTTTTTAACTAGTGTATATGACAGTGACCTGGACCAGAACAGCAGTTGCCAAAAGCCTCTCAGCATTGTAAAGTGGTTCTTGACCAAGATTTTAGATGTCTTGTGTCGAAAACTCTATATGTATATTTCAGTCCCAATAGGATGACAAAGTCAGGAAGACTTATTAAGTTTGAAGAACTAGTGGATGAGAAAATCAGTGCATATGATAAGGGTAAAAGTTTGTATTTGGCCAGTCTACATGAGGTGATTTGGTTTGGAGGGAAACTGAACTAGATATATTATGTTTGGCGCTGTTGTGTGGCGCTGTAGGATAAACACTGGACTACTAGCCACAAGTTGGCGGTTTAGACCCACCAGGTGCTCCTCAGAGAGCCCTATAAGGGTTACTATTAGTCAGAACTGACTTGACGCCACTTAACAACAACTTATTATTATTTTTTTGTATTTTGAAAAGTTTCCATCTTAAAAACTGTGCTTTAGATTGTTTTTGTCATTTACACCATCTGTGTCAATAATCGGAGTCCTAGTGTGGCACTGGGCAACAAGGTGGTGGTTCAACCACCTTGTGGTGGTTCAAACTCAACAAGTTGCTCCTCAGAAACCCTATACAGGGTCGCTATGAATCGGAACCAACTCAATGGCACTTACCAACATATCAGTAATGTCTGATGTTCTCTTACCACATAATCTTTATGGATAAAATAAACTGTGCTGTAAGATGCTGATTTTCACTGGTCCAAGAGTGCTTCTCCACATCCTTGGCTAGGGTAGGAGGAAACTTGCCTCCTGGGGCTCCTCCAGAGTAAATTGTTCATAGTAGACTATTCCTGTCTTTTAAAACACTATACAGTCAAAGCATGTTCTGCATAACCTTTCTAAGGCACATGTAGTATACGAATATTAAAAGGATACATAAACTTTGGACTCTTGCCAATAGAATTTTCTTAATCTTTTATTTTTACCTCTATTATAGCAAATGTTTTAAAAAAGTACTACTTCACAAAAATTGTTAAAAGTAAATGTTTAAAGATATATTTATTATCCATTTGACCATATTTTTCAATCTCAGTCTCCCGTAAATGATAACCATTCAATGATCACTAGAAGTAGAGATAATCTCATGAGGATATTTCCTGTGCTTATTTTACAACCTTTGTAAACTTTCTTCTAGGGAAGATTTGATGATGTGTTGAATCTCGATTCAACTCCATTGTATTCAATAACAAGGCTCATGATTTCGAATCATCGTTTTTTGTTGTATCCATTCGTTAATTCTACAGATGTTTACAGAACATGTGTTCAGTGGTAGACAGTGTTCTGACATTAAGGAAACAGTGGAAATAAGCCCAATTGGCAATTGGAACTTAAATTCTAGTGGGAGTTCAAAAAAAAGATATAAAACAAGCAAATACACAATATAGCTTTGTTGTTGTTGTTGAGGGCTGTCGAGTTGGTTTCAATTCATAGTGACCTTATTATAGGGTTTCAGAGCAGCAGCTTGTGGGTTTGAACTGTGACCGTTTGGTTAGCAGTCAAGTGCTTATCCTACAGCATCACACTGTAGTAGTTGTTAAGTGTTGTGGCATCAGTTCTGACTCATAGCGACCCTGTATAGGATTTCTGAGGAGCGGCTTAGCTTGAACTGCCAACCTTGCGGTTCAGACTGACCTTGCAGTCCACCACATGAATGCACAATGCCACACCAGGTCTCCCTCTAGCACCCAACAATGTAGGTTTATTGTTAAGTGCTGTCTAGTCATAACAACCTTGTATAGGGTTTCTGAGGAGTGGCTTTGCATTTGAACTGCCGACCTTGTGGTTAGTATTGATAGTTGACTTTGGGGGAAAAAAAGTCAGGGTGTGGAGAGAACATTTGCCTTAGGTTTTTTAGAGGGGCAAGCTCTCTGAAGAGAGATTTGAGTAATGTTGCCAAGGTGTGGTTCATTCTGGGGTAAAAGTGTATCTTTTGGCAAACCAGTTGCCATGGATCTGACTCTAACTCTTGACAACTCATCATGCCTCAGAGAAGAACTATACTCCATAGGGTTTTCAAAGACTGTGATCTTTCAGAAACAGATCTTGGCTCCTTTGTTTCTAGATGTCTGTAGGTGTATTTGAACCATTACCCTAGTGCTTAACCATTACCTACCCAGGGACCTCTGTGCCATCTAGAGGAAACAGCAAAGGCTAGAGATAGAAACTTCTGTAATTAAATTCTTAAAAGAAAAGCACCCCATAGGAAATATCATCATAAGTAATAACTACTTTTGTCTCTCCTTCTAGATTAAAGTTTTTCCTAGCAAGTTTGAACCTATTTGGGGCTAATGTTTTGTAGATTTCCTTTCCAAAATATCTTACAACTTCAAATCCCTAAGTTGGTTGCAATGTTCTTTTAATCTCCCAGGAAATAATGAGCCACAATGTCAAATCCCTATTCAATGTACCAAAACAGTAATGCATGAAATGGTTGCTTATGGCCTGAATAAATGGAGTGTGCCTCGTTATGCACACAGCTTACTTTCAGAGAGTGACTTAGGCATTGGGGAGAATCATGCTCTGCATGCTATTTAAGACATTACTGCATAATGAAAGAAAATATGGCAGAGGGAAGGAACCAGTGGCCACGAAATGTTTCTAACTGCATCTGTATTATTATTTGCACTTTACATAAACAAAGGTCTATAGTGATACTGTTTAAAATTGTAATGTGAATTTTCCTACTCAGTTATGTGAAAATACAGTATAAATGTGTGCTTTTTTATAATCTTCCTTTCAACTATCTAAACCATGTTTTATATTTCTTAAGTGCGTACTGCTCTTAATAGTAATCAAGTCTAAATGATTAAATGTTTGTTTTTAAAAAGTAAAACTGCGATTTATCCAAAAGTTAAATATAACTTTTACTAGGCAACTCCGAAATGAAAGGTAACCACTCGTTTACCATGTGTGCTGTTTTCTCTAGGAACATATGTGATGACTGTCACTGCAATTGATGCTGATGATCCAAATGCCCTAAATGGGATGTTGAGGTACAGAATCCTGTCTCAGGCACCAAGCACCCCGTCACCCAACATGTTTACAATCAACAATGAAACTGGTGATATTATCACAGTGGCAGCTGGACTTGATAGAGAAGTAAGCCTACCAAAATCTATATTTCAGTTTGTTTTAATCGTAGAGTATCACATGCACTTTACCTCCAGGTAATTTCATATATCCATAATATTATTCAAATATTGCTTTTTATTAAAAAATCTACTGCATTTGTTTTTCTTACAAGACTTCAAATTGATTAAACTACATCTGCATCCTAAATGAATCACCGCTAGTCTCTCTATATATGATTATTGATTAAGTTAAGCCATTTTTTTGGTATCAAATTAATTTGATTAATTTTTAATGGGTGATTTTTTGGTTTTCCTTTACATGCAAAAATTTTGTGAGCAATTGTACTAAAATTCATGTCCAACTAATTCCTTACAATTTGTATTTTTAAGAGGGTGCAAACGACATGTATGTAATTAATGTTTTGTAGCTCCTGATTTAATTTATGAAGAAGATTCTCTTCCTTAGAACTTGCCCTTAAACTCTTAAGATGAATTTATGTAATAACAAGTTTCAACACTGGTAACTGCATTAATATTGCCAACAAGCCATTAAAGTTATAAATGCTGAGAAACATGCTTCTGGCATGGTGTTCTGTTGAAAGAAAGACACAAAATGTTGAATGTATGGAAATGTTATTATTATGTGATTTCACAGTCTGAGAGGGAATGGGTGTTCTAGTTCATTGCAGGTAGATTGTCTCCCTATAACAGACCTCAACCCACCATCCTCCTATCCTGCATTCCTCCTAACTTTCTTCATGTTTCTGCTTATGTTTTTACTAAAAACTCTAGGCCTAGTGAATCTTTTTACATTCTTTCTCTATTCTGTTTTGACCATTTTCTTATAGATTTTCAAGGTCATTATTTTCACCATCAGTAATAATTGTTTGAGTGAATTATCAAAGTGTCAAGTTATAAAGATACCTGCTTCATAGATTTTTGGCTGAGCCAGCTCTTACTGTAATGATACTTCAGATTATACATGTCAATAGGAAACATTATACCTACCGTAATAAATATTATTGACAAGGATTTTAGGAGTTGGTTTTTATGTTGTTTTATTTCCTTAGTAGCATTCACTTGCACTGGATCGAAGAAAACATTACTATTGCAATTAATTATATACACAAGATAGTGCTAGAAGCAGTATAATAAAGTAACATGAGCCAGTCACGATTACTTTATTCACAACTGAGCTGAGAGCCTCATTTAGAAACTAGAGGGATGCCTATTACCTTATAGCTATTAGCTTCCAGATGTCAACGGTTCTTATGCGAGGAGTATTTGGGGTCAGAGATTATTGAAATGCATTTCGTTTTTGTGATAGTATTTTTAGTCCATAGTATTTGGAATATGTATGTTTGCTCAACTCTTCCATTCCTGAATGAAATACTGCTTTCAAATGATAAACTCAGCATGAATGCCATAGTTTATAGGGAAATATAAAGTATTTTTCAGTGTACTTTCTTGAGTGGTCACGTAGGAAGTAGGGATGTTGGTGGGTGTTTTCAAGTCTCTTCTGACTCCTAGACAGGGACCTTATCTACAACAAAACAAAGCTCTGCAGGGTCCTACATCATCATCACGATTGTAACTATGTTTGAGCCCACTGTAGCAGGCATTGTCAGTCCACTTGTTGAGGATCTTCCTGTTTTCACTGACCCTTTAGCTTACCAAGCAGAACAGCCTTCTCCAGGGTCTGGTCCTTCCTTAGTAGCATGTCCCAAATCTGTAAGACAAACTCTTCCATCTGGACTTGTTCCAACACAGATTTGTTTATTTTGATGGCAGGCTGTGATATATTCAAAATTCTTTGCCGTGAATTCTTTGGTTGCAATGACTGAAAATACTATGGCTTGGATAAAGTGCAACTTAGTCTTCAAAGTGCCACCGGTGAACACTTTAAAGAGGTCTTTTACAGCATATTTGCCCAGTGCAATATATCATTTGATTTCTTAACTGCTGCTTCCATGAGTGTTGAATTATGGCTCTAAATACAATTAAATCCTAGAAAACTTCAGTATTTTCACTATGTATGATAATGTTTCTTATTGGTCTAGTTCTAAGGACTTTTGTTTTATACATGTTAAGGTATAATCCATAGTGAAGGCTGTAATCTTTGATCTTCCATCAGTTAAGTATTTTAATTCTGCTTTGCTGTCAGCAAGCAAGATTTTGTCATTTTCATATCACAGGTAGTTAATGAGTCTTCCTCCTACCCTGATGCCAGCTACGTTCTTCTTCATGTAGTCCAGCTTCTTAGATTATTTGATCAGCATAGAGTTTGAATAAGTATGTGAAACAATACAACAGTGATATACACCTTTCCTGATTTTAAACCACACACTATCCCATCATTATTCTATTATAACAGCTGACTATTGGTCTATGTACAGATTTGCTTGAGCACAATTGTTATTGTTGTGAAGTGCTATTGAGTCGGTTCCGACCCACAGTGACTCTTTATAGGGTTTCTGAGGAGCAGCTGGTGAGTTTGAACCACTGACCTTGCAGTTCAAACAGATTTGCAGTCTAGCACATTAACCCAAAGCGCCACACAGCACAATTAAGTGTTTTAAATTCCCGTTCTTCGCAATTTAAAACACTTAACATCAGTAAGTTGTTATGCTCCACAGTTGAATGCCTTTATGTAGTGAATAAAATGTTAACGTCTTTCTTGTATTTTTTTGCTTTTAGCCTACATTTGTCTGACATCAGCAGTGAAATCCATTATTCTACATCTTTTCTGAATCCAGCTTGAATTTCTGACAGTTCCTTGTCAATGTACTGTTACAATCATTCATTATATTCAGAATAATTTTACTTATGTGTGATCAGTGATATAATTTGATAATCACCATATTCCATTGGATCACCTCTCTTTGGAATAGGCATGTATCTGGATCTCTTTTAGTTTTGTTTGGCCAGGTAGTGGTTTTCCAGATTTCTTGGCATAGTCTGCCAATGTTGTATCCTTTTGTTAAAGCACCCTTATTGGTATGCCGTCAGTTCCTGGAGCCTCGTTCTTCACCAGTGCCTTCAGTGCAGCTTGGACTTTAGTACCATCGCTTCTTTATTGCATGTTACCTACTGAAATGATTAAACTCTGTATTCTTCTGAGGTTTCCTGCATAGAATCCTTTAAGTTTTTTCTTCAGTTCTTTCAGTTTGAACACTGACAAGAGGATATTCTTCACTTTTGGTTTTCTAACTCTAGGTTTTTGCACATTTCAATTTAACACTTCATCTTTTCTAGTCGCCCTTTATTCTTTTCAGGTATTATATAATCATTTCTTAACATACATTTTAGACAGTGTATGTTCAAGAGTAAGTGTAAGAATCTCTTTTGACATCCATTTTGGTCCCGTCCCTGCCCCCCACCTTTTAGTTTCTTTAAGTATGATGTCCTTGATGTCATCAGTTCGTCTCATCCACAGTCATTAGTGTTCAATGTATGAAATTTATTCTTGAGATGGTCTCTGTATTCAGATGGGATATACTCAAGTATGTACTTGGGTTTTTGTGGACTTGTTTGCATTTTCTTCAACTTCAACTTGAATTTGCTTATGAGCAATTGGTAGTCTGTTCCACAGTCAGTCTGTGGCCATGTTTTGACTGATGATATCGATCTCCATGATTGATCTCTTTTCACAGATGTGTTCAATTTGATTCTTGTGTATTCCATTCGTTGAGGTCCACGTGTGCAGTTCGTGTTTATGATGAATAGGTATTTCCAAGGCATTGGTGTTACAAAATTCTGTTATGCAATCTCAGGCATCATTTCTATTATCAAGGTCATTTCTTCATATGATCCTTTTTTTCTTGGTTTCCAATTTTTACATTCTAATCACCGGTAATGATCAATGCATTTTGATCGCATATTTGATCAACTTCTGATTACAGAAGTTGGTAAAAATCTGTAATTTCATCTTTGGCATTAATTGTTACTAAGAGCTGTTGAGTCAGTTCCAACTCATACTGACCCTGTACAGGGTTTTTGAAGAGTGGCTGGTAGTTTTAAACCACCAACTTTGCAGTTAGCAGTCCAATGCTTATTCAACAGGGCCACACCAGGACTTCTGTGGCATTAGTAGTTGATACATACATTTGAATATTGTCCTATAAATTGGTTTTCCTCAGAGTCATGTTAATTTCCTATCATTGACAGCATCTTACTTCAGGATAGATCTTGAAATGTTCTTTTTGATGAAGAGTAAGACTCTGTTCTTCCTCAATTTGTCATTTTTGGTATAGTAAACCACATTATATCCAATTCAAAATTCCAGTCTGTCTCAACTCACTCATTCCTAGGATCTCAGTCTTCAAGTGTACCATTTCATTTTTGACAACATTCAATTTTTCCTCGAATCGTACTTTGTACATTCTACATTCCAGTTATTAATGGATGTTTGCAACTATTTCTTCTCATTTTGAATTTGTCCATGGTTTTCTCATCTAACAATGCTAATAATTTTCTCTCATTCTTACACGATTTTTAGGTGCAGAAATGGGGCTTCATCTTGTTTTCATTCAGTAATATTCCTATCACATTTTATTTGTTTTATGAAAAGAGATTGAGAGTATTAAAGATCATTTCACTAAAGAAGACTAATGATGTTTAAAAATCAAAGAGACTTCTTTCAATTTTCAGGATGAAAGTCTCAAGTCAGACTATGCTTTTGGTTAAGTAGATCCTGCAATGGATGGAAGCAGTGATTCACTAACCCCTGATGAAGCTAATGTAGAAATGGATTTAAAGCTAGAGAACCAGGGGTTAGATGCTGTATGACAAATAACTTCCTGACAGTGAAATTATTAAACACAATAATGAATTATGATGGAAAATTATGGAAAAAACTTTGTTTTCTGAAAGTCATTTGGCATAGCAAAAATTGTATCTCTCTCAGATGGTTTATGGTAATTCTGCCTGGGGCCAGCAGGAGAAATTGCTTTGACTTTTTGAGGCCTCATCCAAGCCGCAAATTTTTTTTTTTTTTTTTATTTCTAATAAAATCCACAGTTTCTTTTCTGTCAAAAGTAATTTCACTTGTCATTCTCCAAGGATATATGACACTTTTAAGTGACTGAACTTCAGATCATTGAAATGCTTACTGCAATTCAGGCTTTTTTCTTTTTCTTTAATAATCTACAGGTTTAAAAATTACACATTCTTTTGGTTCTCCAGGCATAATGTAGTATCCACCATCGTTTTCCGTCTTCATTTTTCGTAAATCTCTATTGAGCATTCCTGTTTTGTCACTCAGTGTTGCATCTTCATGGTGTCTTCTGTTTGCTCTAGCCCCTTTTTGCTCAAGTCAGCTCCTGTATTTCACAGTCATTGCCAGGGACTCAGCCCCCACTCCAGTGGTTCTGCGTCCTGGCTCTATCCATTTCAGGATGTGCAATCTGCAGGGAATTCAGCTCCTGAATCTGAAAAATGAGGATAATAATATTACCTACTTTATGGGGTGGATATAATCATCATGGAGGAAGATGCATAAAGTATTCAGCACAATGCCCAGTAAATGTTGTTGTTGTTGTTGTTGAATGCTTTCGAGTTGGTTCCAACTCAGAACAACACTGTATAGGGTTTCCAAGGAGCAGCTGGTAGGTTTGGACTGCCGACCTTGCAATCAAAAGTCCAGTGGTGATCCTACAGGGCTTTACCAGGCCTCCGCCCCATAAATACTAGCTCTCATTTTCCCTGTTGTCATCATGAACAACAGCAGCAGCATCTGCTGTATAAAGATTTTCACTTTTACTTATCTTTAGAATTCTTACAGCAAAGCGAAATGGTATTCTGGATTTCAAGCCTTTTGCTTGTGTCTCAACTCCTTATTCTATGCTGAAATAAATGCTCTCCTTTTTTCTGTTGTATCTCCAGTCTTCCCTTCTCTACAGATTCCTACCTCATGATCTGTAAACATGCTGAGTCTCCGCCATGAAAAAATGCCTCCCCATAGTCCATTGGATGAAGCCAGAGCTCTTTAACATGGAGTTACAGTGCTGCTATGACTTTGGCGCCAGAATCTCTTGTCTCCAACATACAAGCAAATAATACCCAACGACTCATACATGTCCCTGCTCAAATCTAAAGTGTTATATTCTTTTCCTGCTGTCTCCTCTACCGAATAGTCCTTTCACAACTTTTATGTTAACAGGTTAGCTCTCCTCCTTCATCAGGCTGGCCCCTACCTTCTGAAACGCAGACCTGAGCCCATCCTCTGGGCACCGCAGTAACCTGTTATGTAGAAATGACACCTGGATTCTTATTCCTAATATTCAGTGATACATCGTTGTTCTCATCCTTTACCCTGAACAGGGACCCTGAAGAAACTGTCACACTTTTAGCCTTTCACTTCCAGGTCAACACTAGACTTCTCAAAGGGCAATTTGCACGTACAGTGCACACATATTCTGACTTTCTTGGAGCACACAACTAGAGTGGACTGATGAATGGCACAGCCTCTGGGTTCAAATTTTGCCTCTGCCACTTATGACTGGACATACGTGGGCATGCTTTCTCAAAAATTTCCAAGTCTCATTTTCCTCATCTGTAAAACAGGGATAAAAATATTCACATGTATTACAGGATTATTGGACACTAATCTAGATAACATACATCATTTAGCATTGTACCTAAATCATAAGTGTTATTTCTGTTAAGTGCCATCAAGTCGGTTCCAACTCATAGTGACCCATAGTGTATAGGGTTTCTGAGTAGCAACTGGTGGGGTTAAACTGCCAACATTGTGGTTAGTGGTCCTGGTGCTTTTCCTACAGCACCACACCAGAACACTAAATTAGTGCTTAATAAATGTTCATTGGATTCCTAGTGTGGTGCTGTAGGGTCAGTACTACTTAGGACCACAAGGTCAGCAGTTCAAATTCACCAGCTGCTCTTCGTAAACCCTATATAGGGTAGCTATGAGTCGGAACCAACTCGATGGGACCTAACAACACATATTATTTATTATTTTATGTTATCAAGATCCTTAAAAGAGTTGTAAGGATACAATAAACATTTAATAAATTTTAGGCAACAAATTTACAAGACAGTTGGTTTTATCACTTCCATTTCTTCAAGGAGGGAATTGAGTTTAATGGTTAAGAATTTGAACTGGATTCTAAACCATTACTTTCCTTCTAGGTATGATGATATTATTATTTGATTTTCTTCTACCCTCTAGCCCCACCCCAAATCTTACCATTGTCTCTCTGAATCTGTGATTCCTAATGAATGGCCTGTTGCATGTGACCAGTGCCACATGTATTCCAGTATCCTAAATCATAGTCAACATTCCTTTACCATATGCTGCCAGTCTCTTCACCTCCACAAAAACTAATTGGTCATCAAGTTCCTTTTCAGTTACCCCAAAAAATGTCTCTTACATTTATTCCCACTCCTAACTCCTGACTTTGGGAAGTAGGTCAGACTTCTATTAAGGTCTTTGTATCATTTCTTCCTAGCCTTGCCATAGTTGCACCTTACATCTGTTTGTATGGTTCATTAAGATCTGTCTCCATCACTTAGTGAAAGCAAAGTCCTGTCTTATTGTATACATTATTTTATCCAAGTAAATTGCAACATTGCCTTGTAACATTCAATAATACTTGCCCAAATAAGTGAGTGACTGTTCTCACCATTTCATTCAGTGTTTCCAAAGTGTGTTACACACGTATAATCGTAAAATGCTTTTAATTGATGCATGCAGGGAAACTCTAGGGACAATTAGAAACCACAAGCCTTTTAGATACCATTCTGTTAAGTAGATACTTCCAGAGTCCAATAATTTTATTATGTTTATTTTTATAGTTACTATATATGGCATGTGATGTTCTTTTTCCATTTGCAGTACTTTTACAATGGAGTAAGTTTTCAAAAAAGTAAGATCAAGACTATCAAATAGTGACTGATAATATAGAAATCTGCAGATATGGAAGAATTGCAGAGATAGTACATGAATCACTGCAATTTGCTAGATAGTGATCTAGTTTATATGTTTTAATTAATAACTGATTGCTGGCCTTAGAAATAAGAGGCTTTTCCTATAATCTGAAGTGATCTTTCCAAGGTAGCATGAGGCCTGTAATGTTCATAGCTAACCCATATAGGGTTTCTGAAGAACAAGGAAAGACATAGAACTAATACCAACACATCACCCACTGACATCAAGACAACTCTGACCTATAGTGATAGAGGACACAGTAGAACTGGCCCATAGGATTTCTGAGGCTGTAATCACTACGGAAGCAGACCGTCTCATCTTTTCTTCCATGAAGCATCTTATTAGTAACCTTGCAGTTACCAGCCCAGCACGTAGGCTGTTGTACCATGTGGCCTTCTTAAGAACTGATGACAACCACTGAAACTAAGAACAGTGGTAAAGGTGTGTTCTGGGAGTGCAGTCCTGAGGAAGCAAGGGCTCTCAGAAGTCATCTCTGAAGTGATTTGTTAGCTGCATGTTTACCAGGTTCTGAATGAGGGGAAAATTTTCTAGGCCAGAGTATGTTAGATGGTGAAATCATGCCTCATTTCCCAGCAAAGCAGGAAGTTTTAAATAAAGTTGAAGTTTAGTATAAGACTCTCCCGGATGGAGCACAGACATACCAAATGCAAGGACATTTAAACAACTGCCTGTTAATGCACAAAATTATGTTCGATTTATTGAGGATGAGCTTCAAATTCTAATTAAATGGACCAGCATAGGTAAATCCAGAGAGTCTATGATTCAACTCTTGTAAGGATTTTCAGTGACACAAGAAATACTCCCAAGAAGGGGAATAAAAGATTTTCATAAGCATTTCATTTATGATCTGTAAATTCAAGAATAAAGACATTAAAGTGAGTTGTAGGCCTACAGTTGTTTCTGGTCTTTTAAGGTGGATGGATGGTTGTCGGTGGAAATAAACGGCATATTTCAATGTCAGCTTTCCTTCTTTGGCATGATTGCCAAATCATTTGTTGCTCCTGCTGCTCATGGTGCACATTTTCTGTTAATGTTTAGTAATCATATAATCCATGTTTGAAATCTAAAACAGAATTACTTCAATGTATTTTTTCCTCATTATTGGCATGGTGTACTCTTAGGTTTAGTCCTTATTAAACAGTAAGAACAATTAATGCAGTTTGGCACAAATGTTTTTACATTCTGCTCATTCAATTTTTGTCAATGTAATCTTTGCTGTTATTTAAAAATAATAATTAAATGAAAGGGGTCCTGTAAACTCTTGTTATGCTATCAAAAAAAATGTCAGTATAATCTTTACTGTTAGAAAAAAAAATAGCCCTAGTGACATTTTGACTTCATAATCCTTTGATGTGGGGCACTGCCCTATATTGTAGGATGCTTAGTAGCATTCTTGATCTGTACCCACTAAGATACCACACCTTCCCTAGTAGTGACAACTAGCTGTCCCTGGAGTTGAGCAGGGTGCCTACACCTTTCCAGTTGAAAGTCACTGCTCTAGGAAAAAGGCAATTCCAGATGCAATGGCAGACGGCCGTGGCTAGGCATTTAACAAGAAATACAAAAAGTTCAAGGTATGGGGTAAGTGGATGAAAGGTGATAGCTTCGTTAAGATCGATGAGTCACGTAGAGTGATGGATTAACACAGCAAGCCCATGAGTTAGGATTTGATGCCATTTAGAACAGGAAGTGAGGGAATGTTTTTAACCATGACACCACTTGATCAGATTTGGGAATATGAGGGTGGGAAATCAATTTCTTATAAAAACTAAATGTCAGTCTTTCAGAACCAGATGCCCAATGACTAAATTCATCTAGAAGCTCTGAATAGTTATGTTGTCTAACACACAGACTATCATGCATTCCTTACTAAATGTAAGAACATTTTACCAATCAAACATTTGAAAATGGACATCATATTTTTTGAAAAATGGATATTGTTTTATTTAAAGAGGTATTTTATTTTAGAAATAACAGTATTGTTTTGTGACTCACAGATTTCAAAACTAGCTTGAAGCAATAAGAAATTACAACTATTATCTACTTATCCCAGTATTTCAGCTCAATGCAAATTGTATTTATTATGATTCTATAACTTTAAAGATCTCTGTAGGGAAAACAACTGAGAACATACTGTATCTCCATACAATATCGACATGCATTTTTTTGTCTTTAAAAAAAAATTCATACATTCGTTCCTCCCCCTTCCCCCACCATTTGAGAATGTTCATCTACAACTGTATATGACAGCTAAAAAAAGTGGTATTGCAAAGTCATAACAAATTTTTATTGTCATGGTTTTCAGCCGGGAGGCTGAACTAAATGCCTTCCAAAATTCTTTCACTGCCCATGAGAGCATTAAGCTGAAGTGACTCTCGATCAGCAGAAGAAAGGCATTGAAAATGTTTTAGCATAGTAAGCATTACATAGTGAGGTGATACGGGTTCAGAAAAATTAAAATGGATCAGCCAGCAATATTCCTTTTTTCCCATCATTCAAAAAATTTCTCTTTTAGGAAAACAAAAAACCTAAAATTAACAACTGCTAGGATTGGCATTTGGATGGACAGGGACTTAAAATCTAATGTGGGAGGTTTGGATTTCCCTCCTACTCCATTCTTTTTCCTCGCCCTTGGCACTAACAACTAAATCAAAAGCTACAATTTGTGTCTGTTCTGTCCAGGCTCCAGAAATCCCTTAAAAACGGCCATTCATAATGTTAGCTATATTTAGAGTCAAGAGAAGCCATACTTAACAGTAACAGTTTATTTTGTATTTTGTATGAAGAAGAGAGTTTTGTTCAGAATGGTTTAACATTTATGAAGCCGAAGCTGATCTTTTTTTTTTTTTTTTAATCTGTTCCAATTTCCACAGAGATTTCAAGTGATTTTAGATATGCTATTTGGTTAGATTATCCTAGTAGAAAAACTTGGTCAGCTAGTGCCACAGACTTCTCAGTCTCAAGATTTTTTTTTCTTGGATACATTACAGTCTAATTTGGTTCCCCTTTAAAATAATTCAGTCTGGAATTTGAAAGCAGTGGGGTGCTTATATGGTAATAACTGTCTAAACGTAAATGTATCTTTATCTATCATAGGCCTGTGCTCAGAGTAATGGGTTGATGGAATTATTCCCAAATAGCAGTGCATTTAGTATACAATGTTCCAGGTGTCCTGGCTTGGCGCCACACGTTAATGCTCTGGACTGCAAGGTAGTTTTGAACTGCACAGTTGGTGGTTCAAGCTCACCAGCCACTCCTCGGAAACCCTATACAGGGTCGCTATGAATTGGAACCAACTCGATGGCACTTAACAACAACAAAAACTATGTTTCAGGACTAAGGATTTAGAGATTAACCCTTTAATTGGGTTTTAGCTTTGTTTAAGAATAAACCAGTTGGTCAGTAGTCAATTCCAGTTCGTGGTGAAGTGACCCCACATGTAGCATAGTAGAAGAGCACTCCAGAGGGTTTCAATGACTGAGTTTTCCAGTACTATATTGGCAGGACTTTCTTTTGAGGTGCTTTTGGGTGGGCTCCAACTTTTCAGTTAACAGTCACGTACCTTAACCATTGGCATACCAAGGGACTCCTATTTAAGAATATATAATTCTTATTTGTTGGGAATGGTATGTACTAATGGAAGTAAGAAAGTATTTGTTATCAGCTCTGTTGTAACAGAAAGAACATATATAAAAATAAAGAAAGGGAAAACATGGATTGTGAATTATATGTGCTTTCCTTTCCTTCTTGAAAGTCTTCTTTTTTTTTTTTTTTTTTTTAAGTCTCCTTAGATGGTTAGAAATTGATTGTTATTGTTGTTGTTGTTAAGGTCCGTTGAGTTGCTATGGTCCCAACCCATGGCGACCCTGTATAGGGTTTCCAAGGAGCAGTGGGTTTGAATTGCTGCTGACCATGATGTTTACAATCCATTGCTGACCGTGTGGTAAATACAAATCATGTAACTTTACTGCTTTACCACAATGTTGTGAACTTTAGAAGAAAGCAAAATGTTGAAACCAGATGTTGACTTCAGCTGAGCTGTGAATTTCACATATCTGTACTGTGTTACTTCCTCCTCATAGAGGTAAACATGCACAGTTAATTCTACTGAGACAGGGAGCAGATCTGGGCTTCCTAAGTTATAGTAAACTCCACTTGGAAAATTTCAAATAACATTAGAATGAATGATGGCTGTGTTCTCTATGTGTGGTCAAGAGCCATTTACACAGCAACTGTTTCGTCTTCTTGAGGAGTGAGTTTCATTTTCGTGTTGTTACCTTTATTTCTGTTTAGAAAGTGCAACAGTATACGTTAATAATTCAAGCTACTGACATGGAAGGAAATCCCATGTATGGCCTTTCCAACACAGCCACGGCTGTGATCACCGTGACCGACGTCAATGACAATCCTCCAGAGTTTACAGCAATGACGGTAAGCACAGACTGCCACTCACACACCTCCAGGTCTCAGGTCCATGTCTGAAACATTTGTCATGAA
Source organism: Chrysochloris asiatica (assembly GCF_000296735.1). Lineage (NCBI taxonomy): Eukaryota > Metazoa > Chordata > Mammalia > Afrosoricida > Chrysochloridae > Chrysochloris > Chrysochloris asiatica. The sequence goes on along the minus strand of NW_006408533.1, from coordinate 6,994,340 downwards.
TAACAATGTGATAAATAAAGGTGGAACGTGTTTATGCTAATCACAGAATGACTTTTAACTTAAGCATTTTCAGTCACCAGGGCTTTAAATAGAGCACCCAAGGAATTTGTTTTCTGATAATCTCCAAGTTCACTATTAATGCTATCAGATGCTGCCTGAAAATAATGCCCTAAAGGGTTTGTGCTCTTTTAACCAAATACTTGTATCTTCATGTACATGAATTAGTGACAGATTCTGTCTCCTTCTCTAGCACATAAGTATCTATATCTTGAGTGAAATTACCTCCCAGAGACTAGTCCTTCCCCTTGATCCTGCTTTCATCTCCCACATACTCACAAATGGGTACTAATTTTAATATTAATGAAACTGTACCATAATTTGATAGAAAAATGGGCTACTGAAAATGATGATAGTGCTTTTAAAGTCAGATATAAATGCTGAGGTTGCCTGCATTACTGGCCTCCTCGTTTAGTGTCGATGATAAAGATTTAATGGTGCAGTGAAAAGGGAATGGTGTGGTCATTGACATGCTGTCCTTCCATGATCCATGTCATTCACCTGACTGAGGTTTGTCTTTCTGTAGTTCTATGGTGAAGTCCCTGAGAATAAGTTTAACGTCGTAGTAGCTAATCTAACAGTGACGGATAAGGATCAGCCTCATACGCCGGCTTGGAACGCAGTGTACAGAATCAGTGGTGGAGATCCTACAGGGCGTTTTGTCATCCGGACTGACCCTAACAGCAATGACGGCTTAGTCACTGTGGTCAAAGTAAGTGTCCTCTCCGCCTTTGAATCTTGCAAACAGGCACTCAGTGATGGCCTGTGTATGCCTCCATTGTCCTTTTATTTCACTCTTGAATCTTAGGATTTTTTTATTATTATTTTTTTTATTCAAGCATCTTTAAACCTGAAATTAATATGTATTTTAGGAATGGTAGCATTTCTTATATTTAAATTTATGTTGTGACTGCAGACAACATAAATTGAAATTGCATCATAGTCTCACATTATGCCTGGAATATGATTGTTTTAAAGTCAGCGTAGACTGTTGGACCAATCTGAAGATAGGACAGTCCTCAGCAATATAGCTGTCAATGTAGTTGATACATTAGCAATACATTACACTGTTTTTTTTATGAAATAGTTACCAGTTGATAACTATTAAAAATGATGATGCACCTCTACTAGTTTCATGTCAATAGATTATTATTGGAGTACAGCAGGTAAAGAATAAATCAGAATATATCACAGAAGTAAAGTAGAATGAGAAGAGAAGAAGAGGGCCAATGGTTTTAAAAGGTTTTGATTTTATGTTGCTGTTTTCAAATGTTATTTTCAAGACTTCAGGGAATTGGTTCTTCTGATCTTTAATTACACAAAACAACCCTGAATGCTGGAGGCAAAGGTGATGTTCTTCAAGTAGAATAAATACACAACTCTAACTTCAAAATTATTTCAGGTGAAAGCCCCCCTTCCTTTTTACCTACCCAGTAAAGGGATTTGTTTTCTTGTCCCCCACTCCAACACTTGGTTTGTAAGCACTCCAAATAAGAGTGAGATTCAGAAAGTTCATGAAAAAAATGAAATTAAAGATAATGAAATCTCACCACAAACTTTTTGAAACCCCCTTGTATTGCCTGATTTAGAAAGGTAAATGAGGTGCACATTACAAATAACTTTTTTGTATATCTGAGTAAAGTGGTAAGTTTTCCTCCACGTGATGAGAGCTGGAAGCTATCTGAATTAACCCACTGAGTGGAGAGGGATATCTGCATTTATTAGGAGCCTTAACTTCAGAACCAAAATGCCTGTGTTCAAATCCCAGCACTGCTACTGGGTAAAAGTGTTACTGTGGCAAGTTATTTCACCTCCCTCAGACTTCCTTTCCTGATGCCGAAAGTGGGGCTGATGAGGGTATCTCAGTCACAGTGCTGTGGTAAAGAATCAGTGAATTTAATGCACATAAGTATTCGAACCAACCATGCATAACATAACATAACATAACATAACATAAATGTTCTGTCAAGGACATTTTCATGCGACTAATGAGATCACTCAAGACATGTGTTTGGAGACTGGAAGATTTGATCTAGATTAAGAAACTGGTGTGGTGCTAACAATGTGGCTTTCTTCTTAGCATTCCCTCTTGATCATTTTTAGACTGCCAGTGAGCAGTGAGTTCACCAAGGTTTTTTGTCCTGTTTCCACTGCACAAGAATGTTTATCTGCATCTCCACTTGAAGGTGATCAAAGGAAATTAAGAGTGAAAGTCCAGCCTCGTCCCCTGGTAACATTTCTATTCACAGCAGGATCTAGCTGTACTAAGGAAGCTAACATTTGCTTTAAGATACAGTGGCATATTGCATTTTTCTAGTTCTGTTTTTAGAACTGGGGTTTTTACAGACCAGTAAAATGCCCAGAATTATTTTGGAAGAATGCCAAAACTCAGTTTGCTAAGTAAGGGCAACAACAACGAAAAAGCCAACAAGACAAAGAAACCTATCAACAAACAGTATTATCTGAAAGGGAGTACATGGAAGTGTGTATTTCAAAATGTATTCTTAACAGTGAATGATATCTTAAAATTGAATAGGTTTAACTGCAAGAGGGGTGGGGATGAGGAGCTTACTACATTTTCCATTTTTTTTTGTTTTTGCTTTTTTCATCCCATAAGAGGCTAGTAAACACTTTCTTGGACTTGTAGAAGTCTTAGTAACATTGCTAAAGAATACAGAATGGGACCTTCGTTTTCTTACTTTGCCACAGATATTTAGTATTTTTTTTAGTGTTTTTGGTAAATAGTGCTGTTCTTAATAAGAATAATCAAACTTGTTGATGTATTAAAAAATGAGGACCAGTGTGCAACAATAACTTGGATGCATTTGTGAACATAAATTTGCTAATACCAATACTTTAAAGAAATACGTTAAAGAGAAATGTTTTCATCATGGTCCATGCAAATGCATGTATTTCACTAATTTGAGAAGAAGCTCATGGTGCAGTGAATCAAGATTTAAAGTATTTTGGAAATTTCGTTGATAGACTAAACTGCAGATTGCAAGTATTTGTATTTCCTACGAAAAAATACATTTTTCTTTCTCATTTTTTTTTTTTCAGCCAATCGACTTTGAAACAAATAGGATGTTTATCCTTACTGTCGCTGCAGAAAATCAAGTGCCATTAGCCAAGGGTATTCAGCACCCACCTCAGTCAACTGCAACAGTGTCTGTTACAGTTATCGATGTGAATGAAAACCCATATTTTGTACCCAACCCCAAGATTATTCGCCAAGAAGAAGGTCTTCATGCTGGTACTGTGTTAACTACTTTCACTGCTCAGGATCCAGACCGATACATGCAGCAAAATATTAAGTATGACTTCCCTTTATGGTGATTTGTAATTAACATTATGTACTGCACTATGTATTATAATTATTTAACTTACTGTTTGAATAAGAAGTTTATCTTGGAGCCAAACTAGTTATTTATGAATTCTCCTATCAGTAAATTGGTGGCTGAATCAGATAGCAAATACAATGGATCAACTTTTGTATTATTTGGAAAAGAATAGAATTGTTTCTGCCTCTTTTTTTTTACCTGCCCCATTTTCCTTTTTCTTTCTTGTTTTTTTTAAAAATAATTATTAATAATGATTTTGCCTGAGTTTTTAAACCAATTATCACAAGCAGGTTCTACAGTCAGTAAATAAACACTCTCAGAAAATTGTAGCATTTATCTTTTCTCTACACAAGAAGAAAAGAAACCTCATGCCAAAACTAAGATCTGAGAGAAAGTTATGTCTCTTCCTTACTTACCCAGAGTTACTGGATATGTAAAATTTATCCGTAAAGATTTTCAGCCTCAGCAAAATGTAATTTATACTTTCAAATAAGTAAGTAGATACAGGAAGAGTATATGCCACACAACTACTCTACATAGCTGGTGATGATAATTGTTTTTACTACCTCATTTAAAAAAACAAAAAAACTTCTTTTAAGGACTACTGCTAACAGGTAACTACTTTATCATGTCTTCCCCATTTCTCTATACATTGAACTCAAGCCAGTTAAATAGCTAATTATTAGGTGTCTTGAAATCCTATAATTTTTTTTTTTTCTTTCTAAGAACATAATGTTTGTTGTCATTCTTAAGTGCCATCAAGTCGTTTCTGACCCAAAATGACCCTGTATAGGGTTTTCCAGAAGCTACTGATGAGCTTGAACCAACAACCTGGTAATTCAAACTGACCTTGCAGTCCAGTGCATTTGCCCACAGCACCACACCAAAGCATATTACATGTATATTATTTCCAGTCTGAACAAGAATACTGATTGAAGACCTCATTTGGTGCAAATAGTTAAGTGCTCTGGTGTGGTACAATAGGATTAGTAGTAGAATGCTAACTACAAGGTTAGTGGTTCAAACCCACCAGCTGCTCTTCAAAAACCCTATACAGAGTTGCTATGAATCAGAACCAACTTAATGGCACTTAATAAACAACAACAACTAGCCAAAAGGTTGGCCTTTGAAATACTCCCAGAGGAGCCTCAGAAGACAGGCGTAGCATTTTGCTTCTGAAAGCTCACATCCTTGAAAACCCTCGGGAGCAGTTCTATTCTGTGCTCACAGGGCCACCATGTTTCAGACCTGATTTTTATGGCAACTAACAACAATAAATATATTGGTTCTCCTAGCTTGAAATACTCCTTCCCACTTAAGAAACAAACAAAGGGGTGTGGTTCTGAGGCTTAGAGAAATGGGGGAGATCCTAATAGGAACAGCATTGCTGAGGGTCTCTACACTGTTGCCTCATCTCCGCCATGATGAGGTTGTAAAACATTCTAGGAGTATTCTGTGATAGAAATCTACATTTCTATCATAATTTAAATCCTTGAGGCCCGAGTTTATTTAGAAGATGCTGTATCTCTACCATAGATAATCATTAAATGAAACAGCCTTAAAAAAGACATGCCAAATCTGCCCATGGCCCCAGTACAGAAACTGATTATTAAGTATGCCCCTCAAACTCATAGACTATTTCTTTCCTGCCTGACTGAACACAACCTTTATATGCCTCCAAAACCATTGCCACAGAAATACTTTTTCATGTTAAGAAGGCTATGTTTCCCACCATAATCGAAAAAAATGTAAGTTAATGAGCTGATTGTATATGGAATTAAATCTGTAAAATATGCTTTGTAAAAAAGAATTTCAAAATAACTAAATGTGCTGTGTTTTCATTTTGTAGATACACAAAATTATCTGATCCTGCCAATTGGCTAAAATTAGATCCTGTGAATGGACAAATAACTACAATTGCTGTTTTAGACAGAGAATCCCCAAATGTGAAAAACAATATATATAATGCTACTTTCCTTGCTACAGACAATGGTACGTAATTAGATAGAGTCCCCGTATTCTTCTCTAGATTGTTACAGAGAGGAGAGCTTCATCATGCGTGCATCATCAGGAAATGAGGTTTTCTATGAAACTCAATTGTCTAGAAAACTGACCTTTATTACTCTAAGGCCAACTGTTCTTTCCTGCTTCCAATGGGCTTTCTATTGCTTACATTCTTGTCTTCTATAATGAGTGTTCTCAATGTCCATAGGCCTTTCAGGCTAACCCAGTATTTGGATTATAGACTTCAGCTGTCTTAATGCTTCGCCACACGTTCATACCTTATTGCAGCAATATGACTCTATCCTTACTGGTCCCAGAACATTGCTTTTTGAGTTGTTTTAAAATTTCTTCTAGTCTCTGCTGCATCTCTTTATCTGTCTCAAGCAACCTTCCTCTTCCTAATTCTCTGTCTTTAATTGGCTCTGGGCTGTTGTTGTTAAGTACCATGGAGTCAATTCCGACTCATAGTGAACCCTGCACAGGGTTTCCAAACCCGCAAATCTTTACAGGAGCAGAACGCCTCATCTTTCTCCCGCAGAACAGCTGGTAGTATCGAACTGCCAACCTTGAGGCTAGCAGCCCGATTCGTAACCACGACACTAGGAAACTCTTAATTTTGTGGTCTAATTGGAATAAGTAAGTATGTGAAATTGAGTGCACTGTTGGCTAAGATCAAGTGTAGTATTCGAGTCCCGGTGTGACTCTGGTGTGAAGCACTGGTCCACAAGTTCACTTTGAACCACAAGATGTGCAGTTCAAACTCACCAGCTGCTCCTTGGAAAGCATATACAGGGTTGCTATGATTCTGAACTGACTCAATGGCATCTAACAATAACAACTACAATTTAGCACCATTTTGGTATTGTGGGGGGGGGTTTCTCTTCTTTTGGGGTCTCTGCTGGGTTCTAAATTGTTAAGATCCATAGATAAGCACTTTTTTTAGATATATAAGATTAAAATTGAGGTACCTTAGTGGTACAGTGGTTAAAACTCTTGCCTGCTAACTGAAAGGTCAACAGTTTTAACCCACCAGCCACTCTAGAAGAACAAACCTGGTGTACTGCTCCCTTACATTTTGTTGTTGTCAAGTGCCTTAGAGTCCATTCCAACTCATAGCGACCTTGTATTGGGTTTCCAAGGTGTAGCTGGTGGGTTTGAACTGCTGACCTTGTGTTCAGAGCCTAGTGCTGACCCTACATTACAGCCTAGGAAGTCCTATGGGGCCATTCTACTCTGTTGTATTGGATTGCTAAGGGTTGGAATTGACTCAACAACACCTAACAATAAGATGAAACCTAAAGACAAACATTTTTCCTTTATTAAGTAAATATGACTTGTGTTTAAGAGTGTAAGTTCTGGAATGCTCTCTGACAACGTCAGTCCAAATTTTAGTTCTACCACTTTCTAATTGGACATCTGATAGGAAGAGATCCATATCTGTGCCCATTCTAAAAAGAGATATCCAAACGGAATGCAGAAGTCATTAGACAATATCAATATTTCAGGCAAATAAAATTTTTCTAAAGGTAATTAAAAAATGGCTGCAACAATACATTGACAAAGAACTTCCAGATGTTCAAGACTAATTCAGATGAGGATGTGAAATGAAAGATTTCATTCCTGACATCAGATGTATCTTAGCTGAAAGCAGAGAATACCTGGAAGATATTTATCTGTGCCTTATTAGCTATACAAAGGCTTTCAATTGTGTGGATCATGACAATTTATGGACAACATTTCAGAAAATGAGTATTCCAGAGCACTTAATTGAGCTCATGAGGAACCTGTACGCAGACCAAGAGACAGTTGTTGAAACAGAACAAGGGAACACTGAATGGATTAAAATTAGGAAAGATGTGTGCCAGGGTCTGTATGCTGAGCACATATTCTGAGAAGCTGGATTATATGAAGAAGAATGTGGCTTCAGGATTGGAGAAAGACTTATTACAGCCTGCAATATGCAGATGATACAACCTTGCTTGCTGAAGGGAAAGAGGATTAAAAATACTTACTGTTAAAGATCAAAGACCACAGCCTTCAGTATAGATTACACCTCAATGTAAAGAACACAAAAATCCTCACCATTGGACCAATAAATAACATAATTGAAGTTGTCAAAGACTTTATTTTGCTTGGATCTGCCATCAGCACTCATGGAAGCAGCAGTCAAGAAATTGAGCCACCTATTGCATTGGGCAAATCTGCTGCACAAGACCTCTTTCAAATGTTCAAGAGCAAAGATGTCAGTGAGAGGACTAATATGACCCTGACCCAAGCTATGGTATTTTCAGTAGCCTTATGTGCTTGTGAAAGTTGGTCAATGAATAAGGGAGACTGTAGAAAAATTGATGCATTTGACTTATAGTATTGGAGGAGATTATTAAAAATACCATGGACTGCACCGGCAAAGAACAAAAAACTTCTTTATTGGAAGAAGTCCAGCCAGAATGCTCCTTAGAAGTCAGAATGGGCAGACGTCATCTCTCATCCCTGGAAAAGGATATCATACTTGAGAAAGTGGAGGGTCAGCAAAACAGAGGAAGATGTACCCAACAAGATGCATTGGTACAGTGTCAGCAGACTGGGCAACAATTGTGAGCTTGGCGCAGGAAAGTACCAACTCGCTATGAGCTTGTACTGACTCTCTTCGACCTAACAACAACTGGAATTGTTGACAAGCTTTTAAATGCCAGCTTCTTCTTTGTAAGATAATGGTTGGTGTTTTCAAGTACCTTCACATTGGTTCCAACTCATAGCAACCCTGTATAGGGTTTCCGGGGAGATGCTGATGAATTTGATCTGCTGACCTTGCAGTTTAAACCAGCCTTGCTATCGAGAGCTTATTCTACAGTGCCAGACTACCCAGTTAACATAGTATTGTAGCAATAAAACGATAACGTTGAAAGAGTGTCTAGCATAAACTAAACACTCACATGTTTTTTGAGTCAAATGAGTTTTCTGATACAGCATCTTGCAGTGAAATGAGAATGGATTTCGAGTTACTCGGACCAGTCTTGAGTAAAAGCTCCATCACTTATGGCCATAAGCAGTTTACAGAGACCCAGGCTCCTCATCTGTTGAAACCATTTTAGGATTGCAATGAAATGATGTATCTACATCAATCCAGTTCTTTCTTGAGCAGGCTGTTGGTTAATCAATAAATATTGTTTCTCTTCACCATGGTATTCCTTCCCAAGATGGAGTCTCTGGTTTTATATTACCTATCTGTACTTCATTCTGGTCTTTCATCGATGTGTTTGAATTGAAAAAATGATTGGTATTGGCTTCAAAATAGAATCACATTCATATTTTCAAATATTTTTAGTGCTAAACTGTTAATGCTAGTGTTTAATAAAAATAGCAGGCTTCAATTTAGTAGTCAAGATGTGCAGTTTGAACAGTGTGGCCCATCAACACTTTTAATACTAGCAGTTTCAATGAGCATTTGCAAGTCCTATACAGTAGGAATTGCTGAGATTAATCTCTAGTAAATCTGAATGTTAGCATGCCAAACCAAAATTTGTAAGTCTTTCTAATACATGACTTCTAATGTTCAAATGGGTCTGTAGGGTAAGCACTAGACTAGTAACCTGGTGTGGCACTGTAGGATAACCACAAGGTCAGTGGTTCAAACTCAACCGTCGCTCCTCAGAAATCCTACACAGGGTTGGAAAGGACTCTGCCATTTAGCAACAATTAACTACAAGTTCTGGTTCAAGTCCACCATTTGCTCCTCAGGAGAAAGGTGAAGCTTTCTGCTTCCGCAAAGATTTACAGACTCAGAAACCCTATACAGGTCTTGAAGTGTCTGGACCGACTCCATGGCACTTAGAAAACAACAGCATTCAAATAGAGTAGAACTTGGTAGGATCTGTGTCTGCCATTGCACATCCAAATACAGAATGAGTGTCTGCCTGTTGTTTTCACAACATGTTCTATAAAGCTGCCATAACAAAATACCACAAACTTGGTAGCTTATAACACAGTAATTTATTGTCTCAGTTTGGAAGCCTCGTTTTCAGGGACATGTTGTCTCTAAAAAGCCTTCTCTTCTCTGTCTCCTGTCTTCTGCTAGCCCCAGACATCCCTTGGCTCGTAGCTGTAGCATAATTCCTTCATCATATGGTCTGTACTCTGTGTGGCTTCTATGTCTGTTTCCATTTTTAAAGGCAACACTCAGATTTCATTAAGAGCCATCACATATTAACCAAAGCGCATCTTCAAAGACCAATCATAGTCAGGTTACCAGCGGGTAGAGGACTGTAGCATATCTTTTTGGAAGGGACACAAATCCACTCCTTAGCAGTATGTAAATGTTTCCTCTACAGTGGAATTTGATGGAACATATCTTGAGCCATTATGGTAAGATTTAAAGAGCCATAAAAATATATGTGTGTAAATTCCAACTAGAGTTTTCTTGACCAAGGTGGAAGGGTATTTGATGAGGGTGAGAGATGTGAGCTGTTAAGTCCACACAGCTATGATGATTTACAAAGACACTCAATTTTAAATCATAGTCTGAACTTGAATCCTCAGTTCTACTTCTGAACAACCAACAGGGCAGCTTTTTACATTCTCTATGCTATAGTTTCATTATTTGTAAAGTGTTTCTGCCTTGCCTGTTCTGTAAAATTATTATAAATAAAGTTAAATAAACTAACTGTGGACATTCCCACCCTGTGGAGCACCACAGTAGTCATAGTGGTAATAAAAGTGAAAACACTCACTGGGTCCACAGGCTTCAGTGTGCCAGGCTCCAATCACCTTTCCTTTCCACAATGAGCTCCCTAGTGATTTCTTCTGGCTTTGAATTCCCTGAGGGTGTGTGTGCAAATTCCTATTAGCAAGACTTACTTATAAATGGGAGTTCTGGTGTGGCCCTGTGGGTTAATGCTCAGGAATGCAAAGTCGGTCTGAACTACAAGGTCGAGGGTTCAGGCTCACCAACTCAATGGTTCTTGACAACAACAACAACACTTATAAAATTAAAAATGTAGCAGTAGCCACCACACCAGGCTTAGTTGTCTTGTGATAATACTATATAGTGGAATGAGATTGGATATAGTGTTAGTCAGATTGATCCTTAGTAATAGCTCCATCATTTTTACAAGAGTATGTGGCCGTGGGCAGTTTAACAATACTCAGAGTCTTCATCTGTTTAAACCAATTTCATAGGATTGCAAGATTCATCTATAGATATCTTGATGCCATGGCGTTTCTTCCTAAAATGAAGTCTCAGGCTTGAAAATTATATACATATATATATATATATTTAATTTTTCCCTGCACATATATTGGTTTAACATGAAAAGAGTGGTTCCACAGGATCAAAAGCCCTGAGTTCTCCTCTCACATTCTCCATAATGACAGACAGCTGGGGCACAAGGTGTGGGACCCCCTCTCCTGAGGGGCACGCTTTGTCACTGTGCTCAACTCTTGTATGTGCAGGTCATCCTATGAAGAAAGCCAGGAGTGTTCTTGTTCCTATAACAAGTCTGTCCTGGTCCTTATGCATAGGGAATTTCACAGAAATTCCGGCTTGTTTTGCATTGGTGTATCTTTGTTCTCCTTTTTAAGGAATTCCTCCCAAGAGTGGAACCGGAACACTACAGATCTATTTACTTGATATTAATGACAATGCCCCTCAAGTGTTACCTCAAGAGGCAGAGACTTGTGAAACTCCAGAGCCCAATTCAATAAACATCACTGCACTGGATTATGACATTGATCCAAATGCTGGACCATTTGCTTTTGATCTTGCTTTGTCTCCGTTGGCTATTAAAAAAAACTGGACCATCACTCGGCTGAATGGTAAGAACAGGTTAATTATTTAAATATGTGAGAGGTTTTTAAACCTGTTAGGAGAATTTAATTTTATGTGCTTTATAAATTCTATCACTAAACATTTTTAAGAGATACTTTTAAAACATTTAAATAAGATACTCAAAACTTTAAGAGAAATTTGACCATAGGTAGTATAATCCACTTTATTAAATACACTCTAAAAAAATGCTGGTTTTCGTCATGTTATGTATTAGCATATACAAATGACCCTGTAGTTTTTCTCTCTTTCTTTTTCATATAGGTGATTTTGCTCAGCTAAATTTAAAGATAAAATTTCTTGAAGCTGGTATATATGAAGTCCCAATCATAATCACAGATTCGGGTAATCCTCCCAAATCAAATACTTCCACCCTCCGTGTGAAGGTTTGCCAGTGTGACTCCAATGGGGACTGCACAGACGTGGACAGGATTGTGGGTGCAGGACTGGGCACTGGTGCCATCATCGCCATCCTGCTTTGCATCATCATCCTGCTCAGTGAGTATTCTCTGTGCCTCTCCAGCTGAAGTTACGGTTGCTTCCTTCCAGGCAGATTTAGTCAAGTGTCTGCTGGTATTGCAGGAGAGAAGGAGGGGGCAAGGGAAACTCAATGTTGAGGGTGATGGAAACATTTGGGAATGGATAAGGGTGGTCGTTCAGCAATGCAATGAACTTAATGTCATAAAGCTGTACATGTGAAAATGATTGAAATGGCAAATGTTTTGTCACATAATATGCATTTGGTGGTTGTGTGTCAACGAGTGGGTTCTGACTCACAGCAACCCTGTATAGGGTTTCTGAGTCGGTAAATCTTACGGGAGCAGAAAGCCTCATCTTTTTCTCATGGAGCAGCCCGTAGATTCAAACTGCTGACTTTGCAGTTTGCAGCCCAACTCATAGCACCTTATGAGTTGTAAATACATGATGTCTTCTCCAGGGACTGGTTCTTCCTGTTAATATGTCAAAAGTATGAGAGACAAATTCTGACCATCCTGGCCTCCAAGGAGTATTCTGGCTGTCCTTCTTCCGATACAGATCTATTAGTTCTTTTGGAAATCTGTTGATTCTTATCTAACACCCCAACTCAAATGCATCAATTCTTCTATGGTCTTCTTTATTCACTGTCCAACTTTTACATGCGTATGAGGTTATTGAAAATACCATGGCTTGAGTCAAACACACCTTATTCTTCAAAATGACTAAGGCTCCATATAAGATATATTTACCACAATTCAATAAAAAACATTAGTTTTTAAGAATTATGAAAAGTAAGTAAACAACTTTCTTTGACCTCTGAACATTTTCCTCACCAACCCACTTCACAGTGAAAAATCCACCTGAGTACTGCTTCAAGCACATACATTTTTTTGCAACAAACCTACCCAGCCTACAGTTTCCGTGCCCTCTTACCATTTTTCTGTTGTTGATTGCTTGGGGAGTTGTAGCAAACGCTTTCCACAATAAAGTGTTAAACAGTCTTCACTTTGAGCACTTCTCTTATGATTTGAGTATGAATATGTGGCACGTAGTTGATGATTTAGGAAAATGAGTATATTGCTTCCCTTCACTTTCCTTCAAATAAAGCACAGTCAGCAACCTGTGCCAGTGATGTGAGGATCAAGGTATTTGTCTCTGAAGGGCTGTGTAAATGAGCGAGAGATTGTATTTCCTATACAGCATATTTGATAATGGAAATGATTGCATAGCTTGATAAATTATCTGTCTTCGGAGTAAGTGTAGATTAAGGAATTGCTCCTTTTTAAGATACTTTGTGGTCTCTGGTTCAGTGGAATGCAGGAAATTAACCACTGGAAAGTGCTTTAGGAACCACTTCTAAACATGCAGGTTAAAAGAATAAATTGCCTCGGCCCTGTGTTTTATTGTGAAATAGCAGCAGGACTTAGTTTATTGTGCGATCATGCTATGCACCAATCACTTTCTTGAAAATGTTGGCCATTTCTTTTATGTTTTCTCCATTTACAAGTGTTCTGGTAATTTAGAATTCTATCCTTTTATTCTAAGCAATTACTATAGAAGTCTGAGCATTTTTTACTTCCTGTGTGGAGACTACTTTGGCTATAATTTGAAACCTGCATGCTATACTAATAATCCACTTGCTAGATTTTACATTGGAACAATAGCAAATGAGATCATGTATCTGGCTTTAAAAGGAGGATATTTACTTTTATGGCCAATAATAAAAATGTGCTCAAATAGGAGTCATTAAATCTTTTGCTTCAGGATGTAAACTGATATCCCCCAGATTTTAGACAGAATGTGTTCCTCGATGCGCACTTAGGGACACGCTTCAATTTCAACTGAAATGTGGCAGAGATGCCAAGTTTATAAAGAAAGGCGTAGGTAACATGGATGGTGGCGTGAAAAAGTGACTATCACATTTGAATTGGTGCTGATTTTAACATCAACTCTTTGGCATATTTATGTTTCTAAACCAGGCATAAAAGTGTAAAGCACAAAAGTCTAATGTTATGCAGTGTTCTCACTAATCCTCTAGTTTTCTTCCCTGAGACATGTAATTATATATGAACAGAAAGCAGCATTTGGTCGTGAAGAAAAAACAATGGAGTCAAAAAAGTCAGAATCCTATTTCTGCTACTCCAGACATCTTGTGAAGCACATATCCACCTTGAAACGTAGTGTTCTCCCTGAATTGGAGAGAAGAAAATAGCAATTAAACAATCTGTAATATTAGCAATTAAACAATATGTCTTATGTTTTTAGAATTAGAAAGCACTATATCAAGGCTGCTCTCTAGCAAGCCAAGGGGACAAATAGAAAAATTGACTATCCCCCATTTGTAGATCATGACCCTGAGGACAGAGACCTTTACCCAGTGGGAGGGCAGGATACTAGGAAGTGGAACCTAAACCCAGTCTTCTCTAAACCCAGTCTTCTCCCCTGTGTCTCGTATTGTTGTTGTTGTTAAGTGCCATCGAGTCAGTTCTGACTCATAATGACCCTGTACAGGGTTTCCGAGGCTGTAAATCTTTACAGCTGCAGAAAGCCTCATCTTTCTCCCGTGGAACAGCTGGTAATTTCAAACTGCTGACCGTGAGATTAGCAGCCCGATTCGTAACCACTACACTATGAGAGTTCCTTGTGTCTCCTATTAGGAGGCTGGAAATGGAACATAGAGTGAAAGCTGCATTCCAAGCCGAGCGATAGAGATACATGAGTCTAAGTTATTAATGGACACTATGATTAGGTAACTCAAGCTTTAAAAATTAACAATAGTTTTGTTTTTTTACTATTTTCTTACCTAGTCCTGGTTTTGATGTTTGTGGTATGGATGAAACGCCGTGATAAAGAACGCCAGGCCAAGCAACTTTTGATTGATCCAGAAGATGATGTAAGAGATAATATTTTAAAATATGATGAAGAAGGTGGAGGAGAAGAAGACCAGGTGAGCAAAGTTTTAAATATTTAAAAGGAATGTTTGGAATCATAGAATTTAAATGATGGAAAAATGTGTTCATAAATGCAGTAGAGGAGGGCTATCAAGTTTCTTTCATATTATATTACTAGACATTTGGTGGATATTTTCCAATGTGTGGCATGCATTTCTGGAAGCTTTTTGCCTTCACAGTTTTTCATCTTCATTGGGTATGCAATATGAGTATAGTTAAAATTAGTTTCTATGTTGTAATCTAGATATTTAGATGGATGGTAGGAAGCACACTGGATTACATTTCACAAATATTTACCAAGTCAATTTAACTGTTATAATCATTGGAGATACGGCGGGGGCACATCTTCCCTCAGTGATCTGACTAGGGGCTTCAAAAGTTCATGGAGAAATGAAATTAAAAGATAATGGAAGGTTTCCATAAACTTTTTGAAACCCCTTTGTATATTCTTGAGAAACATTTGAAGTTGGAGACAATGTGTAGTTCATATTTGTATCCATCTTGTCTGTCATGATGCCTGGCTTGTATAGTTGATCAATAAATGTTGAAGTTCTCACTACAAAATAATGTGAAATTCTGTATTACTATGTACATATAGGAGTCTAGGTGTGGTGCTGTGGGCTAATGTGTCAGACTGCAAAGTCATTTGAACTGCAGTGTCGGTGGTTCAAGCTCACCAGCTGCTCCTTGGAAACCCTACACAGGGTTGCTATGCATCGGAATCGACTTGATGGCACTTAACAACAACATGTACATATAAGGAGTCCTGGTGTGGTGCTGTGGGTTAACACGCTGGACTGCAGGGTCAATTGAAACTGCAAGATCGGCAGTTCCAACTTCCTAGCTGCTCCTCAGAAACCCTAGATGAGGGTCGCTGTAGGTCAGAACTAACTCGAAAGCACTTTTAACAGCAACAACAAAATGTATCTATAGAATGACATTTACACGAATGAGAACAACCAGTAGATGGAAACCAAAGTGCTGTATCTGGTAAGAGGTACACTTCAGATATAAAAATGAGCTAACGTTTATAAGGCTTATAACATTTATATACCAAGCATTCTGCTAAGGACTCTGAACGTTGTTGTTAGCTGCCTTTGAGTCAGTGCTGACTCACAATGACCCTATGTACAACAGAACAAAACAATGCCCATTCCTATGTCATCCTTACCATCACTGCTATGGTTGGCACTCTAGAATAAGCTAACTACAGTGGAGTTCACATTCTTGGCAACATTTTCCTTAATTGGTTATGATCCATACAATTGAATACCTTTGCATAGGCAATAAAACACAAGTTAGCATCTTTCTGGTATTGTCTGTTTTATAGCCAAGATCCATCTGATATCAACAATGATATCCCTCATTCCATGACCTCTGCTGCATACAGCTTTAACTTAAATGACAGTTTCCTGTTGATAGAGTGCTGCAGCTGTTTTTTAATTATCTTCAGGAAAATTTTACATGTGCTAGTAATGATGTTGTTCAATAATTCCTGCATTCTGTTGGATTGCCTGTCTTTGGAATGTGGGTACAAATAAAGGTCTCTTCCACTTGATTCAGTGAACTGTCTTTCGAGTGAATGCTTACACTGGTGCATCTGTTTATTGGAACATTTCAATTAGCATTCTGTCAATAGCTGGAGCTTTGTTGTTTGCTTAGATTTCGTCCTTTGAAAACATCAGCTCTTGATGATATGTTACCTCTTGAAACGGTTGAACATTGACCATTACTTTTTAGCATGGTGAATATATGTATCCCTTCCATTTTGACTGGATGTGAATCAGTGCCTTACCTGTAGAATCTTTCAGTGTTGCAACCTAAGGCTTGAATTATTTCTTCAGTTCTGCCGAGCATGTCCTTCCTTTTTGATTTTCTAACTCCAGGTCTGTGCACATTTCTCTATCATGCTTTACTTTGTTTCTTTAACTACCCTTTGAAATGTTCTGTTTGGCTCTTTTACTTCATCATTCTTTTCATTTACTTTAGCTACTCTACCTTCTAGAGTAAGTGTCAGGGTCTCTCTTGACATCCATTTTGGTGTTTCTTTCGTGTCTTTTTAATGACCCTTTGCTTTCTTCATATATGATGTCCTTGATGTTTTCTACAGCTTAGCTAGTCTTCAGTCATTAATGTTTGATACGTCATGGGATGTACTCAAGATTATACTTTTGCTATTGTGGACTCATTTAAATTTTTGCAGCTTCAACATGATCTTGCATATAAGCAATTGATCTATTCCACAGTTGGCCCCTGCCCTTGTTCTGACTGATGAGCTTCTCCATCATCTCTTTTCACTAAGATTCTTGGGTATTCCATTCAGTGAAGTCCCTGTGTATAGTCACCATTTGTGTTTTTGTTGTTGTTGTTTTTTAAGTATTTCCAATGAATTAGTTTTTAATCATGCAAAATTCTGTTAGAAGGTCTCAAACATGGTTTTCTATCACCAAGGCCATATTTTCCAGCTACCAGTTCTTTTTTTGTTTCAACTTTTGCACTCCAGTCACCAGTAATTATCAGTGCAACTTAATTGCACATTTGATCTATATCACACTATAGAAATTAATGAAAATGTTCAATTTCTTCATCTTTGGCATTAGTGGTTAGTGCATAAATTTGAATAATAGTCCAATTAACTGGCATTCCTTGTAGGCATATGGATATTATCCTATCACTGACAGTGTTGTATTTCAGAATAGATCTTGAAATGTTCTCTTTGGAGATAAATGTGATGACATCCTTCTTCAATGTGTCATTCCCAGTATTGTAGGCCATATGTTTGGCCAATACAGAATGACCATTACTAGTCCATTTCAGCTAACTAATGCCTCAGATATCACTCCTCATGTGTTCCATTTCTATTTTAATGACTTCCAACTCTCTGAGATTCATATTTTGCACATTCCACAGTCTGACAGTTAATGGATGCTTACCACTTTTTTTTTTCTCATTTGGAATGTTATCTCTTAAATCTTATGGACTTGTGACATTAGTATTGTGAATAAGCTTTAATTTTGTAACAGAAAACAGAGATGAGGAGATGTTGGATTCTACAAACTTATACAACTAGGTAGTGATAGTTACAAGTTTTTTATCCAGATCAGTCTGATGTCATAGCTTAAACTTCAAACTGTTCTGATATACCATATGAATGTAATTGTGATATCTGGACTAAATGAATGTAATTCTTGAAAAATTGCTCTGACAGGTATTTCCTAAGTACATTTAATAGCTACGTGATTTCTACTTAATATAAATTTCAGGGTTAGTAATCTGAAAAAGAACCCAAAATTTTGGGTTTCAATCATTATCAGTAAATTGAAATGTTCTCTTTTATTCAGTCTACGTGTAGACACTACTGATATGGCTGTTACCTTGAATAAAACCAAATTTCTATGAATATATTTTTATGTCTTTCTTTTCTCTACTCCTTTGAGGAAATAATATATCACTCTTTGTTTTACAAAACACATTCATACCCATTATTGTGTGTAATCTGTTAGACCTTTCCATTTACACTAAGTTCCGTGATCTGCTCACAGAGTCTGTAAGTGCCTCAGCTGGACTCAAGCGCACATCTGGTTCCAGGGTCAGTGCTGGTTTACAGCCTTCTCATTTAGATGAGATGTCTATTTTAAGCATGTGGAAAATGTGACTCAACTGTGTAGAACTGTTTTGAATACTGACTAATTAAAGTAATTCTATCAAAATATCTCGGGATCTCTTGATTATAAATGTTTTTGAATATTCAGATTTCTGTTTGGATTAATCCTGGATTCAGCTATCCTTTCACTTCCGTGGATCTTTTTCACTCTGCAAGATGAGCATATATTCATCGCATTCTCTTATAAAATAATCTCAGTATTTTGATTTTCATGTCATTATGCATAGTTTCTAGGCATTAACCTAAATCTAACTCAATGAAAGATCAGTAAAGAACTGAATAACTGGCATGCTGGGTTCTATGTAAAGTCATTCTCAGTTCTCCCTACCTATCTTTTTACAAAACTGTGTAGCAAGGTTGTATTTGTTGTGATTGTTTCAAGAAAAGATTTATCTCTTTTATTATCTACTTAGACTGGTGCTTAAGATCTAATGTTAAACCCTCTACTGTAACATTTATTGAATTGTTCTTCATAAATCTTCTATCTCTTCTTTTCCTGACCACTGAAGTTTTCTTTGTCCCAAGGAAAACTCTTGGGCATAAGTGTGTTGCTACCTCCTCACTTCCCCAGCAGCTAAGGATTTTTCTGGAACTTTATGTGACTTTTTTTTTTCTTTCTCTGTTTAGTACTACCCTTCCTGCGGTATTTTCTCATAGCCTCTGAGCACTTCAATAGCATTTTAGCCTAGATCATGAACCACCGTCCATCTAGGATCATTTGTTGTGTTTCTCATATATAGTTCACATTATAGAAAATTGTGACAATATTGCATCCGGGTATTTCTTTTCATTCTAATTTGACCTCATAATAACATAATAGAGTATACATTGTGGGAATGTTGCATGAAGCCGTTTCGTGAGTCCGTTCACTTCACTATCTTCATTTAGGTCAGTGTCATCACTGATTGGCAACAGCCTTCTAATGGGTGTCCCCTCATGTTTTAGCACCCCCAGACTTCTTCCTTAGCTTGGCAGCACCCATCGGGGTATCACTATGATACACTAGGTAAAGCCTATGGGAAAGATTCAATAAAGAGATGCAAGCTCCTTTGCAATACCAATTCATGAAGTCTGTCTACATGTGGCCACTAATTTAAAAATTGGTGTAATTTTTCCTTACACTTTTACCTTTCTTTTTGCTTCTAGTGCTTATCCAAGAGAAAAACAAAAAGCAGCTAATGGTCACTTTTTTCTTTAAAGCAGCTCATTACTTTCTTTTCTTTTCTTTTTTTTTAATGTTTTATTGTGAATTGTGTGATAGTCTACATGGGAGAACATCAGCTTTACATTCATTCCATCATCCATCATTTTGTTGGCATAGTTATCATCCTGTCCATGCATCCTCACCAAACCAAGGGGTGTACCCTGTAAACCTGCACCGCCCCACCACAGTCCTCAGCCCCTTTCCAAATCCTGATCCCGAGCCCCCAGCCTCACCATCTCTTGGCGTTGTCTTCTCTGCCTCCATCCCAGGCCTCGCTGCCTCTTTGGGTAGGATTCCGCTCTTCGCTCTTCTCCATCGATGGCCCCAGAGTCCTCCGCTCCTAGACTGATAAATTAATCACTCCCTTCTTTGTTACAAAATGTCCATCTTTAGATTTCCAATGCTCACAGTCGGTCCTGATAACAATTATTCACCATTGCATCACAAGAGACCCATCTGTATTTCGTTTCATCAGCCCTTCCTGGACAGGTTGGACACCACCCACTGGAGACTCTACCTTCCTCCACGCCCTCTGGATCTAGGTTCCCTCTTGAAAGCTTGTAAGCCAGTCACTTCTTGCCTTTGTATCCCTCCCCCCATTTTGGGTAGCCAATGTCCAAGTTGCCCATCCCTGTCTACCCTTTGTGTGGAGGGGTTGGGTATAGTTCTTGCAGCAGGGACTTGTTTCCTTTTAAGCTAGTTCATTTATAGGTGTAGGTCATGTTTATCGAATTTTATCAGATGATGCTGTTTCCCCTCTTCTTTCTTCTTAGGGTTGAGCTCTGTTTATCCAGTCATTGAAGTCCAGTCAAATGGGCATCATCTGCAAGTGTGGGTGTTCTTACGTCTGTCCGGCCTCTTTTTATCGGCTGGCCGCCCCGCTCTCCACTCTAGACCTCTGTGGCTGTGTCACTGACCTTGAGCCCATGAGTCCCCAGATGTTGCCTCGCTACTGGCCAACCAGGTCTCCATCGGGTTCACAGTAGTTTGATGAACCATGTAGGGCTTAGCTCGCCCCTTCATTGATGTTCTTCGGCCACTTCCCCTTCTGGGTGATGTGCGTGGTTGTCAGTCAAAGTGTATATTTCCCTTGCATCTTAGTCTTGGAAGAGAATTTGCGCTGAGAGGATCCGATCACTTGCCTTGATATCTCCTGGGAAGGTCACTTGTATGTTCTTGTGGTAACAGTTGGACTGCCCTTATTGTTTTGTATTTTTCCTGTAGGTCCTTCTTTCAAGAGGTATCTTCTGGTTTTCTAGCTGCTCACGGCTGGTCTGCTTGTCCTCGTGACTTTGAACCACCTACCTTGTGATTCAAACTAACCTTGTGGTCCAGTGCTTTATCCTATAGAATCACACCAAGACTCCTGGTGTTCATAGTCAAGTGCTTATCCTACATAGCCACAGTGCTTCTTTTCGATTGATAGAAGATTTTTTTTTTTATTTTAATAAAGTCTGTTTTAGCATTTTGGTCCATTATTGTTACTGCTTTTGTATCTTATTTAAGAACGTATTTCCTACCTTAAATTATCCCCTTAAAAATATATTTATTATTATGTTCTTGAACTTTTTTGTTTTACCTGTCACAGTTGGTCTATGATCCATCCACCCTTGACTTTTCATTTGGAATGGTGACATGAGTTAGATTTGATTCCATGGCGCAGTGGGTTAGGTTTTTTGTAAGGCAGGGATAAGGGCTCTTTTTGTTTTACTTTTCAATATAGACTCTCAGCCATGTTTACTAAGAAGCTAGCCCTTTTCAAGATAGACTCTCAGCCATGTTTGCTAAGAAGCTAGCCCTTTTCAATATAGCCATATTTACTAAGAAGCTAGCCCTTTTCAATATAGGCTCTCAGCCATGTTTACTAAGAAGTTAGCCCTTTTCCATTGCGCTATGTTGCTTCACTTGTCCTAAGGCAGGTGATTGTATATGTGGCCTGCAAGTCTCTTACCTGACTTTCAATTCTGTACTGTTTATGCTATTTGTTTATTCTTGGAACAACACAATACTATTTCAATTACTGTGACAGCCTCCTGTGTCTTGATATCTGGTAGGATAAGTCCTTCAACTATATCCTTCAAGCTTTTTCCATGGTTTCAGCAGATTTTATCTTTATCTATTTTTTTTTCCTTAAGAAAAAGAAACCATTTATTTAATAATTTTATATTCTAAGTAAGTTTAAATTCAAATTATTTGCTGTTTTCTAAATAATTGTTAACTGCTTTAAATGTAGGAATACTGGTGAGAAGTTTGGTTTTGTGAACTACATTGTATTCTGTTTTCTGTAATGCATGCATGGTTGCCTATTAGAGGTTCTGTTGCTTAAATCATTCTAGCAGTGGAATATGATTCATATTTTATTAGTGTTTTGAAAATATTATTTCTTTACAACAAAAGATCTTAGAAATGGAAGTGATGCCAAGTTAGATTCTGTTGTTGTTGTTGTTGTTGTTGTTAAGTGCCGTCAAGTCTGCTCAGACTCGTAACAACCTTGTACAGGGTTTCCAAGGAGCGGCTGGTGAGTTTGAACCACTGACCTTGTGGCTCAACCCAACCTTGCAGACCAGTGCTTTATCCAACAGCACCTCACCAAGACTCCAAGACTATACTTTAGTCCACTTTTATCATGTATGATTTTTATTACAAAGCATGTGTGGTGTATCAAGTTGGAGGTAGGATTTTCACTACAATTAAACAAAACAAAACAAAAAAACCCCGCAGCCCCCCCCAAAAACAAACAAACAAGCAAACATGGGTAGACATTGTGCTGCAGTGTTTGAGCCTGTGGTGTTAGAGTCAGGCAATTATCAGGGTGGTCTTAAAGACCCTTTAAAAGGTAGAGTTGGTCTCAGAAGTCAGTTTAGGTAGTTAGCATTGGTGGTGGTGTTAAGTGCTGTCGAGTCAGTTCTGATTCCTAGTGACCCTGCAGTGGCACACGTGCCTAGTCTAAAGCAACATTCCTATTTTTCCTGCCAAGAATTCTCCCCAAGACTGATTAGAAAGTAAACAAAGCAGTACTATCCTTTACAAAGGTATTCCTTATCTTTCCTGCTGTTGATAAGCATCTCTCTCTTTTAGTTTTTGTGCCAAGGTAGAGGTTCCTAATTTCTTTTAACAAAGTAAGTGAGAAGAGCCTAAATAAGAGAAGAAGAAAAGCTCACTCCGTCCTTTTGTACTACATATACTCAGACTTTTATTACAGCTGTGGATACCCTCTCCTGTGTAGATTATCAGGGACGAGGTTGAGCCCTTATTTGAAACTAACATGAGAAGTGTTTGGAACGAGCATTATCTCTTCACAGTGCTGTTGGCTGTTGGACAGACACATTCAGTGTAACAGCCACCCTTCAGAAGGTGAGATGCCTTCTTTATCGGCGTCACTGCCATCATCAGTAGGACTTTGGGTGGTTATCAAGTCATGTTTAATTACCTCCATTAGTAAATGTCCTTCAGTGCCCTTTTAACCAGTAGGGCTGGTTGCAGATGCCATATCAGCTTTAATGTTTTTTGAGCTCAGTGCTTTCCGTATCACTGCTGCTAATAAAATCAGAGTGAATGTACAATACAGCTGATAGCTCATTTCCCCTGGAACCATATCCTTAGAGCCCCGGGACAGGAAACTGATCGTTTTCTGCTCTTCAGAGCTTAGATTTAATAATGATTGTCCTTATGTTAAGTAAACATTTATCTTATAGATATTATGCTCACAACACTCTACCTATATCAGTCCACATTATGTGTCTTCATTCTCCTTAATATTAGCAAAAGCTATGTGGTTGGCCCCTAGTCCTGGTGTGGCTCTTTGGGTTTATGTGCTGAACTTCAAGGTCAGTATGAACCACAAGTTTGGTGGTTCAAGCTCACCAGCCGCTCCTTGGAAAACCTATACAGGGTGACTATGAGTCGGAAGTGACTCAAAGGCACTTAACAACAACAGTGTGGTAGGCCCACCCCGTTTACACTGGAACTAATGCTACCGTTTCCTGTGCCATCCCTATGATCACTTGTGGACCCGTACTGTTGTGATCCTAAGGGTTTTCATTAGCCAACTTTCAGAAGTGCATTGCCAGGCCTTTCTTCCTGGTCTGTCTTAGTCTGCAAGCTCCACTGAAACCTATTCAGCATCATAGCAACATGAAAGTCTCCACTGGCCAACAGGTGCTTGGTTCGTAGGAAGTACACGTGACTGGGAACCAACATGTATCTTCCACATCTAACTTGAGAATTCTACTACTCAGGAGAATTCAGCCACCTTGAGGACAGTTAGCAGTAGCAACAGTGTATTAGGCACTGTACTACGTGCTTTATATGCATGCTTCGTTTGACTCTCCAAACCATACAGCAGAAGTCAGTACACACTGTTAGAAAATACGAAAACTAAAATCAAATTCACATCATCCAGTCGATTCTGACTCACAGCAACCCAGTAAGCCAAAGTAGAACTGCTCCTTAGGGTTTCCAAGATGAAAGCTTTACAGGATCAGACAGCTTCCTCTTTCTCCCATGGAGCTACCCAGTGCTTAACTCACTGTGCCACTAGGACTCTTGTTAAATACCATCGAGTTGGTTCTGACTCATAGTGACCCTGTATAGGGTTTCCAAGGAGTGACTGGTGAGTTTGTGGTCAAGTTATTTATCTTACAGCACCGCACCAGGACTCCTTAGTGTGTTAGAAAGTGGGTGTTAAGCCCTGGGCTGTCTGAAACCTAAAAAAAGATCTCTTTACTAGTATCCTTGGCAAAGGTCTAGTATACCCAGGAAATTAAAACAGTTCCCTTCTGAATGTCATTTGAATGTATCATAAGAAAGTTATCCCATACTTCAAATAGGTCCTAGTACACTCAGCAGTTTTCTCTCTCCTTAAATTTGACTGAAAAATTGCCATTCCCCTTGGAATGTTCTGAAAACACTTGATCTATGAAATAAGGTCTTGCTGTTCTTGGGGATTCCACAAGTGACAATACTGTTCATGGGTGGCTCAGGGGAACAGTGCCAGTTTGAAGGGAGTTCATCATCTCCTCCGGCAGCGCTAACCTATAAGGTCTTAGCCAGTTAGAACAGCTCATGACAGAAGTGGGAATCGCTGCTTTAGGTAGCTGTATCAGTTTTCTCTTGCTCACTCTTGGATTCTGGGCACTCGCCTGTATACTGTATTGCAGATCTGCCTTCCCATACTCAGAATTGGCCAGATTTTCTTCTCTCAGTCTTCAGATAAACCCCTTTTGGACTTAATGAGCACAGTAGGTTTCACATTCCAGAGTCGAGAAGACGATACTAAGTCCCCAAATTTGGCTTCATAAACTATAGTTGCTAAGGCTCAGATCCTGTTGCATCAGAAATAGTCTGAACTTTCAAAGGAACCACCTCATAAAAACCCTGATGGTTTGAGGGACATGTCTGAAAACTACATTTCACGTGGCTTCAAAATGCAGTTCCCACACTGGGAGTCAGTGGGCAAGGTAAGGCCACTGATGTATTTTATTGATGCTGAAAAATTTAAACATTAAAAAAATTCAGATTACATTTGGATTTCCAGCTCCTGAAAAAAAGGGAATAGATTAGGAGGAGCCGAAGACATTGGGCCTGTATTCTGACAAGGTACCTACTGCTAGAAACTGAGTGGAGGTTGCTCAAGCCGGATACACATGTCCCAGTAAATTTTTATTTTTATTTTATTTTGGAACCAGGCCAGTTTTACCAATTTCTGCTGGCAGTGTGTTCCTTATACTTAGGTTTGTAGATTCTGATTTAGTAATAAGCAGCATTAATTACTATTAGACTTTAAATGAACAAAAAACGATTTCTATGAGGGGGAGGTATGCTCTATATTGATCTGAAACCATGGGATAGTTTTTGGTTTAAGAAGGGGAGAGAAAAGAACGTGAGTTAGGCGTAACTGCTGTGGAATCTAAAATGTCAGTGAACCGGCCGCTCCTCAGAAACCCTATCTATGCAGGCTTGCTGTGAGTTGGAACCTACTCATAGGTACTTAGCAAGTTTGACTGACACATTGCCATTCCCGAGACCTTGACGTGTTGTGAAAGCACTTGATCTATGAAATAAAGTCTTGCTGTTCGCCTTGGGGATTCCACAAGTGACAAACCTAGTGGAAATTTATTTTTTGTGTACTTAGCAGTAATGGGGGTTCAGGTAATGGCGTTTGGGATGGGGGGTCTGTTCTATCCCAGTTATTCAGGGACCTGGAGTAGCAGTGGTTGTCCTATCTTCCATATGTGACTTCCTAGGTCATTCTAAGTGCACATGCATGCTATCACTACCAAGAGAAAGAGTTAGAAGGACAAGTTACGGGAAATTTTATGGGTCACGCCTGTAAGTGGCATGCATCTCCTGTAGTCCCAATTCATTGGGAACTGTCGATTTTCTGTGTGACTAGAAAGGAGAGTAAATGGGTTCAGTCATCAGCTAGAAATTGTTAGCCAATATGGGTTAGGAACCTCAGAGTTACAGAATCTTTTCCGAGGTTCATTAAAAACCATTTTTAACCCATTTGCAGTAGGGTTTCATACCACATGTTTCATTTTGACTCAGCTAGATGTTCCAGAAGGAAGCGGGTCCCTGGGCAGAGCAGACAGAGTAATATCACAGGTCATGAAAACGGGACACTCCATGGTCATGAGAAACAGCGTGTAAAACTCCCCAAAAACCAGTGAGGGACGCTTTTCTCTCTCTCTGTTTTGGGGACAAAAGCTTCCAGTGCTTTCTAGAATACTGCTCTCTTGGTCAGAGTCTAGGGTGAAAGACATCATGATAGGACTTTCTTTAGTGGCCCCAGTTTCTGGAACCTAAAAGATTGAGACTTACGAGTCACAATTGGCATTAAAAAAAAGAAAATGTCTTATGTGCTTGGGTGGAAATTTGTCTCTGTATTTAAATAGAGGCGAACCCGGGATCTGTCTGACACAAGACCTGTATCAGCTATGTTCAGTGCTGGAGATGGGATAAAAGCCCATGCTTCCTGGGATTTGCCCGGGTTTGGGTATTAGAAATGGAGCCTCGGGGACAATTTCCCCTGTTGTTGTTTTACAATTGCCATTTTTAACTTCATAGGACTGGACAGTCTGTGCTTCTGAGCACACACCAGGCTGCTTCCGGTGACTTAGCCCAACCTGCCTGATTCTACATAGCCTGATGCTTCATCACAAGACTTTGGGTCTGGGGTTCCAGGCTGAAACCATTTTCTCTCCTGCGCATCCTGCAGCATCCAGGGCTCACCTCTATCTGAGTTAGTGTGTCCAGCTCTGGTCCTGGTCTTCTGTAAATTCAGAGATTTGTTATTTTTGTTTTGTTTTGTTTAACTCAAACATCTATGTCAGTTGACACCTGGCAGGCCATCTAGAATGTCTGCTGAACTTCATTGGATCCCTCTTCCTGAAGCCCTACCTTATTTTGTAACTTTGTTATTTGCACAAAATTAATTAATTTGACAAACACTGCTATCAAATTTTATTCCAACCCATAGGGACCTTATAGGATGGAGTAGAAATGGCCCCCAACCCCCCGCCCCCGCCAGTAACATTTCTGAGGCTGTAAATCTTTGTGGAAGCAGACTGTCTCATCTCTGTCTCACAGAATAGGTGGTGGGTTTGAACTGCCAACATTTTGGTTAGCAGCAATTTGAACCAGAATACCCCAAATAATTTCATTTTTACTCTTTGATATCTCTAATGTCTCAAGAAATGATGATAGCATTTGTAACTGCTATCATTGATCACATACTTGTTCTTTGTCAGGCGATGTGTGTGTCTCATACAACCCTAACCAAAAGCATGTGAGGTAGATAGACAATGGGATTAGCCTAGTTTTCAACCCCAGATTCA
Organism: Chrysochloris asiatica; assembly: GCF_000296735.1. Classification (NCBI taxonomy): domain Eukaryota; kingdom Metazoa; phylum Chordata; class Mammalia; order Afrosoricida; family Chrysochloridae; genus Chrysochloris; species Chrysochloris asiatica. Next base: position 6,966,983 of record NW_006408533.1, on the reverse strand, counting down.
TATGATTCTAGAATACAAACTTGTATGCACCATTGTGTCGCTCTTGTGATGTTTTGTTTAGTCTTGCTGATTGGAAACAGGCAGGTGATATTGTTCAGGATCAGTGAAGCTAGGTACTTACAGATTATAAAGCAGCCATTGGCAATCTGGTAAAAACAGGCAAAGGGAAAGATCCAATTAATTGGTCAAGTATGGCTTGCAAAATTGAGCATATTTTCACATTAACGAACTTAGAATCTTGAGAAGCAATCTGAGCAGCTAAACATATTAAGGAAGAAAAAAAATCTAAGCATGCAATCTGGACAACAGGAACTAAAATCCCGGCATGATGCCTAGACAGAAAGTGAAGGAGCATGGGTAACAAGAAAGCCTCCTGAGACCAAGCCAAATACTACTCTAAATCAAGACATATCTTTAGCCAGGAGGTCTCTTTGGGTCTCTTGCTGATCTAAGGAACTGGCTTCAGTGTGAGCATCCAATCCCAACCATCTGACTCTAGGAGAGAATGAAGTTAGATGAACACTATGGTATAGGTGAGTTTTGGAATAATTGTTTTACAAGATCATTTTGCTTTATAAGCAAACTAACAGATGGCTGTATCTGGACATTACTATGGAGACTGCTTTCAACATTTTTGTTTTTGGCTTAGGCACATTCTGATAATGATGTTCCAGAATCTTTCATGCATGTGCACTCACCTCCAAACTGTAGTATGAATCAGTTACTGCAAGAGTGACACTAATTTCACTAAAACTTTCCCAGGGATTGTTTAACACATTGTCATTCTTTTTTCACATACTGTTCTCAAAATACTTACGACCATTTGTCTACATTGGTAAGTCAACAGCCAATGGTCAACACCCATGCTCTACTTGCTATAAAGTATTTTGAATATGCATATATGCACGTGATTTGCACATGACTATTTTTGTGTTATTCTTGCCACTTTGTGTAAATGAACACAATATTTTATGTCATTCATTTAATATAAATTCTTCCTAATTAATTATAAGTTTATTACATTTAGTTATGTTGCTGTTGTTAAGTGACATCGAGTCAGTTCCGACCATAGTGAACCCTGTATAGGTTTCCAAGGAGTAGTTGATGAGCTTGAACTGCCGACTTTGCAGTTCAAACTGGCTTTGTAGTTCAGTACATTAACCTACAGTGCCACACCAGAACTTTGCATTTAGTTATAGGGATATGGAATGTTACCAATATCCAAAAAATAACAGTGATAAAGATTTGAATGCCAGGTATGTGTTAGTACTGTTGTTGTTGTTAAGTGCTGTGGAGTCTGTTCTGACTCAGAGTGACCACGTGGCCAGATACACCCATCAGTTGTTCGTTTATAAAGTTTTATTGGAACACATGCCCACTGTCTATGTGATATCTGTGTAGTACTCATACTTTGCAATTGAGACATCATTTCAGAGACTGCATGGCCTACAAAGTCCAAAATATTTATTGTCTAGTCCTTACAGAAAAAGTTTATTAACTACTGGTCTGTACTGAATTCATTAATAAAGTTTTCAGTAGTTTTTTGTTTTGTTTTGCTTTTTAGCTCAAGGGCCTAGAAAACCACAGGAAATGTGTATGAGTATAATCAGACCAAGGTTACACCAGTAAGATACGATGAGCCAAGAATTGAATCAAACCTCTGCAGTTTCCAAATTCGTTTTTTCAATCATAATGCTATGCTTTCTGTGCTACAGGCATAGCTTATCTGTATAAATTTATCTTAAAACAATATACTTCCTTAGGAAATTTCAGAACCATATGGCATGTACTGGAAAAGGGTTTACCTTTTACTCTGTTTAACCATAGTTCAAACCAACTCTTATGGAGATTTTAATTGTCTAATTATAGATTTCCTCCAAGATATAATAATAGGTCATGCAGAAATAGAATGACTTTGATCTTTGTCCTGACATTTTTATGTGAAGAAAAATGTGGCCCTTCCTGTAAAGGGAAAACGAGTCTCCATCTTCACATACTTAAATATTAGAGACACTTTGTTGAGTCCTAAATTGAAATATAAACAAGGTAAGACAACATACATCAGCCAGGTGAGATAAATCACATGTGCCATAATGAATTTCCAAGTTCTGTCTCCAGGATTGGACCTTTTATAGAGCATAAGGAGCAAAGAAAGCTCCTCCCCCAACCTTGACAGACTGCAGCAACGCATCACATGTGCATGACGGGCCTTCAGCAATGTGTCACGTGGCCACATAGATGTGCTGGTCACATAGTCACATAAACATGCTAGGCCTATAGCATTACATCACATAGTAACATATGCTGTAATAGATACACTGTTGCTGGTCTTGCAGCTATTAGTGTATCTGTTGCACACTAGAAGGCTTACAGATTGTCTCTGAGACTCTTGGTTATGACATCACAACCAGGTGACTGTTAACTTTACTCGCAGGAGAGTTTCTGCGAGGGCCAGCTAAGGGAAGTGGTCCAAACCCACTTTAAGTACACTCTGCGTCTACCTCTGACAATTTGGCTGTCATAGGTGCCTGAGATACTCAAGAAAAAGAGCTATCTGGAAAAAAAACAAACCACCTCAGATCTTCAGATTTCATAGCAACCTGAAGATGCATTTCAATGGGTATACTTTATCGCTCTCAAGACAGATAATACTTAGTTAGGAGAGTTAAGATATGTTCTAATCTTTATAGGGCTATAACTTGCATTGCATGAAAAAGACAGGAAATTAGAAATTGTTGTTGTTGTTGTTAAGTGCCGTCGAGTTGGTTCCGACCCATAGCGACCCTGTTCAGGGTTTCCGAGGGTGTAAATCTTTGCGGGAGCAGAAAGCCTGATCTTTCTCCCGCGGAGCGGCTGGTAGTTTCGAACCGCTGACCTTAAGGTTCGCAGCCCGATTCGTAACCACTATATTAAGAGGAAAATCACAGACTTAGAAAACAATATGATCTTTTTGAAGCCCTCTTACGCTGTTAGATCATAAAGCCTCCTTGCATGCCACCCTCACTTCTGCCAACAACTCTCTCAGCTACTCACTCTTAACATTTTCCATACATTTAGCAAAAAGTTAGATGTTTCATTAAATTTTCATTATTTTTAAACATGTACTTTTAGAAGACACCAGACTAAAAGCATGATGAGGTCAGTAACAAAGTCTGGGGCCCAAGAGATTCTTGTTGTTGTTGGTAAACGCTGTTGAGTCTGTTCCGTCCCATAGTGACCCTGTATAGGGTTTCCAATGAGCGGCTAGTGAGATTGAACCATTGACTATGCAATTCAACCCACTTAGAAAGGTCTTTGGTGGATTGAAATCTAATTAAATTGCATTTACTGCATTTGTCCTAAAAGAATATGCCATACTTTCACAATAGGAAGTAAATCATGATACAACTTCAACTCTCCCAATCTCTGAACCAGATTCATTATTTTGCAAAACAGAATGAACCATCAGCGCATTCATAATTCTAAAAACGGATGCTGTCAAGTCAAATGAGTCAATTTTTCTATGGTCTTTCTTATTCATTAACCAACTTTCAAATGCATGTGAAGCTGTTAAAAAAAAAAAAATCTTTGATGGTTTGGGTCAAGCCTGTCTTAGTCCTCAAACTGACATCTTTGCTCTTGAACACTTTAAAGAAATCTTGCATGGCAGCTTTACGTAATGTAACACATTGTTTGATTTCTTGGCTGCTGCTTCCACGAGTGTTGATGTTGAATCCAAGAAAAATGAAGTTTTTGTAAACTTCAGTCTTTTCTCAACATTTATCATGATGTTACTTATTGATCCCATGGTGAGAATTTTTTTTGTTTTTTTTTTTTACATTGAGGTGCAACCCATATCAAAGGTTGTTGTGGTCCTTGATCTTCATCAGTGACTATTTTAAGTCCCCTTTGCTTTCAGCAAGCAAGGTTGTATCATCTACATATTGCAGGTTGTTAATGAGTCTTCCTCAAATCCTGATGCTATGTTCTATTTCATATAATCCAGCTTCTTGGATTATTTGCACAGTATATAAATTGAGCAAGTATGATTAATGAATTCAACACCTTTACTGATTTTAGACCATTCAGTGTCACCTTGTTTTGTTTGAAGAATAGCCTCTTGGTCGATGTACAGGTTCATCATCATGAACACAATTGTTGTTGCTGTTAAGTGCCGTCAAGTCAGTTCCAACCCATAGCGACCCTGCATAGGGTTTCCAAGGAGCAGCTGGTGAGCTTGAACTGCTGACCTTACAGTTCAAACGGCTTTGCAGTCTGGCACATTAACCCACAGAGCCACACCAGGACTCCTGAGCACAATGAAGTGTTCCAAAATTCTTAGTTTCCACAACGTTGTCCATGGCTTGTCATGATCCACACAGTCGAAAGCCTTTGCATAGTCAATAAAGCTTTCAGACAAGATCCATCGGATATCAGCAGTAATATCCCTCATTTACATCCTTCTCTGAATCTGGCTTGAACCTCCGCCAGTTCCTTGCCAATATACTGTTGCTTCTATTTTTTAATTATCTTAAGCAAAATCTGTTCTTGAGATGATCTCTAAATGACCATAGCTATGTTGTACTCCTTGGGCTCAAACCTAACAATTGTGAGGAGGGAGCAGGAACAGGTAATGCTTTGTTCTGTTATGTGTAGGATCGCTATCAGTCAGAACCAACTTGATACCTAACAACAACACAACTATAAGCTCCCCTTTTTGCATCCTTGGCATGTTCCCCCTCAGCAAACTATCCCATGAAATGTTTCACTGGGAATGTGACGGAAATAATCTCTGCTTTTTGTTTTTGGTAACTGAAACAGTGACCTTGGGTAAGACATCAAACTCTCCGGGCCACAGTACTTAGAATGGGAAAATAGTATCCACCTGGAAGGATTTTTGCTTGGATAATATGAGATACCACTTCATGAGCTACTATCTTCAAGAATTATACCTAATATAATTCTGATAGATAATGGGAAACAGGGAAATGTTGGTTTCCTTCTTTCACCCTCTCAAAGCTGAAACTACAAATGACAGACACCAAGTAAACCAAAAACAACAACATTGATATAGAGTTGATTCTGACTCATAGCGATCCTGACTAACAGACTTCCTCGTCAGGGTGTCTGAGACTGTGAATCTTCATGGAAACAGACAGCCTTATCTTACTGCTGCAGAGCAACTGATGTATTTGAACTGCCATTCTTTCTGTTAGCAGCCCCATGCTTAAACCACTGTGCCACCAGGGTTGCTTGACACCAATAAGCACTTTTTAAATACTTGTTGTTAAGTGCCGTTGAGTCGGTTCCGACCCATAGCAACTCGGTATAGGGTTTTCAAGGAGCAGCTGGTGAGCTTGAACCGCTGACCTTGCAGTTCAAACGGCTTTGCAGTTTGGCGCATTAACGCACAGCGCCACACCAGGATTCTTTTACGTACTTGGTGGCTGTGTGCCGTGGAGTCGGTTCCAACTCATAGCGACCCTGTACGGGGTTTCTGAAGCTGTAAATCTTTATGGGAGCAGAACACCTCATCTTTCTCCTGCGGAGCAGCTGGTAGTTTCGAACTGCTGACCTTGCGGTTCACATCCCGATTTGTAACCACGTACTTGGGGAGGTCTAAATAAATGCTTTCATGGCTCCATGAATAGGGTTGGTAGTGTATTTCTATAGACTTGACCTGCAGTGCTGCCTTCTAAAAGTTTTTCCCTGGGATTCTAGAACTTTATTTTCTTCTGGTGTAGCATTTTACTTAAAGGTAACCAAATGTCCGAAGGTAGTAGATTTGTGGTATCATTTTCTGAACTGATAATAAATCAATGTGAGTAATAAATTCAACAGGAAAAGGTAGAACCAAAGTTTTAGCTGCTGGTTTAACTTGGGACTAATTCTCCCAGAACTGTAGGACCCTGAAGGCATTTAAAATCATTGACCTTTTTTTAAAAGTAGTTTTCAATGTTAATATTCTTAAAAGGCAAATTCTAAAAGAGATAAGTAAAGAAATAAAAAGCCCAATCCCATGTCTGCTTCTAACGGTCATTGTCAAGAAACACATGGTTCAGATGCACATGGTTCAATTAAGATTTTCCCTCTACCTTCCTTTGAAAGTTACATTGATTTAGGACACTAACACTGTGCAGGTTGGCAAACATAAGGGACTTCTCAGATCTACTTTTTTTATCTGGAGAATTTTAGGAACCAAATAAAGATTCTCTCTTGAATTGTTTCTTTATAATCTGCACAAGTGAAGCCATGAACCTAATGACCTTGAAAATGTTTTTAGTCTCTGTAATTCTCTTTGTAATTCTCATGCTACATGTTGTAATTTGTGTGTTTAAGTAGAGCATTATGGGGTTTTAAGTATGTATAATTTAGGAGGTTCACATAGGCCGAGCACTTATCAAAGGCTTAAAATTAGACCCTAGAACAGGATCCCTGTCATATAGCACAGATGGATGTCAACAGGAAAACTAGTCCCAGTGACCCACGGACTTGTGCACCCTGCCCCACAACCACCAGATTCCGATTCTTATAGCCCATGTTTGGAATAGACAAGGGGAAGCCAACACAGAGAAACTCTAAGCAGTGTTTTGTGACCTAGTTTCTAGCTATCTGTAAATTAGGGAATTTCTTCCTCTGTAGATACCATTGTACCTGAGGACTAAGACTCACTTCCAGTAGTCTGGGGCTTACTCTAGCCGTGGTTCTCAGTTATGGTTGTGGGGTTTTTCTCTCTACTCTCAATGCCTCCACTTCCCCATCCCCACTTCAAGCCCAGCCCCACTGTAGTTCCTTCTGTAGAGTGTAAGGGCATCTAACTCATCGCTCCATGGATTGGTGCCCCTTTTGAACATTTGACATGAATATCATAGTTAAGGACTGCATTCAATACTTTTTTTTAAAACAAGAGTACTTGTTAGGGGACTGGGCACACTGATGATGGGAAGGACTGATGAACAAGACGAAGAATGTCTCCAGACTATTCCTATTCTCTGGTTCTTAAGATAGTAGGAAATGAATATCGGGAAAAAAAAAAAAAAAAAAAAAAAACAGCTGTAAATTAGCATGCTGTTATAGAAATATGTTGTGTGTGCATTATCAGAGAACACTGTGACTCCACAGGATTTTACTGAACTGCAAACCACAAGGTCAGCAATTTGAGCCTCTCTGTGGGAGAAAGATGAAGCTTTCTGCTACCACAAAGAGTTACAGCCCTGGAGACCTCTCAGGGTCACTATGAGTCAGCACTGACTGAATGGTATTTAACAACAACATACACTACTAATAAGTGAAGTGGGCAAGGTGTCCGTGCTGTCCTTGTCCAAGGTGGCAGCTGCTATCAGCCGGAATGTCAGAATGTACGCTCCTTTTCCACCCCCAGATCTTTTGATTTGCAGGTAAAATAATCAAATGTGTGAATTTTGGAAACTCACCACAAAAGCAAAATCTTTAAAACACTATTTGTATTTGTTGTTGTCATTAAGTGCTGTCAAGTCGATTCTGACTCATAAAGACCTAGGGTTTCCGAGGAGCGGTTGATGAATTTGAACCACTGATCTTGTGGTTTAAGCCAACCTTACGGTCCAGTGCATTATTTGTGTTTGCAACCTCTGGATACAGTGTAAGCTGTATAAGACATCAAGGTAAAGAAGTTCTTTACAGGTAAGGAGTAGTCTGAGCAAAGCTCACATGCCTCTTCTGTCTCTGGTAACACCAGAGGCATTCCTTCAATATTCTCATCTTTGTCTCCCTGAACTGTCACATAAATGTATCGAGGACCATCAAAGACTATGGCACCAAGTCAGAGACAAAAGATCCAATTATTTATTTTCATGCAATTCAGAGTTCTAATAAAATATTTTCACCCTCAGGGTAGAAATATTTATTAACTGTCAAAACTGTAGTTACCATCTATTTTTCCCAAATCTACAGAAAAGCTTCAGTAATTGTTGGAACTCATACTTATTCATGGTTAACACCACTGCATTATGCTTGGTAGTTTTACAATTAAACTTGCCCTGAAAAACCAGTCTTCTTAGTGTGGAAGCATTCAAAATTCTGTAAATAAATTCCTTTTTATTTTGTGTAGCATTCTAGTATTTCTAAGGCTTTCACATTTGTTAAATCATTTTATGCCTTTACTTTAAGATGTTTTATGAGTAATCTCAATGATAAATTCTGCAAAGTTTATAACAGAGCACATTTATATAAGATTTTTGCACTCGAGCTTTGTGAGGATGACGTGAGATAATCTTAACTGAAGAAGACACAACAACCTTCCTATGCCTTTGCTCACGCTGTTTCTCCCAAGATAGTCCTTCCTCCTTATTAGCTCCTGGATTGTTCCAGGTTCCAATCTAAAGCCAGTTTTCCCTCGCCCTTGTGACAGACCAAGTTTACATTGCACTTTGGCTTACCCTAGTATTTGTGCACCTGAGAGCCTGTCCATCACAGCACTTCAATTATTCACCTGTTAGGTTAGTCAGCTGTCTTAGTAAGGAACCCTTTTAGATGAATATTACCAGGATCACAGGGCCTCAACAAGCCGAGCTAAGTTTAATTTTTATTCTTTTTTTTTTTTTTTTTAAAGAAACAAACTTGTATTGTGAATTAAGTGAAAGTTTACAGACAAGGTCATCAGTTTTACATTCAACAAAGCATACAGTTTGATTCATCTCAATGATTGTAATACCTCCGTGCAACAAATTATCCTGCTTCCTCCCTGTCATCTCTGTTTCCATTCCCTGCTCTTTCCCATCCATTCTCAACTTTGTCTTAGGTAAATGTTGCCCTTTTTTTCTTGAATGATTGACAGTTCCATGGTGAGCATATCTCACTAGTGATGCTGTCCCTATATATACCCATCTAGTGCTTGACTGAAAATTGGGCCACGAAGATAAAGTTCCATTCCAGACCTGAAGAGTAGTCAAGGGTCATGGTCTTGATTTCTTCCAGTCTCTTTCTGACCAGTAAGCCCAGTTTTTTGTTTATATATATATATATATATATATAATTTTGAGCTTTGTTCCACATTTTCTCCCACTCTATACAAGACCTATCTAATGTGATCCCTTTCAGAGCAGTTGGTAGTGGTGTAGCCAGTCACTATCTAGTTCGTCTGGTCTCAGAGTCATGGTGACAGATGTTTACATATTCCATTGGTCTACTGAACTAGTTGATTGCAAGCAACTTCAATTTTCATCACTTTTCTTTCTTCCTCACTTGGAGAGACCAATAGTGGAACCTTAGATGGCCACTCATGAGCTTTTAAGATCCCAGAGGCTACTGACCAAAACAGGATATAGAACATTTTCTTTGTAGACTGTGTTATGCCAACTGACCATGGTACCCGAGACTATGGTACTCAGTCACCAGACCCAGCAACTTCTTTCCTTAAGATGTTTAATAATAACTAAGAAATTTTCATCATTTTGCCTCCTTTACACTCCACCACATTCTTAAGTATGTTTCCAGCAAAAAATACCCATGTATAAATATCCTCTTTCAAACCATTATATTTTTGTGAGTATACTCCCCCCTCCTTTCCTTCCGTGCCCACTCAGCCTGTGTATCTGTCCATATATCTACCTGCATAACAATTATTTCATAGTTGTATATACAGCACTATTTTTCACTATCCCCTTTAACCCTTGTATAACCTTCCAGTCTTCAACTGTCTTCATTCTTCTGCCAACCTCCACCTTATTGCCTTCCCTTCACCCCAAGTTAACGTCTCTACCCTCACGGTTAGCAGTTCGAAACTACCAGCTGTTCCGCGGGAGGAAGATGAGGCCTTCTGCTCCTGTAAAGATTTACAGCCTCGGAAACGCTGTACAGGGTCGCTATGAGTCAGAACCGACTCCACACATCATAACAACAACAACAACCCTTTAGTTAGTGAATTATTCTTTTCTTTCCACCTGTGGTGGAACATTGCTTTTATCTTGAAAGCCTTTTCTTGAGATTTTACACTGGAGTTCTCATATAGTATTGGTCCTTTTGTGATTGGCTAAATTACAATCAGCATAATGTTCTCCAGGTTCATTTATTTTCTGAGGCATTTCACAGATTCATCACTATTCTTCACTGTTACATAATATTCTGTTAGGTGTATGTACCAAAGTTTGTTTATCCATTCTTCCATCGATGGGTATTTAGCCTGTCTCCACCACCTTTTTGGTATTGTCAATAGTGCTGTGATGAACATTGGTATGCATATATCTACTTGTGTCATGGCTTGTATTTCTTGAGGATATATACCATGTAGAAGGAATATTAGGTCATACGGTGTTTCTGTTTCCAAAATTTTGAGGAAGTGCCAGACCATTTTCCACAGTATTGTACCATTTACAGTTCCACCAGCATTATAGGAGGGACCCAGTCTCTTCACATCCTCACTAGCTTTTGTTGTTTTCTGCTTGTTTGTTTATTTAAACTTTGATATTAATACTAATGTGAGATAATATATTTTTGTTATTTTGATTTGCATCTCTCTAGTGGCTAATGAAGGAGCTTTGGTAGTGTAGTGGTTACGAATTGGGCTGCCAACCACAAGGTCAGCAGTTCGAATCTACCAGATGTTCCACGGGAAAAAGATGAGGCTCTCTGCTCCTGTAAAGATATACAGCCTCGGAAACCCTGTACAGGGTCTCTATGAGTCGGAACCGACTCCATGGCACACAACCACCACCAATGACTAATGATTGAGAACATTTCTTCGTATGTTTGTTGGCCACCTGAACGCCTTCTTTGACGAAGTATCTGTTCATGCCGTCTACCCACTTTTCAGTTGGGTTGTTTGTCTTTTTTCTGGTAGAGGTGTTATAGGAAACAATATGAAAGGTATCTGTGCTATGCCTCTTTCTTACTTAACTTTTGGTGGTTTAGGCTTATAGCTGCCTCACTCCCATCGCTGCTTCCATTTCCACGTTACTTTCTCCTCTCCTTTGTTCCTGTATCTGTGAGCACTCCTTTCTCTTATAAGGACAGTAGTAATTAGATTTAGTGCCCATGTAAAATTTGGAATGATCTAAACTTGAGATCTTTAATTTCATATGCAAAAATCCTATGTCCTTAAAAGATTCATTCACAGGTATCAGGGGTTAAAATATTGAACATACTTTTTGGGTGGACTCAGTTCAGCCCCTACAATAATGATAAATCATTCTTCAAAAATTTGTTAGATAACATTAGTGAGAAAAGAAGAGCCTTTTGTGATTTTTTCCTCATACTCTTGGCCCTTGACACCCATCTATCTCATTTGCTACTCTCTGAATTCAGCGTTATACCTCAGATTAAAGAGCTAGTGGCACAAAGGTTAAATGCTCAGCTGTTAACCCAGAGTTGGGAAGTTAAACCAGACACTGTAAGAGAAAAGGCCTGCCCATCTGCTCCTGGAAAGATGGCAGCCTAGGAAGCCCTGTGGTGCCATGCTACTCTGCCCCACAGGGCTCTATGAATTAGAATTGACCGGGCATCCGAAACAACTCAGACTTGTCTTGCTTTCATGGATAACCATGAAACGAACCAAGCTCAGGCTTTGCTGCCTAATAGATGTGAAATCAAAGAGCTAGTGGCACAAAGGTTAAATGCTCAGCTGTTAACCCAGAGTTGGGAAGTTAAACCAGACACTATAAGAGAAAAGGCCTGTCCATCTGCTCCTGGAAAGATGGCAGCCTAGGAAGCCCTGTGGTGCCATGCTACTCTGCCCCACAGGGCTCTATGAATTAGAATTGACCGGGCATCCGAAACAACTCAGACTTGTCTTGCTTTCATAGATAACCATGAAACGAACCAAGCTCAGGCTTTGCTGCCTAATAGATGTGAAATCAAAGATGATTCTGTCCCTTGGTAGATTCTAGACATTTGAGACTCAGTTTTCTCATTTCCTAAGTGGGGATAGTAAAACTTAAAACCATACAGTGCTGTTGCGCTGACTGAATGAATGAACATAGGCCAACACACTGAGAATATTTCCACACCATGGTCAATGTTCCAGCATTCGATAAATCAAAACCACTTGTGGGACTGATACTGGAAATGGTTTCAAGCTGTTCTGGGTGGGTATCGCAAAGAAACCTGAACTCAGAAGAGTCCCACAAAATCTGTACTTTCTATAAATGTCAGTATTAACCTGACATTTTAATTTAATTTTGGTTAAGTTGATAATATGGCATTTTATATCACTAGAATTTAGAGGTTTGAAAACTCCAAAGTATTTGCACAACCCTAAAATTGTGATGTAGTCTTCCATTATGGTCAGTTTCTTTCTATGTTCCTGTCCAGCTGGCTTATGGGAAAGCTGAAAATAGTCCTGAGGGTCCAACCTGTGCACAGAGCATTCATTGTCTTGTTCACGACTTCTGTTCTGCGTCTCTGAAAGTGGACAGGCTATTTGTCCAAGACATTCTCATGCAGCTGCCTTGGAGGAGAATTCCGAATCTCCCAAGTCTAACACGACTACACCAGGGATTGACTAACTTTTCCTTTAAAGGACCAGATAGTAAATATTGTAGGTTTTGTAGACCGCATACTCATACAGCCTCTGAAGCATGCTCATATTTGTTTTATTATTTCTTTATAACACTTTTCAAATGTTAAAGTCATTCTTAGAGAAAAAGAGGCCACAGGTCAGACTGAGCCTGCAGGCCATGGTGTGCTGACTTCTGCTCTGGACCATGGATGAAAGGAAGACGTGAAGGGTGTCTTTGAATCCATGGCCCTAAGAGTCTAATTCCTTCCTTTAGGGGAAAGGAAAAAGCACTGTCATCATTGCGTTTGTTTTTTAAGTATTCAAGTATTAGTATATTTGGTACGACTAGACTTCCTAGTCCATTTCTGTTCACTTTATAATGGTACCTCATCTTGCTGTGATAACCCAATGGAAAATGAGGACCATCGTAAAGCAGATGGAACACAGACTGCAGAAACCAAAAACACAAACACAAATTCTGTGTGAAGGAAATATTTAATCATAACATGAAAAAAAATCATTGTGGGAACTTTTCCATTATGTTACATTTCACTCATCTTTGTGTGCATTTTGGGTATATATTGTCATTTTCCCTCTTTGTTCTCACTTGCCTTTTCCTCAGGATTCCAGTCAGTATAATTTTTTTTTTTTTTTTAATTTTGGGTTTTTGCAGGACTATGACTTAAGCCAACTGCAGCAGCCTGACACCGTGGAGCCTGATGCCATCAAGCCTGTTGGAATTCGCCGACTGGATGAGAGACCCATCCACGCAGAACCTCAGTATCCAGTCAGGTCCGCAGCCCCTCACCCTGGGGACATCGGGGACTTCATTAATGAGGTAACGTGACAGACTCTGTTTACAGGGTCTTTTGCTTTGTCTCGCTCTCTTTTTTAATGCTATTAGGTCTATTTAGGCCGCAAATTCTTTGGAATGTAGCAAAATAATCTCTTAAAATGCACATGTATTTCTTAAATTTTTCTTTGTATGAAAATAAGTGTGGCTTCAGTAAAAGAGAATAAAGTTATTTGCTCTGACAGAACAAAATAGATCTACCAGTTCCTCTTCTGCATTTGTAAAATTATAGTCATCACCTGTTTTCTATTAGCCACAGCATCTCCAAGAAGGATTTTTCTCCTCGATTATAAGTAATAAGTAAGCTAGCAAAATTATGTTGTTTTGTTAAGTTGTTAAATGCAATAGAATTGGTTCTGATTTACTGTAATTCGGTTCAGACTGATTCACACCTGAAATTAGAATGCACTGGTGTGACTCTGTAGGGTAAGCACTAGACTGCTAACCATAAGATCTGGTGTTCAAATCACCAGCCACTCCTTGCAAACCCCATACAAGGTCGCTGTGAGTCGGAACCAGCTCAATTGCACTTAACATCAACCAAATCACTGATAAATGTTATAATAGGTCACTTTAATTTGGCTCACACAGTGCTCTATGAAAATCACAAATGATGAGAATTCAGTGCCTACCAAACGACTAGAGTTCCATCAAATGAGATTAGTAGGAAGAGCAGCTAAATTAAATATTATGTAAGTGATTTAAATACTTGTCTAGTTGAAGAGTTTTAAGAGCTTTTTTAAGAGGAAGCAAATTCTCTGTTGAGTATAACGGATATATGATTTTCACTGTCAAAATTATCATGACATTGTTTTATTCATTACTGACCAAGAGTTCGGCTACATTTAATACACAAATGTTAAAGTAAAATGATAACATGCTTTTCTTTTGATCCTGTATGTACTTTACTGTAATTTACTTTTGAATGTTTTACTATATCATATATACTAGAGTGCTGTGTATTGATATTGATTGGGAGTGTATGGCTGCCCTTCTGTTTTCTGGCCATGTCTTCACTCACAAATAGCTCCAAGATCAGAATTGGTTCCACTGCATTTCAAAGTGGAATATATCTGTTGTATAAGGCCTCACTCATGTGCTGATAAGACTCCTAGACTTCCTTGAAATAGCAGTATCTTGGTATGGCTCTGTGGGCTAATATGCCAGACTGCAAAGCCATTTGAACTGCAAGATCGGCGGTTCAAGCTCACCAGTTGCTCCTCGGAAACACTATACAGGGTCGCTATGGGTTGGAACGGACTCAAAGGCACTTAACAACAAAATATCTGTACATAACCAACCTGCCTTAACTTTTTAGATATACTTAAAGCTTGTAGAAAAAGTTTTAAAACAAAATCGGAACGATTATCTATCTCTATAACAACTGAAGATCAGCACAGGACTACAAACCACAATGTCAGCAGCTCAAACCCACCAGCTGCTCCTTGGAAACCCTATACAGACAGGGTCACTATGAGTCGGAGCCAACTTGGCAGCACTTGACAACAACATAAAAACTAAACATTACTAAGGGTCCATTCATAAAATATATGCGGCTTTCTGAACATAATGTATTCATTTCTCTTAAATAGGTAATAGGTTATTTTCTAATGAAAGGCAAAAACTACAAAATGCCTTTTCCTCGTTTATCAATTATGTCCAGATTTTGCGGCTCATATTTATGCATAAGGAGCCCTGGTGGCTCTGTGGGATAGGCACTGGAGTACTAACAACAAGATCAGTAGTTCAAAACCACCAGCTACTCGTAGGGAACAAGATGAGGCTGTCTGCTCTTGTAAAGCTTTGCAATCTCAGAAGCCCTTTGGAAAGAAACTATGAGTCAGAATTGACTCAGTGTTGGTGGATTTATTTATGTCTAAGACTGGTTAATTTATACATATGGCTAAACCTTTGCCTGGTGATTATAATGCTAATTTATCTTTTGTCATTATGTACATTATTTAGTATTGTATGACTTCCAGTTAATAAGATGCGGTGAGTCTTCTGAATGTTAGTATAGGAACTGTCTTTTTTAAAATGAAGAATTCTGGTTTCAGTGGTTAAGTTGTGAAGTACCATCAAGTTGGCTCTGCTTTATAGCAACCCTGTACAGAGTTTCAGAAGAGCAGCTGGTGAGTTTGAACTGCCAACCTTGTGGTACTCTACAGCACCACATTGGTTACAGTAGAATTCACCAGGTATTCACTGAATGTGTCTGCCTGTCCCAAAGTGTTGGTGCTACATGAGACTCGATCCCTGACCTGCGTCTTTTCTCAGTGATAATGCTCAAACTCCTAAATGTCACTGGCTGGACCTTTCATAATTTAACGTCTGCCTCTTCCCCAACCACATCCCTTTTCTGTGCTGCAGCTCCAATTAACCATTTGTATTTAAAAAAAAACTCGTACTTTTGAACAGACAGTAACTTCTGCAAAGCCCTTGTTCTTGATCACCCTTTAGCTTCAGGATTCAGCTCCCACATCCCCTTCTCTGTGAAGCCTCTTTTGGTAGCTCTGGAAAGTGTTGCCAAGACAGCCCCTCTGTGGTGTTGGTCAGCATGTTGTCTCTTCCTCTGTCAGTCAGTGCTCCTCTTACACTTGAGTATGAGTTCTCTCCTGGATAAGGATGATTTCTTGGTCATCTTTGTATCCTGAGTATGTAGCCTAGCTCTTAGATTCTGTTGTCTTAAGGAGTTTTAAGTACCATGATAGGTGTGTAGGGCATGAAGTGATTAGGGCTTGAAGAGCAGTCTGCATTGATTGGGATTCAGAGGATTCCAAATCCAGAAGCTTTCACTCCATTGGTACCAGTTTCATTTACAAGATGGTAGGTATCAGTTGTTTTAAGTTTGTGTTTGGATCAACTTTTCTTTGTGTGTGTTGAATGATTTTATTTTGTTTTCCAAATTGACTACACTTTTCTTCAGTGGAGAGAGTTAAATATCAAATTAATAGGATTCCGTTGCCCAGCCCTTTTAATGTTCCCATAAGATGAATTGCAGTAAGCATTTCCAAATAGAATTCCTTTTCCCTAGAGCACTGTCCAGGTATGCAGACTAAAGAGTGGCATAATGAACACCTGTAATTACTCACATGAAAAACTTTGTTCCAAAGAACTGACTTGCAAAGTAACTTATTGAATGCAATTGATTGATAATTTGAGGACTGTGCATATGTGTAAAATGACTCATTTTGGAATTATCTTGAGCCTGGTTTCAGATCATCCATTCAGCAAATAACTATTGAATGTTTACTGTGTGTAACATGTATATAAGAAAACAAGTTAGGCTTGCATTCTCTCTGGGTATGCTTCTGCTTTGTTTTCTATAAATCAGTAAAATGCAAATATTTCAGCATCTAAAGTTTCTTTGCCATAGGTGGTGCTTGTCATCTAGTCCTTACTTGTTCCTGCTCCAATTGGGCTACTCCCCAGTAACAGAATTCTACCTGAATTTTACAGTCTCAGTTTGTAAGTTTATGCTGGTGCCTGTTTACATGATGATCTTTGTGGCTGGAATGCCTTTCCCTTTATCTAGATGTGATTCCCTACAGTAAGTCTTAGCCTGCCTGCAATTCAACTTCCTTCGTTATACCTAATCCTGTTACAACACTCTCAAGATTCTGTTCTGCCTCCCAGGGCCTCTTTCCATGGTCCAGGGGAAGAGGCGTATATTCCCGAAGCTGCAGTGTGGGACACAGTGGTTTAGTTAGTAAGTGAATGGGTGACTCAGTTTGGGAAGTCATCTCTAGAAGAGGCTCACTGATTCATGAAATTGAATGTGATTAAGGGTACAGAAATCTGGAGGAGGAAAAAGAGAATCTATATCCAATGATAGATGAGTCGACGATTAAAGATAGGAAAAAGTCTAAGGAATTTAAAGGGTCACATAACACAGCTAAACAGAGGGTTTCAGGAAGTGATCATCAGTTCTTTGAAAATGATGGTCAGTTCTGTAATATTCAAATGGATGAAAACTGTCAAAAAATCTAAGCCATTCATACTTTCAGCAGTATCATCTAAGGTACCCAGTAACAGTTGTTTGGTACCTTCATATAACTGGACAAACAAGTACACACACAGTGTCAAACGTTTGAAGGCACTTAGAATCCAAGCACATTTTATAAATGCATTTAAAATGCACATAGATTAATTTGTCTTCAAGGTTTATTTGGGAGAAAAAAAAAAAAGACTTATTTGGTTTAGCAGAGTATCAAATATTCCAAAAGAAGGATAATATAGTGGTTATTGTAATTTGAGTGTTTTTATAGATGAAAGAAATAGGTAAGCTCGTGAGTGCATTTTCCTAGTATGTGTATTTAAATAGTGAATGAATGCTGCCTTGAATCTTAAAAATGGTAATTTTATTTCCAGTCTGGTATGTAAAGTAAAAGACGTCATGCACTTTTTTCAAATTCACCTACAGAATTTCATTCTATTTTGAAGTTTTAAAGCATGACCTTCAAAGGATGTAAAGTTGAAACAAATTTTTAATCTCATCCCAACAGTAGATATTAGCATATCTCTAATAACTTCACTAATCCTATATATTTCTTTTTCACAAAGAATAAAAGCCAGGTGCATATTTCTTTTGAGAGACCAACTTTTGATTAATATCAGAGTTATGGAAGGTTCTTTTAGAATGACTTATTTGAACTAAAGTTTAAATTTTTACTTTTTTGTCCAATTGATTAAATTCAATCTGTATTATTTAAAATACCTCTGTTCACTCTTAGAGGAGTTAAGTATCTATTTGAGCTCAAATCCAGCTGTCTCTCCTGACAGTCTTGTGACCTTGGACAAGTTATTTTGCCTCTTACATTTTTGGTTTTCTAGTTTGTAAAAAAGAGGATAATAATAAAACTACCTTTTAAAGTTACAATGGGGATTAAATGAGAAAATCCATTTAAAGTGTTTGGTAAGTGCCTAGAACATTGCAAAAGCCCCTTGATTATTTTCACTATCATTTTCATCATTATTGCAAATAAGTTGTTTTTCAGGAGTAAAACATTGTCCACTGTCCTCTAATTGTAAATAAAATCATTAAAATTTTCTCTCCGCCCCCCCAAAAAATTGCTTCAAGTACAATAAATTTCCTAAAAGGGAGGTGGCAGTGTTGACTTGATCAACCATGGAATACTGCTGTTATTGTTGTTAAGTGCCATTAAGTCCGTTCTGACTCCTAGTGACCCTGTATAGGGTTTCCAAGTTAGCTAATGGTGGGTTTGAACTGTCAGCCTTGTGGTTAGCAGTCCATTACTTATCCTATAGCACCACACCTATGAAAACATGATGTACTTTTATTTCCATATATATTTTGAACATATATCATACATTCTCTTAAAAGTAGATACAAATATGAAGAGAATGATGAGGGGAAGAAATGAAGTCCAAGTGAAGACTTATCTTCTAGAATATATAGTGTCCATGATTAAACAAGCATGTGATACCTGCCGTATGCTAGTGTTGTGTTGAATGTATAATATTTTTGAGAGCCTCAGTATTAAGTGAACGCAAAGCAACCTCTACTGAAAGGGATATCACAGTCTAATGTAGGCTGACCTTGGTAATAAAAATATAGACCAAGTCTGAATCACGCAAGAAATAATTACTCTCAGTCATTTTGTTGTTGTTAGTGTCATCGAGTTGGTACCAACTCATAATGAGTCTTTATAAGGTTTCCAAGTAGTAGCTGGTGAGTTTGAACCACTGACCTTGCAGCACTGACTTAAAACAATCCAGTACTTATCTACAGATCCATACCAGGACTCTTAATCATAATTTGGGAAGATCCATGCATTAAAAAGTAGAGTGGTGCAGCGGAAACATACTGGGCCCATAACCCGATGATTGATGAATCAAAACCGTTCTCTGCTAGTGTATTTTTAAGGAGTCCTAGTGTGGCGCAATAGGATAAGCACTTGACCTCAGTGTGGGTTAACCACACGTTAGTGGTTTCAAACTCAACAGTTGCTCCTCAGAAACCCTATGCAGGGTCGTTATGAGTCGGAACCGATTCAACGGCAATTAAAAACAACAAAAATTGGACTTTAAAGGATGGATCTTAATCAGATGAAAAAGTGACAAAGGGAGCATTTCAAACAAAGGGAATCACATCTCAACTAAAAAGGAAATGAATAAGAAAATACTATAGTCACATAAGAACTTTGAGGTGGTAGTGTTGGGTGTTGTATTGTATTGGTTGCCATCAAGTCGATCCCAACTCATGGCAACTCCATGTGTGCAGATCAGATTTTATGTGTTTTCAAGGCTTCATGGGGTTTTCAAGGTTGTGACCTTTCAGAAGCACATCATCAGGCCTTCCTACCAAGGAGCTCTGGGTAGTGTCAAATCAACAGTCTTTTGACTAGAAGCCCAGCGCTTAGCTATTTGTGCCACCCAACCATTGTATACTTGATCAATGGTGAATGATTCAGTTATAGTTATTGGCAACTGAGAATAGCTGAGATGGGAAAGGTGGGTCAGGATACATTTACTGAATCTTCTTCTAAGGAGCTTTGAGTATTCTGTAGGTTAACCAAATATCAGACATGTGAGTAATACCTCCTAGTTTTTTTCTATATCTGCCTACCTCCTTTATAATTATTGCTTACATTGTTAATGCATTTTTAACCTTTTTTTAAAATGTAATTGTTTTTCAAATATTTATGTATTAATTAAAAGTCATCTTGAATATTCCTAGGGGACCTCCTTCTTTATTTGGATAATATTATGATAAAGAACAATCAGAAGACTTTGCCTGGGAGAGTGATGTCAGATAACATATGAGAGAGAAACCAACATCCATTTTAGGAAAGAAGAAGGAATAGTGGTGGGAACAGGAGGCTCCACTAGCGAGGTTTTTGCTGTGGTCCAGGCAGGCTCCAATGAGGATCTGACTAAAGCAGTGGCACTGAGGGTACTGAAGAGTGTGACAGTAAGGGACTCAATAGGCCATCTTTTCTCTTACATCCCTGATCTGTTTCCTCACTGAAGAATGTGAGATTTTATAGTTCCTATCAAAGCATATAAAGCACAAGATCAGAAGTCTATAAATATTAGCTCAGCATGCATTTAGTCAGAGCCACAGATCTTTTACTCTGCAGAGGAGACTCAAAGTATAGAAAGGAGTTCAATTTTATCCAGAGTTCAAGACCCACCGCTCCAGGAGCAATGAACCAAGAGCATACTTTTTCTGGATTTAGTCAAACATAGGTAGGGAGAAAAACACAGCACCCCTTTCATCTGTAAAGTTGGTAACATTATGCACCCGTCACATGAAATGGGGTGTGAAACGGGCTCTGTACGTAAGAGTAAAACCATCCCCTGAAGGAAGATTCTTACACAACCACTCTGTTGTTGCACATGTGGTCGGTCACTGTCACTTTCTCTTGACAATGACCTCTTATGGAATTTCAGAAATATTACCAAGAAATTTGTATAATACCTTTTCCAGAAGAATCGTATTTTGTTGTCAGATAAAAACCAGTGCTATCCAAGTGGAAGAGACTTAAAGTACTTAACCTTCTGTCTAGAAAGATGACTGGCTTCAAATTTCTTGAAAAGTTCAGTGGTTTTTGCCTTTTTTGTAATTCTGAAAGCTTAAGGCAACATGAGATGCTCTAGCATGGCACAGTGATCTCTAATCGATTTTATGGCCTTAACTTCTTTTGTTAGAAGAATAAAGAAAACAGATTAAAAAAACACCAGGTTGACATGAAAGTCAAGGCAAATGCTAAAAAGGAAAAAAAAAAATGGAATGGAAAAAAATATTTTTGAGAAGAACCTCAGTAGTGGGTATAGAAATAAATTATCACCCATAATGTATTTTATGTAATTGAATAGATGCCTAAGGAATGAATGAAAAGTCAGAGGGCCCTTTGACCCACCAGTGAAGACCACACAGTCCCTCGGATCTATTTGCATAGGGCACTTCTTTCCTCTCCACTAAACGCAGACACACTTGAGGCCCTGCCATTGACTCTTTCTTTGGAGCTAATTTTAATCTTGACCTTTCCATATTTGCAGTTTGGTGCTAACACCTTAAGCACTGGGCACAGCTCTGCATGTATTTTTCATTTTAAAATTGCATTGTGATAAAGCAAATGACCTGAACCAAGTGACCTTGGTCATGGTCTCTGTTGTCTGTTTTGTAGAGCAGTTTTATGTAAGGTCATAATGAAAATTTAATATTTGTTTCTACAGGCACGTTCTCCCATGATCAGAAATTTCCTCAATTTTGCTTGGTTTTCCCATCACATTTTTCTTGGAGGTGCAGTTCTTGTTCAGATTCAAGCTAGACAATGCTGAACTAGAGGAATCACCTATTGGTTAAATTTGCAGTTGCTAGATATTGTAAAGAAGAGGTGACACTCTAGCATTGTGAATACCCTTGTTGTGAATACTCCAGGAGGGCAGACATTGGATCTACCTTATTAATGCGTGTGTCCCTAGCATGAAAGATTATGTTAGTAATGTTGTTAGGTGCCAGGGAGTCAGTTCCAACTCATAGTACCATCTGCACAACAAAACACTGCCCGTCCCTGTGCCATCCTCACAATTGTGGTGTTAGAGCCCATTGTTGCTGCCACTCTGTCAGTCTGGCTAGGGGTCTTCCTCTTTTTAGTCAACCCTCCACTTTACCAAGTATGATAGCTTCCTGACAACAGGTCCCAAGTTCATGAGACTTACAGTGTCACCATCTTGGTTCCTAAGGAGCATTCTGGCTATACTTCTGAGACAGCCTTGTTAGTTCTTCTGGAAGTCCTGGACAGTCACAATTCTTAGCCAACGCCGGAACTGAAATGCATCAGTTCTTGTACAGTCTTCCTTGTTGTCCAGCTGAGGCGGCTGAAAAAAATACTATGGCATGAGTCAACCATACCTTATTCCTCAAACTGATGGTACATTTGCTCTTTAATACTACTTTAAAGAGGTCTCTTGCAACCAATTTGCTGAATGCAACCCATGATTTGATTTCTTTTTTAACTGCTGCTGCCACAAAATGTTGATTGTGGATCCAAGCAAAATGAAGTCTTTGCCAACGTCCATCTCTTCTCCATTTATCATAGCTATTAGAGCTGTGAGGATTTTAACAGGTGCACCTGAATTGAGTGAAAAATGCAAACAAAATGAAGTTGCATTCTTTCGTTTCTGCTAACTAAAGCCACACTTAATGACTCTAAAGTTTAAATGGCTTTTCAATAACAAAGGGTTACTTCTTGTTGCAAGTAACTTGTCAACTTTATGCCAACAATGTCTCTGTTTTGATCCACATGGCTTGACTTCAGAATCCAGTTTGAAGTAGAACCCCTATTTGGGCAGGCCATGCTCCTGGCAGAGGAGAAAACTGGTAGGAACGTATTCCACAGAGCTTTAAAGAGTGTTCTCCACCTCTACTTGCATTTCACTGGCTCAAGCCAGTTACACAGGCATGCCTTGATAGTGGGCTGGGGAAGTAAAGTCGAATACCATAGATGTACTTGTGATCACACAGCCCAGCCTACGAGGAAATCACTGAGGTCGGCAGCACAGTCCTCACTCACAGAAGGAAACTATGAAATGTGAGAAATTGTGGTTAATGATTCTCAGTCTTAGCAGAATTGCATTTTAGCTTGTTCTAAAAATATGATAAAAAAATTATTCCAAAACCTGTTTATTTTATATGTTGAAGTAGCTTGCTGACTGTATTATAAGTAGCATAATATAAACTATGGAAAGGTAATGTTTCATGAAATGATTAAAATGGTAAGGGTTATTGTGAAGAGATGGCTTGGAGATTGGAAATATGGTCGTGTAGACTGTTTTCTCTCATTGTTGATCAAAAGCCAAGCGGCTGTCATTTTGCATCTTAAAATATTATATCTTCCCATTTTTATTTTGTTTTCTTTCAAATTCCAAATCAGGAAACTGTTCTGGCAATTTAACTTTTGGAGAAGGGAACAAACAAACAAAAAAAAAACACTGAGGTCTAACAGGGGTGGTGCTGTGGGATAAAACACTGGACTGCAAGGTCAGTATGAACCACAAGGTTGGCAGTTCAAACTCACCAGCCACCTCTTGGAAACCCCATACTGGGTCATTATGAGTTGGAACCAACTTGACAATTCAACAACATGTACCCAGTGTACTGGTGAGCTCTTGGCATCTTTTATCTCATTTAGTTTTTATAATAATCTTGCTATTTCAGTTGCAAATCAGGAAACTAAAGTTTACAGAGCCTAGCCAAGACCACACAGCCAAAACAGTGTCAGGCTGCAATGTGAACCCAGCATCTTAACTGTTATCCACTGTACTGTACTGACTCTTACCTTAATTTTTGTTCTCTTTTCCTACTTCTTCCTCTGTCAATTTGTAAGAATAAATAGATCAACACACACTAATTTAAAAAAGCATATCACATATGTGTACTCAAAATGCATGCAAAATGGAAGGATTATATCTTAGATAAAGTGCAAAGTTGTGGGAAAAGAGAATGATTACTTGGAGACAAGTGTTGGCTTACGTTGGAATTGCTGTTGTTATTAGACACTGTCGAGTCCATTTCTACTCCTAGTGACCCATGTGACAGAGGAGAACTGTTCCAATGGGTTTCTAGGCTGTAATCTTCATAGGAAAAATCACCAGGCCTTTCTCTTGCTAACTGGGTGGTTTTGCACTTCCAATGTTTCAGTTACCGGATAAACACTGTACCATTGCACCACAGGGCTCCTTTACCGTGGAGTATTGTCGTTCTTAGGTGATGCCAAGTCGGTTCCGACTCTTAGCAACCCTTTGCACAACAGAACAAAACACCGCCTGGTCCTACACCGTCTGTACCATTTTTAAGTTTGAGCCTAGCATTGCAGTCAGTCCATCTCCTTGAGGGTCTTAATCTTTTTCACTGATCCTCCACTTTACCAAGCTTGATGTCCTTCTCCAAAGACCGGTCCCTCCTAATAACATGTCCAAAGCAGGTAAGATATATGAAGTCTCAGTATCATAGCATCTAAGGAGCAATCCAGCCATACTTCTTTTAAAACAGATTTGTTTGTTCTTCTTGTAGTCCATGGTATATTCAATGTTTTTAGCCAACGCAGTAATTGAAATGCAGTAGTTTCTCCGGTCTTCCTTATTCATTGTCCAGTTCTCACATACTTATGAGACAGTTGACAATACCATGTGTTAGGTCAAGTGCACCTTAGCTCTCTAACATCTTTACTCTTTAACACTATACAGAGGTCTATTGCAGCAGCCCTGGTAGTGGGTTATGCATGAGGCTACTAACTGCAAGGTCAACAGTTTGATCCCACCAGTCCCTCTGCAGGAGAAAGATGAACTAGGAATTTAGTCTTGGAAACCCAAATCCACAGTTCCACTTCGTCCTATGAGGTGCTACGATAGAATTCACTGGCTAGCACTGGGTTTTGCAGCAGATCCGCCCAATCCAATCTATCCTTTGATTTCATCACTGCTGCTTCCATGAATGTTGATGTGGAGCCAGGTAAAATGAAATCTTGGAAATTTTCCATCTTTTTCTCCATTTGTCACGATGTTATTTATCAGTCCAGTTGTGAGGACTTTTGTTTTCTTTACATTGAGTTGTGTAGTCTGTACTGAAGGCTGTATGTAGCCTTTGATCTTCATCAGTAAGTGCTTCAAGTTCTCTTTGCTTCCAGCAAGCAAGGTGGTGTTATGTGCGTATCGCACATTATTAATTAACCTTCCTCCAAACCTGGTGTCACATTTTTCTTCATACAGTCTAGCTTCTCGGATTATTTGCTCGGCATACAGATTGAGTAAGTGTGGTGAATGGATGCATCCCTGATATATACCTTTCCTGATTTTAAACCACTTGGTATCACCTTATTCTATTCAAACAACTGCCTCATGGCCAATATACAGTGCTCTGAATTGCTTCAATGAAATCAAAGTAAAAAATTAAAGAAAATGCCAAAAGAATACAGTATTAAATCCCCAAAAGTTTCATAGAGCTTAATTATGAACTAGTTGTAGATATTTGAATATGACACTTAGTATCTGCCTGTAAGAGTTAACAATATATAACTATTTCTTCTGTTGTTATTTGGTTAATTCAAAAAAAATGCAACAGAAATATTGGCTGTTTCAGATTGAAAGGATTTCCCCCAGTATTTGTACTATTTACAGACATTACATTATGACTTCTCTGGGGTCCATACTCATTCACATTCCAAAGAAAGGTCACCCAGCAGAATGCAGAAATTATCGAACAGTATCATTAATATCATGCACAAGTAAAATTTTGCTGATGATAATTCAAAATGATTGCATGCATTGACAGGAAATTCAAAAGAGATGCAGAAAAAGAAATGTCATTGCTGATACCAGATGGATCTTGTATGAAAGCAGAGAATACCAGAAAGATATTTGCCTATGTTTTATTGACTTTGCAAAAGTGTATATATGGATCATTACAAATTATGTATAACAATGTGAGGAATGGGGATTCCAGAACACTTAAGTGTGCTCATGTGGAACATAGACCATGAGATAGTTTGAACATGGAAGATGTGCTTCAAGGCTGTATCCTCTCACCAAGCTTGTGCAGTCTGTGTGCTGAGTGAATAGTTTGAGGGGCCGTACTTGGTGAGGAGGAGCACGACCTCAGGACCAGAGGAGGACTCATTAATACCCTTCCAGGTGCAGATGACAGCCTACTTACTGAAGTTGTAAAGGATTTGCAGCATTTGCAGATGAAGATCAAGGACTACAGCCTCTCTCTTGGTATTTAGAGCTACTACCTCCATGACTATAGGTCAGGTTCATCAAATTGTAGCAATTTACCCGTGTTTCCTTTATCAAAAATTGTGTGGCTTGCACCTCCATATATGGACGGGATGGGGAGTGTCTAGCCCTTGTGTTGTTTGTTGTTGTTGTTGTTGTTGTTAAGTGCCGTCGAGTCCGTTCCGACCCATAGCGACCCTGTACAGGGTTTCCGAGGCTGTAAATCTTTTCGGGAGCAGAACGCCTCATCTTTCTCCCGCGGAGCGGCTGGTAGTTTCGAACTGTTGGCCTTAAGGTTCGCAGCCCGATTTGTAACCGTTTAAAGACCCCAAAATCATTTGCCGCCCTGTGAAGGCAACCACAGTTCCAGCTATCACATTAGGGTGATGAGTTAATGAACTGTTTGGCCAAATATAGCACACTAATTTTTAAATTGATAATTTTGTATAACCTGTGAATGATGTTATGAATTTTAGCATTTCTGATACAAAAGAAAGCAGGGATCCTCACAAATAGACAAATGGGCAGCATCATGATGGAGGAAGAAAATATTGGTAGGGATTTCATTTGACTTGGATCCATGGTCCACATCCTTGGAAGCAGCCATCAGGAGGTCAAAGGGCATGTTGCATCGGTCAGACAGGCCTGCTGCAGAAAACCTTTTCAGAGTACTGAAGAGCAAGGAAGGAAGTATGAGAACTGAGGGTACACCTGACCCAAGCTATGGTATTTTGGATTACCTCATATGCATGTGAAAGCTAGCCAGTGGGTGAAGAGTACCAAAGAATAGTTGATACCGTAGAGTTGGACTGTTGGTGAAGAATACTGAATGTGCCATGGATTGGCAGAGGAGCAAACAGATCTATCTTGGAAGAGGTGCGGCCAGGGTACTCCTTGGAGGCAGGGATGATGAGACTCTGTCTGGTTACTACTACAGGCATCTTGTCAAGAACAGCAGATCCCTAGAAAGGGCCATCGTGCTTGGTGGAGTGGCGGATTGGTGAGTAAGAGGAAGAC
>NW_006408533.1:6937442-6938176 GCF_000296735.1 Chrysochloris asiatica | reverse complement strand
AGCAAACAGCTTGCTTATTCTAGTAGTAGCCAGTCATACTGACATTTTTGATTGGGGTTTTTCCTGATGATCTTTCTCTGAAGATGTGTCTTCTGTTGCTCTAGTTGTTCCAGGCTGGTCTGCTTGTCCTTTCTAGTGGGGATGTCCCACCTGAGAAGGTTCTGGATAGGACTCAAGATTCCACCTAAGGTCCTATATACTACAAAGGCTTTGCAGGAGGCCTATTTCACTGGGCAAGTTCTAGAACCCCTTTTAGTTATTCCAATCAGTTATAGGCTGAAGGCAAGCTTACAAGCTTTCTGTAATCATGTTTCCCGACATTCCTTTCTATCCCACTCAAGTGTCTATTTTATAATAGTAGGCAAGGAAAACCAATATTCATAAGGCAATAAGTATCTTAGTATTATTTCCCCTCTTCAAACTCTGCCTAGGTCCCTGTATCACAGAGCCCTGTTTTTCCAAGGTTGAGCATGCATCACTATTTACCTCTGTCTCACTTAGCCCATGCAAACCTGTCTCAGTGTTCCCCTGTCTACCTTGTTCTTCCTTCTCCTCCCTTTTCTTGTATTGACCTCCCCAACACCCAAACTCTGATGTGTCTGCCCTTACCCTGTGCTCTATCATCACCTCCCTCCATCTCCCCTTAAGTCCCCCACCCCTGCCCCACCATTGTGGTTACCTTAGATTCCATTAACTTTTCCTTCTATTTAAGTAAGTCTATTTTATCCTGTAAT
>NW_006408533.1:6903850-6935358 GCF_000296735.1 Chrysochloris asiatica | reverse complement strand
GGCTGTAAGCCTTCCAACTTTCTAAATATTCCTTTATATGTGGTTTAGAGTTCTGGGACCATCCCCTGAGCCTGCTTGGTCCGGTTTTCTGTGTTGTTGCTGACAGAGCTCCTCACTGCACTTCTACCCAATCTGCCATCTTGTTTGTTCTCCCCACCTTATTCTTAATATAATAATAATGCCTGTTTATATCTTTTTCAATGAATTTTATATTTTCTCTAATGTTAAAACTTAAATGATTTAATGACTAACTGTTGTTATATTGTAATCACATTTGTTCTGTTTTTATTTTTCCATTGATATACTTACATTTTCAGGTCAAATACAATGCCACTTTCTCTTTGAACTCCTCCTAGCTCTTAATATTATACTGAATGAATCTGTTTTTCTGCACCCTATGATTTTTGTTCAAACTTATTATTTTTGCTATTTCTTTATCATTTGTTTCATGCTGCATTAATGCCTGTTGGGCAGGATTGTAAGATTTTGAAATACCACAGTACCCTCATTTCTGTGTCCTTCTCTTTGCATATAATTTCCCTTCAACATGCTAATTGTTAAAATTCCCTAACATTGTGAACATGATTTCAAAGTGGTGTGAACTATTTCATGTACTCTTTAATACCAATACTTGCGCATTCAGAACTGATCTTTCCCCATAGGCACAGATGCACTCATCAGTCTTCTTGTCCATAGTCGTAGCTGTTTCTACAAATGCTTGTTGAACTAATGAATGAATTGATTTCTATAGTAATTACCATGATATAGTTTAGTTTATAAAATTTAAGAGAGCGAAAAAAAAAAAAAGACGAAAACAACTAGCAGTCAAACTCTGCAGATTATATTATTTAAGGTCCTCTCTTCTCAAATCCATGCATTTGGCCATTCATTTCCATGTCCTGTCAAACATATTCTCCAATCCACCACCTTCCATCATATGCCAAGGAGCCCTGATGGTGCTGTGGGCTAAGCCTTAGACTGGTAACCACAAGTGCTCCATGGAAGAAACATGAGGCTATCTGCTTCCCTAAACATTTACCAAAACCCTAAGGAGCAATTCTACTCTGTCCTATATGGGGCTGCCATAAGTCGGAATCAGCTGTATGGCACAGTGAGTTCGGGCTGTCATGAACCCTGGCCTCAAGGAACTAGACTCTTTATAAGTGTTGCTTTGCAGAGGAAAAATGCATGATTTTGTCCAATTTACCAGCGTGGTGATAACTATAATCTTTATGTTGCAGGAAAGATTGAAAATGTGCTAGTAGTCCTCTTTTAATTATTTTTCTTTCTTTTTTTTCCTAATTTTAGGGCCTTAAAGCTGCCGACAATGATCCCACAGCTCCACCCTATGACTCCCTCTTAGTCTTTGACTATGAAGGCAGTGGCTCCACTGCTGGGTCCTTGAGCTCCCTAAATTCCTCCAGTAGCGGTGGTGAGCAGGACTATGATTATCTCAACGACTGGGGGCCACGGTTCAAGAAACTCGCTGACATGTATGGTGGAGGTGACGACTGAACTTCAGGGTGAACTTGGTTTTTGGACAAGTACAAACATTTCAACTGATATTCCCAAAAAGCATACAGAAGCTAGGCTTTAACTTTGTAGTCTACTAGCACAGTGCTTGCTGGAGGCTTTGGCATAGGCTGCAAACCAATTTGGGCTCAGAGGGAATATCACTGATCCAATACTGTTTGGAAAAACACTGAGCTCAGTTACACTTGAATTTTACAGTACAGAAGCACTGGGATTTTATGTGCCTTTTTGTACCTTTTTCAGATTGGAATTAGTTTTATGTTTAAGGCTTTAATGGTACTGATTTCTGAAACGATAAGTAAAAGACAAAATATTTTGTGGCGGGAGCAGTAAGTTAAACCATGATATGCTTCAACATGCTTTTGTTACATTATTGCATTTGCTTTTATTAAAATACAGAATTAAACAAAAAACTCATGGAGCGATTTTATTATCTTGGGGAATGAGACCAAGAGATTGGATAAATGTACATTGCTTCTAGTTTTAGACTTTAGATTTTTTCCCACTAAAATCTTAAAAACTTACGCAGCTGGTTGCAAATAAAGGGAGTTTTCATATCACCAATTTGTAGCAAAATGGAATTTTTTCATAAACTAGAATGTTAGACACATTTGGTCTTAATTCATGTACACTTTTTTATTTACTGTATTTTTTCCACTTCACTGTAAAAATAGTATGTGTACATAATGTTTAATTGGCATAGTCTATGGAGAAGTACAGACTTCAGAACATGTGTATGTATTATTTGGACTATGGATTCAGGTTTTTTGCATGTTTATATCTTTCGTTATGGATAAAGTATTTACAAAAAAAAAGTGACATTTGATTCAATTGTTGAGCTGTAGTTAGAATACTCAATTTTTAATTTTTTTTTTATTTTTGATTTTTTTGTTTGTTTGTTTGTTTGGGGAGGGCGAGAAGTTCTTAGCACAAATGTTTTACATAATTTGTACCAAAAAAAGTTTAAAAAAAAAAAAAAAAAGAAAAGAAAAGGAGTGAAAGGGGTGGTCTGACACTGGTGGCACTACTGTGTGTTTTTAAAAAAAAAACAAAAAACAAAAAGGGGGAGAAAAAAAAAAAAAAAGCTTTTAAATGGGAGCGAGACTTCTGACAACAGCGTTGCCTCTGTATTGTGTACCAGAATATAAATGACACACCTCTGACCCCAGCGTTCTGAATAAAATGCTAATTTTGGATCTGGTGACTGGTTTGACCTTTTTCATTTCTACTTGAGCTGCTTTGAATGTGGTGAAAATCCCAATATTGGACTGTCCTTAAGAATCACAGTACAAAAGTATGCGTTTGGTCTTGCCCTATTTAGCAGTGGCAGCCTGAACACAGCAACTGGGGACAGTGAGCACCCGAGAGAATCAGTTTGGATCTCCTCATCATCATAGAAGAGCAACAACAACAGGCCAGGCAGGAATACTCTTAAGTGGTGGTCATAGAAAATCGCATACTGTCACGCCTGTGAACTTTGGTGTAATTCTTAAAATGACTAGATGTTTTCATCTGTCTTGGCTCAAGCTAATGGCTATGCTGATTCTGTCTAATAAGCTTTTTCCTTTCCACCAGCAGCACAGAGAAAGCCAATCAAATGGGCACAGAATTATAAGCCAATCAAATGGGTTCCGGAAACTGTAGCTGACACCTTGAGTTCTCACACACAATTCTTGGAAGCCATTCTTCGATCTATCTAGTGAAACACATTTAAAATTTGGTTGGCTTTTATTCACTCCCTTGACCAGTTGCTTTTGCTTCATGAAGTTATAGAGGACAATAAAAGCAAATGATCTTACTAAGTATTGCAAATTTCTTCATGTATTTCATTATGATTCATAAGTGAATTTGAACACACTAGAAAGGGAGCTCTCATTGTTGTTTTTTATGTTTGTTTCATAGTCGTCGTTGTTGTTAAGTGCCGTCGAGTCGGTTCCGACTCATAGTGAGCCCATATAGGGTTTCCAAGGAGCGACTAGTGAGTTTGAACTGCCGCCTAGCGGTTCAAACTGACCTTGCAGTCCAGTGCTTATCCGACATTACTACACCAGGACTCTCATTACTGCACCATATATTCTTAGGATGTACACTTGGAAAAACACATACACAGTATATTGCCTCTAATCAACTCCATATGGTTTTGATTAACATAAAGGTTATTTTATATTAGACTGTGAAATTTACTTTTCTATTGATTCATTCTAGGCAACACGTTCTTGTTACTTCTCTAATCATCAAAAACCAAAGCTTGCCACTGGGAATTTCCAGGATTACTGAACGCACTAATTGGAATGGTCTTTTCAACAATTGGTTCTTAGACTGTGCCTCCTCCATATTGTCCATCCAAATGAAAACTAAGCTACCTTTTTAAATTCACACATCACGACATTTCGAGTTTACATCATTTCAATAAACACTCTTCCTATGTAGTCACAGATGAAAGATTACATATAAATGGTAAGCATTCTGATAAGCATTTTATGCTTACATGTTCAGTAAATACAAATGTTAATGGCTTCATCGTTTTCTTTTTTGCAGAGTAATTCATGACCATATTTCCTTTTAAGAATTTCTGTTAGCAGCTTGATGTGCCATTTCTAGTTCTTTTTTTCCAAAATAGCATTTATACACACATTTTCATAAATATTTTTATTTTGTTTTGATGAAAATGGGATTGTATATCATGTATGATTCTGTAACTTGCTTTTTCTGCTAAGAGTATGTCTTGGAAATATTTTCATATTAGTATACATATGTACATCTACCTCATTCTTTTTAACTGCTACATAGTATTCCGTAATATGAACTTAATAGTTTATTTAACCATTTCCTAATTAATTTGTTGATTTCCTTTTTTTTTTTTAAATATTAAAAACAATGCTACAATAAACTTTCTTGTATATGTCTTTTTGCATGGGGGTACTGCTCTGAATTAGATCCCTGGAGATGGAATTTGTGGAATAAAGAATATGGAGAAAAGTTAATTAAATATGTCTGAAACTATAAATGTCTTATCAAGACTTAAGAAAGCCGTTTAGCTAAGAGAAGAGGAAAGTTTCTAAAAGTCACCAACTTACTCCTTTGGTAAAAGGGTTTTATGCAGCTCAAAACAGGAACCAAAAACTAACACAATTATGCCAAAGCCGCCTTCTTTTATCTTTGCAAGTTTAACCTTGGAGTCAGGCCACAATACTAGTTTCATATACTTTGTGTAATAAATGTAACCATGTGATAACCGTGTAATGGAATAGACTGATGTTGAAAACTATATGCATAAATGTGGCTTCTGGACCCCATCCAGATACGTTTCCTAGGCTTTTCCTGGAAATTTGGTTCTCTTCTGCATTATTGGCAAGAAATAAACATACTTACAGATAGCCACTAGAATCCATGTGAAATGGTCTATTCTGCAAGATTAAAGCATATAAATTTTCAATTTGTGAAAAATTAATCATTTTATTTGAGGCTACTTAGCCTTCACACCCCACATCTCGCTCACATTTTCAGGTTTTCTTTTATATATTCGTTTCATTGTCAAGATAAAACATTGCCATATTGCCTTAATTAAAGACTTCCAATTTACACCCCTACCAACACTCGATAGAAAAATCTATTTACCTTCATTCTCTACAATTCTGGGTGTTACTAATATCCGAACGTTTTATCAATCATGGTAAGCAACAAAACATACCTCATGGTATAATATCACTAGTAAGGTACCCACACCTTAGAATAATTGACATTTGCGATCAAAGGGGCAGCGTTT
Organism: Chrysochloris asiatica; assembly: GCF_000296735.1. Taxonomy (NCBI): domain Eukaryota; kingdom Metazoa; phylum Chordata; class Mammalia; order Afrosoricida; family Chrysochloridae; genus Chrysochloris; species Chrysochloris asiatica. The sequence continues at coordinate 6,930,059 of NW_006408533.1, read as the reverse complement.
ACCCAAAGATAATACTCAAAAAGGTTAGGAAAGAAGGAGTCAAACAAACAGGGAGCAAGTGGACTAAGTGATAGGGATTAGGATCAATGAGTATGAATTGTTAAATGTGAATCATGATATGCTCTGTAAACCCTTACCAAATTCATAAAAGTTCTTTTGAAAAGACAGCTCGTTAACTATAATATTGAGGTTGATTGGTGGTTTTGTTTTCTTTTGTTTACTGGTAATGGTGGAGATTATATGTCATGGAGTCAGTTCCTACTAATAGCGACCCTGTATGGGGTTTCTGAGGCTGTAAATCTTTACTAGAATAGAAAGCCTCATCTTTCTACCGTGGAAGCCCTGGTAGTTTAGAACTGCTAACCTTGAGGTCAGCAGTCCGACTCGTAACCACTACACTACCAGAGCTCCTTATGTTTATTAACCAATTGTATTTGCTGGAATTATCTTTTTAATTTCTACATTTAAATACTTGTCTTATTCCTATTAATTAGCAGGATATCCGTACCTGTGCATTTTCTTCCTGTTTTTTTTTCCTAATCTTATAACTTGGTCTGTGGTGTTTTGTTTTACAAAAGTGTTAATGTGGTTTACTCTCAATATTTTCACCTGTAGATGTATTAGATCTTCCTACCTCAAAATTGTAAAATTATTATTGTTTTCCTTTTGCTGTTTTCTATCATTTTGTATTCGACTCTTTAAACTACCTGAGCATTATTTTGTATGAGGTAGGAAACTAAGTTTTTATATCTTTCTAGTTGATGAGGGGATTTCAAGAAGAAAATTCCATCATCTTCTAATTCCATTTTTCCATGAACTTTATGAAGCCGCCTCGCACATAGTCCATTTTCCAAACACTGTTTTTGAAAAAGTCTAGCCTTGACTCAATAATTTTGAAATGTAACCTTTGTTCCATTGCTCTGTTGTTTCCTTGCACTAAATTGTTATGCTGCACCATTGGTTCTAGAAAACTGCTCCTCACACTGTCCATTACAGCAAACAATTTCTATGTCATTTTCTCATATTTCCTCTTGCGGATAATTTTAGGAACAGTTTGTCAAGTTCCCTAACTTTTTATGGAGGTTTTATAGAGTTATTACAAATTAATGAGGCCAGGATAGCCAAACTTCATCTCTCATACTTAGGACAAATTGTCAGGAGGGACCAGTCGCTGGAGAAGGATATCATGTTTGGTAAGATGGAGGGACAGAGAAAAAGAGGAATACCCCCAACAAGATGGATTGGCTAAGTGGCAGCATCAATGGACTCAAGCATGGCAACAATAGTGAGGTTGGCCCAGGATAAGGCAGTGTTTCGTTCTGCTGGGCATAGGGTCGCTAATAGTCAGTACAGACTAGATGGCACCTAACAACAACAACTTTTATCTAACACTATCTCACCACGCAAATCTTCCTTTATACATGTACATTTGTTGTTAGGTGCCATCGAGTCGTTACTGACTCAGTGATCCTATGCACAACAGAACGAAACACTGCTTGATCCTGGGGCAACCTCTCTACTGTTGCCACGCTTGAGCCCCTCCTTGATGTTGCCACTTCACCACTCACTGGAGGTCTTCCTCTTTTTCTCTGACCCTCCACCTTACCAAACATGATATCCTCCAGAGACTGGTCCTTCCTGACAATATGTCCGAAGTATGAGAGACAAAGTTTGGCCATTCTGGCCTCCAAGGAGCACTCTGGCGACACTTCTTCCAAAATGGATCTATTGGTTCTTTTGGCAGCTCATGGCACGGCACTTTCAGTATTCTCTTCCAACACCATAACTCGAAGGCATCAATTCTTCTACGATCTTCCTTATTCACTGTCCAATTTTTGCATCCATATGAAGCTATTGAAAATATCATGGCTTGGGTAAGGCGCACCTTAACCTCAAGCTGACATCTTTGCTCTTCAACACTTTGAAAAGGTTTTGTGCAACAGATTTTTATACTTACATAGAGATACATTATACATTCCACTTGATTAGACTGTTGCTCTTATGATTGGAATCCACTTTTCACAGTATTTTTTATAATGTTTCTTTCACTGCTGTATTCAATATCCCTTGAATTTTATCTTTTCATTGTTTTATTGTATACAAATGTCTTCAATTCTATTTCCACCCCCACCCCTCCCCCCATATCTAGTGTTTTACTAATTTTGGTCTGTCAGCTCCTGAGGAAGATTTATTATCATTTCCGACCTGCTTTGTGGATTTGCATATTTCCAGGCTATGTTGTTACGTGTTTAAACTTTTTTCAATGAGAAATATTTTGCATGGTCACTTTCCATGCTCTGGGGCAAAGTTCAATTTGTCTGGCATTAATATAACCATACTTGTTTTCTTTATTATTTTTTTTTCTTATAATTTGTTGCTGATATTGTTAGTTTGTTTTGTTGTGGTGGTTTTTAAGTGTTGACTTATAGAGACCCTGTGTAGGTTTTCCCAGAAGCAGCTAGTGGGTTTGAACCACTGACCTTGTAGTTAAGCAGTTCAGTGCTTATCCTATAGCGATACATGAAGACTCCAGCTTTTGTCTAATATGTCTTGGCCCATCTCTTTATTATTGTTGTTGTTAGGTACCATCAAGTCAGTTCTGACTCATAGTGACCCTGTATAAAGTTTTTGAGGAACAGCTGATGGGTTCAACCTACCAACCTCGTGATTGGTAGTCCAGTTATTATCCTACAGTGCAACACCAGGACTCTCTATTGTTATGAACTTCTGAATCATTTTGTTGTTTTCGTCTTTGTAAACGATGTGTATGTTTTCAAACCTTCATTTCACTGTTTCCAAATAAGTGCCATAGCCATAGTGTGGCCAGAATATCCATGTAGGAGGGTGTTGGTCTGGTTTTTGCAATTCACCCTCCTGTTAAGTCCAATTAGTATTTTTAGAGGTGACCTCTGTGAACTAGGCCTGTGGGAAGCAGAGGCCTTCTTTGGGGTGTTTCCAGGTTATCACTGTGTGAATCTGCCTCCACATTCCAGCTTCACAGTTGCTCCTTCTGTAGCTATACTTTAACTTCCTTAAGGAGCTCTGGGGGTTCAGTGGGTTAGCTGTTGGGATGATAATCTCAAGGTTGGCTGGTAAGGGGAGGGAAGTAGAGTGGCATTGTCAAATTCAAAGAAAATCTAGAAAATTAAACGGAAAACTAGAAGACCTAAGAGAGTCACCGTATCCTGATTTGTTACTTTTTGATTCATATAAAATGAGGCAAAAATATAAAATACTGATAGTTGTTGGCTTTGCCATCATTTGGGATGAGGGGGAGAATCAGCAAAGTCATTTCTCTGTCTTTTTCTTGTTGCATCCAAATCAGTCTTCCTGTGGGTGTTACTTTCAAATTGATAATTATTGCCTTTGTAAAGTTGGTAGTTAAAGATCTCATGTCACCATACTGTTTGTTAGCAGAGTGTTTAGTGAGTGAAAAGGAAATAATGCTACAGCCACTAAATATGCTTAGAGGAATATTTGTAGATATAAAATAATTCGGATTCCATGAATTTCTCTTACAACAAAGGACTGGGCTGACTTCTGTTGTTGTTAGGTGCCATCCAGTCTATTCTGATTCATGGTGCCCCAGATTTGCAGAGGAGCACTTTGCCCTGGTAGCGTAGTGGTTACGAATCGGGCTGGGAACCACAAGGTCAGCAGTTTGAAACTACCAGCTGTTCCGTGGGAGAAAGATGAGGCTTTCTGCACCCGTAAAGATTTACAGCCTCAGAAACACTATACAGGGTCACTATGAGTCGGAACCGACTCCACGGCACATAACAACAACAACTGTGCCCCATAGGGTTTTCAAGGCTGATTTTCAGAAGCAGATCATCCGACTGTATTTTCAAGGTGCTTTTGGATGGGTTTGAGCCATCAACTGAAAGTACAAGAATATACTTTTTCATTATAACTTTTTTTTATTTCACAAAAATAAGTCCACTTGAGAATTATGAAACTAATTATTCTAAGTACCTTCTTTTAGGTGTAAGGAGGGCAAGGAGCTGGTTTCTTGACAATGAATCAGAAAAATGATAGTGTCATATTGTTGAGGCATTTTAATACTCTAAACCAACACATTTAATTTATTGGGTTCATCTACTCAGTTTTTAAAGGTTTGAACATTTTGACCTTAGAATAATTCTTTAAAAAAATTTATGTCTTCCTGTTTGCATGAGTACCTTGATTATGACTATATGAATTTCAATAAGCTTCCATAATAATTTTCTTCTTAACCTTTCTCTGCCACTAACACACTTTTAGATTAAGAAATGTTCATTTTTAAAATGCTGACCTTTATTTTAGAAATTAATAACATACATTTATCATTGACAAGTTATTTTTTAGTTTCTACTTTGTAGGAAAGATGTTTTGTTGTTGTTTTTGCTGTTGAGTCCACTCCAGCTCATGGTGAGCCCTCAAACCTATGGAAATGTTGTTTGAGGCATACCATGCCCACAAACTCCAGCATGCTTGAGCCCATTGTTACAGCCCCTGAGTAATTTGAGTGCCTGCAAGCCTAGTGAGCACATTTTCGGGTCCTGGTATAGAGTTGTAAGATAAGCACTGGCCTTCTAGCCACAAGGTTGGCAGTTCAAACCCACCAGCCTCTCCTCAGAAACCCTATTCAAGGTCACTATGAGGCAGAAGTGTCTCAATGACACTTACTAACAACGTAGTAGAAATAGTCTATTGTGATCCTAACAGTTTTCATTGGCTAATTTTCAGAAATATCTATAAGCAGGTTTTTCGGTTCTGAGTTAGTCTGTACCCTACTGGTGGTTGAACTACTGGTGGTCTAGCTTCCAGCAGCATAGAAAATGCAAATCACCACAGTATGACAGTTGGTAGAAAGATATTTTGTATAGTGCAATATTAGACTGTGCTGCTTATATTTCTAGAATAGGTTTTGTGATTATATGTGTTAAACACATTTATAGTAACATCCAAAGTCAGAGAACTATGAATATACTGGATGTCAATATTTTAAAACTTAGTTTATCTTCATACTACCTTATATTTTTATTTTTTTATGTCACATAACAGCATCCTCTATGTTTGTTTGCCAACCACTCCCTGTCCCTAGTCCCTGGGAAGTAAAGTATTTTCATAAGCCCTGCTATGGTAATCTTTTTTTATTTTTCTTTCTTTTTAAATGTTTCTTAGAGAAAAAAAACACACCAAAAAACAGCACAGCACCTTTACAAAATACCTGGAGGTGCAGGAGGGGAGACAGAGAGCAGTTGGTGAACAAATGTAGAAGGCATGTGCTATCTGCAAAAAAATAACAACGGCAAATGGCTTTTATATTCTAGAATCATTTGAGATTGTATTTTAATAAGGGTTCCCTTGACTCGTCAATATTTTTCTAGTTTTTTCTGCTTTAATTCCATCTTATTTTTTTGATCACAGTAAGGACATCAGTTACCACAGAAGGAAATGCATTTCTTTCATTGCCCCAGGGTTTTTACATTCAACACGTTTCGCATCACAGTACTTACTGCAGGAGGGTTTCTGTGACCTTTGGTTCTGTTCACCAATATCAGTGCTCTCTTTTCCCAGACCCAATATGAGCATTATACATTGAAGTTGACTTATTTTGTGATTGAAGAAAAATACGGCCTTGCAAACTCACTAATCTAAAATTGCTGCATATTGCATTTAAACCCATACACAGATCCATTCAACATTCTCGGTAGCACTGAGCTCTTTCCATGTGCAAAAACACTCTTCTAAACACTTGTCATTTTAGCTCGCTTAGTATTACAGTGGTATCCCTGGATGGTGCAAATGGTCAGCAATGCACCCACCTGCTATTTGAAAGGCACCAAGATGTGCCTCTACAGAAAAGCCTAGAAATCTACTTCTGAACATGTCAGCCACTGAAGACCCTATGTAGCACAGGTGGGCTCTGGCACACCTGGAGGTCATATCACCATGTGTTAGAATAGACTTGACAGCAGCTGATTTTAGCCTTGCCAGTGATTACCCTATTTCATCAATCTAATGGACTCACTGATTTTAACAACTCTAGGTCCCAAAGCATCATACAATTACTTGGTGCTGTCCCAGCCAGATGACATGGTGATGCAGTGTGTGAAAGCTTTGCATGGACAGCTTTTGAAAAGACTAATTAATGTACTAGCATCAGCGTAGGTCTGAGTGTTATAAGGTATATGAAGCCCTTTTTTTTTTTTTTTTTAAGGTGAAGAGGCCATAGGAGGAGAACTTAGGTGGCTTGTCACTAACACTCAGCTAATAAGTTACAAAGATGGCAAAGACCAGATTGAAATTCAGCTGACTCCTGACAATTCATCTCAGCCATATGGCCTCAGTAGGCTCTGAATGAAAAAAACCCACAGAATTGAATGAATAAAAGGGAAAAGAATCACTTAAGTATTAGATTGAAGCATATAAAATAGCCATTTCTGCATGTTAAGACAGCTAAATATCTGTAATTTCATATACTAGAATTAAGTTTAAATTTAGTTCAGCTTTAAAGTGGAATTTGTGTAGCTGTCTAGGATAAGTACTGAACTGGTAAACTGCAAGTTTGGTGGTTCAAACCCACTAATTGAATCTCAGAAACCTCATACAGGGTCACTATGAGTTAGAGCTGACTCAACGGCACTTAACAACAAGTTACAAGAAATAATAAACTTAATAACATATTTTACCAGGAGACATACATATCTTCAGGTATACGGTACACATTCATGTAGATGCATGTGGAGGAGAGGAAATAGAAGAGGGAGGGGATAAGATAAAAATACTTCTAACATTCTCTTGTACTCACTAAGTCATTTCCACTTACTGTTTATACCTAGACAGGCATGTTCCAAGAACTGCTACTCACCAGTCTTGCCCTAGTCCCAGGCCATTGATGTTGTGTGGGTAGACCCTTCGAGGGATCCTTCTTTGCAGCCCATGTCAACAATCTTGTTCATAAATAAGAGGTCCACCTGCCATATCTTGCCCAAATGTTTCATTTTCCGGTTGTAAGAACAATTTTGGTAATCTGGTTCTTAGGGAACATTTAAGGAGCCCTGATAACATAGTGGATTATGTGTTAGGCTGATAACCACAAGGTCCATGCTTCAAGCCCACCAGCCACTCTGCAGGAGAAAGATGAGGCTTTCTGCTCTTGGGTGCTATAGTATAAGCATTGGACTACAAGGTTGGTTTGAATTGCAAGGTCAACGGTTCAAACTCACCAGCTGCTCCATGGAAATCCTATACAGGGTCTATATGAGTTGGAACATACTCAACATCACTTAACAACAACAACAAAGATTCACAGCCTCAAAAACCCTATACAGGGTCACTGTGAGTTGGAACCAATTAAGAGGCATGCAGCAGCAGCAGGGAGCATTTAGGCTGCCAGCAAAACTCCTTTTATTTTTCTGATAGAAAGATGACTCTCTATTCTGTTTCTTTATCCAACTGAGCTCATCTGTTTTTCCAATACACCTTTGGGATTGGCAAAACATGGCCCTATCCTAAAGTGCCTTGAGGAAAAACTAACCTTTCCCAGAACCACAGAGGCATCATTCTCCTTGGGTTGGGACCCCACCTTTAATAGCTGTGCAACCTTGGGTAATTGCTTTAGTTTGCCTGTGTCCTTTGCAAACCAGGAGTGCATTATAGGGCTATCGTGAGGACAATGCCTGGACACACAGAAAATAATAAGCATTCCATGAAAGGTAACTATTGCTTCTATTATTAGCATGAAGATATAAATATTCACATACCTGTAATTTTCACTTTATATCCTTCTTTAATTTATAAAAGAAGAAAAGGTTTTTACTGTAAAGACATTTTCTCACTGTCAGTTTCCATTTACTTTCTTATTTTTTCAAACATTATTGACAGGACTTCAGTCAGAACTTTTCTGAGAACTTTGCAACTTGAAGATACACATTCTTTTTGCCCTACCAACATGCCAAACAACGTTGGTAAAATATCTTATTGTACCGCTTAAACAGAAGAAAATCTGAGTCTTAGTTTCCCTATTTTATGTTTTAAACTCTTTTACCATTAATGAAAACCATATTAAACATTTTCTATAACATATTTGGAGTCCAGGTGTGGCACTGAAGGGTAATACACTGGACTGCAAGGTCAGCTGTTAAAACTCTTCAGAAACCCCATGCAGGGTCTCTATGAGTCGGAACCAACTCAATGGCACTCAACAACAACAACAGCAATAATATATTTGGCCCTATAGTGAAGTGAATTGACGTATGTAAAATAATGCATAATTCTAAATTCCCAGTGACCGGAATGCTAAAATACCTGCTGACTATAGTTCCTTATTCACTAACTCGGGAAGAATATCTAAGTATATCCAGGAAACTTGGAACCACTGAAATTCTAAAAATCGATTAAATCGCCTGGAAGTAATAGATCCTAAAGAAATCAAACTTTATTACTTTGGAGATTTTCCTTGTGGACTTGGCAATGAAAAATGCAGACTTAATAACTCAACTATGTTAGCAGAATCATCAATTTAAGACTGGCTCACCTATTTCTGTATCCACTTTCCAATATTTCCCTTCTTAATAATACCACTCCTCTTAAACCCTTTGGCTGCGTGTACAGAAATATTTTTTAAATTAGGTCAGAATGCAACATTAAACTATAATAACCGGATATACAGGGCATAGGAGCAAATGTATCAAATTGCTTTTTGTTAATCATGATCACATTCATTACAAGAACTTAATACCAATAACACCTAGTTTATTAAAGCACTTCATACAAATTATATAACTGATACTAGTATTATATAATTTTACATATTTTATAAAGGGCAATAAAAACTTGGAAATTGAATTGTATATGCATTATAAAAAAAAACTACTACTCATGTTGAAACCTCAAACATGTATTTTATGTATTGGAAGCTAATGCTTAGTGATCCTAGAATATATTGATGTGAGAACACATAAAGACAGGATAGAGATGAAGTTACTTCATCTAGTGTGTGTCCACTAGTTAAGGATATTTTGCTTGCTGATTTTATTTTTCTCAAATATTTTATCGTACCTATGATTTTTAACTGGGAGACAAACCAATTCAGTGGTTTAACTATCTAATTCCGTTTCCTTAGAAAGGTACTGTATTTTACTTTTTCTGCACGTTGAATTAATTCTTCTACTGTCAAGCCAAAGTTCCCAAATGATGAGTAAGAAAGATGTAATATGTAAATAAGTCATTGTGATCTATAGAAAGGCGGAATGACAAACCAAGCAAGGAGATTGTGGTCTCATTAATGTAGAAAACCATGGATCCTTGTTGTTGTTAAGTACCGTAGAGTCGGTTCTGACACATAGCTACCCTGTACAGGGTTTCCAAGACTATAAATCATTACGGGAGCAGAAAGCCTCATCTTTCTCCCGCGGAACAGCAACAGCTAGTGGTTTCGAACTGCTGACCTTGAGGTTCGCAGCCCGATTCATAACCACTACTCTACCAGAGCTCCTTTTTAAGAGGGCTTTTTTTTCATCCAAGCCCATTCTGGAATAGGGCTGAAAGCTGAATACTGTCAGCCAGCATGGAGCCCAACAGTTGTGGAAATGTGTCTTCAGGTTCCAGAGGATCTGGGAGGCACATTAACATTCACTACAGTGAAAGCTTATCAATTTTATTTAACTTTAGTAAGTTAACCGTTTTGATACATGACATATAGTGAAAGCAAAATAAAGATAACGGGCATAAAATTTCTTTTCCAGGAAGGAATCTGTTTCGTAGTAGAGTTGGTTGTGTGCCATAGAGTCGATTCCATCTAATATAGACTGTGCAGCTCTGGTAGCGTAGTGGTTACGAATTGGGCTGCGAACCTTAAGGTCAGCAGTTCGAAACTACCAGCCGTTCCTCAGGAGAAAGATGAGGTGTTCTGCTCCCGTAAAGATTTACAGCCTCGGAAACCCTGTACAGGGTCGCTATGGGTCGGAACCGACCCGAAGACACTTAACAACAATAGGGTTTCCAAGGCTATACATCTTTACTGGAGCAGAAAGCCTCATCTTCCTCTAGCAGAACGGCTGGTAATTTCAAGCCTTTTGCAATGGAGACTGAGATCAGCAGACAGACTGAGACCAGCAGACAAGTTTTAGTAAGCATAAGTGAGAGCAAAGTGGTAAGCAAAGGGCCTCACATTTGCTAAGGAATAGGGTTTGTGAGGAAAGCATGGAGATAAAGGAGAGAGAAGAAACATGGTCAGACAGCAGGGGGCAAAAGTTAACTTTAGGGATATTAGACATTCATCTACATTTCACCATGAAGTCAAATACAAGGTTTGGGGAATTTGGTTTTGTTTTCTTGTTATTTTGTGTGATTTCTAATATTTTGTGGCTATCAGATGAAAATCTAGTAGAAATATTGATGAAGTGGAGCTTTGAAGTAGAGGTAGTATAGCTCTTCAGGAACACTGAGACCACAGAAGGCAACTAACCCTGCAGTTATTATTATTACCCCCAGTGTAGTGCCTGCCCAGAGACATGAACCCCTACACAGAAGATATTGCTTGCTTTGGTAGCTGCAAAGAAGAGAAAGCTAACACGTCCCCAAATGAGGAGGTTAGGAAGTCCAAAAGATAAAAGAGGGCAGAAAAAAGTAGCATGAATATCTGAAAACTTGCAGGAAGAAAGGTCGCTTGATCCAGAGGCACACAAACATTCTCCATAACATCTGAGGATGCATTTCCTTGTGAAAACCTCTGAGAATGTATTTCTATAATTTAATGTAGCTCCTTCTGCCCAAATTATAAACATTATTATGCCACCTGAACATGTGAAATTCTTGCTAAAAAATGTTTTTGCTTTTCTCCAAAATCCTAATTTATCAGCTAAAGTGTGCGTGCATACGTATGTCAGCAGACCAATTAATTGGTATGTATGCCTTAAAGGCTACTAGATCACGCAAATATAAATTTTGATATGGTATTACACTTCAATGTTCATGCTACATAAAGGGCTTTAAAATAAATAAATAAATAAAGATAGGTTTTACTTTTTGAAAAGTCTAGAATTAGAAAGAAAACATGCAAAAAGTACCAGGGGAATGCATAAAGTTCTTGGGAAAACTCCATCATCTTTTAATTCCACTTTTCCACAAACTTTTTGAAACACACCTCGCCCCCAAAGGATTTCCCATAATTCCCTTCCCTGAACACAATTTCTTCTATTGTCACCGTCTTGTATTCTGGCTTAACTTCCTCTCTCATACATCGGACATATTGTCAGAAGGGACCAGTCACTGGAGAAGGATATCATGTTTGGTAAGGTAGAGGGTCAGAGAAAAAGAGGAAGACCCCCAGCAAGACGGATTGGCAAAGTGGCAGCATCAATGGGCTCAAGCGTGGCAACAGTTGTGAGGTTGGCCCAGGAGCAGGCAGTGTTTTGTTCTGTTGAGTCAGTACCGACTCGATGGTACCTAACAACAACAACATAGAAATTCTGGCCTACATTTGTTATAAGTGATGAAACAATGCTAATACATTACTACTAATTAAGTCCATAGTTTACATTAGCATTGAAGTTTATTTATTTAAAAATACTAGAGGTTTGGTTCTTCAAGAGAAAAGAAATAACCAGAAAGTTATTGTTGTTGGTAGCTGTCATGAGTCAGCCCGATCCTAGTAGCCTCATGCACAATGAAATGCAATGCTGCTTGTCACCGCACCCTCCTCATGAGTGGTTTGGAAAGCAAGAATTCTACTACTGAATCACCACTGCCCCTAGTCAGAATGTAATCCAGTCTAATTTGTTACAGTAACGGGGAGTTGTTAATTACAGGCCAGCCAGGTCCAATTCAGGCTGATGCATGTCTGCAGAGTAGACCTGCTCCATAGATTTTGAAGCCTGACCTGTCAGATGTAGATGGCCAGGTCTTTCTTCACAGGCATCTTTGAATGGGTTCAAACCAACAACCTTTCAGCTAACTCTTCACTGTTTGTCCCACACATGCATCTATAAGCCAAACAAATCTAAATCAGGTTCTGTAGACTCAGAATCATGGTGATGCCATGTGCATCAGAGATGAAGGTTGCCAGTGGCTGATTTTTCAGAAGTAGATTCCCTGTTCTCTTTTCCAAGGAGCCTCCAAGCGGACTCAAATCTCTAAGCTTTTTGTTAACAGATGAGTGTTAACCAATAGTTTGTGCCACCCAGGGACTCAGCGTTTAATTACATCCTAGTTAAAAAATGTACAAAGGACTTTCTGTGTGGGCCTGGTGAAAATATACAAAACAGAACATACTCTAGTTCAATAATTTCTAAATGCATAATTTACGAGTCCTGGTGTGGCATTGTGGGTTAATGCAATGGACTACAAAGTTATTTGAACTTCAAGGTCTGTGGTTCAACTTCACCAGCTGCTCCTTGGATACACTATACAGGGTTGCTATGGGTCAGAACCGACTTGATGGCACTTAACAACAACAACAACAAGCTATGGGTCAGAACCGACTTGATGGCACTTAACAACAACAACAACAAGCTATGGGTCAGAACCGACTTGATGGCACTTAACAACAACAACAACAATTTAGAATTACACTGACTACTTCCCACTACCTTTTCTAATTATTTACCAAGATTAGCATAAACTTAGTTGTCCGCTAAGCAGAACACACACCAAAAAACTCAGAGCTTTGAAACAAATTTTTTATTATAAAGGATTGTCCAAAGCTTGAGCTATCCTCTTCTTCTACAATTTTATGTCACCTTAAGAATGTTGGTTTCAGAAATAAGATTTACTCATGAACAAATTTATTAGGACATATAAGTATGTAAGATCAAACAAGTATTGATTGTATACTCACTTAATATGTCAACTTATGAATACCATATGTGCTTTACAAAATATAGGCCTGGATTTTTTTAAACGGTGTAAATATTATTGATGTTTCCAAAAATAAATGTACATTGCAGTTCTCTGTTTACAACTGATAATTTTCTGACTTCCTGGATAAATTCTTACTGGAGCAAAAAAGAAATTATTGATTTTGTTAACTAACTGAAGTAGTGGACCATTTGGTATAGTGAACCGAATTTTGAGAGAAAACTAGAACAGATGACTACTTTGTAAATTTCTTTCATATATTTAGAGATATGTATCAATGATGACTAAAGGCAAAAATATATTTTTAAAATAACAAAGAAGTGAATTAAACTATTGTTACAGTGTTGAATGCTGTTGTTAAGCGCCATTGAGTAGATTCTGACCCATAACGACCCTGTATATGGTTTTCCGAGGAGCAGCTAGTGAGCTTGAACTGCAACATTGCAGTTCAAACAGCTTTGCAGTCTTGACGCATTAACCCACAGCGCCACACCAGGACTACGTCAGTATTGATAACAACCATTCATTTAGCACATATCCTATGCTTACCAATGTGCTTCAAGTAAAATATTTTATTATTTTATTTGATCCTAACTTTACTTCCACTTACAGTTGAGAAAATAAAGGTTCAAAAACTTGTTCCAACTCACACGATGAATTACAGAGTTTTGAGACCAACTCAGGTCTATCTTCTTCCCAAAGCCAATGTGTATTCATCAGAATCATTTTTGTTTTAATTATAATAGAATATCTATAAAAACGGATTCTATTTCCAATCTAGTACATAATAAGACTTGCCTTGTAAGTTCTGCATGTACTGTTCAGATGTCAACCTTTTAACATATTTGAAAGTTGACCTTATAATTTCAGTGCTGTCAGTGTCTTCAGCAAAGAGAAATAACATGTAGGATTTCAGGATGCTAGTTCTCGTAACAAAAATTTCACTCTGTTTTTTTACATTTGAATGAAAACAACAATTCACCTGGCATTTGTCTTTGTACCAGTACATTAAGTTGGCATTAATAAAGGTTTCCTTTTTAACTAGAGTACATTGAAAGATTGAGAGCATTTTTAGTATTTTGAGGATAGTTAACGTATTAGTTGCCAACCAAATTTTTTTTTTCCTTTTCCCCAGGCCAGGAAGAAAAAATGTAGGTAGTTTGAAAAGGGAGAAATGGTATAGTAAAGAAAAATGAATGATGTGGAAGGATGAGAGAGAAGCAGATTAGTCTGCTTAATAGAAAGAGTTCGTAAGTAAACAAATTCATGAAATCGGGGCTACTGTATAGTTTTAGGGATAGAGGACTTTAGGGTTCAGGATTCCTGAGTTAATTCAGTTACTAAGCATTCCACCACTTGTCTGTCGGTTTGTTGTTCTGTAGTGGCTGTGATTCTGGAAGCTATGCTACCAAGCATTTTAAACACCAGAAGGACAGCTTTCAGCAAGATGGACTGGCACAGTGGCAGCAGAAATGGGCTTAAGTTTAACAACAATTTTGAGGACAGTGTAGGATGAAGCAATGTTTCGTTCTGCTGTGTGTAAGGTGGTCATGAGCCCGATGCAACTTGATGGCATCTAACAGCACCACCATCAACAACAACCTCTTTGTAGTCCTGGTATGGCACTGTAGGATAAGCACTAGACTGCCAACTGCAATATTGTCAGTTCAAACCCGCCATCTCTTCCTCAGAAACCTTACACAGGGGAGCTCTGAGTCAAAACCAACCATGTCACTTAATAACTACAACTTCGTCAGTCGAAAATCTGTGCAACATGCAATAAAGATGCAATGATGGTTGTTTGTTGTAAAGTGCTGTAGAGTCGGTTCCTACCCATAGTGACCCTGTATAGGGTTTCTAAGGAGCAGCTAGTGAGCTTGATTCACCAACCTTGAAGTTCAAATGACTGCAGACTGATGCATTAGCCCATAGCACCATACCAGGAAGCACTGATATTGCCTTAGGTAGGTAATTACAGCAAGGATCAGCCATTAGGAAAATTTGAACTTGGTGATAGAAACAATGCTGGAGATCACATGATAGAATTTTGCAAGACTAAAAGGTTTATTCAGAATCCTGGTGTGGTGCTGTAGAATAAGCACTTGTCCACAAGGACGGTTTGAACGACAAGGTCCGCAGTTCAAGCTCATTAGCCACTCCTCAGAAACACTATATAGGGTCGCTATTGGTCAAAACCAACTTGATAGCACTTAACAACAGCAACACAGGTTTATTTATTGCAAATACCTTTTTTTTTTCAAAATATGAAAGGTGACAAAAATCATTGACCTCACCAGATGGAACAAATACCAATTGACTACATCTGTGGGAAGAGATGATTGACAAACTCAATTACTGTTGCTAGTTCCAACTCATAACGTCTTTATGCACAACAGAATGAAACACTACCCAGTTCTGTGCCATCCTCACAATCATTGTTAAGCTAGAGACAACTGCTATTGCTACTATGCCAATCTATCTCATTGGGGAACTCCCACTTTTTCCCTGACCCTCCACTGTACCAAGCATGATGTCCTTCTCCAGGGACTGGTCCCTCCTAATAATATGTCTGAAGTATGAGAGATGAAGTTTGGTCTCCATGGCTTCTAAGGAGCATTCTGGTTGTACTTCTTCCAACACAGATTTCTTTCTTCTTCTAGCAGTGCAGGATACATTTAATATTCTTATCCAACACTATAAATCAAATACATCAACTCAGTATCGTCATCCAGTACAAGGCCAGGTACCAACTATGGAACAGATGGTCAATTGTTCATATAGAAGTTCAGGATGAAACCAAAGAAAATTAAAACAAATCCACGAATGCCAAAATATGACCCTGAATATATGCCACCTGAATTTAGAGACTGTCTCGGGAACAGATTTAGCATATTAGACTCTAATATGCTGAAAACCAGAAGAGGTGTGGAATGATATGAAGAACATCATACATGAAGAAAGCAGAAGTTTATTTAAAACACAGGAAAGAAAGAAAAGCCTAAAATGGATATCAGAAGAGATTATGAGACTTGCTCTTGAACGTAGAGACACTAAAGCAACTGGAAGAAAAGGGGAAGTAAAAGAGCTAAACAGAACATTTTAAAGTGCAGTTCAAAAAGACAAAGTAAAGTATTGTGAAATGTGCAAAGACCTGGAGTTAGAAAACCAAAAGGGAAGAACACAGTCAACAGTTCTCAAACTTAAAAACTGAAGAAAAAGTCAAGCCTTGATTTGCAATATTGAAAAATTCTATGAACAAAATATTTAATGATGCAGGGAGCATCAAAAGAAGATGGAAAAAATACATAGAGTCACTGTATCAAAATAATTTGTTTTCTTTATATTGGGGTGGAATCCATACTGAAAGCTGTAGTCTTTGATCTTTTTCAGTAAATATTTCAAGTCCTCTTCATTTCTAACAAGCAATATCTTCTGCATATTGTAGGTTGCTAATGAGTCTTCCTCCAATCCTGATGCCATGTTCTTCTTTATATAATCCAGTTTCTCAGATTATTTGCTCAGCATAAAGATTAAATAAATATGGTGAAAGGATCAAACCCTGGCATTCCTCTTTCCTGATTTTAAACCATTCAACATCCCCTAATTTTGTTAAACAACTGCCTCTTGGTCTATGCATAGGTTCTTCATAAATACAATGAATTCTTCTAAATGTTTACCATAGTTTGCCATGACCCACACAGTTGAACGTTGTTGCATAGTCAATAAAGCCTAGGTAATCATCTTTCTGTTATTCTCTGCTTTCAGCCCAGATTCATTAGACATCAGCAATGATATTCCTCTTTTCATATCCTCTTCTGAATCTGACTTGAATTTCTGGCAGCTCTGTGTTGATGTGGAATTCTGGTGTGGTGATGTAGATTAAGCATTGACCTGCTAACCAGAAGGCAGGCAGTTCAAAGCCACCAGTTGCTCCTCAGAAACCCTATCAGCGTCACTGTGAGTCGGAAGCAACTTGGCGACACTTAACAACAACAACCCTGTGAATGTACCCCTGCAACTGTTTTCAAATGGTAATTAAGTATAACCAGTTACTAACAGCATGACTCCATATGAATCATGCAAACATGTCCCTTACCTGTACCATGGGTGTAATAGCAATGCCTGCTGCGTACTTAATTTAAAAAGCTATTATGAAGGCAAAAAAGAAAGTTCACATGAAAGACCTTTGCAAAATGTAAATATATATAAATAATAATTTTGACCTTCTGACCTTGACTGAGGATTTTCACAGCAGTTGTTTTTTATGAGAAGCCTATGAGTTGAGTCTATACTTTCAGCTCAGTTATCCATCATCAAGGAGGAATGAAATTAAAAATATAAAACTAAAAATAGCTGAGCCTCCCTAGACAATCTATTTTCTGCCAATAGCCTAGTTGTGTTTATAGTTCAACAGAATAACATACATAAGGAGTCATATAAACCAAGAGGCTCTAGTGGTTTCATAAAAGGATTTTGTTAAGTATAATACTTTGAATGTAAAAAAATTTAAAACTACCGAAAATGTGACTGTTTTTCATCTTAAAGAGCCAAATCTTGTGATGCAAGAAGCTACAAAGCTTCACATTGTCTGTTAATCCAGAAAGACACAAAGTCACTGAACAATAGACCCTGATTGAGTCTTTGTACTGCACCATGCACCATATTAACTAATATCAAGTAGCATCTACAAATAGTATGTAAGACCTGTGGCCTGTCCTCAAGGAACTTCTGTTCTAAATACGGTAGAGTCATAAGACATAGGACCACTGAGCAGTTTACGAAAAAGTTACACATGACATGGTAAGTGCCACAGCCAAGATGTGCCCAGTTTTATAGGCGAGTATCTGACTCTCATGTACTTCTTCATGTGACAATGCTTAATATGCCTTGTGGTGCTGTGGGTTAAGCTTTGGGCTGCTAAGCACAAGGTCAGCAGTTTATACTCATCAACTACTTCATGGGCGAAAATGAGGCTGTCTACTACTGTACAATTTTATATTCTTAGAAACCCTATATACGGTGCTTATGTGTCAGAACCGATGATATGGCAGTGACAAGTTTGGGAGGCAGGATTTAGAATGGATGAACGATATCATCAGGTTGATCTTGAGTACTCACTGAAAGCTTTGTAGAGCCTGTGGTGTTCAAGTAAAATACTCAGTGGTCTTAGGTCCTATGACTCTGCCATATCTAAAAAACAAAACAACATCACACTGCAAAAACAATTGTAATGAAATTTGACCATGTTTGGATTTTTCTCTTTGATTATTTCAGTGCGCTTTTGAAATGTTAGCTGTAAACTTGTTTCAAATGTTTTTTACCCTTATCATATGCTAATATCTAGTGCAGTACAGAGAGAATTAATAATAGTGTGCTAAGGCTTCCCTCCTGGTGTGGCACTGTAGGATAAGCACTGAACTGCTAATTACAAGGTCTGTGGTTCAAACCCATCAGCTGCTCCTCAAAAACCCTATAGAGTGTTGCTATGAGTCAGAACCTACTCGATAGCACTGAGTATCAATAAGGTTACAGAAAAAAGATATATTCGAATTCTATTTCAGGAATAGAAATAAGAGATGATGAAGGCATGGACAGTTTGCTTTGTCTACGGGATTTTCAAAAAGAGGACAGATTAAACAATTTAGCAGGTACTCCAGTATGGTTTGGATCTTTGTATATATAGATAAAGTAGAAAAACAGCAACAGGGAAGCATTTCAGAAGTTCAGGTTAATGTTGGTTGATGGAGAGAGAGAATGACAAGTTAGCATTAGGTTTGGAAACTAGATTTTCAGATTGTTGATTGGGACGATGGTGGTTACTATTAGTCAAACTAGGAAATAGAGGAAACGTGTACTCATAGTGTGGTGCTACAGGATCAGCACTGAACTTTAAACCCCAGGTCAGCAGTTCAAACCCACCAGCTGCTCCTTGGAAACCCTATTCAGGGTCACTATGAGTCAGTATCAACTCAATGGCAATTAACAATAACACCATACTTCAAAATAGCCTGGTGTCAAAATGCTACTGTTGCATACTGCCCAAACAGAGATAGCCAGTAGGCTATGGTCTCTCCCTCTCGCTGTCTTATGAAGAAAAGGAATACAGAGAAACCACTAAAGAAGAATCTATAATCCATACAACAAATTTCACAACAATATGATCTTAATGCCTGGGACAATGTTATAATTCGCTGATGCAGATAATTTCAGAATTTGAGGACACAAATCCAGTTGATCACTATTATTGGGGAGTAGTTAAGATGTTTGACAGGACTGCAGACTTAGGGTGGAATGGGAAGAAATGAAGCTTGAAGTTGGAAGAGGTTTTGTGCTAGGAATTCTGTAATCCTAACACAAGACTCCTGGTGTGACACTGTAGGATAAGCACTCAACCTCAAGATAGGTTTGATCTGCAAGGTCAGTGGTTTAAACCCACCAGTTGCTCCTCAGAGACCCTATACAGTGTCAGAACTGACTCAGTGGTACTACTTATTAACAATAACCACGCAAGCGTCAAAAAACTTATTTCTAGTGAGTCTCTGATTCTGTTACAGACACTAACCTGACAAAATGGGTTCCTGTAAGGTCAGTGACAAAAAAAACCCCCAAAACACAGCTATATGTGTGTCCTGGTATGGCACTGTAGGATAAACACTGAACTGCTAGCCACCAGCTTGGCAGGGAGTTCAAACTTACTAGATGCTCTTCAGAAACCCTATACAGGGTCACTATGTTAAGAGCTAATTTAATAGCACTTAACAACAATAACATCATATGAGTACTTCATTGCATTTTAATGTTAACAGGCTACCTGATCATTTAGTTTGTGTGATTCTATGCTATGCCATCAATGTATAATAAAAATTGTTGTATGGCTCTTTAAGGGATATGTTTAAAAAAAATAACTGACCTTTAGGGCAAGAAAAAGAATATAGCACTAAAATTGGAAAGGGTCCCTGTAAAAAAAATCTAACAATATCAAAGAGACAATAGACCACTCTGATTCCGGTAGAAAAAGAAATCTATTCCTCCTAGTTACAGTGATGGAACATTCACTGGCTTGAAAGGAAATCTGTACATCAAAGCACAAATGGCACTCAGATTGCTCTTAGAATCACGTCAGAAGGCGATGGGAAGTTAACTGACACAGCCTACTGGCTCTCTTGATGGATTTAGATGCAGACAGCAGCATAAACCAGACCTAAAATGGAAATAGAACATAACCAGGCAGTGAAACTAACCTAGGAATATGTATGTATGCTTCAACTTGAATGCATGTAATGTACTTATATTAATAGGGGATCACAATATTAGTTGGCATATTATTCCTTATTATGCATTTCTTTATTTATTAGAATTAAAAGGGTAAAAGCAAAACATTTATAATCTCACCCTTTTAGCAGTTATGTTAGAAATGCTTTAACTTCCTTTATTAGTTGATGATGGAGGATCTTTCTTTAATTTATATTATCTCATTGAGACTGTTTCAAATGGACACCAAACAGGCCAAGCTCTTCAATCAGAGTTACTTAAGAGTATTGGCACTTGACATCAAAATCAACAATTCTAGTAAAATACTCACCTGTATTTGCAAGGCCTCAGTTAAGAAGAACCTCAAATTTCTGAGATAATACACACTGAGGTATCATGTCATGTTCCTTAAATTTCAAAGATTTCTTCATTGTGTTAGCTAAAACATCCATTCACTTGTTATTCTAGTTTAAAACCTAGTGACTTTGGACATAGTTACAGTTGCAAAATGAGAAAAAAATGGCTGCAAACATCCATTAATACTCAGTATGTGGAAAGTACAAAGTATGAATGTATAAAAATTGGAACTGTCAAAAATGACATGGAATGAATGAAGAATAATATCCTAGGCATTAGTGAACTGAAAGGACTTCTGATGTGGTGCTGGAGAATAAGTACTGGACTGAATATTTCAAAATCTACTCTGAAGTGCAACTGTCCACATGACTAGAAGGAAGGTCACTAATACAACTATTATTCAAATCAATGCAACAACCACTAATGTCAAAGATGAAGACACTGAAAATTGTTACCAACTTCTGCATTTAGAAATTGACCAAGCATGCAACCAAGATGTATTGATAATTGCAGGAGATTGGAACGTGAAAGCTGGAAACAAATAAGAAACATCAGCAATTGGAAAATATGGCCTTGGTGTTAGGAACGATACCAGTGATATAATGATAGAACGTTGCAAGACCATATTGGAGATACCTTTTCAACATCATAAACAGTAACTATACATGTAGACCATGCAAGCCATAGGAATCTGATTTACTACCTATGAGAAAAGAGACAATGGAGAATCTCAATAGCATTAGAATGAGCCAGGGGGCAACTGCAGAACAGACCATCAATTGCTCATATTCAAATTCAACTTGAAGCAGAAAAAAATTAAAACAAGTTTACAAGAGTCAAAGTACAACCTTGAGTATTGATCTGAATTTAGAGACCTTCTGAAGAGTAGATTTGAAGCATTGAATGCTAATGACTAAAGACCAGATGAAATGTAGGATGACATCAAGGACATCATACATGAAGAAAACAAGTGGTCAAAAGAAAAACTGAAAATTTCTCTTGAATGTAGTTAAAACAAAAGGAAGACATGGCATAACAAGTGATGAACAGATATAAAAAGGGCAGCTCAAGAAGAAATAGTAAGTATTATAATGAAATATGTAAACACCTGGAGTTAGAAAGCCAAAGTGAAGAAAAGGCTAGAAATTTCTGAAGCCGAATTAACATAATAAAATAATAAAGAAGAAAGCCTTGAATTACAATATGAAAGGATTCTATGGCGAAAACATTTAATGATACAGGAAGTTTCAAAAGAAGATGAAAGAAGTACACAGAGTCATCAAACCATTTCAGGATGAAGAACAGATGATGTTGAAGGAAAAATCCAAACTGCACTGAAGGCAGTGACAAAAAACAAACAAGTCTCCAGGAATTGACTGAATAACAATCAAGAATTTGCAACAAATAGATGCCACTCTTGAAGTACACTCACTCATCTATTCCAAGAACTTTGAAAAAGAGGTACATGTTCAATCGACTGGAAGAGATTCATATTTGTACTCATCCCAAAGAAAGGTGATTCTACAGATTGTGGAAATTATTTTATAAAATCATTATCACACACAAGTAAACTTTTGTAACAATACTTCCAAAAAATTGGTAGCAGTACATCAATAGGGAACTGTCAACTTTTAAAGCATAATTCAGAATAGGAAACATTAAGAGGGATATCATTGCTGATGTCAGATGGATCTTCCCTGAAAGCAGAAAATAATTAACAGAAAGATCATAATAAATTATTGATTATATTGTACAAAATGAGAATTTCAGAACACATAATTGTGCTTATGTGAAACCTAAACATAGACCAAAGGAGCTCTAGCATAGTGGTTACAAATTGGGCTGCTAACCTCAGGGTCAGCAGTTCAAAACTACCAGCTATTCTGCAGGAGAAAGATGAGGTTTTCTGTTCCCATAAAGATTTACAGCCCTGGAAACCCTGTACAGGATCACTATTAGTTGGAACCAAGTCCACGGCACATAACCACCACCAAACATAGACCAAGAGGCAGTCATTAGAACAGAACTAGGGGGCACTGCAGGGCTTAAAATCTGGAAAGGTATGTGTCAAGGATGTATCCTTTCACCATATTTTCTTCAATCTGTATTGTGAACAAATGATTCAAGTTTGAGTATATGAAGAAGAGCACAGCATCAGGATTGGAGGAAGACTCATTGACAACCTTTGGACATCATGTAGATGACACATGCTTGCTGAAATCAAAGAGAACATGAAGCACTTACTGATGAAAATCAATGACTACAACCTTCAGTGAGGATTACACTTCAGTGTAAAGAAAAATATCTTTACAACTATATCAATAAGCAACATCATGATAAGTTGGGAAAATATTGAAGTTGCCAACGATTTCATTTTACTTGGGTCTACAATCGACACTCATAGAAGCAACAGCTCCCAAATCAAACAATGTTGGGCAAATCTGCTGCTAAAAACCTTTTTAAAATATTAAAAAGTAAAGATGTCATTTTGAAAAGCAAGGTGTGCCTGACCCAAGCCATGGTCTTTTCAGTCACCTCATATTCATGTGAAAGCTAGAAAATGATTAAGAAAGACCAAAAAAGAATTGATGCACTTGCATTATGGTGTTGGTGAAGACTATTGCATACAAGTATACCATGGATTACCTTAGAAATGAGGATGGCAAGACTGCGTCTCATGTACTTTGGATATGTCTTCAGAAGAGATCAGACCCTGAAGAAGGACATCATTCTTGATAAGGTAGAGGGTGTGAGATGAAGTAACCCCTTGGTGATACGGATTTCCAAAGTGGCTGCAACAATGCACACAAAAAAGCAATGATTGTAAAGATGGTGTAGGTCTGGACAGTGGTTTTGTTCTGTTGTACATAATGTTGCTTTACTATGGAACAATATCCATGATACCAAATAGCAACAATAGTTACAATATGCTTAACCTCTCAAAGAAAAAGTTACTATGTTGAGCCCCAGGAAATATCTTTGCTTCTAGGACAATTTCTCTTTCTCTGTGCCTCTCGGTCTCTTCTTCTACAC
The DNA here is from genome assembly GCF_000296735.1 of Chrysochloris asiatica. Taxonomy (NCBI): domain Eukaryota; kingdom Metazoa; phylum Chordata; class Mammalia; order Afrosoricida; family Chrysochloridae; genus Chrysochloris; species Chrysochloris asiatica. The sequence continues at coordinate 6,906,572 of NW_006408533.1, read as the reverse complement.
ACATCTCACTTGTCTCTAACTGAGAAACTGGAATTAACAAATTCAAAGAGATGTTATTGTTGTGAAATATCCTCAAGATGTTGTTAGTTCCGACTCATACTGTGCCTAGGAGCAGCTGGTGGGTTTGAACTGCTGACCTTGCTGTTCGCAGTCCATGCTGAAGCAAAATGAGAATCTTCACAAAATGTCACAGAGGTTCAGAAGTGATACACATTAAGATGTATCTAGATCATGTAAATGACTCAATACTTATAAATCCAAAAACATACTTGCACAATATCTGCATTGATAGTTTAAAACTGTTTAGAGATAATCTATGTGCATAAAGACTATGTTGTATGGATTTGCTGTGTTCACTCTGGAACTAAGATATTCTTTTGACTAAATAAATAAATGCCTTTCATTGATATTAGGAATAAAGAGGATAGTAAGACAAGACAAAACAAAAACCAAACATGTATTGCTGGGATATTATTTTGTTTTTGTGATCTCCATTCCCATCAGATTCCCGCATGTCTAAGAATTTGTGTTAATGAGAAGAATGGCAAAGATTAGGGATGCAGGCTTTTCATTTTCTCTATAAAAAGCCTGGCCTTCATAGAGTTCACACCAATGACCTTGACTTCATTGATATCATGATCTCAGCAACGCATCTGTCATCCCTGACTTTTGACCTGATGAGGATGAACCACATTACATCAGAGAATAGTGCTAAATTAAACCATTAATATTTTAGAGTTATAGCTACATGTGAACCTATGTGATTACGTTTTCAGCAATGCTACAGTCTAATATTATTTATTTCCTAACCAAAACTAAAATAAAGAAGCAATTAAATTATGAAGCTTGCTACCAAATATGATTCCCAATATGCAGACATTGTTAAAGTCTTTAGGCAATAAATGGTAGAACACAATAGAATGATACTCATTGATCACTGATAAATAACACTGATGATCAGTCATAGTACTGATGACTGAATTGTCTACTTGTTTATATCTTTGGAAATTTGAAATTTGATGTAAGTATTTTGAGAGTAAAAATCAAGACATCCTCTGTTATGTTTCAAAGCTTTCCTTCCCTCCACCATTTTCATGCTTTAGAGCAGCAGCAGCTAAGTTTGTTCAACAGTCAGTCTTCTGACAAAAGTGAATTGGACTAATCTCAGTTTTTCTCTGAAAACATGTCAGTGCAAAAAGACTTAAACTCCATTTAACTCATGTCTCAATACCAGCAATAGGAACTGCACTATTAAATAGTCATTTTCTATCATATGGATTGAAAAACAAAGAGTGTTGGTCTGCAGCAGTGCAACAGCTGAAAGACAGAAATCAAAGAGGAGACCACAGGATTCTGTGAGGCAAACAGTCCACTACCTCCTTCTCAGACATTTTTGAGAGCCATTGCTGTCTATGGGTTCCAAAAAAATATCCCAGAACCTAATACAAGATTTGACTCTTTTTAAAAACATTGTGGTTTTTTCTGTTCCAACACATAGCGACCCTTTATAGGATTTCTGAGGAGCAGCTGGTGAATTTAAAGTAGCGGTTCCAACCAACCTTCCAGTCCAGCGCTTTCCTTACAGTACCACCCCAGGACTCCAGATTTTTATATTGTTGTTGTTGTTAAGTGCTGGTGAGTCAGTACAAAGTCATAGCAAGCCTGTATAGGGTTTCTGAGGAGCAGCTCCCCTTGTGCTTTGCCCTCCAGTGCGGCTTCTACAGCGTCATCATTATTTTCTTTAAAGTAAAATAGTCCTAATAAATTTAATTCAATTTAATTAGAAACCAGAGATCTCAGGGTGGTTGATCGGTACCCAAACTCCAAGGGGGAGTCCCTGGATGGTTGGCTGCTACTCTAGAGGTTGTTGGTTTGAGTCTGACAGACATGCCTCAGAAAAGAAGTTTTTGGAAATCGACTTCCCCAAATCCAGCCATTTGGAGCACATTTCTAAAGGGGTCATGATTAATTGGAATTGACTGAACAAGAACTGGGTTTTAATCCCCAAAGAGTATGGTCTAAAAATTTTCTGCCAAAGCAAAATGAATTTATATCTTTTCTTTTTGTGCATTTTATTGATCAACTGTCATAAAGATTTGCTAGAAAAATTTATAGTCAATTTATTCTCTGATTCCTTGTGTGGCACTGTAGTATCAGCACTGGACTCCGAACCACAAGGTCAGCATTTCAAACCCACCAGCCACTCCTTGGAAACCCTGTACAGGGTCACTATGAGTCAGAACTTACTCAATGGCATTTAACAACATCCACGTACTTTACTCACAATAAAACAACTTATCATTTGTAGAGAGGCAGGTCTTTCTGCATGTGGGCAGGTGATAATCAATTTCTTCCACTAAATCTAATTAAAATAAAATATAGATTTGGTTCTAATTCATTTGGTCAAACGAAGAGGAGACAGTACCTCGCCTGAGAAGACACCATATGGAAGTAAGCATAGGCGGTGAAAAAAGAGACTAGAAGAGAACACGTTGCTAAATATTATGACTTTTAATCTGTTACCAGCTACTTTGCAGATATCTTGAAAGGCCTTTACTTTTTACCTCCCAGTTTCCAGGCTATAGTGAGAATATGAATATGTATAAAGGGAGATAAACAATTCAACTAAGATTTATTCTGTTAGCTAGAGAGCCAGAGGCAATTTCAAATTTGCATTTTCATCACTATCTCTTTAAATATGATTACATAAACTCAAAATTAT
>NW_006408533.1:6899767-6903730 GCF_000296735.1 Chrysochloris asiatica | reverse complement strand
TTTACTTTCTTGCCTTTATAAGATTTGGGGGAAGCTTTAAATTTCTGTTTTATAATACTTTTCCAAAGACTACTGACCACAAAAATGAATATTTTTATTTCTAAACTCAAGACCATGGTTGGCTATTATCTATATTTTTTAAAATACAAAGTGACTCAATGAGGCAAGAAAAGCAAATTGTTCATACATGTAGCATGAAAGGATTTGCCCACATATACTAGAAAATTAAATTATTCCTAAATTATGCTGAAAAAAATAGGTATTCTTATGTTTTAGTATATTAGTTAAATGCTATTCTAAGTGCATTGTGATTTTTCAATTTTCACATAATTTCATTACTTTCTGGGGGAATATAGTTTAGAAATCATTATGAATAGAAATCTTGCCCTTCTGACCTGGGATTTGAGAATGATAAGAGACTTACAAAGACGTTATCAATTCTTCGGATCTTATCTCCAGGAAATTACATTTCAACTGCTCACTCACCGTTATTTTTATGAACAAAATGAAAAATGGTTATTGCTGATGTAATTATGGGATGCTCTTCAGAGACTGATGTTGTTACATGTGAATTAGGCACTACATGTATCAAGATTTTGTTGTTGTTGTTAAGTGCCGTCAAGTTGATTCTGACCTGTAGAGACTCTGTATAGGGTTTCCAAGGAGCAGCTGGTGAGCTTGAACCACCGACCTTGAAGTTCAAATGGCTTTGCAGTCTGGAGCATTAACCCACAGCGCCACACCAGGACTTTTGAAACAGGTAAATTTCACATGTTGCCTCAAAAGCAGTTGTGTGCATAGTGCCTTCTCAATGTGAGTGATCAACTTCCACCATTGTTAATGGTCTTTTCTCATATAGGTATCTCAAAGACGGAAACGATTTCCCTTTTATTTTTTCCATTTGTATGTTTCTGACTAAGTGCAAGTTCTTTGCAGATTGAACTAAAATACTGATTTAAATTTAATAAACACACTGATATAAATATGTACCAAATTTCTCCATAGCAACATGAAAAGTCACTTGATACTATGACAAGTTCTTAATACTAGAATAGAGATGATTCCCAGTATTGAAATATCAATTAATTATTATTATTTAATTAGTACAGCTTTCCTATATTCTGGTAAAAAAAATCTGCTTATATGATACAAAATAATTTTGTGTCTTTTATAAAATAAAAAAATTTCAAATGTTACGCATCTTGTGGTCTGACAAAGCAAAAATGAAAGAGCCAATTAGCACATTAAAAAATATTGGGACCTATAGACCTAGAATGAATGATATTGGGAGCAACGATTCAATCCCTACTGTTTTCATTTTATACTCACATCAATATACACATAATTCAACATGGAAGACAGCTGAAAACAGACAGAAAATTGTGGTTGTTGTTGTTGTTACGTGCCATTGAATTGGTTCCGACTAATAGCCACTGGTCCTGCACCATCCTCACAATTGTTATGCTTGACCCCATTGCTACAGCCACTGTGCCAATCCATCTCATTAGGGTCTTACACAGATCTTCCACTTTACCAACCATGATGTCCTTCTCCAGGGACTGGTCGCTTCTGACAGCAAGTCTGATATATAAGGGACTAAGTCTTAACATCCTAACTTCTAAGGAGCATTCTGGTTGTACTTCTTACGATATAGATTTGTCTATTCTTTTGACAGTTCATGATACTTTTAATATTCTTCTCCAACATCACAATTCAACAACATTGATTCTTTAACAATCTTCCTTATTCATTGTCCAATTTTCACATCCATATGAGGCAATTGAAAATATCATGGCTTGGGTCAGGAGGCACACCTTAGTCCTCAACCTGATATCTTTGTTCTTCAACACTTTAAAGAGGTACCTTACAGCAAATTTGCCTAATGCAATATGCCATTTGGTATGTTGACTGCTAGCTTCACGAATGTTGATTGTGGATCCAAGCAAAACAAACAAACAAACAAACAAACAAAAAAGTCTTTGACGACTTCGATCTTTTCTCCATTTATCATGATGTTATTTATTGATCCAGTTGTGAGGATTTTTGTTTTCTTTACATTGAGGTGCAATCCATATTTAAGGAGGATCTTCATCAGTATTTTAAATCCTCTTCATATTCAACAAGTAAGGTAGTATTATCTGCATATTACAGATATGAGTCTTCCTTCTGTCCTGATGCCAGGTTTTTCTTCGTATAATTCAGCTTCTAGGATTTTTTGCTCAGTGTAGAGATTCAATAAGTATGGTGAAAGAACACAATCCTGACACACACCTTTCCTGATTTAAAAACATTCTGCATCCCTTGTTGTATTCAAACAACTGCCTTTCAGTCTGTATGCAAGTTCCTCATAAGCACAATTAAGTGTTCTGGAATATCCATTGTTCACAATGTTATCCATAATTTGTCATGATCCACATAGTCACTTTGATTCCTGTGTATTCCATCTGGTGAAGTCCATGTTTATAGTTACATATATATTGTTTAAAAAAGGTATTTGTAATGAATAAGTCATTGATCTTGCAAAATTCTGTCGTGTCATCTCTGGCATCATCTCTGTCACCAAGGCCATATTTTCCAACTACTGATCCTCTTTTTTTTGTTTCCAACATTTACATTCCAATCACCAGTAATTATCAATGCATCTTGATTGCATGTCTGATCAATTTCATATTGAAGAAGTTGGTTGGATTCTTCAATTTTATCATCACTTGCTTTAGTGGCAGGTTCATAAATGTGAATAATAATGGCATTCACTGGTCTTCCTTCTAGGCTTATAGATATCATCCTACTACAGACAGCATTGCACTTCCAGATAGATTTTGAAATGTTCTTTTTCAAGGTGCATGCTATGCCATTCCTCTTGAATTTGTCATTATCAGCATGGTAAACCATATGATTGTCAGACTTAACCAAAATCAATACCAGTTCACCTTCAACTCACTAATGCCATTTTATTTTTGAAAACTTCTAGTTTTCCAAATTCATACTTCATACATTCCACATTTTAAATATTAATGGATATTTTCATATATTTCTCCTCATTTTGAATTGTACCTCATGAGCAAATGAAGTTCCCAAAAACTTTACTTATTTATGTCATCATGATTAATACTACTGTGAGGAGGCAGCTCTTCCCTAGTTGTATTTTGAGTACCTTCCAACCTGAGGAGCTCATCTTCCAGCACTATATCTGGCAACGTTCTGGTGCTATTCATAATATTTTTATGTTCCTGCATGATAGCTGATAATGTTCTGCTACTATTCATAGTTTGCCTCTCTTTCTTTGTAATAACGTCTTAGTCTGGAAGTTCTGCTGAAACCTATCTCTCATGGGTGATACTCCTGGTACTTCAAATACTGGTGGCATAGCTATCAGGATATGAGCCACCCCAGTATGACAACACTGCATATGAGTGCTGGAAGATTGTGGCTATCAGCACTCAAATTTCTTATTGAATCTTTATAATTAAAATTATTACTTCTTGAATTCAAAAGTAATATTATGACAAGAAAATGTGACAATTAAATGGATGGAATGAAAGCTCACCACAGTGATGTAATTGAGGGAATATTTTTTCAAGATTGGAGGTTATTTTGAGTATCAAGAATAATGTTGGATAACAAAATATATTGAAAGGAGCAAAGAGTAGGTAAACTAAATGTATTATAAAAAAGTTGAAGGACTGAGATTAAATTCTATCCCCAGAGAGTAGGTTGATGGTTACAAGCAGAAGATAAAATACCATCATTTTAACCTCAATCCAATTAAGTGTCAGTTCCCTCTCCTATGAAACGGAAATACTTATGACCATACTTATTTTTTAGAACTGTTTTGAGTATAAAATGAGTTAAAATTTACGAGGCATTTTGAAGAGTACTTCAAATACAGTTGTTGTTGTTGTTGTCAGGTGCCATTGAGTCGAAACCGACTCATAGCAACCCCATGCACAGCAGAACGAAACA
>NW_006408533.1:6892975-6897747 GCF_000296735.1 Chrysochloris asiatica | reverse complement strand
TTGATACATTAAACACTAAAGACTGAAGACTAGAAGAGTTATGGGATGACATCAAGAACATCAAATACAGTAGGAATTTAATAAAACTTAGGTCTTTGTATTTTTATTATAATACTTCTTCATGAGAAAACATTTATGCTATGTTGTTATGTTATGTGCTGTGGAGCCAGTTCTGACTCATAGCAACCTTGTACAGGACTTCTGAGGCTGTAAATCTTTATGGGAGCAGAAAGCCTCATCTTTCTCCAGCGGAACAGCTGGTAGTTTCGAATTGCTGACCCTGAGGTGCGCAACCCAATTCATAACCACTACGCTACCAGAGCTCCTTGGAAAGAGATGATTGCTATATGAATCCCTCAGTCTTTCTTGCAGAAATGGAGTTGGTGGGTCAGTAGAGGTAGGTAGGGATGTATAGGTGTAAGGAGTTAGGATTAGGGCTATGGCTAGGACTATGGCTTCATTTACTGTGAGGATTATGGTTAGGACTAGGATTACTGCTAGGAGTATGGGGTGAGCTAAAACTAGGAGTAAGGCTTGGTCTAGTTTTAGGGCTACATTTAGGTTTATTTATCTTTTACATTTGTTTCTTGAAATCTACTTGATTTCCCCTTCATTTGGAAATTCTGTAACTACATTATTTTTTACTCTTTGTTTTGCTGTTGCAAACTGGTATGTATGGTTCCCTATTTTCAGTGTTGTAGGTTTGTTTTACTTTGAATACTTCTAAATCTGGGTTGAGTCCAAGGTAACATTTTCATATATGTTAGTCTCCGGTTGTTGTCTGCTGTTGTTAGCTCTCTGTACAAAGAACTCCCTTCAGTACTTTGTATAAGGTTGATCTGGTTTTTACAAATTCTTTTCATTTCTATTTATCCAAAAATGACCTAATTTCACCATTATATTTGATGGACAGTTTTTCTGGATATGTGATCTTCGGTGGCAATTTATTTCTTTCAGATTTTTATATATATGATTCCATTGTTTTCTTGTACACATGGTTTCTCCTGAGAAATCAGAGTTTAGTCTTATCAGTACTCCTTTTATATGCAACTTTTAGTTTTCCCAACCTGCTTTTAGGATTTGAGCCTAGTCTTTGGTTTTGAAAAGTTTGATTACAATATGTCTTGGTGATTTTATTTTGGGTCTGTTCTGTTTGGAGTTAGTTTAACTTAATGAATGGCTATCTTCTAGTCTTTCATGATGTTAGGAAAGTTTTCTTCCAGCAACTCTTGAACGGTTTTCTTTATGGTTTTCTTTGTTTCTTCTTGTTCTGGAATTCCAATCACAAGTAAGTTATTCCTTTTGATAGTGTCCCACATAAATCTTAGGCTTTCTTCATATTTTTAAATTATCTTTTTTTCTGATTATTCCTCTAGCAGATGAATATCAAGAGATTTATCTTCAAGCTTACTGATTTGACCTTCCTTTGATTCAATTCTACTTTGCCACTTCAATGTAGTATCTATCTCTGAAGTCTTAGTATTAATCTTCTGGTTCTCTATTTGCTGTTTTCTTGTATGGTTTCCAATGTTTCATTTATTTTGTCAGTTTGTTCTTATACTATTTTCCTGAATTCTTCCTTGCTTTCTCTGATCTTTCTCTCAATTCACTGAGGATATATATAAATAGCATTCTTTAAAATCCTTATCAAGCAGTTCGGATTCCATTTCTGGAATTATACTATCATTATAATATAATATATAATGTGATATAATACCACTTTTGGTTATACTATCATTATACTATACAATTATGCTATCATTATACTATACAATTATAGTATAATTATAATATAATATAATATAATATAATATAATATAATATAATATAATATAATACCACTTCTGGAATTATATTATCTGACTCTATATTTTGGTCACTCTGTCTTGTTTCTTGTGTAAGCTGAAATTGTTTTATTTCTCTAAGACACTATGTTGTCATATTTATATTGAATTATTGTATGTTGGTGTGTCCCTATCTCCTAGTGGATGTGATAGAGACTGGATGGAAGTTGGAACATAGTTCTTAGTTTGTTGTTTGTTTGTGTCATGTACTTCAGAGTGGGTTCACATATCTGTGGAAGGACCCCAGGCAGAGACTGTGCAGGAGGGGGTGCCATTGTCTGTTGTGTTGGTGATGGCAAGACTGGCTACACCTTAGCTACCAGGAAAGCAAGAGAACAAGGAAGGACTGCACCTTCTTTACCTTCCACCTGCAGGCCAGCCTTATGCCCAAGAACCATTACATTGTCAACTGCTTGCAAAACTCAAAATGTCTGTGCTGCTCCAAAGCAGCTCATAGCCTACCTGTTCTATTTTGTTTTTTCATCTCATGTTCATCTTCTTCTTCCAGTCAGCACTCATTCCACCTCTGAGTCTTATCTTCTGAAGCTAAGTGCTTAAGGACCACCATCTATATCAATTTCACTTGTTCTGCCATGTCTTTGTTGCAGAGGGTCTCTCAGTGCATCTACCTGTTCCACCATCTTGTCCTGACTCCCCTGAGACCCTTACTCTTCTACCAGACAGATAAAGTATTCTATAACTCTTCCCAAAGTATAGATGAGACAGCATTTGAAATCATCAAATACGATTTTTTTTAAAAGAAAGGTTTCCTTTCCCTTTTTCAGTAGGTCAGGCAGATGTCAAAATCTCATCATATTCACAATTAAATATTTGTCTTTAAGAGTTTCTACATGCAGTGGGTCATAGTGTGTTGCTTTGCTCCTAATCCTCATTAAACCTCCTGTCGAGGTTTACTGAAAAACAAAGAATTGGAACTTGGTAAGACAAAAAGTTTTTTCTTGGAACAACATCCTTTGTATTCACACTTAAAAATGAAGTAAACATTTCCTTTTGAAATCTGGTTTCAACAAATAATTGAGCAAAATAATAAGTTGATCATTAACAGCATGAAGTTATATAAAAAATAACCCCAGAAGAGAAGTTTATAGTTTATTTGTGGATATAGGCACATGTAAGTATCTATGTATGTCATATTTATCTATCTATATAGTTGTTCAATTATTTATATAAATAAAAAATAAATATGAGGAGACTTCAAAAAGCTCATGGAAAAATCCAATGATTTTTAATCTATTTTACAGCATTTTTTTTGGGGGGGAGGGGAGCCCTCCTTGTATATGTGTATGTATATCATGACTCTATAGAATAAGCACTGGGCTTCAAACCACAAAGTAGGTAGTTTGAGGCTACCAGTCACTCCATAAGTGAAAGATGAATCTGTAAGTTTTCACAAAGAGAAACAGAACTGAGTAGGCACTGACTCCATGGCATTTAACAATGACAATAACATCATCATTTATTAAATACTGAGGAGAAAATATCTTTACAATGGATAGCTTAGAGACTCCACTATAATCAATTGAACAAAGCTAACATCACCAATATAGGGACAAACTAAAAATCATGTCTCTTGAAAGGATACTCTGAGAAAGACACAGGAACACTTGTATAATATGGCTGCCAAAACAGACAGTGGGTGTCATGGATTGAATTCTACCCTGGTGTGGTGCTGTAGTATAAGCAAGGGACTGCTAATCACATGTTGGCGATGACCCCAGTCACTCCTCAGAAACCTTCTACAGGGTTACTATGAATCGCATCCAACTGACTCAATGGCATTTAACAACAACAACAACAACAACAACAACAGCAAAACATGTGTTAATTTGACTGAGACATAATTCTCTGGTTTGGCCTTGCATAATGCTGGAATGTGGCAGTTATGTGCTGATCCCATAATGAGAATTGGTGTGATAAACCAGTAAGGTATTAAGAGTGGAATGGTTTGTTGTTAAGTGTCGTCAAGTTGGTTCCAACTCATAGGGTTTCTGAGGAACGGCTGGTAGGTTTGAACCACCAACCTTGTGGCTCAAATTGACCTTGTGATCCAGAGCATTAACTTGCAGTGCCACACCAGGACTCCTCTATAAAATTCCCCTTACAATAAAAGTTAGTGTGGAATACAACACCTTTATCCTGTCACAACTCTTTTCTGATGTAAGGAGAGCTTTCCTGGAGTGTGGCCTGCTACATTTTACATCTTACAAGAGAGAAGTGAGCAAAGATAGAGGGGCCTATTACCACCAAGAAAGAGCTGGGAGGGGAGACTATCCTTTGGACCTTGGTTCCAAAGAATACCCTGCACTGAGCAAGTCCTACATTCAGCGAAAGAGTGATGCCAAGACACACTGGTCTGGCCCTGCCAAGGCAACTGCGATTCCACCCATCACATTGTTGTTCTTGTTAAGTGCCATAGAGTCAGTTCTGAGCAATAGTGACCTTGTATAGGGCTTCTGAGGAATGGCTGGTGAACTTGAACCACTAATCTTGAAGTTCAAACTGACTTTGCAGTCCAGTGCATTAACTCACAGTGCCATACATATTAAAGGTGAGTTAATTAAATGTTTGACCAAATATAGCAGGCTACATTTTAAGTTGATAAATTTGTATGGTCTGTGAATGATGTTATAAATATCCAAATGCCCCTTGGCAAATAAAAAGTCTCCCCACCCCTTTAAACTCAGAGCCTTAAGTTTACAGTTCTAACCTCCAAGACTGTGAGAAAGTAAATTTCTGTACATTAAAGTCACCACTTATGGCATTTCTGGAACAATGTTAAATATTGTATCATGTCTAAATTTCTAGATTTTTGATAATTATACTGTGATTACAGTAAGTGAAGGGGCTTGCTGATAGAAAATTCACATGTAATTATTTAGAGAATAAAGGACATATTGTCTCCAATAT
>NW_006408533.1:6889458-6890410 GCF_000296735.1 Chrysochloris asiatica | reverse complement strand
ATTCGGAAGTAGTTCATCACTCTTTCTTCCTACTCTGTCTTTGTCTGGAAGCTCATCTGCAACTTGTCCACCATGGGTGACCCTGCTGATATTTAAAATATCAGTGGCATAGCTTTCAGAATCACAGCAACTCACAAGCCACCACAGTATGACAAACTGACAGACGAGTGGTGGCCGTTTGGTTAGGCAGGTATAATATTAGACAGCTTCTACTTTTACTTATGTATGTTAAGTGCCATCAAATCAGTTCTGACTTAGAGTGACCCTGTGTTGGGTTCCTGAGGAGTGGCTGGTGGATTTGAACTGCCAACCTTTCGGTTTGCAGTGCAGTGCATATCCTACAGTGCCATTTACTTAACATGCATTAAGTTAGCCTCAGGACATCAAAGGGAACAACATTTCCTTGCTTCCTAGGTAAGGGAATGAATTCAGTGAGTTAGAGGAGAAAATAGGCAAAGACAAAAGGTTAGTAGAGGATCGTGCAGAAGCAAATAGGAAATGTACCAGAGCACTGATGGGATCAAAAAAGATTACTCTAAGGAACAGACACCAAAGCCAATGCCTGAAGGACAAACTGTTGGCAAGAGGAAATGCACCCATGGGATGAATAAGAAGGAGGTATGGTAGGACAAGCATAGTGAGATTTCAGACAAATGGAATAGAATGTGTAAAGGTAAAAACTGATGGCCTAGTAAAGAGCTCTGGTAGCGCAGTGGTTATGAATCGGGCTGTGAACCGCAAGGTCAGCAGTTCAAAACTACCAGCTGTTCCGGGGGAGAAAGATGAGGCTTTCTGCTCCTGTAAAGATTTACAGCCTCGGAAACCCTGTACAGGGTCGCTATGAGTCGGAACCGACTCCACGGCACTCAACAACAACAGCAACAACAAGGTGTGCTTTGCTGAAAAGATGACAGCTCAGAATGAAAATCAACCATGGTCAGGAGTTTGAGTC
>NW_006408533.1:6870785-6889358 GCF_000296735.1 Chrysochloris asiatica | reverse complement strand
GGGAGAAAGATGAGGCTTTCTGCTCCTGTAAAGATTTACAGCCTCGGAAACCCTGTACAGGGTCGCTATGAGTCGGAACCGACTCCACGGCACATAACCACCACCAGTTGGGAAACTGGAAATAATTCAACGTGGTTGAGGGGCACCATTCACAAGAACTTGGGGATTTCAGGATAGAGATCATACTTGCCTCATCTTGGCAAGAGGAGTAAAGGAGATAACAGCTATACCATAGTCTCATCAGGTGTTAGATGAGAGAAAATCTGTTACCTCAGATTTCACCAGCTGGTTACCCTTAAATACACAGTTCAATTTTTTTTTTCTCTGTGAGGCCTTCTTTCCTTGCTTTTTCTCTTAGCATGTTGTAGCTATTGGTAGAGAATCCTATCACGCTATATTGTAATTATTTTCTTACTAAGTGCCAAAGGCTGGAACTAACAGCTCATTAATCTACGGAACTAGCTCATAGTAGGAAGCCTGGCATACTGTCATCAAGTCGATTCTGACTCATAGCAGCTTGTCGGTTTTCTGAGGCTGTAAATCTTTATGGGAGCAGAAAGCTCCTCGTCTGCAGAGTGGATAATTCGAACTGCTAATCTTGGGGTTAGCAGCCCAATGTGTCATTCACTATGTCACTAGGGTACGCAGTAGGCATTCAATAGCCAAAATAAGCTTGTTCTTAGTTCCATACACAGTGTGTAAGTGGTGACTACAACAAAACAAAGGACTTGTCTAATTTCAAGTTTTCTCTCTTATTCTTTCTCTCAGTCAATTATCAAAATATCCCCTAGAAACTCTAAATAGCATCTTTCACAATGCCTTTTGCAATTTGAGTGAACACAACAATTCTTTGTCCAACCACGGGTACTAATTTTTTCATTCAGAAATGCATTCACCAAAGTATGTGCCGCTTTGCCTTAAAGCATTAGTGCCTATGAGGCAGAAATTAATTGTGAGAATGTTTTGCTCAGTTGATAGCATGCTGTGGTTTCTCAATACTTATTGAAAATATCAACAAAACTTTGTCTTTGCTTTGACATTTGAACCAGCTATAGAATGGTAGGCAAGTATTTTGATTCCCATACATCGACACGCCAACGATGAAAAATAAGGGACCTATTTTTCCCTCAGAATTGTTTCATGCCTGTATCAAAATACCAGGTTACCATGGTGATAGCTACTCTTGTAAATAGGGCAACTCTACCCCCCCTATAGAAGCAAATGCAACACAAAAGGGAGGCAAAATAAGCTCTGAAGTAAGGGACAAAAGAGCCTGGGGAAAATCCCCACAGTGAAAGAGGTAAAGGTTGTTTTAGATAAAAGTCTTGGAAGGTGGCAGGCATTCCTTTTCCCTCCTCCCCACATGCCTAAGTGCAAGCAGAAAGGCTTATGATCGTCAATATGTGTAGTGAGAACACTGTCAAGTGGTGGCAAGGGTGGCTAAGGTGTTTGCTGTGCACAATAAAAAAAAAAAAGAATAAAATCTAATATCTACTGAGGGCTTATTCTGGACCAAGCATCTTGCTCTATGTCTGTCTGTTTACCAACCCATACAATCCTCATCACTCTTTCTCAGGTACAACTTTGAATCTAAGTAGTCAAGCTTAGATTCAAACTTGTACACTGAACTTCCTCATTACATTATGTGAAGATTAATGAAGAAGGGAGTTGAAAAGAAACTGGTTTTGCCTTTAATCTTAGAATCAAAGAATTAGGAGGAACGGAAGTAGAAAGCTAGAAAATCAGAAAGTGACTGATGGAAGCGATTGCTTTGAGATTGTCTTGACCTCTGAGGGAGCCCCAGGCATAGACAGCCAGGTTGGATAGAGGATAAGGCGCAAGGGGAAAGGGAACAGCACGTTGTGGAGAAACATGGCAGTCAGTACAGAAGAAAGCGTTCTGTGGGCTGATTCTCCACCAAGATGGAGCTCAGTGCGCACATGACCAGCCTCTGAGAGGAATATTTCTTGCTCCTCCTTGTACATTCTCAGCTGTATGCCTTTCTTTAGTGAACTTGTTTATCATTTCATTAAATCAAATTTTACCAAGTTGGTAGGTTTAGAGACATATGTGACATTGCTGTGTACTGGCCATGATGAGGCAATCTTGATTTCTGGTTGCCTCTAGACTGCCTGCTCAATGAAGAAGCAGCTTTAAAGCTGTGCATTCTACCTGTACCAGAAAGCAAAACCAAAAACCAGCTGTTGTCGAATCAATTCTGATTTCATGATGGCCCCACGTGTGTCAGAATAAAACGATGCTCCACTGGGTTTTCAGTGGTGGAATTATCAGATGATCACCAGGTCTTTTTCCAAGACATCTCTAAGTGGAGTCAACTTCCAACCTGCCAGTTGTTCATTTCACCACCCAGAGAGAGAGACATTTCAACTTTTTATTGGACTAGAAAAAGAGATGGGAACTCAGGATAATGTTCCACACTCAGTGATCCTATGTACAATGGAATGAAGCACTACCTGCTACTGCATCATAGTGGCAATTGTTGTTATGTCTGAGTCAACCCATTGCTGAGGCCACTGTGTCAATCCATCTCATTCAGGGTCTTTTTCTTTTTTTGTTGACTCTCTGCTTTGCCAAGCATGATGTCCTTCTCCAGGGACAACATGTGTGTGAGATGAAGTCTTGTCATCTTTGCTTTCAAGGAGAATTCCAGATGGACTTCCTTCAAGATAAATTTGTTTGTTCTTCTGGCAGTCTGTGGTTCTTTCACTATTCTTTGCCAACACCACAGTTCAAATAAGAAGCCCTAGTCTAGCAGAAATGGAATGATATCAGAGAACATGCAACTCTCTTCCAACATTCAGAACTATAAAACCCTAACCAGTCCCTAATAACATATTGCAAAGAATTATAAAGCGTTTGTTTAAATGTCAGTACCATAACTAATACAAATAAATGAATCTTGTCATTCAGAGTAAGTTTTATGGAAGTATATACTCATTATAATGAAGGTGCCATTTGTGCAAAATCCATTTGAAATATTCTGCAGAGAAACTCAATAATTTGTAATCATGCCTCATTTTTTAGCCGAAGAAGCTATTAACCAGATTCATCACCCATTTAATTCACTGTGCCAAATGCCACATAACTTTCTTTTCCAAAATTGAATCCACTGTCAAATGACTAAATTCATCTTCACTGAGTATTTTCCTTTAAAGCAATTCCAAAAGGGCAACTCACAGCGTTTTGGTCGAGGGTCAGCATCAACAATAAATGTGACCTTGCAAGACAACCTCGTTGATGTGCTCTGCACTCACATAGACATGTAAACTTTGGTAGATTTGAAAGAAACATGAACTACTTTCTTTATCTGACACAGCAACTGCAATTATAGATAATAGTTTAGAATAATGTCCTAAACAATGAAGACAATATTAAGTAAATTAATGGATAGTTATTTGCTATTTTATTGTGGATAATTAAAAAAAAAAAAATCAGCTTTCCTTAGTTTAAACTTCCACCTACAGATTTTTGCTTTGGAATCTATATCCTTAAAGAAAAAAAATTACAAAGAAAATCCAGACTTTTGTTCAAATGCACTTGCTGAATTAAACACATATTCTTTTACTGAGGAACTGTATCAGTTAGGAAGAAGTTGGCTAAAGAGTGATTTTAATCAGTGACAAAAGTGTAATTAATGGCTTTAATTAATGACTTTACTATTAGTCATTTTCTAGGGACATTTTTAGTCCACATGTCACTACGGAACTCCTGGGTATTTTGTGGTCCATTTTATGCACTTAGCTCTGGGAAATTTACCTAAAATTGTGTGCATCTTATGTAAACTAAATTGTTAGCTCCTTGAGGGTAATGCTAAACACCTGGGATGCTGTCTGACATATTTTAAATATAATTAATCAACACAAACAACACAGGAAGTCAGTAAGCAACGCAAGTAGTAAAGGTGGTAAAGCTAAATGTGTTATTCCCTACTATATTTCCCCTTGATTAAAAAGAAAACACTTTTGGCTACTTGGTATTTGATGTAAAGAAGTTTGATAATAAGACTTACCCCTGGCAAATTTAACTGGATCAATATTTGCATGATTTAATTTTATCTTAATTGGGTACCTTGAGACTCACTGCAGGGGAATGTTTCTCAGTATGTGCCAGTAACTCTCTTCCATTTGCTCTTCTTAAAATTGTATCCAAAGGCAAATCCTGTGACTGCTCCCCTTTCTCCACTGATACTACACTCAGAACTAAACTGCATTATTGCCAAGATTTTACTATTCTCAAATGCAAGCCAATTTACATTAGGAAACTACAGATGGAGAGGAAGCAAACCTAAGACTTAAAAATATAACATTCAAAGGCCTTTTTAAGTGTATTTTGAATTAATGTAAAAGAACTTCAAAATTGCCACAAATGACTTTTTTTCTAATGCAAACCCCTTCATCTTTCTACTACAGCCTCATATATTGGTATTTTATTAAATATGTTCCACTGATTCAAAATAATTATCAAATAAATAAAAGGCCATGTAACAATGAACATTTATGTGGCTACCTCCCATTCTAAGAATAGTAATAGTAAAATTACCTATGAAGTCTGGGTACTTTTCCAGAACCATTCCTTATACTCTGATCTCCAAACATCACCATTAACCTATGTTTTATATTTATTTCTTTTTCATGATGTTAAATAATGTCATAAAAATGATTGTGACCTTAAATATATTATTTAAAACTGATTATTTAGAAATGATTTCAGACTTATAGAAATCGTACAAGACAAGTACAGAGAGTTCTTAACCTTTCAGACAGCTTCACCTAATATAACCACCTCACATCAACCAGCGATCAAAACACTGGAAAAATGCTATTAACTGAACTACATTCTTTTCAAATCTTACCATTTTTTCCCATGAACCCACTTATTCTTTTCCAGTTCTAGGTATCATTATCTTACAGTGCATTTAGCTTCATGTAACTGTAGTCTCTTTCATTCTCTGATGGTTCCTTAGTTTTTCTTTGTTTTTCAGAATCTTGATGACTTTTTTGAGGCCCAACAGAGAACTGAGATTTCAAGGCAAGCTTCTACCTCCAAACTTTGAGCAACAAGCCTCATCCAGAGAGACACAGCCAAGATCTTCAAGGAAATACTTTGAGAATGCAACAGCCCAGGAAGAGAATAGGGGCAGATTGGGGGGAAAAAAGAAAGCTACAAATTGGGCTGCGAACAGCAAGGTTAGCAGTTCGAAACTACCAGATGTTCCGCGGGAGAAAGATGAGGCTTTCTGCCCCGGTAAAGATTTACAGCCTCGGACACCCTGTACAGGGTCACTATGTGTCGGAACCGACTCCACGGCACATAACAACAACAACATACTATTGTAAGATAAGCACTAAACCACAAGGATGATTTGAATGGCAAGGTCGGTGGTTCAACTCACCAGCCGCTCCTTAGAAACCCTATACAAAATCGTTTTGATTTGAAATGGATTTGATGGCACTTAACAACACCACCACCAGAGAGACACTTGGGAAGGCCATGGTTGCAAAACAGAGGTCCACTTGAAGACTGAGACTAATTATAAGAGTACAGAATAGGTCCTTTTCTCCACACCACAGAATATGCAACCACATCCACATGCTTTCAGTATTAAAGTCGGTGACCTTTGAAAGAGCTGCAAGACAGATGCTCTAAGAGGAGGAATACTAAGAGAAGCCCAATGTCAAGAAGGGAGACTGAAACAGTCACTCAGAAATTTGAAGTCTCATTACCCACTGCTGTTGAGTTGATTCCAGCTCATAGTGACCCTCCAAGACAGAGGAGAACTGCTCCTTAGTACCATAAATCTTTATGGAAGCAGTCTGCCTCATCTTTCTTCCCAGGAGGAGGTGGTAGGTTTGAACCACCAACCTTTCAGTGAGCAACACAATGCTTAACCTACTGTGTCACCAACAGCTACAGCAAACTTTAAATATCGCCTACATCACAACCAGATTACCATAAATTCTGACACATTAGTTTATTTTGTTCTTATTACCTCATACAACATATACTGCTTTCAACAGAAAATTACAGGGTATACTAAAATAAAGATTATCATCATCCTCAAAACAAGCAACAACAAAATTATTGTTTGTTTTGTTTTCATTGATTCTAACGATTTAGCACATTCCAGGAAAGGATCAGTGAATTGGGACTGGAGTCAATAGAAATTTCCCACATTGAAATGTAAAAATAATGGTTTTTTTAAAATTTTTTTTTATAAAGAGCAGACTATTTTACAACTGTGGTCCAATTGCAAAAGCTGTACCGCATTCATGATTGAAATACCAGATGAATAGAGAGAAGAAAGCAGAAGAAATATTTGAAGCAATGATGGCTGAGAAATGTGTAAAATTGATGACTGACAAAATCACACATCCAAGAAGCTCAGAGATCAAATAGGACACATACAAAATTAATCAAATAAATACTAAAACAACCTAGGAATATCATATTCAAACTGGAGAAAACCTTGTGGTGATGGGTGCACAATTCTATTAATTTTCTAGACATCGATGAATTTGACAATTAAAAAAAATATATATTACGTGATTTTATGATACGTAAATTACACCTCAATAAAGTTGTTTGTTTTTTTTTAAAGAAAAGAAGTCAGTGACTCTGAGAAGTAAATGTTAGTATCCATGCTGAAAAACAACATTTATCTACATCAGGGGATCATTTCATTTTTTTCCTCAGCAATCAAGTCTCTCAGGAGGTACATTAAAAATGTAAGGCTGGCCCTGGCAATAGGAATCACTGAGCAGAAATCCTTGGTGTTACTGTTCCCTTCATACATGGGCACCCCTTTGATGTTGATGAGGCAGTGTGAGAGAAATCAGTGTTTTAGCTTTTTCTGTTTGACAGCTCAAGTTTGAATCTAAGTGTATGACAACCCGGTATTTTCCCTCACTTTAAATTTACTCAGTTTACCTTACTAACTGGGTCCTGATGTGGCGCTGTAGGATAGTCACTGGACTATGGTTCTAACCACCCATCACTCCTTGGAAACCCCATACAGGGTCACTATGAATCGGAATCTACTCAATGGCCATTAACAGTAACAACACCTTACTAATCGAGTCCTGGTATGGTACTGTAGGATAAGCACTGAAGAGTTAACCACAAGGTGGGTGGTTTAAACCCACCAGCCATGTCTCAGAAATCCTATACAGGGTTGCTGTATGTCCGAACTGACTTGATGGCACTTAACAATGCTAATAACCTTACTAATATGCATTTTTAATCACTACTTTTCTAAAAAGATCAGTGTCAAGGAGAATGGTAATGCTTTCACCTTGCCGCTTCACTCAAATGCCCAAAATTCTGAATTCAAAGGGAGCTCAAAACTCCCCCAATACTAGGGATTACAGGAAGATATGCCTTCAATGGAAATTGTTTCTGTTTAAAATGCACACTCATTTTCTGTTTCTAATCAGTGCTTTCTCCTTTCTTCAAGAAAGAGGAAAAAAAACAAAACAAAAAACAAACCCCAGTAGCTTCCAGAGAGAAATTGCTTCACTGACATTTTCCCTCTGATGCAATGCTTATCTACTTTCCTCTGAAGGTTTCTCATTGGGTTTATCTCTCAGATGCTTTTAACAGTTTCTGATCAGATTATTGTTATTTGTAGAGCCTGAAGCCTTTTCATCTCCAAGGGTGGGGGATCTATTGTAAAGGTTTCTTGCTGAAGAAAAGCATGGTTTTGTGCTTTAATGCTAATCAGCACACAAACACATCTTGCTTCTTTCCCCTTTAACCTCTGTTACCGTTGGGGGAGTTTTCATACTGTCTTATGTTCTTTGATCCAGTAATTAGCTAGAACAGTTTTATTAGAAAGAAAAAAATGGGCCTGGAGAGAAGACAGAATACAAATTTAGGAATCATGAAATCTATTGCAAGTTTGTTCTTTCTACCCATAGCAACCCCATATAAAGTTTCTAAGCAGTGGCTGGTCAGTTTGAACTATTGACCTTGTGGCTAGGAGTCGAGTGCTTATCCTACAGTGCCATGCCACGTACCACATTATTTGTAACCCTGGAGTCCTGGTGTAACACTGTAGGATAAGCTTGGTAAACACAAGATCGGCCATTCAAACCCACCAGCCACTCCTTGGAAATCATATATAGGGTCACTAAGAGTTAGAACTGACTTGATGGCACTTAACAACAGCAACATTTGTGACCCTAGCTGGGTGACTCTTTTCAGAGTTTGGTATAACACAAGCCCTCTGGAGTATTTGGGTTGACCTGATAAGGTTCACATCCAGGCAACAAAACAAGTTATGCAGGAAAGATTACCTGACATGATTTCATTGAAATGGATTTGTCTCATAGAGACAAAAGGTCAAAGCAATCCCTAAGTAATTGGCTGGTTAGATCTTCTTTGGGTGGCAGTGAACCATTCTCCAAATGGCTGATTCATTGGATCAATTTCACTTGTTCTAATGGCCTGCTCAGTATAAACCCTGTATTGTGTCATTGTGGGATAATGCACTGGACTGCAAGGTCTGTTTGAACTGCAAGGCCAGTGGTTCAAATTCACCAGCCGCTCCTCAGAAACCCTATACAGGGTCACTATGAGTTGGAATAGACTCAAAGGCACTTCATAACAACAACATCACAGAAGAATGTCAATGGGAGTTTTTTTTTTGTTTTTTTTTTCCTTCTTCTTTCTTCCTGTGTAAGCAAAGCTGAAAGAAGAAAAGGGATTGATGGAGTGCTAGATTCAATTAAGGACAAAAAGCACAACTTGAGGGACTTTTGTGTGAATAAATTGTGTCCCCAAGTTATGAGCAATGTGATGTTACTCAATTTTATCTTCCTCTTTGAGAGTCACTCTTTGTTAGAGCTACTCTTTCCTATGTTGTTGTTGTTGTTAAGTACTGTGGAGTAGGTTCCGACTCACAGTGACCCTGTACAGGATTTCCAAGGCTGTAAATCTTTATGGGAGCAGAAAGCCTCATCTTTCTCCCGCGGAACCTCTGGTTGTTTTGAACTGCTGACCTTGTGGTTGGCAGCCTGACTCGTAACCACTACTCTGTCTTATTAAATGTACAGTCCTTAAAACCTAATGCTAAAGATCCTCAAAATATCTCTGGACCTGCAAATATGAAGGCGACATGTCAGATTTCTTCAGAAAGTATATTTTTACTGCATTCGGTAAAACGAACTGTTTCATGATACACTCCTTAGATTTGCTTTCAAGGATTTTTGAGTCAAACATTTTGGTATGACTCACTTAAAATTTTTATTATAGAGTAGATGCCAAACAAAGCAAACCAACAGTATATTTGTTGCTATAATTTCAAATAAAATTATATGGAACAATTTAATTTAGGCCATGATTTTAAATAAAGATTTCTAAGTACAATTTCTAACTTGTTTTTTGGGATTAGTTACATAATCTTATCGAAACTGAGTTTCCCAATCTTTGAGTATAATAATGTCTAATTTTATTGATTGTTGTGAATAGTAAATAAAGTTGTTGTTGTTAAGTGCCATAGAGTCAGTTCCAACATATAGTGACCCTGTATAGTGTTTCCGAGGAGCAGCTGGTGAACTTGAACAGGCAACCTGTGGTTCAAACTGACTTCACAGTCCAGTGCATTAACCCACAGCACAACACCAGAATTTAAATGCCA
The DNA here is from genome assembly GCF_000296735.1 of Chrysochloris asiatica. Lineage (NCBI taxonomy): Eukaryota > Metazoa > Chordata > Mammalia > Afrosoricida > Chrysochloridae > Chrysochloris > Chrysochloris asiatica. The sequence goes on along the minus strand of NW_006408533.1, from coordinate 6,879,700 downwards.
AGCTATGTTGCCTAACGTAGAAATTATAGCATTCACGTCTACTTTCTGTACCATAACTAATATACAGTATTGCAAATGAGCTATTTTTGTAAACTACTTTAAATTTATGAAATAAAGGCATAATGAATAATGGAAGGCTATAGATAAAATCATTAGACTATGGATTGCATACTTTAAATCCTAGCCAATTTTAAACACGGGAGGAGCTCAAGAATTCTGCCACATAGAGGTGGGTGACTAAACAAGGAAACGACCTATTGGTCAGAAAGTTACAACAAATGGTGACGCTCGTTCTCCCATGTGATTTAACCCTATTGACAAGTTGTGACTATTTAAACTGACCACATTTACAATCCCAGCTAAATTTGCTCACCAAATGGTTCAAAGTGTAAGACATGAGTCCTTTTAACCTAAGAATATACGAATCATTCAAAAAGATAGTGGGACCAACAATGGGGTAGCTGTATTTGCAGGGAGGGCCCATGCACATTTTCTAGGCAATAAGATGAAAATGACATATTCATGAAATCCATTATAATAATAAACTCCACTACAAAAAGAAAAAAATTCCAAGCAATAAAATGAAAATGATACTTAAAAAATTATGTCAGAAACATGAGGGTGGAAGACTGATGGTGCCTGTTTTCAGAATGGAGAACTGTTGGGTAGGTATTTTCTTTCCTTATGAAGTCACTGTGAGTGTAGCTTGTCCAGACTCCAAATGGTGTAGCCCAGGATCTGAAACATAGCCCACGTATATTTGGAATATTTGCATTCTGATTTTTTCATCATGTTGCGTTCTTGTTTACCAAACACTGAAGTTGTTGATGGACTTCTTTTCTTTAAATTACCAATGAGTTGGTACCAACATGGTGACCCTCTGTGTGTCAGAGTAGAACTGTGCTCCACAGGGTTTTCAATGGTTGTTTTTTGTGGAAATAGAATGCTAGGCTTGTCTTCCTCTGGGTGAAATAAATCTCTAACCTTTCAGTTAGCAGTCAAGCATCCAGTATGACACAAATGGTTAAAGTGATTGGCTGCTAAGGCAAAGGTTGGAAATTTTGGTTCACTTAGAGAAATCTTGGAAGAAAGGCTCAGTGATCTACTTCTGAAAAAGACCAGTCACTGAAAACTTACAGAGCACTGTTCTGTTTTAACACATAAGGGATTGGACATCATGAGTTGGAATCAACTGCACACCCAATGCTGTGGACTCTTAGAACAAGTATTTATTATTGTGTTTTTGTATGTGCCAGACACTGATTATGGTACTAGATTCTCATCTTGGGCTGTCATTTCCCATCATCTTTCAGACTATTACTTCAGATCCTTTTGATGCTCCAGAGAATATTTCTTGCAAACCAAGAAAAGTAATTGTTAGAAACTTTTGTTCTTTAATTAATCAATGATGTTCCAGGCAATCAGTTGTTACTCAGTATGCATAGAAACATGCTGCACATATGTGCATAAACAAGGACAATAAATCTGAGTTACAGATGTTCATCCATCCATTTGGTGCTTTGGGGGGATGTAATTAGTGGGTTATTGTTAGGATTATTTTCCTCTTTTATTTCTTTAATAACCGAGTCTAATTTTTGTCTTTAGCATACACTTGCTAATGAAACAATACGTCACAGAGCATGGCTATCCTCTTTTCTCCAACCAATGATTTCAAATAACCCACTGTCTCCTTGTTAAAGCTATCAGTCTGAAATGTGATGGCTAACCCCTAAATATATTATTTTAGTTATAGTAAATGATCGCTTGCTGTAGAGAGAAGTCAAAATCCTTATACATCTATTCAGGTCTGTGTGGGATGCAGCAATAATCAGGAGAAGCTTGCTTGCTAAATTAGTACCCAACTCCCTTAACAGGCAGTGGTCAATACAGCTGCAGGAGTGTTGCGGAGACCAAGGAGAAAATTAATTACATGTTTTCCACAACAAACTGCTAAAGAATATTTGTTTCACAAAACCAATAATAAATGTTCTATTAAAGAATGTGTAAGATAAATAGTGATAAGAGGATTGGAAAATGTCTACTCAATTAGCTTATCTTTTCTCTCTTTACTTTTGGTTTTATTAAAGGGTGAGGTTCCTTTGTACATCCAGTACCTAACAGAGCCTGGTGCATAGTTGAGATGCCGTAAGAGATTGTTGAGTGAATGCCTCTTATGGCACATAACAGCAATATATATTCATATAAGAAGACCTGGAAGCATAGTGATTTTCTGATTGGGCTGCTAACCCCAAAGTCAGCTGTTTGAATCTACCAGCTGCTCAGTGGGAGAAGGATGAGGCTTTCTGCTCTGGTAAAAATTTGTAGTCTCAGAAAACCTATACAGGGTGGATATGAATTGGAACCCTCTCCGTGGAACTCAACCACCACCACCATCATATAGACATAGGTAAGTTTCACTGGTTTTGCTATTCTAGAGAACAGAGCCTAAGACAATTAGCCAAGTGGTTGTTGTTTTAGGTGCCATCGAGTTGGGACTGACTCCAAGCGATCCTATTCACAACAGAATGAAACACTGTCCAGTCCTGGGCTAACCTCACAATTGTTGCTGCTCTTATTCCCTTTGCTGCTGCTGCCACTTTGCCAAGGCATCTCGCTGGGGATCTTCCTCTTTTTCTCTGACTCTCCATCTTACCAAACATGATATCCTTCTCCAGTGATTGCTCCCTCCTGACAATGTGTCCAAAGTATGAGAAATGAAGTCTGGCCATCCTGGCCTCCAAGGAGCACTCTGGCTGCACTTCTTCCAACACAGATCTGTTGGGTCTTTGGCAGCCCATGGCACGATCCATATTCGCTTTCAACACCATTACTTAAATGCATCAATTCTACTTTGGTCTTTCTTATTTATTGTCCATCTTGTGCATGCATATGAGGTTATTGAAAATACCATAGCTTGGGTAAGGCACACCTTAGTCCTCAAGCTGACACCTTTGCTCTTCAACACTTTAAAAAGGTCTTGTGCAGCAGCTTCGCCTAATGCAATATGTCGTCTGATCTCTTGACTGCTGCTTCTGTGAGTTTTGATAGTTTATCCAAGAAGAATTAAGTCCTTGACAACTTCAATTTTTTTTCCCGTTGATAAGAATATTGTTTATTGGTCCAGTGATGAGGATATGTGTTTTCTTTACATTGAGATGCAATCCATACCGAAGGCTGTGCTTTTTGGTCTTCATCAGTAAATATTTTAAGTTCTCTTCACTTTCAGCAAGCAAGGTTGTATCATCTGCACATTACAGGTTGTTAATGAGCCTTCCTCCAATCCTGATGCCACGTTTTTCTTCAAGTTACCTAGCTTCTGAGATTATTTGCTCAGCATACAGGTTGAATAAGTATGGTGAAAGAATACAACCATGTCACATATCTTTGTTGATTTTAAACCATTCAGTGTCCCCATGTTCTGTTCGAACAACTGCCTCTTGGTCCAGGTACAGATTCCTCATGAGCACAATTAAGTGTTCCGGAATACTAACACTTTGCAGTGTTGTCCATAGTTTGTCATGATCCATACAATCGAAAACCTTTGCATAGTTAATAAAGCACAGGTAAACATTTTAATGGTATTCTCTGTTTTCAGCCAAGATCCATCAGACATCAGCAATGATATCCTTCATTCCATGTCCTCTTCTGAATCCAGCCTGAAACTCTGTAAGTTCTCTGTCAATGTATGTTAGCAGCCTTTTCTGTATTACCTTGAGTAAAACTTTACTGGTGTGCGATATAAACGAAATTGTCCAACAATTTCCACTTTCTGTTGGGTCACTTCTTTTTGGAATGGGCACAAATATGGATCTTTTCCAATCAGTCAGCCAGATAGTTGTCTTCCAAATTTCTTGGCATAGATGACTGAGTGCCTCCTGTGCTGCCTCACTTTCTGGAAAGATTTCAATTTTTATTCCATCAATTCCTGGGGTCTTGTTCTTTGCCAGTTCCTTCAATGCACCTTGGACTTCTTCCTTCAGTATCATTGGCTTTTGATCATATGTTACCTCTTGAAAGGGTTCAACATCAACCATTTCCTTTTGGTACAGTGACTGTGAATTCCTTCCATTTTCTTTTAATGTTTTTTTCATCATTAAACAATTTGCCCAGAGAATCCTTCAGTATTGAAAGTCAAGGCTTGTATTTGCTCTTTAGTTTCCCCAGCTTGAGAAATGTTGAGCATGTTCTTCCCTTTTGGTTTTCTGACTCCAGATCTTTACACATTTTGTTATAATATTTGAATTTGCATTCTTGAGCTGACTTTTGAAAGTTTCTATTCAGCTCTTGTACTTCCTCATTTCTTCCATTTGCTTTAGTATCTCTATGCTGGAGAGCAAGTTTCAGTGTCTCCTCTGACATCCATTTTGATCTTTTCCTTCTTTCTTGTCTTCTTAATGACTTTTTGCTTTTTTCCTGTATGATGTTCTTGATGTCATCCCACAACTCTCTGGTTTTCAATCTTTAGTGCTTAATGTATCAAATCTGTTCTTCAGAAGGTCTCTAATTCAGGTGGAATATATTCACCTAAATTTTGGCTCTCATGGAATTGTTTTCATTTTCTTTAGCTTCAGTCTGAATTTGCATGTAAGCATTTAATGGTCTGTTCCTCAATCTGCCCCTGGCCTTGTTTTGACTGATGCTATGGAGCTTTTCCATCGTCTCTCTCACAGATATAGTCAGTATGATTTCTATGTATTCCATCTGGCAAAGTCCATGTGTATAGTTGTCTCTTATGCTGTCTAAAGAAGGTATTTGAAATGAACAAATCATTGGTTTCACAGAATTCTATCATGCGTTCTCCAGCATAATTTCTATCACCAAGGCCATATTTTCCAACTACTGATCTTTCCTCTTTGCTCACAACCTTTGCCTTCCAATCTCCATTAATGATTAATACATCTTGATTGCATGCCTGATCAATTTCAGATATAAAAAGTTGGTAGAATTCTTCTATTTCATCCTCACTGGCTTTAGTGTTTATTGTGAAAATTTGAATAATAGTGGTATTAACTGTTATTCCCTGTAGGTTCATGGATATTATCCTATCACAGACAGCATTGTACCTCATGACTGATCTGGATGTGTTCTTTTTGATGATGGATGCAAAATTATTCCTCTTCAAGTTGTCATTGCCGGCAGAGTAAATCATGGGGCTGTCAAATTCAAAGTGACCAGTACCAGTCCATTTCAGCTCACTAATGCCTAAGATATCAATGCTTATGTGTTCCATTTCATTTTGACAATATCCAATTTTCTTATATTCGTACTTCGTACATGCCTTGTTCCAATTATTAATGGATGTTTACACCTGTTTCTCTTCATTTTGAGTTGTTTCCCATCAACAAATGAAGGTCCTGAGGGCTTTACTCCACTCGTGTCATCATGGTCAACTCTACTTTGAGGAGGCAGCTCTTCTCCAGTCGCATTTTGAGTACCTTTCAACCTGAGGAGCTCATTTTCCAGCACTCTATCTGGCAGTATTTTTCTGCTATTCATAAGGTTTTCAGTGACTAAATATTCAGAAATAATTTGTGACCTCTTCTTCCTATTCTTTCTTTGTCTGGAAGCTCATCTGAAACCTGTCCACCATGGGTGATGCTTCTGGTATTTAAAATACTGGTGGCATAGCTTCCAGAATCTCAGCAACTCACACGCTACCACTGTACGACAAACTGACAGACTAGTGGTGGTTAGTGAGTTAGCAAAGTAATAGGAAGTAAATCCCAGTGTTTTACAGTAGAATAAGCACTGAACTGCTAACTTAAAGGTTGACAGTTCAAACCCACCAGCTGCTCCTCAGAATTTGAGTTGTATCTGACTTAAAGCATTTAACAACAGCACGTTCTGTGCTTTAGGTGTTGGGCTGCTAAACACAGGTCAGCTGCTCAAACACACCAGCCTCTTCTATAGTCAGGAGCAAAAAGATTTCCCTTTCTTGTTATTTTTGCCTAGTGAGTTGTTGTTGTTTAGTGCCATCGAGTTGATACTAATTCATAGTGATGCTGTATGGGGTTTCTGAGGTGTAGATGATGGGTTTGAACTGCCAACCTTGTAGTTAGTAGTCCAGGGCTTATCCTACAGCACCACACCTGGATGAGTGTGTGTGCTGTTGCTGTTAAATGCCACTGAGTCAGTTTCAACTCATAGCAATCCTGTACAGGGTTTCCAAGGAATTTCTGGTAAGGTTGAACCGTCAATCTTGCATTTAGCAGTCCAATGCTTACCCTAGAGTGCCACATCAGGACTTCTAGTGTGTAATCCCTTATTACTTCAGGTTCAAGTTTGACACCATAAAAGGCAGCCCTATAAATTCTTGAAATCTGTGACATTGAAAGGTGGTGGGTTTAAAAATCAGCAGATTTTTCATTGAAATTACCTACACTGAGAGGTAGGGAAAGGTATGGTATTGGAATGGGCTTGAATCAGAAATATGAGCATTTTATGCATTTATATTTATAAACACCAGGTGTTTCTGGTTAGATCCAATTCCTAACCCCTCAGGAAGTACTTCTTAGCTGTAATACTGTCTTCAAATCAAAGGGAAACAGAGTACCTTATAGAAATTGAATTTATGAGCAACCTATGGTCTTTCATCTAATATTATGTTATTATGTGTAGCACAAACCTTTAACAAATTTAAAATTGAATCATACACCCACCTGGATTGATCTAATTGTGTGTTCTATAGTCCATAGTTGTGTGGGGCATGATGGAGTAAGGCTACACTCCAAACAGCAGTATTAGATCCCTTTGAAAAACAAACTGAAGGCAGCAATCACGGTGACCCAGCTAAAGTTGCAGAAGCCACAAGAGCAAACCTCTTTTTTTCATACTGTAACAATTTTCTCAGAAAAAACACCTTTGGGTCTATAATTTATCTTGCTTTGTTTTGGCTGAAAAGTGAATTTTGGAGAAGACTTTAGAGAAATTAATTATATTTTAAATTATGTTGCTGAGATCCACTGATTTCCTCTTCACTTTAGGTTATACCACTAGATATGACTTGATTTCAACACCAGCCTGGTTTATTTTGAATGTCAAGCTTTTGTGGACATTCTAATATGAATGATGAATGATGAATAAAATTGCAACAACATATTTCTTGGCTACTGAATTGATCAAAGCATGATATAGATATGATCTAATGGATCTTTTCATCCACAATGAAAAATAGATGAATAGTGAATATTTCCTTCCTTCATTTAATCATAATGTCTTCAATACAGAGGCCACAAGTAATTTATTGAAGAGCACCTTATAATTATTGTAAAACTCAGTAGCTGAGGTTGGCGTTTTTCCAAAAGAGAAGATGGCAGCATTTTCAAATATATTTTGTCACTGAATCACAACTTGGGATTTAGTGCTGGATGGCTCTGGGAACTACTAAGAGGCAACAGGGAAATCTTTATGCTGAGTACCAGATATTCTGTCAATCTCTCGATAAAATAACACATACAAAACAAATAAAATCAAACCCCAAATAAAGCAAGGTAGATTTGCCATTATCAACTTCTGTTTAAAATGGAAAGTCTAGGGATTCTTTGCTGTTGTTGTTTGTTGCCATCAAGTTAATTCCAACTCATGGCAACCCCATACGTGACAGAGCTGAACTGCTACATAGGATGGGTATTCTTAGCAGATCTCTAGATCGTTTCTTTAGTGGAACCACTAGGTGGGTTTGAACTATTAACAGTTGAGGGCAAATGGATTGAGCCATCTAGGAAATTTTGCAATTTTTAAGTTCCACTAAAAAGAACTTGATCATCATGCAAATCAAGTACTATGGCTAGAAGTCAGAGGGAAATATTCTGGAGTGTTCCCAGCCAGCAAAATTTTGAATATTTTACAGCAGTTAAGTGGAATATCAAAACTTCTTTTCAAAAAGTCTATCAAAAGAACTGTGACATTCCTTGTATTTGTTTGATTAAAAAAAATAAAAATAGAAGAGAAGAACTGTATTTTAAAGTTTGTGTCCATTGTGCATTTCTAGGTCTTTATACATTTTGTCCACCACTCATCTGTCAGTTTGTTGTACTGTGGTAGCATGTGTTTTGCTGTGATGTTGGAAGCTATACTACCGATATTTTAAATACCAGTAGAGTCACCCCTGTGGACAGGTTTCAGTAGAGCTTCCATACTGAGACAGACTAGAAGAGGAGAGGAAGACCTCTTCTGAATTTTTAGCAACAGAAAACCTTATGAATAGCAGCAGGTCATTGTCAGATATAGTGTCAGAAGATGAAAACATCATGAATAGTAACAGGACATTGTCAGATACAGTGCTGGAAAATGAGCCTGTCAGTTAGAAAGGCACTCAAAATATGACTGGAGAAGAGCTGACACCTAAAAGTAGAGTTGACCTTAATGAAGCAAATGGAGCCAAGTTTCTGGGACCTTCATTTGCTGATGGCACACAATTCAAAAATGAGGAGAAACAACTGTAAAGTAATTGGAACATGGAATGCATGAAGCATGAACCTAGTAAAATTGGAAGTTATCAAAAATGAAATGGAAGGCATAATGATCAATATCCTAGGTATTAGTGAGTTGAAATGGACTGGTATTCACCATTTTGAATTTGACAATCATATGGTTTGTTATTCCAAGAACTACAAACTCAAGAGAAGTGGTGTAGCGTTCATTGTCAAAAACATTTTGAGATCTAGTTTGAAGTATATCACTGTCTGTAATAGGAAAATATCCATAGGTATACAAGGAAGACCTGTTAATACCACTATTATTCACATTTACACACCAACCTACTAAAGTCAGTGATGATGAAACTGAAGAATTCTACAACTTCTTCAGTCAGAAATTGATCAAGGATGTAATTAAGATGTTTTGATAATTGCTGGTGATTGGAATGTGAAGGTTGAAAACAAAAAAGAAGGATCAGTATTTGGAAAATATGGCCT
>NW_006408533.1:6869071-6869898 GCF_000296735.1 Chrysochloris asiatica | reverse complement strand
CTTCTTAAAACTACACAAAAGGCTACTGTACACATAGACGTCACCAAATGGAATATACAAAAATCAAATTGCTTACATCTTTGGGAAGAGATGGTGGAAAAGTTTAATATCATTATCCAAAACAAGGCTAGAGACTGACAGTGGAACAGACCATCAATTGCTCCAATGCAGGTTCAGGATGAAGTTTAAGAAAATTAAAACAAATCCATAAGTGCCAAAATGTAATCTAGAATATATCCCACCTGAATTTAGAAACTATCTCAGGAATATATTTGATGCAATAAACCCTAATGACCAAAGACCAGAAGAGTTGTGGAATGACATTAAGAATATCACATAGGAAAAAAAAGCAAAAGAAAGGAAAGAAAGAAAAGATCAAAATGAATGTTAGAAGAGACTCTGAAATTTTCTCTTTAGCATAAAGATGCTAAAGCAAATGGAATAAATGTGGAAGTAAAAGAGTTGAACAGAAATTTTCTAAGGGAAGTTTGAGAAGATAAAGACAAATATTATAATGAAATTATAATACATGCATAGACCTGTAGTTAGAAAAACAAAAAAATAAGAGCATGCTAAGTATTTCTCAAGCTGAAGGAACTGAAGAAAAATCCTAGCTTCAACTTTCTATATTGATGGATTCTATTGGCAAAATATGGAATGATGAAGAAAGACGTCACAAGAAGATGGAAGGTATACAAAGTCCTTGTATCAAAAAGAAACGGTTGATGCTCGGTCATTTCAAGAAGTAGCATATGATCAAGAACCAATGGCATTGAAGGAAGAAGTACAATTTGCACTGAAGACATTGTCTACAGACAAGGCTTTAA
>NW_006408533.1:6856850-6868971 GCF_000296735.1 Chrysochloris asiatica | reverse complement strand
GTATATCGTTTCATTGCCATGGTTATAATCCCCTCCATGCATCATCAATCAACCAAAGGGTAAGCCCTGCAAGCCTGCCCCCCTGCTGGTCAGCACACAGCCCCTCTCCCTCTCTGGGTCTAAAGTCCCCAGCTGCTCCATCTCTCCACGTTATGGTCTCTGCCCCCATCTCTGGCATCACTGCTTCTCTGGGTAGGGTCCCGCTCTCTGCTCTTCTCCCTTGATGGTCTCAGGGACCTTCGCTCCTAGACTACAAAGTCAGTCACTCCCCTCCTTTTGCTACAAAATGTCTACCTTTACATTTCCAACCCTCAAAGTCAATCCTGATAACAATTATTCACTATTGTATCACAAGAAACCTATCTGCATCTCCTTTCATCAGCCCCACCCACATAGATTGGATACTCCTCAGTGGAGATTCTACCTTCCTCCATGCCCTCTGGATCTAGGCTCCCTCTTGAAAGCTTGTAAGCTTTTCAAGACCTGTAGTTAGAAAAACAAAAAAATAAGAGCATGCTCAGTATTTCTCAAGCTGAAGGAACTGAAGAAAAATCCTAGCTTCAACTTTCTATATTGAAGGATTCTATTGGCAAAATATGGAATGATGAAGAAAAACGTCACAAGAAGATGGAAGGTATACAAAGTCCTTGTATCAAAAAGAAACGGTTGATGCTCGGTCATTTCAAGCGGTAGCATATGATCAAGAACCAATGGCATTGAAGGAAGAAGTATAATTTGCACTGAAGACATTGTCTACAGACAAGGCTTTAACACTTGTTTGTAGACAATGATGGAATACAAATTGAAATTGCTCAGTAAACTGATGAAGCACTGGAGGCGCTCACTCACGTAAGCAAAAAAAAATTGGGAGACAACTACCTGGTCAACCGACTGAAAGACACACCTATTTGTGCCCATTCCAAAGAGAGGTAACCAATGGAATATGGAAATCATTAAACAATATCATTAGTATTACATGCAAGTAAAAGTTTTCTGACAATTTTTAGAAACTGACTGCAATAGTGCATTCACAGGGAACTTCCAGAAATTCCAGCTGAAATCAGACAACGAGGTGCGACTAGGGGTATCAAGGCTATCATGAGGTGGATCTTGGCTGAAAACAAAAAATACCAGAAACATGTTTACTTGTGCTTATGGACTTTGCAAAGGCTTCCAACTGTGTGGAATAATGACAAACTGTGAAGAACATAAGGAAGAGTTGGTATTAAAAAAAACCTTTTTATTGTGTTCATGAAGAACCTATACATAAGACCAAGAGGTAGTCATTTGAACAAAACAAGGGGATACTGAATGCATCTGTGTTATGGTGTTGGAGAAGGATATAGAAAGTACCATGGGCTTCTAGAAGAACAAAGAAGTCTGTCTTGAAAAAGTAAAGCTAGAATCTTCCTTAGAAGCCAGGACTGCAGCATGTCCTCTCTCATGTGGTCAGACATGTGGACCAATCCCTGGAGAAGAACATCATGCTTGGTAAAGTAGAGGGTTAGGGAAAAAGAGGAAGCTCTTCCACAAAATGGATTGGCAGTGTCAGCAACAATGGGCTGAAGCATGGCAACAACTGTGCAGGGCCAGGAAGTGTTTTGTTCTATTGTGCATAGGGTTGTTATGAGTCAGAACTGACTCGCTAGCACCTAACAACAATAACAATGATAACATACATTTTGTGGTAACTCAAAGGCACTTAACAACAACAGGGAGATGGGAAGTGGGGACAATCAGGGAAGAAAGTATGAACAATTTCTTTAAATTAGAGATAATTTGCTGTAACAAGGTATAAATGTAAAACTTTTTTTTGCTTTCCTATCTTCCAATTTGCCTTATCACTACTCCTACCCTCCAAAAACTATAGCTCCAATCCACATCTCCTTCCCCTATCCCTCATTTTCCCTTAATTTTAACTAATCAATATCTGAGAAGAGTCTGGTTCTGTTGTATAAAGAAATATATGTATATATATATCATTAGATTAAAACCATTTTACCAGGTTTCTGTCTAGTAAATTCTGACTCATGGTCACCCCATCAGTGTCAGAGTAGAATTGTGCTTCATAGGGTTATCAACAATTATCATCTTTCAGAAATTGACTTCAAACCCTTTCTTTTGAGGCATCTGTAAGTAAGTGAATTTGAACTGCCAACCTTTCTGTTACTACCTGAGTTTGCATCACCAGGGACTATGTATTAGAATATACTGAATTTTACTCGATTTTAAGGCCTCTGGATGAAGCAAATGGTTTGTACTTGTCTGTTACCTTAAAGGTTGGTGGTTCAAATGTATCCAGTGGCACCATGCAAGAAAGGCCCAAAGCTTATAGGCAAGAAAACCCCATGTGGTAGTTCCACTTTACAACACATGGAGTTGCCAAGATTTATATGTAATCGCCTTGAATGCTTAGAGTAATAGAAAATTTATTAAATTAAGGCTTGTTGTGTTTGAATATGTAGGTTTATGAATTTATCTTGAAGGAGCTCTGGTAGTGTAGTGATTACGAGTCAGGTTGTTAATCTCACAGTCAGCAGTTTGAAATTACCAATGGTACTGTGGGAGAAAGAGGAGGCTTGTTGCTCCTGTAAAAATTTACAGCCTGAGAAGCCCTATACAGGGTCGTTATGAGTCAGAACCAAGTCCACAGCATTTAATAACAACAATTTCTAGTATAAGTTAAAAGAACACAGTGGCTTTGTAGGATAAAGCCACCTGGACAATGAACCACGAGGTTGATGGTTTGAGCCCATCAGTAGCTCCATGGGAGAAAGGTGAGACTTTCTGCTCCCACTAAGATTTACAGCCTCAGAAATCCCATACAGAGTCCGAACTGACTCGAAGATACTTAGCAACAACAGAGTAAGTTACATCTGTATTTCTCAGTTGAAAAGGATGAGGTGAGGGTATCTTAAATAGAGTCAGTAGAATTATTGAAGAAATAAACCTATTGTTTTCTGGCATCCTTTCAAGCATAACTCAGAATAAGGGGCAGGGAGGCACTGCCAGCCTGCTAGTACTGCCAGATGATAAACTTAAATGGAAATTGATCTCCATGACTTCAGCCTGGAGCAGGAATGAGGGAGGAGTGCTGGGCATCAGCCACAAGTCTGGTGATGGTGTTTATTCATGGCTGCAGTCATCTTCATAGGAACAGGTTCTAGAAAATCAAAATTGTGTTCAGGCACAATTCTGAGAAAATGATTTGGCTAAGAGGTGCTTGCTTGCTTATCTTTAACACATTATACTTCTTTATTGTGATATTCAACCCTTGGCTGCTTTAACTTTTGCTGATTTTTCTTATCAGTGTTATGTGTTGATTCTGATTTGTAGATATTAAAAATTCTTTACATAATATTTTATTTTATTATGACATCTAATATAGTACCTGAATCTTCGGAAGCACACAGATATGATTTTAAGAAAAATAATTAAAATGCCATTCCATGATATTACTGGTTACGATGTTGTTGCTCTGTCTCTAGTCTGCTTCTACTTACATTGCTATATTTGACACCACTGTGTGGCAAGAACAGTGGAAGGAGATGGGGAAAGGGAGGAAAGAGAAACAGGATGTTTCAGACATGTGACAAAGAGAAGAAAGAACAGAATAGTATAAAGAATAAAATACTGCGAGAAAGAGAACTAACATTGAAGAGAAGTAATGATTTTCACTTCCAAGGTCTCCTGGAGAATAAAGCATTAACTCAGTTCAATTTCACATAGCTTTCTAGATGCCGATTATATGCCAGGCTTTTTGCCAGGTGATGGGGCAGTAAAACGGGGTAAGTAGAATGTCTCTTCCCTTTAAGGTTCTTTGAGTCTTGGAAATGGACAAAGACACAGACAATCAATAGGCGTAAATGGAGGCATGGGAGATCATGGTACATCTTTGAAAGCAACATATGGATTAATATTCCTGTTTTGTAAATTGCAACAACAGATGGTGACTGAAAATGTATGTATGTTAAGAATAGAAAGGACTTTGTTATCGTGAAAAAGACTTGAGTCTTTAACAGTGAAGTATGATTTGCTCTTAAGACAGCTCATTTCTGGCACTAGACTGACTCCAAAATTAATACCTTTATCATAAGACTTATGTAAGTTATTTTTCATGCATTTCCTTGTGCTAAATTCTAAATTCTTTCAAGGTAATCAATATATCTTGACTACCACATTTGGCCAATAGTTGTTGTTAGTGTTGCTGAGTTGGTTCCAACTCATAGTAACCCTGTGGAGGGTTTCTGAGGAAGATCTGGTGGGTTTTAACTGCCAACCTTGTGGTTTACAGTCTAGTGCTGACTCTACAGCATTGTTGCAACTTAATTGTTTATATGCACAAATTATTTTGAAGCCAAAAAACTTAACACTGGTGAAATACTTTCTAAATAGCTATTTTCAAAATAACTACGTATTTGCTAGATTTAAACATGGGTTTTCCCCTTTAAACTGTTCTTTGGGGCAGATAAAGCCTTAATGATAAGCATACTAGTTCCCTACAACAATTCCCTAGAACTAGCTGTGAATAAAAATCAAATCAGACTAAATAAGTAGTAAACACCAAAATTTACTATTCTTGAACAGTCCCGTTTTAAATGAAACATTTAGTAGCATATTTATATATCACCCATGGGAGGGGACACTGCAGGCTTTTGAAATAAAGCTTTTTAAAACCTGAGTATTTCCAGGAAATCCAAAGGATGCAACGTCCTTTCTTATGATTTAAAAATGCTGTCATGATTAATTGTCATGATTCTGGCAGTTAAAATTCAGGCTCAGGTAAGAGTCTGTTTAAAAGTTGTGACTGCTAGGTTACCTGGGCAGCTCCGAACTAGTGTAGCTGTTAGTGTACTCCTTAGGTTCCCAAGGAATATACAAAGAAAATGAACATCACTCAGGTGCATAATCTTTATATTTGCCTGAGTTTCAGCTCTAATTCCTTGGCTGGTCCCTTATTCTGCTGAGATGAGCTATTATTCCATGGGTACAGTACAAAGGTCCATTTTGTTCAGAGCAGACAAGAGAAGTCTAGCCAATGTCTTCATTTTTCTGGACATTTCCCTGGTCTTGTTTTGCTTCCCTAAAGCAGAAAGGACTCTTCCTACACTAACCAGATGGGAGAGAAGAAGGAAAAGAGAACTATATTAATAGAGAATTTTTTAAATGGATTATCCTAGTCTTGTACTATTTATAATTTATTCCCCCTCTAAAAGCAAATCTCACTAGTACAGTAGTCTAATTGTTTGTACTTGGCATGTATTCTTCTTTGGGAGTGAGAGGAAGCCTTAATGTGTCCCTAGGGACTAAAGAACGAACTCAACCCAAGCCTTCTTAGACTCAGTGTCAGAGCTGGAAGGGGATTTTGAGATGGTCCAGACCAGTGGTTCCCAGTCTTGTCTTTGTCTCAATCAATGCACATCAAGTAAGCTGCACTACATCAAAAATAACATCAAGTGAGATTAGTGAAGGGTCTTCTAGGGAGAGGACAGCAAGAGGCCTTATAGGAACTTGGCGGAGACACAGGAGGCTTGTACAATGTTAAAAGACCATCCTGCTACCAACAGCAAGCAGGAAATTCTCATATATTTCCTGGCACACAACTGGCTGGGGATAGGGGACTGTCTGTGAACTTAAGCTCAGAAAAGTTAAGAGATTTGCTCTTTTTCCACAGCTAGCTTTTGACAGAACCAAATCTAGAAACTGTAAATCTTACCTCCCCAAGTGATTTTATTACACACTGTTACCTTCTAATTAAATATCAACTTTGTATAGTATTTGTCTGTGCCTAGTTAAAAAGAGAAAGAGAGAAAGGGAAGGGGCTGGGGGCAGAAGGAGAGGAAAAAGGAAGGACAAAAGGAAGGAGGGACAGAGAAGGAGAAGAAGAAAAGGCAGGAAGGGGGAAGAAAACATCAAAATACAAGAGAACAAACTAGAAAACTTAACCCAAAGTAAGTTGGTGGTGGTGGTGTGAAAGCAGAATTCAAAACAAAGTAGCTATTTGAGTGAAGTTATATAGGAGTGTGGAGTCTTGGTGTGGTGCTGTGGGATAATGCACTGGACCACAAGGTCAGTTTGAACTGCAAAGTCAGCAGTTCAAATTCACCAGCCACTCCTTGGAAACCCTACACAGGGTTGCTATGAGTCGGAATTCACTCGAACAAGGCACTTTAAAACCAACAATAAAACAGTCCTGGTGTGGCGATGTAGGATAAGTACTCAGCCACAAGCTCTGTTTGAATTGCAAGGTCAGAGATTCAAACTCACCTGCTGCTCCTTGTTCTAAGTTAGTCGTTATGAGTTAGAACAGACTCGAAGACACTTAGCATCAACAACTGAGACTAATTGATCAGAAATATAATTAGACTGACTAGCTAGTATCTAGATATAGGAAGACAACTGCAGTCTATACTCTTACAATTTAGACAAGAGAAACTAGTAGCACTCAAATCTGCGGCCTTTCTTATTTCTGTTGACAAGTAAGGCCTACCAAGTGCCCTTTTAAAGTCAGTAATAAATCAAATAGTGAAATAGTAGTAAAATAGAAATCAATGGATTCACAGTAAAAATAAATAAAAACATGATTATGGAATAATCAAGAAAAACGAATGCCAAAAATGAAGACATTAACAAATAAGAAATGCTTAAATCAGAAGACATGCAACTAAAATTGTTTTTATTTTCATTTATTTCAAGAAAGGTCATTGCTTTTATAGATTATTTTGGACTCAGAGCAAGTCTCCTTCCCTCTCTTTGCCCTGTGAGATTTCATTGCTACAGAGCATGAGCACTAGCATTCACCACAACTGGATTCTCAAGGAGCCTTCTCAGATTTACTGTAAGATTTTGTTTCATGGTTCTGTATTTCTCAAGTGAGAGAATGAACATTTATCTGTCTTTTACTTGGGTAGTCTTTAAAAGACTGGAGAGTATTTCACTTGTGACATTTTCTATTTAGCCATCACCACTTCAGGAGTGAATCCTAAAGTGTCATAAAGGCTAACTCCATAGCTATTAATAAAAAATGCATCTATTTACAACATATATTTGAGAAATTTGTATGTGGCACCATAGGATAAGCGCTCAATCTCATGGTGGGTTTGAATCATGACATCACTATGCGTTGGAACCAACTCGACAGCACTTAACAGCAACAAAAACCACCCAAACCATATTCATAAAAGTTCAATTTTTCTTTTAAATGTCCAAAATTACAAAATCAAAGCTTTAATAACTTTATTAAAAATTTAAAAAATCTGTCTATACTAAGATTAAATTTAAGAATATGGGACCCCTATGAACTCTGGTAGCGTAGTGGTTACTAATCGGGCTGCGAACCTCAGGGCCAGCAGTTCAAAACTACCAGCTGGCCCGTGGGAGAAAGATGAGGCTTTCTGCTCCTGTAAAGATGTACAGCCTTGGAAACCCTGTACAGGGTCGCTATGAGTCGGAACCGACTCCACGGCACATAACAACAACAATGTCCTTTTAACATTATAGATATATAAAGGTCAGCAGTTCGAAACTATCAGCGGTTCCACGGGAGAAAGATGAGGCGTTCTGCTCCCATAAAGATTTACAGCCTTGGAAACCCTGTGCAGGGTCACTATGAGCCATTTCCGATTCTACGGTACTTAACAACAACAACATATATACATTATTGTTGTTGTTGATTGCCGTCAAGTCGGTTCTGACCCATAGCGACCCTGTACAGGGTTTCCAAGGCTGTAAATCTTTACGGAAGTAGAAAGCCTCATCTTTCTCCAGCGAAGCCGCTGGTAGTTTCGAACTGCTGACCCTGAGGTTCGCAGCCCTATTCGTAACCACTACACTATCATATATGTGAATATTTACTCAGATGTCTAAAAATTCTAAATGAAGTCTATTAACATGTTGGCTAATTCTGTAAAACTATCAGAAGTTACTCATGACTTCATAATAAAATAAAATTAATCACAAACACAATAAAAAACCTGAGAGAAAACTCAATTTGAAAGTTTCAAGGTTCTTAAATAATAGCTTTAATTTGCAGAAAGCAGATAATCAGTATGATGATGATGATGACGTTTACGATGCAATATGATATAGTTAGCATTTACTGAGTTCATACCAGGGCTCAGATCATAAACTAGCAACTTTTAGGAGGCTGTATGTGTTGATGTGTCTTGTGAAGGTCTAAGAGTAGAATGTAGTATGAACCCCTCCTTCAAATAATTTCATTCTAAAGACACCTCTTTGTTGAACCAAGATCTGAAGTATCAAGAAAGGCTCAATCCACACAAGCACTGATTGGAATCATGCTTTACTTACAGAGAATGGTCAGTTTCAATCATGGGGTTTGGTGCCCCGTGGTCAGTGCAGTGTTGGTGGGTTGATGCACCCATCACATGCTGCAGCTGAAGGACACTGTTTCTTCCTCACCAGGAACAGCTATACTGGGGGAGTTGGCCAGGTGCCATGTGAAGCATATGGATAAACAGAACAAGAAATATTCATCAGGCCCTTAATAGGGAAGGGATTTTTCCTAATAAGGAAGAAGAAAGTGGGATTGAGGGAGGCTCAGTTCCCAACCTCTATCACAAAGTGTTTCAGGGCCAAAGCTATGATTAGGTGCCACGGGTGAGAATCACTAGTCCAGGCAAGAGACTAATTCCCAACACTCTTTCATGAGCATCATGGGATTTGTGCTTATGGGAGAATAATTTGGAAAATGCTGTCTTAACTTATTAGTTCATGAGCTAATTGCTTATTCATTATTTCTAAATTAAAAAAAAAAAATTAATGCGAACTAGTGAATAGGTCCTGTGTCAGCATGTTTTAACCTCTCCAAAATTTGGAAATACTCATAACAAATGTATCCATTAACTGTGTTTGCATAAAAAATTCCACCATACTTTACTGGCTTAAAACAGCAACAACCTTTTATTTATTTCATGACTCAAAAGGTTTGAAATTTATACTAAGATCAATTGGTTGTTTTTTTCTGGTCTTTGCTGGGCTTACTCATAAGGGTTCCAGTCCAATGACACTTATGTAGAAGCTGGATCTATCCTATGTCTAGATCCTCAGCTACGACAATGGAGAATTCCTCCATGTGGTCTCTTATCCTCCAGGAAGTTAACCTGGGCTTGTTCAAAAGGTGGATTTAGGATTTCAAAAGAGAATGTAGAGACATAAAGGGACTCCTGAGGCTTAGATTTGAAACAGATGCATTCTGTTGGTCAAAGCAGATCACTACACAGCTGACATGTAAATGATGAAAAAAAAAAAAGGCTATGTTTTAAGCTCAGTTTGTGGGCAGTTTGCTACACAGCTGTAAGATTGACTTCAATTCAAAATCTGGGAGAAAATGCCATAAACTTCAAAGACCCTTGGAGTTTAACTCATATCAAGCTTGGCAGTTAATATATGCTTTGCTGCTAGAAATATGAATAAATCAGCTAGCTTTATTTAGCACTTATTCTGTACTAGACTCTGACCTAAATGTTTTACGTGTATTTTTATTTAATTCTCATAACAACCCTCTGAAGAAGGCAGAATTATTATTTGCACATATGAAAGAATTGAGCTTTGGAATTTTGTGGTGATTTGTACATAGCCATAGCAACTTTGACAGAGTTTTTCAAACCCTGCTTCTCGTTCCAAATTCTATATCAACCAGAGTTCAACCAAAGAAGCAGCACCACACAATCTTATAATATATGCTGCATGCAGCAATACAATAGTAATATATACTGAGATTTATATATTGTGACCCAAAAAACCTACCTCTAAAGATTTATCTTAAAAGTTTAAAAACAAAGTAGATAGGGGAAACTTAGGTAGGTTTGCATGGGTTCAATGGGACAGAGATAAATAGTGGTATGCTCAACCTTGAAACAACAGGGCTCTGGAATACAGGAATCGAGGCATAGTCTGAATGGGGTCAAAGAGGAAAAATAATGTTAAGATGCTTGACTGTCTTAAGGTTATTGGTTTTCCTTGCTTACTATTGTAAAATAGACACTTGAGTGGGATAGAAATGAATATTGGGAAGCATGATTACAGAAAGCTTGTAAGTCTGTTTTCAGCCTATAACTAATTGGAATGCCTAAAAGGTGTTCTAGAACTTCCTAGTGAAATAGGCTTTGTGCAGAGCCATTGTAGTGTATAGTACTTTAGGTGGAATGCTGAGGCCCATGCAGAACATTCTGAGGTAGGACATTCTCGCTTGAAAGGACATGCACATCAGACCGGAGTGGCTAGAGGAACAGAAGATATGTCCTGAAAGAAAGACCAGCAGGAAAAAATAAAAACAAAAAGACTTTCTGGCTATTATAAGAACTAGCAAGCAGGTCGCCAGGGGCCATCAAGGCAATCAATCAAGTCCCTTTAGGACAAACCCCTCTCCAAGACTGAAACTCAAAGGGAAGGCATGAGCAGGTATGTAAGCTCACTGGCAACCATGTTGGTTTACATGTGAATGGAAGTGAGGGAAAGTCAGCAATGAAGATACGGGCTGAATTTAAACATGTTCTATAGACTTCTCTTGACATTGACATGAGAGAGGGAAGAGGAAGGGCTGGTTGGTCTGAAGTTTCGAGAGATTTGAGAACTCTTGAGTCTATGGACATTGCCCTAACTATGGAGGGCTAGAGCTGAGAGGGAAGCATCCAGATGATATAACATAGGGGTAGATGCACAGGAACACCCAAACTTACAGATAGTACCCATTTGACCAAGCTTTAATGGCTTGATGACCAGAGCTTGACTAGAGGGAGAAAAGGAAATTTGATAGAGGAAGCAACTGTAAATTGTTGCAATTTGATGAACTTGACCTATTCATATGGATGCAGTAGCTCAAAGTATCAGCCAAGAGGGAAGGAGTCTTCACATAAAAGATCAAGCCTATTCTCTCAGTACACTGGGTAGATATAGATGGGCAACTTAGCCATGGGCTACCTCATATGAGGTGCTGGGGGACGCCTATAAAATCACAAAGTGGCTTGCTAACAAGTTTTCAAGAGGGAGTTCAATTTCAGAGTGTGTAGGAGAAGGTAGAATCCCCACTGAGTCAATTTCATCTTGTCTAGATGGGCCTGGTGGAGGGAGATGGGGAAGGATTCTTTTGATTCAATAGTGAGTAATTGGTATCATGATTAATTGTTATTGTCACAACTGTAAAGGTAGAAGTTTTGTAACATAAATAGGTAAGTAGTTAATCTTATATTCTAGGAACAGAGAACCATAGGACCATCAAGAAAGAAGAGCATGACTGGAAATTGCGACCCTATCCAGAGAAGCAGTGACACCAGAGATAGAGGCAGAGGTGATGGATGTCATGGAGAGAGAGAGCAACTGCAGACTCTAGACTCATGGAAAGAGAAAGACTGTCCTGGCAGCCAGGAGGCTGGCTTGCAGAATGAGCTTTTGGATGTTTAAATGATTATATATCCCTAAATGTTTTTGTGTACATGATAAACAAAACAAAACAAAAACAGAGGGAATAAAAGCAAATACTGTTAAATGATGATGCTTGGAGGGGATTATAATTATTGCAATGAAACAAAATATGATAGGATGAGTGTAAAATCGATGTTCTCCCATGTAAACTATCACTCAATTCACAATAAAAAGATTTTGTTTTTTTTTTAATATTAAATAGATGTAGCAATGTGTAAGAGGGAAAAAAATAACAACAAACCCAAAAAGCATCTAAAAATCTACTACAACAGAAGAATGGTTTAAAACATTACAACATAACCATATGATTAAATATTATATAAAGTTTTTATAGCCATGACCTTGAGTTGAAATCCATTCCAAAACCCCATCTTACCTTGAAATTGATTGTGTAAAATGATCATATTTTCTTTGAGGAATTATAAGTCTATATTTACATTGTTGTTGTTGTGAAGTGCCATAATATGGGTTCCGACTCATAGCGACCCTATATAGGGTTTCCAAGGAGCAGCTGGCGAGTTTAAACAGCTGGCTTTGTGGTTCAAACCTACCTTATATGCCAGTGCTTTATGCCACAGCACCACACTTTGTTGTTGTTGTTGTTAGGTGCCATTGAGTTGGTATTGACGCATAGTGACCTATGCACAGCAGAATGAAACACTGCCTGATCCGGGGCCAA
>NW_006408533.1:6854393-6856365 GCF_000296735.1 Chrysochloris asiatica | reverse complement strand
AAATATAATAGAATTTTAACAGTGGCTTCAATGCTATTACAACACTACAGGTAAATTTAATTTATCTCCTATATTGTGTTAATTTTCTAAGTATAAAGCTGTACACATTTATAATAGTTAAAAAGAATGCGACCTACATAGTATTAAAAATAATTTGAATAAAATAATTGTAGTTATTTGTTCAATTTTCTTAACCAACTGTAGATGGTCTTCTCCCTCCCTGTAGAGTATCTGCTTACTACTCACTACTGAGTATTGATGTACTGATTGTAGTAAGTGGAATTTAAATTTCCCTCAGTGAGTAGAACAGGTATCTTGTGAAACCAAAGCTGCCAGTATCTACATCTAGCTTTTAATTAAGTACAATAATTTCTAGCCAGTACCAGCTGCTATCATGTTTCTCCAATTCTGTGCCTGGAAAAATATCTTAAGGAATGTCACTTAACAAACATAACCATGCAAGCCTCTTCCCATTTTTAAATCAGCATTGAAAATAAAATTCCTTTGAATTTCCACTTGCTTAAAAATCTGTGATTGGATACTTGTTAAAAAGAACCAAACACACACACACACACACACACACACACACACACACACTTGTTATCTTCTAACACTTTTTCAATATCAGAAGATTAAAGTCCTTACAAACATAAACTAAGTCTACTGAAGAAAGTCCAATTATTATTACCCTGTTTTACAGTCAAAATAATCTCTCTCAGCAGAGCTATTCTTTCTTAGACTTTTAAAATCCTCGATCTGTTTCATGCACAGTTTATTGATTTGGACTCCTGCTACTAACTGATTCTAATTTGAAGTTGTCAATCCCTTTCTTGGTTTTTCAAGGTATCATGAGCTTGCTAAAGACTACATAGTAACTCGAGGGTCAAGTTGTCCAACTGAGCTATTCTGATAAGTGTCCCTAAAACATAATTGAGAGATTCCTATCCCCCACTATGTAAAACAGTTCTTTATGGAGAACCCTTGGATAGAATGAAGGGAGAGGTGAAGGAAAGTAATAATATAATTTTGATTTTATGTTGCATCAATCAATCAATAAATAGTTCGATTTGCTTAACAAACATTTATTGAGCAATTTTTAAAGGTATTTTAAAAACTCCTCCCGTAATGGAAGATTATTGGGTATTTGCAAAATCTGAACATAAATTTATGGTATGATATATAGATAGAGAAAGATTCTTGTTAAAAATTTTACATTGTGAGACAAAATATGGATTGGCTGGTCATTCCTGTGCAGGTGTTGTAGCGCCACAAGAAACAGCAAGCTCCTGGGGGCCGACTTTTATGTACTTCACCCAGGTATTCTAGCCCAGCAAAGAGTGCTGGGAGGGTAAGAAGCAAAGGGATTATTTCTGACTTTCTAGACTGCTTTTATCACACAGCTGGAATGGAATGAATTTGTTGTTGATACTAGGTGCCACCAAGTCAGTTTTGCCCTAGGGTGACCCTCAGCATAATAGAATGAAACACTGCCTAGTCCTGGGCCATCCTTACAATTCTCGTGTTTGAATCCATTGCTCCTGTCACTGTGTCAATCCATCTTCCTTTCACTTTTTTGCTGATCCTCCACGTTACCAAGCATAATGTCCTTTTGCAGGGACTGATCACTCTTGATAACATGTCTAACGTATGAGAGACAACGTCTTACCGTCCTGACCTCTAAGGAGCATTTGGCTTTGCTTTTTTCAACACAAATTTGTTTGTTCTTTTTTATAGTTTTAGCAAAGAATATTAAAAGAATCATAGATTGATTGTTTTAATATTCTTTGCTAAAACTGTAATTCAAATGTATTCCTCTCCAACACCAAAATTCAAATGAACGGATTCTTCAACTGTCTTTCTTATTCATTGTCCAACTTTCACATGCATCAGAGGCAATTGTAAACACTATGACTTCGATCAGGCACACTTTAGTCTTCAAACTGGTATCTTTGCTGTTGAACACTTTAAAGAG
>NW_006408533.1:6852002-6853848 GCF_000296735.1 Chrysochloris asiatica | reverse complement strand
TTTCCATGATCCACATAACTGAAAGCCTTTGAATAGGCAATAAAGCACATCTTTCTGGTATTCTCTGCCTTCAATCAAGATCCATCTGATGTCAGCAATGACATCCCTAGTTACACCTGAATTCAGCTTGGATTTCTGGCAGTTGCCTGTTGATGTATTGCCACAATCATCTTTTAATTCTCTTCATCAACATTTTACTTGCATACCATATTAATGATATACTTTGATGATTTCTGCATTCTGTTGCGTCACATCTCTTGGGAGTGGGCACAAATATGGAGCTTTCTAGTCAGTTGGCCAGGTAATTGTCTTCCACATTTCTTGGCATAGATAGATGAGCACCTCCAGTGCTTCATCTGTCTGTTGAAAGATTTCAATTTGTATTCCATCAATTCTCAAAGTCTTGCCTTTTGCCTATGCCTTCAGTGTACCATTGGTTCTTGATCATATGGTGCCTCTTGAAATTGGTGAGTACCGACCATTTCTTTTTGATATAGTAACTCTGCATATTTCTTCCACCGTCTTTTGATGTTTTCTGTATCATTCAATATTTTGCCACAGAATCCTTCAATATCTCAATTTGAAGCTTGAATTTTTTCTTTAGTTCTTTTAGCTTGATAAATGCTCAGTGTGTTCTTTCCTTTTCGTTTTCTTACTCCAGGTCTTTGCACATTTCATTATAATACTTGACTTTGTATTCTCGAGCTATCCTTTGACGTTTTCTGTTCACTCCTTTATTTTCTCATTGCTTTCATTTGCTTTTGCTTCTTTTTGCATAAGAGCAAGTTTCAAAGTCTCTTCTGACATCAGTTTTGGTCTTTTCCTTCTTTCCTGTATTCTTAATGACCTTGTACTTTCTTCTTGTGTGATATTCTTGATGTCATGCCACAGTTCTTCTGACTTTAGGTCATTAATTCTTACTGCATCAAATATGCTCTTGAAACGATCTCTAAATTCAGGTGGGTTATGCTCAAGTTCTATTTGGGCTCTTTGTGGACTTGTTTTAATTTTCTTTAGCTTCAGCTTGAACTTGAATATGAGCATGTTGATTGCGTGTTCCACAGTTTGCCCCTTGGATTTTGTTGGCTGATGATATTGAACTTTTTCACCTTCCCTTTTCCACAGATGTAGTCAATTGGATTACTGTGTATTCCATCTAGTGATGTCCTTGTGTTTCATCATTGAAAAAAGGTATTGCAAAGAAGTCATTGATTTGGCAAAATTCTAACATGCAAGCTGCAGCATTGTTTCTATAACCATATTTTCCAATGACTGATCCTTCCTCTTCATTTCCAACCTTTGCACTTCAATCGTCATTAATTATACTAACATCTTGTTTGCATATTTGATCTATTTCAGACTTATGAAGTTGGTAGAATTCTCCAGTTTCATCATCGCTGGCTTCAGTGGTTGGTGCATACATTTGAATAATAATGATATTAACTAGCTCTCCTTTTATATGTCTATGGATATGATTCTATCGCAGATGGCATTATACTTCAAGATAGAGCTTGCAATGTTCTTTTTGACAATGAATGTGACATTTCTTTTGAATTTGTTGTTCCCAGCACAGTAAGCCAAAAACTGTCAGATTCAAAATGACTAATGCCAGTTCATTTAACCTCACAAATGCCAAGAATATTGGTCTTTATGTGTTCCATTTTATTTTTGACTATTTCCAATTTTCCTAGATTATACTTCATACATTCCATGTTCTGAATATTAGCAATTGTTTGCAACAGTTTCTCCTCATTTTGAGTTATGCCCCTTCAGCAAATGAAGGGTCTGAAAACTTTGTTCCATTCATGTCATTATGTTGTTAGGTGCCATCGAGTCAGTACCTATC
>NW_006408533.1:6835896-6846104 GCF_000296735.1 Chrysochloris asiatica | reverse complement strand
GGCAGCATCCTGACAATATTCCGCTGCTACTCATAAGGCTTTCAGTTGCTAAATATTCCTAAGTAGGTTACCAATCCTTCTTCCTAGTCCCTCTTAGTCTGGAAACTCTGTGGAAGCCTGCCCATTGTGTGTGCCCCTACTGGTAGTTCAAATATCAGTGGCCTATCTTCCGTTATCATAGCAACATGCAAGTCACCACAGTAGGTCAAACTGATGGATGAATGGTGGGAATTATTTGAGATGTTTATATTTTATCCCCATTTATATTTGTCTTGCTTGTTGTAGAAATATTTCAGTTAATCACCAATTTTTTTGTTTGTTTGTTTGTTTTTTAAAGGTCTACCAATAACTAAAGAGTCCTGGTATGGCACTGTGGCATAGTGCACTGGACTGCAAGGTCTGTTTGAACTACAAGGTTGGTGGTTCAAATTCATCAGCTGTTCTTTGGAAACCCAATTTGTGGTTGTTGTTGTTGTTATGTGCCGTGGAGTTGGTTCCAACTCATAGTGACTTTGTACAGGGTTTCCGAGGCTGTAAATCTTTACAGGAGCAGAAAGCCTCATCTTTCTCCCGCAGAACAGCTGCTGACCTTATGGTTCACAGCCCATTTCCTAGCCACGATGCTACCAGAGCTCCTTTTAGAAACCCTATACAGTGTTTCTATGTGTCAGAACTGACTCAAAAGCACTTAACAACAACAACAACATCAATATCTAACATCCTGGGGTGATGCAAACAGTTTGCCTCGAGTACTAAAGATTGACAATTTTATCTTATCCAATGAAAGTACAGAAGAAAGAATGACAATCTGCTGCCTAAAGATTGGTAGTGGTGGTTATGTGTCATGGAGTCAGTTCTGACTCACAGCAACCTGTATAGGGCTTCTGAGACTGTAAATCTTTACAGGAGCAGAAAATCTCATCTTTCTCCTGAAGAATGGCTGGTAGATTCAAACTGCTGACCTTGTGATTAACAGCTCAACTCTTAACCACAATGATACCAGAGCTCCTTATTTTTTTTATAGAACATGTGATATAGCCTATGGACCAGTATTACTCTTTGATACAAGGGGTTACCTTGTATCATAATTGATTTGGCAAGGACTTGCTTTTGGCTTTACCAGTATCAAGTTTTGCCAAACAATGTCATGTCTACTATTTAAAGTAGTATAGAGGCAATTCCATAATCTTTTATAGATAACTAACAAGGACATCATGTTTTCATTTACAAAAAGAAGATACAAAATGGGAAAGTAAAGTAACAAAGTTGTTGTTTTTGTTAAGTGCCTTCAGGTCAATTCCAACCCATAGCAACCCTGTATAGAATTTCCAAAGAGCAGCTCATGAGCTTGAACCACCCACCTTGCAGTTCAAACAACTTTGCAGGCTGACTCATTAGCCTGCAGTGCCACACCAGGACTCCAAAGTAACAAAGAGAAAGTACTTTTTTTGTGACTTGCATTCATTCCATCATTTATGTTTTGGGTGTCTATGAACAGAACTTGGAGTACTGGTGTGGCGCTGTGGGCTAATGCATCAGACTGCAAGTTGTTTGAACTGCAAAGCCCGTGGTTCAAGCTCACCAGCTGCTCCTTAGAAACCCTATACAGGGTCGCTATGGGTCGGAATTGCCTCGACAGCACTTATCAAAAACAACAACAACATAAACAGAACTTAGATGACTATTAGGGGTATGTTGTTGTTATTTAGTGCTGTCGAGTCAGTTCTGACTCACATTGACCCTGGGTAAGGTTTCCATGTGGAAGCTGGTAGATTTGAACCATCTATATTGTAGCTCTAACTGACTTTGCAGTCCAGTGTTTATCCTATAGCGCTATACCAGGACTCCATTGGGAATATAATGATGAGAAAATCTAATGCAGTAGAGGAAATCTAATCCACATTTTTTTACTTAGAAGCTCTGAAGAGGAAGTCATTAATCAACTAGAAATATGTAAACTCAATGGATGATTAGCATGAGGAAGAAGACAGTGAATATCATGGTGAATCTGACATATGAGGGTAAGTGAAAAAATTATTGTTGCAGAATCATGCTGTTGTTAACAAAAATATCAAAATGTGAAGCTATTGATTCCCAACATATCCTCCATCTAAGTCTAAATACTTCTAAAGACAGTGTTCCTATCTTTCTAATCCTTCTTCCAAAGAATTTTGTACTCTTAGATTTACACCATGTTAAAACAGCAGTTATGGCATCTCCAAGGGACGCAAATCATGTTCCTTTGAAATGTTCTTTGAGTCTAAGGAACAAAAAGAAGTCTTAGGGGGAATGATCATGCCTATAGGGTAGAAAGGGTAAAGTTATCCAATGAATTTCTTGTAGGACTTGCTACACTTGAAGCCTAAGTAGGTGCATTGTTATAATGGGCAAAAAAATCCTTAGTGAAACTCCTGGTCTTTTTCTCACTAATGTAGCTATCAGTTTTCATAAAACTTCTAAATAAAAAGTCCTCATAATTGTGCTGTGTCTTTTGAGATTAACCCCTTGGAGTTACAAAAAAGAGTATCCATGACCTTCTGAACCGACCTCTCGACCTAGCTGAACTTCTTGAAAGCTACTGTTTTGATTGAACTTAAAGTTTTTATTTTGAGACAAGTACATTACTGAGAAAACTTGTCTGCAGCTATCCATGGATCACAAAAACAGGTTTGAACATGCTATGTTTGGAATAAAGCCACCCATGTATGAACTGGAACCCTAGTAGCAATAACGTTTTACTTGCCCTTATATATTCTAAAGTGTCAGAAAAAGGCTTCATTGAGCTGAGATCTGAGGGGTGAGTAGATTTATTCAGTGAGGGGCTGTGGGACAATGGATCTTCCAGCAAAGTAGAAATAGCAAGTGTAGCAGTTATGATCCTGGGATGGGGAGGAGGTGTGTTATGATTGTTGGCAGCGAAGGACGGTCCCTGTGAGTGACGCACTGAGAATGGTGGAAGGTGGTGTGCGAGGAAGCTAGAAGACAGAGGTGAGATCAGCCAATAACTGGGACACTGCCTTATTCAAGTTCTGTTGAGTTGGTTCCAACTCATAATGACCCTGTATAGGGTCTCAATGGAGCTGTTGGTGGATTTTAACTGACTATCAGTGCTTATCCTGTTCCACCACACAAGGACTCCATTTCATTGGTGGTAGTGGTTGTGTGCCTTCTAGTCGGTTTTGACTCATTGGATTTCCAAGGCTGTAAATCTTTACAGGAGTAGAATGCTTCATCTTTCTCCTGTGGAGCAGCTGGTGGATTCAAACTACTGACCTTGTGGTGAGCAGCCCAATTAGTAACACGCTAAGTTACCAGGACTCCTCCACCATTTTAGTAGAAGGCTACTGAAGTGTGAGGTGAGGAGTAGGCAGACTAGACAGAAGTTGTGGGGATGGCAAGATGATCCAAACTGTGTTTTGAAAATATCTGGAAAAGCAGCAGCTCATGTGAGGTGATCAGTTGGGAGGCTTTAAATACTCACTGTATGATGAAAGTTGGAGTAAGGTGGTAGTGAAGATAAAGTGGATTCTTAGGAGGGTCATGGGGGATGATAAAACTGGGTCTTCAAAACACAAATTAAGAAGTTTATATAAGCAGTGAAATTCTGGGAGAGAGATTGTCATGTTAAGGTAACCAACTGTAGCAGCTTGCTTATACAATGAAGCAATTCTTGTCATCTTTTGGAGAGATTGATTATTAGGAAAGAAACTCCACCACCTATAAAATATGACAAATTCAATAAGACAATGAAGCCAGATGGGCTTTCAGCTTAATTTTGACAAAGTTATGCCTAACATGCACATTTTTTTCCCCCTTAGAGTTTTTAATGATACTTTGAAATCTGGGGCATTGCCAGAATCAATAAAAAAGGGCATAGTGAAGTTTCCCAAGAAGCTAAGCCAAATTGAGTTTTAAATTGTGCATATTGCCTGAGCTATTTTATTTCACTTTAACTACCAAGGATAACATTGTAACATGGAATTATTACTGAAAACAGTGGTACGAGGAGAGAGGCAGAGTGGCGCTTCTCATTGCATACACTGTGTTGGTTATTGGTTGGTCATTGCACTGCTACACTATGGCACTGAGGTGACAATTAGGAGGATGGTGATCCAACTGATTTACTGAATGTTGGATTACGGCTTTGTGGAAAGAGGTTGGTCGTATCAGGGATTTTAAAACACTAAATAATATTATAATAAAAGTAATGAAAAAAAGGGGAAAATTTACCCATAATCAGAATTCTTTAACACTCAAACTGCTATAATTTATTCATTGTTCACCATTATTTAGTCCTTATATAATCATAGCAAAGTTAACTTGCTTTATTTAATAACTATATTTCCTGGTGTGGCACTGCGGGTTAAAGCACTGGACTACAAGGTAATTTTGAACCACAAGGTCAGCTGTTCAAACTCACCAGCCACACCTCAAAAACCCTATCCAGGGTCACATATGAGTCAGAACCACTCAATAGCATGTAACAACAACAAATATCTCCTGGTGTGGCGTTATAGGCTAAGCACTGGACCGCAAGGTTGGTTTGAACTTCAAGGGCAGCGGGTCAAACTCATCAGCTGCTCCTCATATACAGGGTCGCTATGAGTCAGAATTGACTTGATGGCACTTAAGAACAACAATAATATTGTGTTAGTGAAAATAACATATATCCTACCAAGTTGGTAATCTGCTATGAATTTGACTATTTTTATTGTATTTATAAAAAATAACAGAACAATAACATTTGCCTTGTAATTCACTCAGCCTCCTGGCTACCTTATGGTGTTGGAGTGGAGCTGTGCTTCGTAGGACTGTCAGTGGCTGTGACGTCCAGAAGTACGTTGCTAGGTCTGAGGCATCTTTTGGCACAATCGGATCTACAACCTTTCAGATGGTAGTTAAATGTGGTAACTGTGTGTACCACACCGACAGTCCTTACTGAATAAGTAGGTTTTTATTTGTCAACTCCTATAATTAATTGCTGCATTCAGTATATGTTAGAGTTGCTTTCCTTTTGTATATTTTTCTCCTAATGGTTTATCCCAATAAGTTGAGTACATACTGCAAAATAAAAGAAAATTATCCAAGATTCTGAAATTTACTTTCTATTCTCTAAAATAATTATATCAACTTGATGGCACACAACAACAACAAACTGCTACTAGCAATGTATGAATACATAAACTAATTGGTTATGATTGCTTTTAGGTTTTCATAGCTTAAAAGTCCGATACTAGTGACTGTTTGCAACAGGGTTCCAAATGATAGCATCTCTGTATGGGGTTTCTGAGGCTGTAAATCTTATGGGAGCAGAAAGCCTCATCTTTCTTCCACAGAGTAAATGGTAGATTTGAACTACTGATCTGATGTTAGCAGTCAAGCTTGTAATCAACTACGCTGCCAGGACTGGTTAGGTAGTACTACAACATTCTCATTTTCATCTTTGATAAAGTGAGATCATTACTTATTTCAATAATTACCTATGGAATGAGGCTATTCACGTCCTTTTACAATTTATCTACTAGAGTTGATGTTTTTCACCTCTATGAACTCAGCTTATGGAACAATGAGTACCTGGAAGAAGGAAAACAAGAAGAAGCAAACTTTTTTTTCTTTCAGAGTCCTGGGGTGGTGTCACCTGTTAAGCTCTTAGCTATTAACTGGAAGGTTGGTAGCTCAAATCTACCTGGAGATGCCTCTGAAGAAAGATCTGGTGATCTGCTTCCAGAACGTCAGCCATTAAACTACTGTGGAGCATGGTTCTACTCTGACACATATGGTGTTGCCATAAGTAAGTAGGAATCAGCGTAATGGCAACTGCTTTGCTGTTGTTGTTGTTGTTTTCATTGAATTCTTTTCTCTCTTTACCACTTATGAGGTAATGGGTAGAACTTTTTCCACTCCCATTCCATTTGATCATGTGATCAATGAACCCATCCCCCCAAATGAACCCCCATTAATTTATCCCTGCTCACTGACTAGTCTCGTGTTGTTGTTGTTATGCGCCGTGGAGTCGGTTCAGACTCATAGAAACAGGGTTTCTGAGGCTATAAATCTTTACGGAAGCAGAAATCCTCATCTTTCTTCCACAGAGCGGCTGGTAGTTTGGAACTGCTGACCCTGAAGTTAGCAGCCCGATTCGTAACCACTATGCTACCAGAGCTCCTTAGTGCCACAGAAATAATTTGAAGAATTGTACAAAATGAGTAAGGATTGATTTTGCACATGTTTGGAAGAAAAAGAGCTTGAACTCCATATGGAATACAAACTGGGCCCGCTAAACACCTGGTGCTATGTTCCCAGGAAAGTTAGGTAGCATTCCGGGAACTGAAACCAAGCCCCAAACAAAGGAGCCCAAAGCCATCTGCTCTCTGCAGGTGCATCTGGAAGACTTTTCTTGTGCCAAGATTATGTTAAGAGCATCATGAAATAAAATTATGACTATCTGAAATAAATGTTGTGGCCATTCATCATAGCAATTGAAAATAATACTATAATGCATAGAATTTTTTTTTTTTTTAATAGTGAAAATTCTTAAAGTGACTATTATTAGAAAGTCATTTTCTCTTTGAGAGCCATGGAGACTGACATTTCTCATATCCCTTTAGGAGTTCTAACCACTGTACTGCTAAACACAAGGTCAGGAGTTCAAACCTACCAGATGCTCCTCAGAAATACTATCCAGGTTCGTTGTGGGTTGCAACCAATTCTACATCACTTAATAACAGCAAGAATATATCATTTTAAGACTATCAAGTTTCTAATCTGTATAAGGAGTCCTGGTGTGGTGCTGTGGGATTAAGCACTGGACTACAAGGTTAGTTTGAAGCACAGGTTCGGTGGTTCAAACTCATCAGCCACTCCTTGGAAACCCTATACAGAGTCGCTAAGAGTTGAAACCAATTCGAAGGCACTTAACAACAACAACAATCTTTGTAAAAAAAAGTACATGTATTTATTATTTTATAACTGTGGTTTTTCTAAATTACATCAGTAATGAGCAAGTCAACAAACATGTTTTCACTGTAATTGTATGCATATTTTAAAGTTTCTGTAAGATTTAGAGACACTTATCACATTAGAAATCATTTGTTGATTAGTGAAAGATCACAAATTGAATTTCTGGTTTGGAATTTTCTTCTTTGCTAAGTAAAATCCTCCTTTGGGCATTTCCATAGTTTCTTCTGAAGATCACAGACTTCAGGAATCATACATATGTCATGAATATCATTAAAAAAAAAGTCACCACAGCTGTAGGATGAGCCTTTGTCAAGAGTCAGAAGAACAACACAAAAGGTTTGGCATACAACTTGGTGTGCTCAAAACTTACAATGTTTATCTAATTCCAGTGAAACATCTCTTTTATGCTACTTTGACTTAAGTAAATGGAGCTCATTTACTTTTAGAAATTTGTTGTTGTTGTTGTTCAATGCTGTTCAGTCAGTTCCAACCAATAGCGACCCTGTATAGGGTTTCCGAGGAGCAGCTGGTGAGTTTAAACCACCGACCTTGTGTTTCAAACCAACTTTGCAGTCCAGCGTGATAACTCACAACACCACATCAGGACTTTGAGAACTAGGTGCCATCAAAACCTGAGTAAACACAGAGCCAACAAATAAAATGAAGAATTTTTAATGGCACCAGTTGATTCTCAGAGGCCCACACCTCAATTTATGGAAGACCAAAAGAGCTTTGGTGGTGAGCCTGTTAAGTGTTCTGTTGCTAGCCAACAAATTGTTGGTTTGGACCTGTGATAATTAAGGCTTTTTGTCAACTAGACTGGCCCAGGATTCTCTGTGGTCTGGCAGTTGAGATGCAGTCCTCCCTCCCCCCGCCCCCACGCCCCGTAATGAGATCTAATATAATGTAAATACCTCTATGATGAAATATGCTATGAACAGCCAATCAGTTGAAAGGAAGTTTTGTAGGAGGTGTGGACTGCTTCCAATATATTGGGCACTCAGGAGAAGCTTGTTGCTTTCTGCTGGGTCTGGATCCTGTGTTTGGTTAGTCATCTGACTTCTGGTTCTTTGGACTTGAGTCAGTGCCTACTCTATTGTCTGTTGATCCTGGGCGTCATCATCAGCTGACCATCTTACCAGGCAGACCTGTCTGTCTGATGTCTGTGACCCACCAATTTCAGCTCATCAGCCCTGCAGCTACATGAGTCACAAGCATTTAGCCTGATAACTGACCCACAGACTTGGGACTTGCCCACCTCTACAACTGTGTGAGCCATTTCCTTGGTATAAACTTCTAATGATAAATACCTATATAAACGTCACTGATTTTGTTTCTCTAGACAACCCAGCCGAAGACAGAATCCGACCAGTGGCTTCACTGGAGAAAGATCTGGCAATCTGCTCTGTATAGATTGTTGTTAAGTGCCATCAAGAAAGTTCCAACTTACAGAGACCCTGTATGGATGGGGTAGACAAAGAGCTAAGGTAAGTGGGCTTGAGATCTAATCCTTATCTTACAACACCATATAAAATTATAGCCTAGAAATGGGGCAATTTTATTCTACCATATAGGTTTGAAATCAGCTTGATATCACAACAACAACAATCTGGATATAGTGACATCAAATCAGTGCTTACTACCCATATAGTGATCTAAAGAAGTTGCAGTGAATTCTAATAGGTGTTGGTGGTGTGCAATCAAGTTGGTTCAACTCATAATGACCTTGTACGGGGTTTCCAAGGAGTCACGTATGGGTTTGAACCACCAACCTTGAGATTAGCGGTCCAGTGCTTATCCTACAGCACCATGCCAGGATTCCTAAAATCTAATAGAGATACCTGTATTTTTAAGGTATCACTTTAGAAATTCAAATTTTACTGAAAAAGAGAAAAAAGTGTAAAGCATGAAGGCTTAGGAAACGTACAACCGTACCCTATTATCTCCTTTGTAGATAATACACATGGAATTTCTATTTTGGGCATTTGTTTTAAATTATTCATTATAGAATGTTTCTAAGAATTTGCTAACAACTTTGGTAACTGACAGTCCCAGGATTTACAAATGCAACATATGAGGGTAAGTACAAAATATTGTTACTAGGATTCTATTTCATACATGCATGTATTTGTTCCAAATAAAACATGTTTAAACATGTCTCTGTGATCAGTGGATGGCTGCAGACATGTTCTCTCAGTACTATATGTGTCTTAGTGTCATTGTTGGTATAGTTGTTGTTAAATAACATTGAGTCAGTTCCAACTCTCATAGCCATCCTGTATAGGATACCAAAGGAGTGGTTTGTGGGTTTGAACTGCTAAACTGCAGTTGGCAGTTCAGTGCTTATTTTAAAAAAGATCCAATAAAACAGTGGTTTCTGAGGGAATCTGCTGAGTCAGTTAAATTCAAGGCTGAGAGGTCAGCTCAGAAGAGTATAGCAAATGATTTTTGGGATTCCTAAGGGGTAATCTTGATAGATTTTTTGTTTGTTTGTTTTTAAGGACACAGCGTAATCACTGGGACTTAACAGGAAGATGTTTTAGGGAAACTGGGACATGCTTTGGTGAGAAAAAGGCTGGGAAATTTGTGCTGGGGAGTTTTTTTTTCTCCATCATGACAATGCACCTGCTCATTCTTTGAGTATAGCAAGGTTTGTGTTACAAAATAACTTCATTAGGAAACCTTACTCCACCTGATTTTGTCCTTTCAAACTTCTTTTTTCCTCAAACTCAAAGAACATTGAAAATGAACACAATTTGAGTCCCTTAGGATGCATAAACGCCTCTTTGATGTGGTGTAAATCAGAGTGCAGAATTCTCTCAGAAAGGTTGAGGGAGATGGAAATATCACCTTCAGAAATGTATAGGCCTAGATGGAAGATGTATTGAGAAGCTATAGTTTCAAGTTTAATATTTTTGTTTAATGCAGATTTCTAGGATTCTGAAGCAATGCTTTTTTTTTTACTTATCCTTGTGTAATCAATAAGGTGTTAGGAATTCCTATGAATAATTTCCATAACATTTGAACATTTAAAAAAAGGTTCATTTAACACAATTTGGTTCAGGGAGAGTTTAATCGATGGTGTTTGACCCAGGCACTATGGTTTATTGTCAGGTGCCATCAAGTTGGAACCGACTCATAGCAACCCCATGCTCAGCAGAACGAAACAATGTCCAATCCTGGGCCAACCTCACTACCGTAGCCACACTTGATGCCATCAATGATGCCACCTGGCTGATCCATCTCAT
>NW_006408533.1:6807712-6834771 GCF_000296735.1 Chrysochloris asiatica | reverse complement strand
GTCTGATGATTTCCACATTCCGTTGGGTCACCTCTCTTTGGAATGGGCACAAATATTGATCTCTTCCAATCAGTAGGCCAGATAGTCGTCTTCCAAATTTCTTGGCATAGATGAGTGAGTGCCTCCTGTGCCGCCTCACTTTCTTGAAAGATTTCAATTTTTATTCCATCCATTCCTGGTGCCTTGCACTATGATAGTCCCTGTAGATTAGATAAAACAGAGACAGAAAGGAACATACAAATTTTTTCCCATCACAAATCTCCTTCAAACCACTGTCCCTTTATTCTTCCTCAAAGCAACCATGATCCTGATATGCATATACTTATTTATTTTAAAACAAGAACACTGCTTAAACAGTCAAATACCTGACAAAGAGAAAACTACATAGGATACATTTCTTTTGTAGTAATTTGTCCTTACTTAAGAACTCATTGCTGTACATGTACAGAAATATTCATTATTAACTTTCCTTAATACATTTGTAAAAGTACAGTATACTGTAATACAAAATGTAAATTGGGGAACTTTGGGTTTCCTGTAAAATAATAGAGTAAGATAAAAAGCTCATACAGGGCTTTTTAAGTATGAAATTCAATACTTCTAATATGTATTTAGGAGTCCTAGTGTGGCACTATGGCTTAAGGCGCTGGACTGCAACGTCAGTTTAAACCACAAGGTCAGCGATTCAACTCACCAGCTGCTCCTTGGAAACCCTATACAGGGTCGCAAAGTCAGCAGTTTAAGTTCACCAGCTGCTCCTTGGAAAGTCTATACAGGGTCACTATGAGTCAGTCCCAACTCAGTGACACTTAACAACAACAATTATATATTTATTAAATTATGAAATAATATGATTCCTTCATAAAAAAAAAAAAAAAAAGACTATCTCTTTAGCTTCTATTTATTGAGAATTACCTGAAGATCACGTTTTTTCAATTTTCAGTGGGAGTCCTGGCGTGGTGTTGTTGGATAAGCACTGGTCCTTGTCCTAACCTCAAGGTCCACAGTTCAAACCCTCCAGTCATTCCTTGGAAACCCATACAAGTCAATATGAATCAGAATCGACAACACTTAACAACAATAACAATTAAGAAATAGACTTCCCTGAATTCAGGAAAGCATTTATAAATAGCTGCTATACATGATATATGGCTTCTTTCCTTATAACTTTTAACCGATCCATTTTTAGCATTCATTTTCTGTTTTTGATGTGTGCCGTCAAGTCCATTCCAACTCATAGCAACCCTGTATAGGATTTCCGAGGAGTGGCTGGTGAGCTTGAACAGCCGACCTTTCAGTTCAAACCGATCTGGAGGTCGAGTGCTTATCTTACCATGCCATACCAGGACACCGGACTCCTTTGTAATGTGTTAAGCATGTTAACTGTGAACCCATACATGCTCTTTTAAACAAAGCCCTGTGTGCAGTATTCTCCTAAGTATAGCTCCTGTTTCAGAAGGGCAACATTATGCGATCAACTAACTTCCTATATTTCAGCCTTCTTTACTGTTCTAGGATTTACTTGTCAATCTGCTCAGTTTCACTTCCAAATAGCAATACCTGCAGATGTTGAGGCTACTCCTTAATCTTTCATAACTGCAAACTGTTCCTTTCTCAGATGGGACTCACTTATAGCATCTTCAACCAGGAGTCATCTAGGATGATTTGAGGGATTTTCTCTGGGAAGAAGCAGTGTCCATGCATCAGGTCTGTGCTGAGAAGGGCACTGGGGTCTTTTGATTGCAGAGAAACCATTCAGAGAGTTCGTATTAAGGAATACAGGACCCACATTGTAATGAAATGTCTTGGTGCTCCATTTCTCATCTAAAAATAAAATGAATACCCAATTCTTGTCGGGTCATGGTAACTTTCTGTCTGATTGAGTAAAAGCTATTTCCCAAAGTTGAAAAAAAGTGAACATTCAGATCACTTACAGATATATATCTCTTTTTCTTCCTGCGTGCTCCTTTGCAGTCTATTTTCAGCAGAATGAATATATGTTGGTTAAGCATATATAAAGAAATCTTATTTTTCCGTTTGAGAAAATTAAGTATATTACTAAAGTTAATTTAGGATCAGGCAGTGTTTCATTCTGCTGTGCATAAGTTCACTATGAGTTGGTGCTGACTCGATGGTACCTAGCAACAACAAAGTTCATTTAAAGATAGATGCTTAATAATTCCAAAACTATTCCTTAAAATTAATATACTTCATCAATCTGGGACAGATGCATTATTGATACTCCTGGTGTGGCTCTGTGAGTAATGCTCTGGTATGCAAGGTCCATTTGAAACGTAAGTTCACCAGCTGCTCCTCAGAAACCCTGTACAGGGTCACTATAGGTCAGAAGTTACTTGACAACTCTTAACAACAACAACAACAACCAAAGGCCACGGAGTCTTGGTGTGGGATAGTGCACTAGACTGCAAGGTTAGTGGTTCAAATTTGTCAGTTGCTCCTCGGAAACCCATGCAGGGTCATTGTGAGTAGGAACTGACTCGAAGGCACTTAACAGCAACTACAAAAACCAAAGTGCAGTTCTAAGCTCCTCCTAATGCTTCTCCCAACTAATGTGTTGCTGCCCAGTGCAATGAAAAACCATCCCTCCCCATTCACCACATCAACAGCTGTGAACACTTAGTGGTTAAATACATATATTACATACATACTGCTTCATTCGCTCTCAGCACAATGAGTGAAAGCTTCAAAATCTTCTATGTGTGCAAACCCTGAGTTAAGCAATTAATTGGACAGTATAAAGGTTAAAGCCACCACCATAGTGTTGAGCGGCATATTGTGTGCTTTACAAGCCTAGGTTAGACTTCATTGAATTAAAGAACAGATGTACACACAAAAAAAAACTTCTGCAAAAAGGATCCAAGGCTTGTTGTTGTTACGTGGTATTGAGTCAATCGAAGTCATAGTGACCCTATTTATACCAAAATGAAATGTTGCTGAAAATAATATTAACTCTTTGATCTTTTCAGCAGCAGTGGTGGATTTTAACCTTGGACAGCGGGTAACCGAGAAAAGCCAGGGCTACAGCCATATGGACCTGTGGCTTCTACGTCACCCCAAAGGGGCAGCGTTAACACAGTGGAGTGTGCGTTTGCTAGCTGTTGTTCACAGGTTTACTTCTATCTCTAATGAGAAGAACAAAGAGTAGAGGCATTATCTGGATCATTGCATGATTATATAATTAATCTAAGAAGTTTGTTCAAACTGCCACTCATTTTTATGTCAAGTAACCACTTTAAGTGGTTGGTTTCTTTCTGAATTATCAAGACAAAACCTATCGAATTTTGAAGCTGAGTGGGAATTTAGTGATTTTGCCAATCCATTTAGTTTTTAGTATCTGTAGAAACTATTATATAAATAGAAGGACTTGCCTAAAGCAGAACTTGCAGTTATTCAGAAAACTACTATTAGAATTTATAAAGAATAATTTAGTTCAGGTTCTTTCTTGGGTGGTGCAAATGGTCAGCAAATGCAGCTACTAACAACAATGGTTTGTGGTAGGAGTGTCCCCAGCTGTACCACAAAACAAGGTCTGGTCATTTACTTCCACAAGGCCAACTGTAACCAAGTCCATCAAGTCAAGTCTAACCCAGTTATCCATTTGGATAGAGAAGAAACTGTCCATAGGATTTGCAAGGATCAAGATGAAAAAACTATAGCCTTCAGTATGGATTACAACCCTATGTAAAGAATATAAAATACCTCATAACTGGGCCAATAAATAATATGATAAACAGAAAAGATTGAAGTTGTCAAACTTTTTGTTTTACTTGGATCCACAGTCAACATTAATGGAAGCAGCATTCAAGAAATCAACAAGGAAGTATTGCACAGAATTCCTGGTGTGGTGTTGTGGAATAATCTGATGGACCGTAAAGTCAGTTTGAACCACAAGGTCAATGGTTCAAGCACACCAGTCACTCCTCAGAAACCCTATATAGGATCGCTATGGGTCAGAACCGACTCAATGGCACTTAACAATAACAATAATATTGCACAGGGAAAATCTGCTTAGCAAGACCTCTTTAAATAGTTAAAAAGCAAAGATGTCACTTTGAGAACTAAAATCATGGTATTTTTAATCACCTCATCTGTATGTGAAAGCTGGTCAATAGTAATGGAAGGCCAGAGAAGAATTGAGGCATTTGAATTATGGTGTTGCTGAAGAACATTGAAATGACCATGGACTGAGAGAAAAACAAACATCTCTGTCTTGGAAGAGGGGTAGCTAGAATGCTCCCTAGAAGGAAATCTGGCAAGACATCACCTCACATACTTTGGACATGTTATCAGGAGTGACCAGGTCATCATGCTTGGTCAAGTGGAGGGTCAGTGGAAAAAAGGAAGCTTCTCAATGATATGCATTTACACAGTGGCTGCAATAATGGGCTCAAACATAACAACCATTGTGAGAATGATGCAAGACTGGGCAGTGTTTCATTCTGTTGTATTCAGGGTATCTGTGAGTTGGAACTGACTTGATGACATTTGACAATAGCAACAATACCAGCAATCTTTAAGTAGACTGC
Source organism: Chrysochloris asiatica (assembly GCF_000296735.1). Taxonomy (NCBI): domain Eukaryota; kingdom Metazoa; phylum Chordata; class Mammalia; order Afrosoricida; family Chrysochloridae; genus Chrysochloris; species Chrysochloris asiatica. Next base: position 6,830,224 of record NW_006408533.1, on the reverse strand, counting down.
CCCAGCCTTCTCCAGGGGAGCTGCTGGAAGTTTCAAACAGCCAACTTTTCTAGTCACAGACAAGCACACAGCTACTGTGTTACCAGGAATCTTTTCTATAACAGACGAGTCATTGACAATCCTATGGAGTACAATGTACTCTGATACTCATGGGGTCATCAGGAGTCAGAACCGATTCAAAGACAACAGATTTTTAAAATCTTTCTGCTTTGTATTGTTTCTCTAACAATTCCCTTGGTTTTCTACTCAAGATTGTTGTTGTTATGAGCCATTGAGTCAGTTCTGACTCATAGCAACCCTGTATAGGGTTTCCGAGGAGCAGTTACTGAGTTTGAACCACTGAACTTGCAGTTCAAACAGACCTTGAGGTTGAGTGCTTTTCCTATGCCACCACACAAGGACAGTAACAGAAATTGTCTACTGTGATGCAGTTAATTTCTGAGGGTTACTGAGGGGCAATTCTGGTCACAATTTGTATCTTTTTCTTGCTCTCCTTTTCAAAAATAGATACTTCTAAAAAATAGACCATTATTTATTATTTACATATTCTAGGTCATTGAGCAATAAAGGATTGTATTCATCATGTACTTAGATCTATAGCAAAGATTATGTTAGAATCTAGAGAAATTATAATCATTTGCACTTGTTATCTCTTTGAAAGGAACTGAACTGCACTCCACTCCTGTGGAGATAAGAACAGCCATTCCCCTGGCTGATGGGACTCCAACCTTAAGAACCTGAACCTCCACTAGGAGCAGTAATTGAAAGAACAGTGACAGACTGGCGGAAATGGAAATTTGCTGCTATCTCTGACCCACTCAGGGGCCAGGCCAAAGACATTTCATGTTCGTGCATTTTGGTGTTTATAGAAAACCCAAAGGGTGTTCATTTTAAAGATGTTCATTTTAAAGCCAGGCTCACCAGAAGTGATGAAACTGATGAGCCCAAATGTCCTTTCCGTTGAAACCTTGCTGATACAGATTAACCTTTTCTCGTAGTAGAAATAGCAAGGAAAAAGGTTCACTGAAGAAAAGAGTAATACATCACTGGTAACCAGTAAAATTTCAATGAGCCTTGAAATCTATAGTTCTTCCATTACAAATTACCTTGGGGGAGGAGAACACTCTTATCATGGAACCGACATATCCATCTGGCCTATGCATCTTCTTTATAATAAAAGTAATCACCGATCTGATAAACATTTGCTATCAGCAGAAGAGAAACCTTGATGCAGACTGAGTGGCAGGGGCTCATGTCTTTGTAAAGGGTGCAGGGAGCAGCCATCGGGGCAAGGGGTGAGCCTGCTTCACTGAGCAAAAGACGTTTTCCAGCCAATGCTGGGTCTTATCAAATGTCGCTGCGTGAAAGAACATGAACATCATGCCTGCTGGCCATCCTGGCAGAGCTGACCATTCCTTCAGGATTTATTTATGGCCAAATCAATTGTACGTTAAAGGGATAGCTTTTCAAATAGTTTTGTTCCTGCAGGAGGGCTCATACAGTACTAAGCCATCCTGAAATCAGAGAAACAACATGGTTTAAAGTCTTTCAAATCCAAACCCAAACCCAAACTCACCGTCATTGAGTCGATTCTGACTCACATGGGACAGAGTAGAACTGCCTCGGAGTGTTTCCAAGGCTTTAAATCTTTATAGGAATATACAGTCAGATCGTTCTCCAATGGAGTAGATGGTGGATTTGAACCACTGACCTTTCTGTTAGTAGCAGAATACTATAATTACGACACCACTAGGGGTCCTTCTTCTAAATTCAGGTCTTGATCAATAACATTCTCCTTTCTATCATCTCCCAATACTGTGTCATTTACATGGTTTTGTATTTCTTATCCTTTGGGGTCCAAGCAGGATCTTGGATGTGGTCATATGAGCAGTTCAGATTCTCTTAGCTTCAGCTGACAAAGGTCATCTGCTCCTGATATATATATATATATTTTACTTACTTTGGAAGTGTTAATAAAATTGCACTCTGTTGTTTCCTTTTTTAATGTTTTAAGAATTTTATTGAATCAACAAAGGGCATTTGGGAGAAATTGTGTATTCCAGAAAGGTGCTTGTAAACAAACTTCACAGTTTTACCTTGGCCAGTTTAACTCACTCTTAGATGGAGAAAAAGAACAAAAGAGCAAAAGAGTTGCTGCTGCTCCTCCCTTTTTTTGTGAGTTGCAGGAAAGCAGCAGCAAGCAGGGAGTGTAGCTGAATCCTGGGGAGGCAAGGCGCAACTCCACTTCAAACAGAGCTGTGGCCAGTCGGGCAGCCACAGCCGCTGCTGAGCCAGCCTGGTAGGCTGCAATCAGGAAGGAAATGGCTTCCCAAGAGTGAAAGTTCTGGAATGTCCTGGAATTCTTCAGAACAGCGTCAGGTTCTGGAAATAGCAACTGCAGCTGCAGATCAAAGGAGTGGTACATGTGTTCCACACAAAAGGCATTGCTGGTTAGAGGTTGTAATGCCTGGCCATGGTGTAATCATCTTCTGTCAAGGATCATATACCAAGAGCAGGAAAGACATAAGCATTTTGCATTCTTTGTGAAAGTGAAAGGGATAATGACTGCAGCTAACGTATTTTTGAGAATTACAAGAAGTTGCTTAGTCCATCGGTTTGAAAAAAACATTACCTGAGTAGCTCTTTTGTGGGTGAATTTTCCTGAGCCCCATAGACAATATTACGTGGGCTCACACATGCACCTACACTAGTATTTGTTCACAACTACTAGGACACTATCTACATAAAGCTATAAGTAATAGAAAGATACCACAGGGAAGGACTGAGAAGATGAGGAGCGCTTACTCATAGATAAAACCATCACACTGGGTTTGACTCTCCCTGGATCCTACAAGAAATAAGTGACTCAGAACACCCCCGAATACAGTAGGAATATTCGGTATCTATATCTGTTCATAACGAGAATGGACTCTCTTAGTTATCACACCCTCACGCAATGTTAAGACTACAGAATTCTTACACATTGTTCTTGTTAAGTGTTATTCAGTTGCCTCTCACTCAGAGTGACCCAATATACAACAGAATTAAATAATGCCCATTCTGGCGCCATCATTAAATCATTGCCATTTCAGCCCATTGTTACTGCCATTGAGCCAATCCATCTCAGTTAGTGTTTGCCCCTTTTATATTGAACTCCACGTTATGACTCATGATATCTTTCTCCAGGACTCTCCTTGATGATATGTTCAAAGTACATGAGATGAACAATTCTCATCCTGGTGTGGCACTGTGGGCTAATGTGTCAGACTGCAAAGTCGTTTGAATGGCAAAATCGATGGTTCAAGTTCACCAGCTGCTCTTTGGAAACCCTATACAGGGTTGTAATGGGTCAGAATTGACTCGATGGCACTCAACAACAACACTTTTGTGTATAAGGAGCATTCTGGCTGCACTTTCTCCAAGACAGGTTTATTTGTTCTTCTGGCAAGCTATTCAATATTCTTGGCCACCATCATAATCCAAAGGCTTCAAATCTTCGCTGGTCTTTCTTATTCATTGTCCAGCTTTCATATGCATATGAGAGGATTGAAAATACCATGGTTTGGGCCAGGTACACATTAGTCCTCTAGGTGACATCATTGATTTTTAACATTTCAAAGAGGTCTTTTGAAGCAGATTTGCCCAACACAATACGTTATTTGATTTTTTTTGACTACTGTTTTCATGGGCATTGATTATGGGTCCAAATTAAATGAAATCTTTGACAACTTCCATCTTTTCTGTGTTCATCATGATGATGCTTATTGCTTAATTAGGGGATATTTGCTCTCTTTATGTTGAGGTGTAATCTGTATTGAAGGCTTTGATCTTGATTAGTAAGTGCTTCAAGTCCTCTTCACTTTCAGCAAGCAAAGTTGTGCCACCTGCCTATCACGTGGCAGCTATTTATTGGCAAACACTGTGTCTTTTCCAATCCTGATGCCATTTTCTTCTTCATATGGTCCACCTTCTTTGATTATTTGTTCAGCATATAGATTGAGTATGTTGAAAAGATACAACCCTGACACACACCTTTCCTTGTTTTGTTACAATGATTACCTCTTGTTTTATGTGTAGATTCTTCATGAGCAGAATTAAGTACTCTTGAATTCCCATTTTTCATAATGTTATCCATAATGTGTTATGATCCACATAGTTGAATGCCTTCCCATAGTCAATAAAATACAAGGAAACATCTTTCTGGTATTCTCTATTTTCAGCCAACATCCATTTCTCATAAACAATGATATACCTCCTACCACATACTTTTATGAATCTGGCTTGAATTTCTGGCAGTTCTTTGTTGATGTACTGCTGCAACTGTTTTTGGATTGTCTCCAGCAAAATTTTACTTGCATGTGATATTATTCGATTATTCCTGCATTTTGTGGGTAACTTTTCTTTGGACCATGTTTAGGTTATAATTTTTAATAGAAGATATGATTCAAGATTAATTTAGAATGAGGGTATCTTTCTTTCATGCTACTGGCCTGGTAAGACTGCCACCCTTTTTGTGAGCCCAATCTATATATAGATCTCAGTGGTTATGTTAGTACTCCCTTGTAAGCAAATGGATTATTTTCTTTCTTACCCACTTGGCAGTAATACCTTCACATGTATTTGTTGTTTTCAAATATCCATTGACCCAGTGCCTGTAACAGTGCTAGTAGAATCCCCATGAGATGATTCTGACTGTAGAGACATACTAGAACAGAATAGAGCTGCTCCCTAGAGTTTCTGAGGCTGTAAAACTTTAACTCTGGTAGCGTAGTGGTTACGAATCGGGCTGCGAACCTTAAAGTCAGCAGTTCGAAACTACCAGCCGCTCCGCGGGAGAAAGATGAGGCTTTCTACTCCCGTAAAGATTTACACCCTTGGAAACCCTGTACAGGGTCGCTATGGGTCGGAACCGACTCGACGGCACTTAACAACAACAACAACAAAACTTTAACGAAGGAAAGTGCTTCCTCTTACTCCTATGGAGTAGCTGGTGGGTTTGAATCATTGAACTTCTGATATAGTAGTCCAGTGTTTAATCCATTGTATCACTAGGGCTCATTGTTAGTGTAATGAGCCTACTGTACAAAATAATCCTGTGACTCCATGGGAGGAAGAAAATCAGGTTAAGTAAGTCATTTTGAATGACTACAATGTGCTCTTTCTGATGGTCAACCATATTTCTTTTATGGGTGATGAAAGCGTATGTGAACAGTGCGATGGTTAAACAACATAATGAATTTTATTAAAGTCACTGAATTGTACACGTAAAAATGATTAACATGGATAATATTTTCATATATGTTTAGCACGATAAAGACAAAAACAAGAAAGAAAATAAATACACTATCAATGTCTCCTGTCCCTTACATTATAACCAGTATAGCACTAGTTGTTTGCCCAAAGCCTTTCAAGACAACCTTGAGAAGTTAGGAATTGCAGGGATGTCAGTAAGAGGAAATACCCTCTTGTTAAGTAACCACTTTAGAGAGTTCTTAAGTGGTTTCCAGTAATAGATAGCAACATTCACAGTTAAATACAAGTCTACAAAATTGATGGGTTGTCTCTGGGTATTTGTTTGCCTAAAAGCTGTTTTCACTGTAGCGGTTTGCATTTTTAATTGTTTAATGGAAAATGCATTGTTTAAGTCCAAATTTTTAAAAAAACAAAGAAAGAAAAAATACCCATGCTGTGGTGTTAGGCATAGTAAATACATAATTAGGGTTTAAATCAGTATTTAGGTTTGATGACTGCTTTTGCTAGACAGGCATGATTAGAAGACATAAAGAGTTTAGAATGCTTCCTCAATATAAATTCTTCAAATAAAAGCTTTTTTTTTTTTTTCTGGTTTGCTTTGCGGACCTGACCAGTACCCAGATCTATAAATTCATATACTTAATACACAACTATTGTTTATGGTAACTGCTATGGAAAAGTATCATACTAGCCCAAAGTGCCATGTTGCTCTGAATTGACAGGCAATGTATCTGTATGCCTCTGTACTTTATGTATTCCTAAGGGTGCTTTTGACTATATTTGAGTTTGGTTTCTGTTCTTACTGTAAAAGTTAACCCCATCATAAAATCCTACTTCACTGTAAGAGAGTTCTATCTTAGAACTATATTAAAAATCCCTGGATGGAGATGTCTAGGAGACTATTTCACATCTGGGTCCAGTTCTCAGAGGAGTGTTTGGAATGAAAATATGGGTAGAAACCTATGACATTTTGTCTTTCTTGTTATTCTTTTTTTTTTTTCCTCAAAGGAACCCTACTGACACAATGAGCCCTGGTGTGGTACACTAGGATAAGCACTGGACTGGTAACCGTCAAGGATGGCAGTCATCATGAGTAGGAACTGACTCAATGGCACACAACAACAACAATGGCACAGTGGTTAAGTGCTCAGCTGCTAACCAAAAAGTTACTGGTTTGAACCCATCAGCAACTCTACAGGGGAAAGACCTGGGAATATAGAGATAAAACAATAACAACAACAACAAAATCTCTATGAGAAAGATCACATGGAGTTGTTTATGAGTCAGAACCAACTTGATAGCACCAAACAACAACATTCTTGTATTAGAAAAAAAATTTTTCTCCAGTGTGTAATATATGGACTAAGCTTAAAAACAATCATGACTCCTGCCTTTACAATATAGCGTGGCAGACATACATTACATGAAAGATTTCAAATGTGAGAAATATCACAATAGGGTTCCATGATCAAGTTTCAAGGAAACCAAATTGGGGACTATGAATACAGAATATAACAGGAGACATGACATGTTATGGAATATTAAGATTTTAACTCCACTACTCATATGTCCTGGTGTAGGGCTATAGTGTAAAGCATCAGACTGCAAGTCTCTTTGAACCCGAAGATTGATGATTCAAACCCACCAGACATTCTTTGGAAACCCTATACAGGATCGCTATGAATCAGAGCTAACTTGATAGCAGTTAACAACAACAACACTCATTGGTCAGTTTGTCATACTGTGGTGGCTTGCATGTTGCTGTGATTCTGGAAGCTATGCCAGAGGTATTTTAATTATCAGTTGGGTCACCCATGGTTTCAGCTGAGTTTCCAGACTAAGACAGACTAGGAGGAAGAAGAGGCCAACTATCTTCTGAATGTTGTCACTGAAACTTTATGAATAGCAGTGGAACATTGTCAGATAGTACTAGAATATTAAGTATTGAAATATGTTGAATAGCAACAGAAAATTGTCAGATATAGTGGCAGAAAATGAACCACTCAGGTTGGAAGGAACTAAAAATAAGACTGGGAAAGAGCTGCCCCATCAAAGTGCAGTTGACCATCATGATGCAGATGGAGTAAAGCTTTTGGAACCTTCATTTACTGATAGGGCACAACTCAAAATGAAGAGAAACAGCTGTAAGCATCAATTCAAAATCAGAACATGAAACTTACTAACTATGAATCTAGGGAAATTGGAATTTGTCAAAAGTGAAATGAAATGCATAAAGATCAATATTCTATGCATCAGTGGGCTAAAATGGACTGGTATCAGCCATTTTAAATCTGACAATCATATGGTGTACTAAAAATGACAAATTGAAGAGGAATGATGTCACATTCATCATCAAAAAGAACATTTCAAGATCTTTCTTGAAGTATAATGCTGTCTGTGATAGGATAATATTGCAGTTAATACCACTATTATTCAAATTTACACACCAACCACTAAAGGCAGTGATGTTGAAACTGAAGAATACTACTAAATTCTTCAGTCTGAAACAGAGCAAATATTCCATCAAGATGTATTGATAATTATTGGTGATTGAATGCAGAGGTGGGAAACAAAAAAGGATCAGTGGTCGGAAAACATGACCTTGGTGATAGAAATGATGCTGGAGATAGCATGATAGAAATTTGCAAAATGCATGAGTTATTCATTGCAAATACCTTTTTAAACAACATTAAAGATGACTATATACATGTACCTCACCTAATGGAATACACAGGAGTCAAATTGACTATATCTGTGGGAAAAGACAGCGGAAAAACCAAACCATAACAAGGTCAGCCAGGGGCAGACTGTGGAAGAGACCATCAATTGTTCATATGCAAATTCATGTTGAAGCTGAAAAAAATTAAAACAAGTTGATGAGAACCAAAATGTGACCCTGAACGTATCCCACCTGAATTTAGAGATCATCTCAAGAACAGATTTTGATGTATTAGATACTAATGATCAAAGACCAGAGGAGGAGTTGTAGAATGATATCAAGAACATCACATGGAAAAAAGAAAAAGGTCATTGTTATTGTTGTTAAGTGCCATTGAGTCCGTTCTGACCCATAGTAACCCTGTATAGGGTTTCCAATGAGTGGCTGGTGAGCTTGAACTGCCGATCTTGTGGTTCAAACTGACCTTGCAGTCCAGCACATTAACCCAGAGTGCCACACAAAAATAGAAGGGGAAAAAAAAACCCCAAACTGTCAGAAAAGACTCTGAAACTTGTTATCCAGTGTAGAGATGCTAAAACAAATGGAAGAAATGAGGGGGTAAAAGAGCTAAACAGAAAATTTCAAAGGGCAGCTGAAAAAGACAAAGTCAAATATTATAAGGAAATGTGCAAAGATTTGCAATTAGAAAACCAAAAGTAAAGAACACACTTGGTATTTCTCAAGCTGATAGGACTGATGAAAACATTGAAGCATCAACTTGTAATATTGAAGGCTTCTAAGGAGTCCTAGTGTGGCACTGTGGGTTAATGTGCCAGACTACAAAGCCATTTGAACTGCAAGGTCGGTGGTTCAAGCTCACCAGCTGCTCCTCAGAAACCCTATACAGGATCACTGTGGGTTAGAATTGACTCGAAGGCACTTAATAATGGGCAAAATATTGAAAGATGCAGAAAGTAACAAAAGAGATGGAAACAATACAGCCACTGTACCAAAAAGAAATGGTCGATATTTAACCATTTAAAGAGGTTGTATCGGATCAAGACCCTGTGATACTGAAGGAAGAAGTCCAAGGTGCACTGAAGACATTGACAAGGAACAATCTTCTGGACATTGATGGAATATAAATTGAAATCTTTCAACAAACTCATATTAACACTGGAAGCACTCATTCATCTATGCCAGGAAATTTCTGAGAGAGTTGCTTGGCAAAGTAATGGGAAGAAATCCATATTTGTGCACATTCCAAAGTGAGATGACCCACCAGAATGCAGAAATCATCAGACAATATCATTAATACCACATGCAAGTAAATTTTTGCTAAAGATGATTTAAACTCTACATTGACGGGGAACTGCCAATTCAGATGAGAACGTGGAAGGAGGGATATCATGCCTGACATCAGATGGATCTTGGCTTAAAGCAGAGAATATCAGAACTATGTCTACCTGTGCTTTATTAACTATTCAAAGACTTTTGACAGTGTGGATCATGACAAGCTATGGACAATTTTGCAGAGAATGAGCATTCCAGAACACTTAATTGTGCTTATGAGGAAACTGTACATCCATCAAGAAGCAGTTATCTGAACAGAACTAGCACACATTGAATTGTTTAAAAACAAGGAAGGTGTGTTCCTGGGTTGTATTCTTTCACCATACTTATTCAATTTGTATGCTGAGCAAATAATCGGAGATCCTGAATTATATGAAGGAGAGCTGTACATAGGAATTGGAGGAAGACTCATAACTTGTGATATGCAGATGACACAATCTTGCTTACTGAAAGTGAAGAGGATTTAAAATACTGATGAAAATAAAAGACAGCCTTCAGTATGCACTGCACCTCAATGTGAAGAAAGCAAAAATCTTCACCACTGGACCAATAAATAACATAATGATAAATGAAGAAAAGATTGAATTTTTCAAAGACTTTACTTTGTTGGAATCCACCATCAACATTCTTGGAAGCAGAAATCAAATTATGTATTCCATTAGACAAATCTTCTGCACAAGACCACTTTAAAGTAGTCAAGAGCAAATATGTCAGTTTGAGGACTAAGGTGTGTCTGATCAATTCCATTTTGTTTTCAATAGCCTCATATGAAAGTGAAGTTGGATAATGTATAAAGAAAACCTTAGAAGAATTGATGCATTTGAATTATGGTGTTGGAGAAGAATATTAAAAGTACCATGGACTGCCAAAACAAAAAAAAAATATATATATATATGTATTGTATTGGAATAAATACAGCCAGAATGTTCCTTTTAAGCTCTTTCTTATTGTTCTTAAGTGACACCTGGTCAGTACCTACTCATAGCAACCTTGTATAGGGTTTCTGAGGAGAAAATGGTGGGTTTGAACTATCGACCTAATGGTTTGAAGTATAGTTTCCACACAGCAGGAGTCCTAGAAGCTCCTTAGAATATTTAAATTAACTTTCTATTTGTGAAGGAAATTGTTTCCTGTTGGGGAGGCTCTGATGGATTGAGTCAGGAGGGAAGGTAAGACTTTGCATGCTGGTGTAGTTGAGTTATGGTGATCCTTTCATTAAACAAGGGATACAAATTGCTAGAATGTCCTGAATAAAAGGGAACTCTGATAATGGGGTCAATAAAATGAGGAGGAACATACTATCTAGAGGTTGTTGTTGTTGTTATGTGTCGTGGAGTCAGTTCTGACTCATAGGGACCCTGTACAGGGTTTCTGAAACTGTACATTTTTATGGGAGCAGAAAGCCTCATCTTTCTTCTGCGGAACAGCTGGTAGTTTTGAATTGCTGACTGTGAGGTTAGCAGCCGGATTCATAACCACTAGTGGTAGACACCAGTCAACTTTGGTGAAGGGAAAGGCAATATACAAGAGGAGGTTGGCAAAAAATGATGGAGGCAGGGGAAGACTCTGGGATGAGTGCAATAGTTAAATCAAAATAAATAAATATTGATATATACACTGTCCTGGTGCAGCACTGTGGGATAAAACACTGGGCCAAAAGGTCATTTTGAACCACAAGGTCAGTGGTTGAAACTCACCAGCAGCTCCTTGGAAACCTTATATAGGGTCACTATGGGTTGAAACCAACTCAATGGCATTTAACATATACAGTCCTACAGTAATGGTGATCTACAAGTAGATGCATGAATGAACATGCAGGCTGAACAGGTATGGGATCTATATGTATATATATGTAGGTTTGACAAAGGATATTGTCCATGGGATTATACTTTTGCTGGAAATCTATCCATGAATATGGTGGGGCATACAGGAGGCAAAGATATGAAAAAGTCTTAGACATAACCAAACCTCTTGAAGCCTTGGGGGCTCAGGACCATAGTCTCAGGGACACAAGGTCAATTGGCATAATATATATATTTTTAAATTATAGGAAGCTTTTGCCTCCACCTATCCTTCTTGCAAAGAGCCCTGGAGACACAGTGGTTAAGCGCTCAACTGTCAACAGAATGGTCTCTGGTCTAAACCCACAAGTTGCTCTTTAGGAGACAGACAAGGCAGTTGACATCCACATAGACTACGTCCTTGGAAACTCCAGGAGGCAAATCTACTATGTCCTTTAAGGTTAAGTCACTATGAGTTGGAATCCATTAGTAGGCGACAGGTCTTTATATTTGGCTTGGGATAATTATGTAAGGTCTTGGGAATGGGGTTGCTTCAACTGACCAAGGAAAAAACCATGACCTCTGAAATCACTAGCCTGCTGCATCATTTATTTTCAAACTTCCTGCCAAGTCATTTTTTAAACTTATGACTGAAAGCATTTATATACTGGGTCAAAGAGAGATGGAGAAATTAAACTAGGGGGAAGTGGTCCAGGCAGACAAGAATGGAGACCCAAAGGAGAAAAAGCATGTGATCCAACAATGGCAATAAGTCCAGTATAATATAGGCATCTGGATAGTTTTTGACACTATGCTAAAAACGGAAAATCCTGTTTGCTACAAAATACGTCAGCAATGATATGCCTTGTTTCGCGTCCTCGTCTGAATCTTGGTTGAACCTCTAGCAGTTCCTGGAAGTTCCCTGCTAATGTTCTGTTGCAGTCATTTTTAGCAAAATTTTACTTGCATGTAATATTAATGATATTGTCTATTGATTTCCACATTCTGTTGGGTCACCTCTCTTTAGAATAGGCACAGATATCGCTTCCCATCAGTTGGTCAGGTAACTGTCTTCCAAATTTCTTGGCATAGGTGAATAAGTACTCCAGTGCTGCATCAGTTTCTTGAAACATTTTAATTTGTACTCCATCAATTCCTAGAACCTTGTTCTTTGCCAGTGCCTTCAGTGCATCTTGAACTTCTTCCTTCAACACTGTTGGCTCTTGATCATATGCTACCTCTTGAAATGGTTGAACATCAACCATTTATTTTTGGTAAAGTGACTTTTGTATTCCTACCATCTTATTTTGATGTTTTCTGTATCTTTCAGTATTTTACCCATAGAATCCTTCAGTATTTCAAATTGAAGCTTGAATTTTTTTCTTCAGTTATTTCAGCTTGAGAAATGCTTTTTGGTTTCCCTTTTGGTTTTCTAACTCCAGTTTTTTGCACATTTCATTATAATATTTGGCTTTGTCTTCTTCAGTTGCCTTTGAAATTTTCTGGTTAGATCTTTTACCTCTTCTTTTCTTCCATTTGTTTTGGCAGCTTTGCATTGAAGAGTAAGTTTCTGAGTCTTTTCTGACAGCAATTTTGACCTTTTCTTTCTTTCTTATCTTCTTAAATGATCTGTTGTTTTCTTTAGTCTGATGTTATTGATGTCACTTTGCAACTCTTCTGGTCTTCCATCTCTAGTGCCTAATGAATCAAATCTGTTCTTGAGATGATCTCTAAATTCAGGTGGAATATCTTCAAGATCTTCTTTTGCTCTCATGGACTTGTTTTAATTTTCTTCAGCTTCAGTCTGAATTTGCATATGAGCAATTGATTGTCTGTTCCACAGACTGCTCTTGCTTTGTTTTGGCTGATGATATGGAGTTTTTTCACCATATCTTTCCACAGATGGAGTCAACTTGATTTCTATATATTCCATCTGGTAAGGTCCATATGTATAGTCATCTTTTATTTGTTTAAAAAAGGTGTTTGCAATGAAGAAGTCATTGGTTTTGCAAAACTCTATCATGCAATATCCAGCATCCTTTCTATTGCCAAGGCCACATTTTCTTTGTTTTCAACCTTTGCCTTCCAATTGCCAGCAACTATCAATACATCTTGATTGCATGTTTGATCAATTTCATACTGAAAACATTGGTAGTTATTGTTGTTAAGTGCCGAGGAATCAATTCCAACTGACATCTACCTTGTATAGGGTTTCTGATGAGCAGCTGGAAAGTTTGAACCACTGACCATGTGGCTCAAACCGACCTTACGGCTAAATGCTTATCATACAATGCCACAACAGGGCTTCTTCGATTTCATCATCACTTGTTTTAGTGGCTGGTGCAAAATTTGGACAATAGTGATATTAGCAGCTCTGGTTTGTAGACAAATGGATATTGTCCTCTCACAGACAGCAGTATACTTCAAGAAGGATCTTGAAATATTCTTTTTGATGATGAATGCAATGCCATTCATCTTCAATTTTGCATTCCTTGCATAATGAATCATGTGTTTTTCAGAATCAAAATGACCAATCCCAATCCATTTCAGCTCACTAACTCCTAGGATATCGATGGTTAAGTGTTCCACTTATTTTGTCCATTTTCCTAGATTCATACTTTGAACACTCCATATTCTGGTTATTTTTGGATGTTTACAGCTGTTTCTCCTCAGTTTGATTTTGACCCATTAATGCATGAAGGTCTAGAAAGCTTTACTCCATTTGCATCATCATGGTCAACTCTACTTTGAGGAGGCAGTTCTTCCCCAGTCTTATTTTGAGTGACTTCCAACTTGAGGAGTCATCTTCAGGCCCTATATCTGACAATATTCTGGTGCTACTTATAATGTTTCAATATTCAGTATTCTGGTGCTATCTGAGTATATTCCATTCCTATTCATAAGACTTTCAGTGGCTAAGCATTCAGAAGTAGCATTCCTCTCATTCTGCCTAGTCTGGAATCTCAGCTGAAACTTGTTCACCATGATGACCCTGCTGGCATTCAAAATTCCTGTGGCATAGTTTCTCCCATCACAGCACATGCATGCAAGCCATCACAGTGTGACAAACTGACAAATGAGTGGTGTCTTAGAATAATTACATTAAAATACAGAACTTTTTATGTGTAAAAAAAATTAAAATGGAGTGAAACTGGACCAAGGAAAAATATTCTTTAAATATGATCAAGAAAGTCTGAAAAATAACTTATATAAGTTCTATATATTAGAAAATGTTATCATTGAAATATAATATTAAAAAATGAACCAAGCAGTAGATTAGAAACAGTTGAGAAGAGAAAATTTGTGAGTTAGAGCAGTTTCTAAAATGTCAATGTATGTAACAATTATCTATTGCTGTTGTTACATGCCATCAAGTTGGTTCTGACACATAGTGACCTTGTATAGGGTTTCCAAGGAGCAGTTGGTGGGTTTGAACTGCCAGCCTTGTGGTTAAAAGTCCAGTGCTGATCCTACAGTGCCACACAAAGAGTCCAGAACTCTAGGGAGGTGATAAGATGCAGTAGGTCTGGGATGCAAGATCTCAAGTGCCCATAGTTGGAGGGACAAAGGACTAGAAGATCGATTTTAAAATACGGCCCAGGGAGAAAAAGAAATAGAAAATAATCTCTGAATAAGAAAGAGTAAGAATGGAAAGAATAGGAGTGAAGCAATATTTGAAAAGATATTGGCAGAGAATATTATTCCAGACCTGATGAAAGATATGAACCCACAGATTCAGGAAACCACACCAAAGAAAATTCCAGAAGAAAAGAAGTGCTAAAACCAAAGCAAAACCAAAACACAAATTCTGACCTTGGTAAATTGCAAATGAACAAAGAAAATGATCTGAAAACCAACTAAGGGTTGGGGGGGGAATGTTTATTCTAAAAGGAGTGACACTTGAATTGACTTCAGACTTTTCAACAGTACCACTGAATATGAAATAATATTTTCCAAGTGCCGAGAGTAAACAAGACAAAACAATCAAAACTATCAACCTAGATTTGCATATCAATCTTTATGAGTTGAATTGTATCGTCCCAAAACAAATATGAAAATTCTTATCCCTTTACCTATAATTATGAACCTATTTGGAAATACGATTTTTCTTTTGTTATGTAATTGCTATCATATAGGAGTGGTGGTGGCTATGTGCCGTGGAGTCGGTTCGACTCATGGTGACCCTGTACAGGATTTCTGAGGCTATAAATCTTTACAGGAGCAGAAAGCCTCTTCTTTCCCCTGCAGAACAGCTGGTAGTTTCGAACTGCTGACCTTACCGCAGTTCACAGGCCGATTCTTAACCACTACTCTATGAGAGCTCCTACTGAACTAGGTACATACCAGAGCTCCTACTGGAGTAGGTACATCATAAACTTAATCTTTTCTGAATGAAATCTTATAAAAGGGAAAACAGACTTGGAGAGAGCCACACATACAGGAGAAAGAGAATTTATGAGAAACCTACTATAAGCCAAGGAGAACCAAAAAACTCTCAGGGCTGCCAACAAGGAGGACCCTCTCTGGAGTTAATGCCTCCTAGATTTGGTCTTTAATTTGCTAATATGTGAGACAGTTGTTCTTTACAGCCATCTGTAAGGAGCTCTGGTAGCGTAGTGGTTACGAATCGGGCTGTGAACTGCAAAGTCAGCAGTTCGAAACTACCAGCTGTTCCGCGGGAGAAAGATGAGGCGTTCTGCTCCCAGAAAGATTTACAGCCTAGAAAACCCTGTACAGGGTCGCTCTGAGTCGGAACCGACTCCACGGCACATAACAACAGCATGTGTGGTATTTTTGTTACAGCAATACTGTTGTTGTTAAGTGCTGTCCAGTTCGTTCTAACCCATAGGGACCCTGTATAGAGTTTTGAAGAGTGGCTGGTGAGCTTGAACCACTGACTTTGCAGTTCAAACCAACTGCATTCCAGCACATTAACCTACAGCACCATACCAGGACTTCTACAGCAACACTAGTTAATAACTAGGATACAATCTATTCTTCAGGAGTAAAAGCTAATTAAGTCCTTTCTTATGCAGGTAAAAGTTAAGTTTCTGAGCAACTGTCTCACTCAATAAACTTGTGTTATTGTTAAATTGCCATTGAGTTGGTTCTAACACATAGAAGACCACCTATAGGGTTTCTGAGGAGCTACTGATGGGTTTGAACCACAGACCTTGAGGTTAGCAGTCCAGTACTTATCCTACAGCACCACACCAGGACTCCGAGGAACTTCTAGTGATTCTCAAAGTGTGGTCAGCAGAAGTGCCTACATCACCTGGGAATATTAGAAACACAAACTCTCTGGCTTCCTCCCAAACCTACGGATCAAAAGCTCTGGGAGACAGGGTTTAGCAAGCTGTAGTGTATCAAACTCACCAGGTGTTTCGGATGTCTCTCCAGTATGCAAACTACTGAATTGGATGACATATTTCTGCAAGAAGAAAATGATTTCTGATGGAAGGTTTGAGACATAAAATGGGCCCTTTATCAAATCATTTAGTAAACCTTAGGTTAATCTCAAGCAACATGAGCTGCATAAAATAATAATTACATCAACTTTGGGAATAAAACTAAGATAGAATTAAGATATTGAGCAATACAAAAATGTGAGATAGAAGTAAGGGTATTATAGTTAAAACAGTGTTTTGACTAATATATTATGACTGAACAGTAATTATTCCATGATGTGATACAAATGTTAGTAGTATTACTATGACACCTGTAATGTTTTATAAAAGATATATCATAAATTACACCTTTATTTCAAATAAATTACCTTATTTCATCTTCACAGCAGCCCTGTTAAATGAATATTTCAAGTACACTCTCTCTTATTACAGATGTGAAAATGGAGAGATGTTGTAACTTGAGCAAAATCACATATGAAGTCCTAGTATGGAGCCGTAGGATAAGCACTGGACTGATAACAACAGGGTCGGTGGTTCGAACAAACCAATTACTCCTAGGAAACCCTTCTCAAGGTTGCTTTGGGAGCAATAACAATAGCCAAAAAAAATAAAAATAAAAATAAAAATCATGTATTGGGGTGTGGCAGAGATACAACCCTACTCTTTTCACTCTGGGTCTTCATTCTGACTTTTACTATTATCCAACGGCCTTTTATAATCAATTTATTTATAGATACCTGGTGTGGTGCTGGACTTCAAGGTCGCTTTGAACTGCAAGGTCAGTGGTTCAAGCTCACAAGCCACTGCTTGGAAACCCTATACAGAGCTGCTATGAATCGGTACAGACTCAATGGCACTTGACAACAATATATGTATACCTATACACACACATACATATATTGTGTGTATACCTATACACACATGGAGTCCTGGTGTGGCACTGTGGGTTAATGTGCCAGACTGCAAAGCCGTTTGATTTGCAAAATTGGCTGTTCAAGCTCACCAACTGCTCCTCGGAAAACCTATACAGGGTCGCTATGGGTCGAACCCGACTCAACGGCACATAACAACAACAACATACACACACATATCCTTTAGCAGAAAATCATACTTTTTGAAGAAAAATTCAGAAGGTGAGTTTTTCTGACCTTCTTTTATACAATGCAAATAAGAAAAAAAATATTTAAAAAACTTTTCTTTTACTAACTTGAACCTAACAAAGCTGTATTCCCACTGTGCGTGAGCTTAAATGATTTATGGTCCCTTTTATTTACAAAGAAAGAACCTCAAAAAGAGAGGCTAGAATTACAGCATTTTTTTCCTATTGTGAAGTCTATAAACACTTGGAAAAACTTGCTCATAATAATAATATTTTAAAGATAAGACTGGTTCCCATCAGTCAAATAGAGTGGAGAATGTAAATGACCGATTTAGTCAAGTGCATCTGCTTTGGAGTCCAGAGTGAATCTTCCTTGAAGTGTATTTTATGTATTCTGTAGACTTGCTAGGGTCTATTACACAGTGATGTAAGCACTGGCCCCTTTGCCTGCAAATCACTACTGAGAATAAACAGGTGATTCCCCTTTACACAGCCATTAAAGACAATATCATACAATGTTTTAGGTTGGCTGTAATAGAGTCCTTGGTTTTATACAGTGTGGTGGCTGTGGAATTTTCTAGGACCCTTTTCTATAATTAGATTTACAGTTTAAAGTTAAAAGCTCTTTGCATATTAAAATTTAGGAAGGTTCAAAATTGGACGAGTTATTTGTGGGATTTTTTACTATAATCATTGGAGGGATTTTTCAACCAAAATAAATGTCAGGATGAATTTCTTGGCTTTCTGTTACACCTTTTATGTAAAATTCTTCCTGTGCATTGCAGGCAGGAGCTCCTTAGCTTCTCGATGGCCTTGGAAATCAGGTAAGGGCTAGAACATGTGAAAAATGAGGTATAAGGAAGTTCACTTGCTGTGAATGCTGATCCATCTTGGATTCAAATCAGGATCCAGTATCTTTCCCTGGAACATAGATTTTTATTTTCACATGACTTTATATTTACATGTCTTAGATCGTTCAATATAGTGTTCAGTGACTCAAATATGGAAGCACTCATAATATCTTTTGGGAGATGATTTTCATCTTGTCAAGGTTTTTTTGTTTTTGTTTTTGTTTTTTTGTTTTTTGTCCAACTGGCTATAAATATTTTAATTCAGTAAATCTCTTTCCCTGTAGGGGTATTATTTTTCCCTCTGTAGTGAGGGACTTAGTTTTCTTTTTATGCTTTCTCCTTTATTTTAACAATTTTCTATGTTATATTTGTATCGTTTTTAAGTACATATTATACAATACCTGTTGTTGTTAGGTGCCATCAAGTCAACCCTAAGTACCACAGTACCACAGAATGACACAATGACTATGTGTCATTCCCAAATTTGTTGCTTAAGTTCATTGCCACTATACCAATGCATCTCACTGAGGGTCTTCCTGTTTATCACTGGCCCTCTACTTATATCCTTTTCCGGAGACTTGTCTCTCCTAATAACATGTCCAAAGCATGTGAGATGAAGTTTTGCCATCCTTACATCTCAGAAACCTTCTGGTTATACTTCTTTGTACAATATCTACTTTGTGTTAATTTCTATACTACATCTGAATATGCAAAGATAATAAAGAAATAGTCTCTTCTGCCTTAGAAAAAAGGAAGCATTAGATGAAACCTGTAGATTTAATTAAGGGAATTAAGGGATCTAGAAGTAATTTAGCCTTGAGAGGGTCTATGGAAGGACTTTTAGCAATAAGTAAAGGGATGATTAAGGTGAACTTCTTTATGACTTTTCTAAGGAGTTCCTTTCTTCTCCTTCAAGGATTCACAGCCTCAGAAACCCTACTCAGGGTTGCTATGAGTCAGAATCAACTTGATAGCACTGAACAACACAACGAGTGAGTTCCTGGATGGTAAAAATGGCTAACATGCTTGACAACTAAGTGAGAGGCAGGTTAGAAGAAAGACTTGGTCATCTACTTTTGAAAAAATTAACCATTAAGAACTCTACAGAGCACACTTTAATACACATGAGAGTTAGCATGCATTGGTACTGACACCACAGAAACTGGTAAAGAAGAGGGGATGGGGGTGATCTAGTGCTCTGAACCTTGCAAATGTTGTTGAGAGAAATAACAATAAGATGGCCCCAAAGCTGTAACAGCATGGATGGAGACAGGAGTCCAAGACTCCAGTGAATTCTCATAGATAACCTTTCACACATTGGTAAAGAAGGAAGGGAAAACAGGAGAGAAACCTTTGAAAGAAGATACAAATGAACAACCTTATGGCCGCACATCCTGGATGTGTATTAGGCATTAGGCTGGCACAGTACCTAAGTCTTTGAGATGGGTGGACAGCAGGGCTTGTGGAGTCAAACATTCATTTATTCATTAAATATTAATTATGAACCAACTCTGTCTCATGAAGCTTATTTGTTCCTGAAGGGTTCATGAAAATAATTTATAAAGAGGCAAGACAAATTCAGATTGTGATGATCCTTAAGAAGGAAATAAGACAAAACATCATGTTAGTAAGTTGGGAGATGTGTTTTAAATACAACAGGTGGTGTCTTATTAGCATGAATTAATCAGTCAGTCATACAAGGACCCAGGGAAAGAACATTCCAGAAAATAAGAACAGAGTCTGGAGAGGCTCTAAATGGACATCATAAAAGCCGTCACTGCTTGTTGATTTCAACATACAGCAACCGTACAGGTCAAAATAGAATTGCTCAGTAGGTTTTCCAAGATTGTGACCCTTTGTAGAAGCAGACTGCCACATTGTTCTCCTGCAGAGCGGCTGATAGGTTTGAACTGCCAACCTTTCTGTTAACAGTGAGATGCTGAAGAACTGCACTATGAGAAATCATAAGAAATGCATATAGAGAGAAGTCTCATTGTGTCTTGGCAAGAATAGTAGAAGAGATGTGGTAACAGCATGGCTCAGAAAATACAAGGTCTATTGCATATTATTCTTAGTCTGGTAGAAAGTCACTTGATACATTTAAATAGAAAGATGATATAAATTTTAAGTGATCGTTCTTTGACTTTTAGGGAAGCCTTTTTTTTTTTTTTTTTAAAGCAAGAGTGAAAAAGGTAGAGAGGTTTCTGGTGCAGTCGTTTAGATAAAGGCTGATGGTAACTTGGATTTAAATTTTATTGGTGGAAGAAAATAACTGGTTATATATGGAAGAAACTTTGTATATATTAGAAAAAGATATTGTTTGCTCAATTAAGAACAGGCTCTTAATTATTATATGAGCAAAACCATATTCAGGCTGCCTAGGACCGAGGTAAACATTTTAGTAATCCAGATGAGTCTCAGCCCTGGCCAGTGTGCATATGTTACCAAACCTTTACACACTCATGGACACCAGCCAAATTCACCTCATATGTATATAACACCCTCAGGGTAGGTAATCATGCCAGATTCAGAGTTGTATATATGAAAGAATACAGGAATCAAACTTTCCAACACTTTATTGGGACTGGGTTTAGCTGCCTATTCCTATGCATGTTTCATTGAATTACTGTGTGCTCACTTGTGTGTGTACATGATGCAGCCAGTGTGAGACAATGTAAGAGGAAGCTTTGCTTTATTACTACAGGACATAGAAAGCAGAGCACAAAGAAAAGGTATTTACTAGATTCAAAGAAGGAATAATTGTCCAGAGCAAGTGAGACTAAAAGGATAAATAAATGTTGATGTTGTTATTAGGTGCCGTCAAGTCAGTTTGGACTTATAGCATAAGAATGATATAGAGCTTTTCCATCGTCTCTTTCTGCAGATGTAGTCAGTTTGATTTCTGTGAATTCCATCAGGTGAGGTCCATGTGTATAAATCATCTCTTATGCTGTCTAAAGAAGGTATTTGAAATTAACAAATCATTAATTTTGCAGAATTCTATCATGCTATCTCCAGCATCATTTCTATCACCAAGGCCATATTTTCTAGCTACTGATCCTTCCTCTTTGCTCCCAACCTTTGCATTCCAATCACTGGTAATGATCAATACATTTGATTATATGTTTGATCAATTTCAGATTGAAGAAGTTGGTAAAATTCTTCTATTTCATTCTCACTGGCTTTAGTGGTTGGTGTGTAAATTTGAATAATAGTGGTATTAACTGGTCTTCCCTGTAGGTTCATAGCTAGCACAGACAGCATTGTACCTCATGACTGATCTGGATATGTTCTTTTTGACAATGAAAGCAACACCATTCCTCTTCAATTTGTCATTCCCGGCATCATAAACTATGTGGTTGTCAGATTCAGAATGGCCAATACCAGTCCATTTCAGCTCACTAATGCCTAAGATATCAATGTTTATGCATTCAATTTCATTTTTGACAATTTCCAATTTTCTTAAATTCCACTTTGTACATTCCATGTTCCAATTATTAATGGATGTTTACAGCTGTTTCTCTTCATTTTGAGTTGTGCCCCATCAGCAAATGAAGGTCCCATGGGCTTTACTTCCATGGCTTTACTTGATTTTCATCATCACAGTCAACTCTACTTTGAAGAGGCAGCTCTTCCCCAGTCACATTTTGAGTGCCTTCCAACTTGAAGGGCTCATTTCAGACACTATATCTGACATTGTTTCTATGATATTCATAAGGTTTTCAGTGACTAAATATTTGGAAGAAGTTCGTCACTCCTTCCTAGTCTGTCTTCATTTGACAGCTCATCTGAAACCTGTCCACCATAGGTGACCCTGCTGGTATTTAGAATAACCATGGCATAGCTTGCATAATCACAGCAACTCACAAGCCACCATACACAGAAATCAAATTTATTTTATCTGCGGAAACAGACGATGGAAAAGCTCTGTATCATCAGTCAAAACAAGGGCAGGGAAAGATTGTGGAACAGACCATCAACTGCTCATATGCCAATTCAAACTGAAGCTGAAGAAAATGAAAATAAGTCCACAAGAGCCAAAATGTGACCTTGAATATATCCCACCTAAATTTAGAGATCATCTGAAGAACAGATTTGATACATTAAA
>NW_006408533.1:6793108-6805957 GCF_000296735.1 Chrysochloris asiatica | reverse complement strand
CAGAGAAAAAGAGGAAGACCCCTAGTGAGATGGATTGGCAAAATGGCAGTATCAATGGGGTCAAGTGTGACAACAATTGTAAGGTTGGCCCAGGACCAGGCAGTGTTTTATTCCGTTGTCACTATGTCAGTCACTATGAGTCAGTACCAACTCAATGGCACTTAACAACAGCATGCACAAGAATGCAACACTGTTTGGTCCTGCACCAATTTTTCACTTATGTATGAGGTCACTATTGTTGTCACTGTGGCAATCCATCTTGTTGCGGGTCTTCCTTTTTTCACAGACCCTTCTCTTTTCCAAGCACGATGACCTTCTTCAGGCCATAGTCCCTTTTTGTAATATGTTAAAGTGTGAGAGATGAAGTCTTGCCATCCCTGCTTAGGTAGGTTACCTAGGTGAAAGGGATAGGGAAAAAAAAGGCTTACTAGGCCTAGGGAAGAACATAAAGGAAAACTCTGTAGTGATATTGAGCATGATGTGATTTAGAAATGGAGAGCAAAATGTGGGTGGAGTAAGTAAAATGAAGCTAGAGAAGTACACAAACAGCAGATAATTCTTGACCTTAACTGTCATTTTAATGACAGCAGTATTTTTTCTAAAAGCAAAAGTGAAACATTGAAATGGTTTTAAAGTAGGCTATTACAAGATAATATTAATAGTTTAGTACACCACTTTAGCATTAGCATGGAGAATAGATTAGAGGGAGACAAGAATGGAATGGATACAGTGATTCTAGTTAGAGGGCTATTTCTGTAGCACACAGCCCCTCTCCCTCTCTGGGTCTAGAGTTCCCAGCCACTCCATCTCTCCATGTCATCATTTCTGCCTCCATCTCTGGTGTCACTGTTTCTCTGGGTAGGGTCCGTCACTCTGTGTTTCTCCCTTGATGGTACCAAGGCCCTTCGCTCCTGGCCTGCAAAGTCAACCACTCCCCTTGTTTTGCTACAAAATGTCTACCTTTACATTTCCAACTCTCACAGTCAGTCCTGATAGTAATTATTCACTATTGTACCACAGGAGTGCTAGCCCCACACAAATCTTTCTTAAAAAACAAAAAGCATGGACCTTACCGGATGGAATACACAGAAATCAAATTGACTACATCTGTGGAAAGAGCTGGTGGAAAAATTTCAACAGCAACAGCTAAAACAAGAGCAGGAACTAACTGTGGAACAGACCATCAATTGCACATGTGCATATTTAAGCTGAAGCTGAAGAAAACGAAAACAAGTCCACAAGAGCAAAAATATGACCTTGAATATATCCCATCTGAATGTAGATACCATCTCAAGAACAGACATTAGACATTAATGACCAAAGACCAGAAGAGTTGTGGGATGACATCAAGAACATCATATTGGAATAAGGCAAAAAGCCATTAAAAAGACAGACAGAAAGAAGACTCTGAAATGGATGCCAAAAGAGACTCTCAAACTTGCTTTTGAGCATAGAGATGCTAAAATGACTAGAAGAAATGAATGAGTAAAAGAGCTGAGCAGAAAATTTCAAAAGGCAGGTTAAGAAGACAAAGTCAAGGGTTATAATGAAATGTGCAAAGACCTGGAGTTAAAAAACAATAGAGAAGAACGGGCTCAGCAATAGTCAAGTTGAATGATCTCAATAAAAAAATCAAGCCTCAACATAGAATATTGAAGGATACTATGGGCAAAACATTGAAAGGTTCAGAAAGCATCAAAACAAGATGGAAGGCATACACAGAATCACTGTACCAAAAAGAAATGGTGGATGTTGACCTGTTTCAAGAGGAAGCATATGATCAAGAACCAATGGCACTGAAGGAAGAATTTCAAGCTGCACTGAAGGCACTGGTGAAAGTCAAGGCTACAGAAATTGATGGACTACAAATGGAAATATTTTAGCAAACTCTTACAGCACTGGAGGCATCCATTCATCTATGCCAAGAAATTTGGAAGAGACTTACCTGGTCAACTGATTGGAAGAGATCCATATGTGTGCCCATTCCAAAGAGAAGTGAGCCAATGGAATGTGGAAGTCATCGTACAATATTGTTAATATCACATGCATGTAAAATTTTGCTGAAGATAATTAAATAACAGTTACAACAATTGCACTTGGTAAAAAACTGCCAGAAATTCAAGCTGGATTCAGAAAAGGATATGGAATAAGGAATATCATTCCTGACATCAACAGATGTATCCTGACTGGAAACAGAGTGCCAGAAAGATGTTTACTTATGCTTTATTGACTATGCAAAGGCTTTTGACTGTGTGGAACATGACAAGCTAGGGATAATATTGCGGATAATGAGTATTTCAGAACACTTAATTGTGCCTGTGAGGAACCTGTATATAGACCAAGAGGCAGTCATTTGAACAAAGAAAGGACACTGAATAATTTAAAATCAAGAAACGTGTGCACCAGTGTTGTATTCTTTGACGAATTTATTCAATCTTGATGCTGAGCAAATCATCAGAGAAGTTGTATTTTATGAAGAAGAATGAGGTATCAGGATTTGAAGAAGACTCATTAACAACTGGGATATGCATATGGCACAACCTTATTTACTGAAAGTGAAGAGGAATTAAAAACCTTATTTACTGAAAGTGAAGAGGATGAAGGTTAAAGACCACAGGCTTCGATATGGATTGCACATGAATATAAGTAAAACAAAAATCCTCACCAGTGGATCAGTAAATAACATCATGATAAATGGGCAAAAGATTGAAGTTGTTGACACCTTCATTTTTCTTAGCTCCACAATCACCACTCATGGAAACAGCAATCAGAAAATCAAATCACCTATTGAATTAGATAAATTTGTTGCACCGTTACTCTTTAAAGTGTTTAAGAGCAAATATGCCAGTTTGAGGATTAAGGTGTATCTGACCCAAGCCATGGTATTTTCAATAGTCTCATATGCATGGGGGAGTTGGACAATGGATATGAAAGACCATAGAAGAAATGATGCATTTGAGTTATGGGTTTGGAAAAGAATATTGAAAATACAATGGACTACGATTAAAAAAAAAAAAAAAATCTGTGTTGGAAAAAGTAAGGGTAAAATACTCCTTAAAAGCCAGTGTGGTGAAACTTCACCTCTCATACTTCAGACATATAATTAGGAGGTGACAGTCCTAGAGAAGGACATAATGCTTGATAAAGTGCAGCATCAGTAAAAAAGAGGAAGACCTCCAATGAGATGGACTGACATGATGCCAGCAGTAATGGGTTCAGGCATAACAACCACGGTGAAGATGGCACAGACTGGCCAGAGTTTTGTTCTGCTGTGCACAGAGTTTTGTTCTGTTGTGCACAGAGTTTTGTTCTGTTGCGCACAGAGTTTTGTTCTGTTGCGCACAGAGTTTTGTTCTGTTGCGCACAGAGTTTTGTTCTGTTGTGCACAGAGTTTTGTTCTGTTGTGCACAGAGCTATGAGTCTAAACCGACTTGACGGCAACCAGCAACAACAACAGAGGGTCTGTAGGAGCAAGATCTGACAATCTACTCATGTAAAGATTAAACCCTATCTAAAAAAAACCCCAAAACTCTCGACATTGAATTGGTTCTGACTCATAGTGTCCCTATAGAGTGGAACTGCCCCTTTGTGTTTCCAAGACTGTAAATCTGATTATCTTTCTCCTGTAGAGTAGTTGGTGGGTTTGAACTATGGACTGTTTGCTTAGCACTCCATACATAACCCACTTTGTTACCACTGCAGCCTATAAAAACCCAAGGGGCTGCTCTACTATGTCACATGGGGTCACTATGAGTCAGCAGCTTTTAATTACAACACAGAGAATTCATTAGTTCCAACATAGAACTTTGAGTCCTGGTGTGGTGCTGTGGGTTAATATCAGACTGCAAAGCCATTTGAACTGCAAGGTCGGCAGTTCAAGCTCACCAGCTGTTCTTCGAAAACCCTATACAGGGTCGTTATGGGTTGGAATTGACTCTATGGCACTTAAGAACAAGAACAAACATAGAACTTATGAGTGGTAACTTTTAGGGACATTGTATGGGTGAACCTAGAGATTTCAACACTCTCCTTTTTCCTTTGCCCCTGTTTCTTCCAAATATAAAAGTACAGCTTCTCATAATTCTAAGTGACATAATTCCAGTGACTAATGCTCAGATTCTGCTTACCAGAATGTCATCCTTCCGATTCATATTGGGATCAAATAGGAGGATAACTTCTGTTACATTTTTAGATTCATTTGCCTTTAAAATGTTCTGGTTTTTATGATTTAAACACTGACCAAGAAAATGTAGTCCCATTTTAAAGATGAGTAAATTGGGATTTAAAAAAATGTATACCTTCTACCCATTATGTGGCATTCTGCTCCCATAAAGATTTACAGCCTCGGAAACCATGTGCAGGGTCGCTATGAGTCGTAACCGACTCCACGGTACTTAACAACAACAACAACAACCCATTATGTCAGTGCTCATGGTGTTGTAGTATAAGATCAGATCACCAAGTCGGTGACCCAAGCTCACCAGCTGCTCCTTGGAAGAAAGACGAGACTTACTGCTCCCATAAAAATGTACTTCCTTGGAAGCCCTAGATAAGGTTGCATGAATAGGAACCACCTTAATGTCACTCAACAACAATTACTCATTATGAGTCTTGGGACAGTAATTTTTTGAATTCAGGATTTTAATGCTTACTCCTTAGTTAAACCCACTGATAAAAAAACTTTCTTGTGTGATTTTGTCATGGGCACAATATGTGCTCAAGTCCTCTTTGACAGGGCAAATGAAATAGAGGCTTAAATTAGCTCTAGGTTTGCATCACTCCTGACAAGGGACTCAGCAAAACCCAGGATAGTCACTATAGCCAGTCAAGTTCTTTCCACGAACCAGAAGTTCAATGTCTACATAATTGAATATTTTGGGTGTATGACCCACCCTCCCTTCCTGGTTCATGTTTTATGGTGCAGTCTCTGTGATAAATTGCTGGCAGCCAGGCGAGTCAGAGTGGAAACAGAATTAAATAGTCAATGCCATGGTTCTTTGACTTTCAAAGTTTTACCTCAAAATGAATCGACGTCATTGTTTCCTTTTCATGAGGAAGGAGAGAACGAACTTCTTTTTCCACAATCCCTGTCCCCTCTGCCCTTCTTGATTTTCTCTTTCTTCTTTCCTGCTAGCTTCCATGTGGGCATGGAGATATAATACAATGGTGTAGATAAAACATTTAGACAAAGAATCTAAGATGCTGAGTTTCTTTCCTGACACTGAGATAGGAGGAGAGGAGATCATTTATCTCACTTTTATTAATTAGGAAATTGAAGTAAGAAGAGATTTAATGATTGAATCAGACTGACAAAATTGTCAATGCCTTGTTACAGAATCAGTGGGGTTATTTCCGCTTCTTTTGAGCCTCAGTTTTGGACCTCAATTCAACTGTTGATTACGGGGGAGGAAATTAAGTACATCATCCCAGAGTTATGGAGAATTAGTTTGAGCAATGGCAACAGGAGAGATAATTAATGTTTCCATTAACATTGCCACCATTATTCTGCCAGTCTTCTTTTACAATTTGCCTTTGAGAGAGAAACAACAGCTCTTAATGGAAAGATACATTTTTGGAGGTAGACAATTTGGAGTTTGGCATCTCAACTCTGCACCTTATACCTTAATGTTGGGGTGAAATAAATAAGATTTGATTGTGTTTTTGGTGGAAGTTTACACTGCA
Source organism: Chrysochloris asiatica (assembly GCF_000296735.1). NCBI lineage: Eukaryota > Metazoa > Chordata > Mammalia > Afrosoricida > Chrysochloridae > Chrysochloris > Chrysochloris asiatica. The sequence continues at coordinate 6,800,275 of NW_006408533.1, read as the reverse complement.
GTTTTGCTTCCCATTCAACAATTGCTATACAAGTTGTTCTGTGACATTGGTTACATTCTTCACAAAGTGCGGACAGTCTCATTATTCCCATTCTCGTCATTCTGTTTGAAATGAACTTTTTGTAGCCTTTTCTAAAATCTAGAGATAATAAGAGCTACTCCCACACGTTTGTTATAACTATGTGAAAAATAAAAAGCACATTTCTGACAATAGCCTTATATGGTATTCGAGTTGAAATAAGGTTATATGATTATAACATACTATCACTGGATTTTGGAATCAAGTTTACATTTAGTTTGAGAAAAGAATCTCTTTAACACAATATGTGGCTTATGAACACTCCTGACTCCAGCAAGTTTTTGTACCACTCTAGAAAAATTTTCAGGATTGAACTACATGTAACAACCTCCCTGGCTAAACCAGTTGCCCTTAAGTCGATTCGGTTTCATGGCAACCAAGTGTTCAGGTAGAATTGTGTTCAATACGTTTTTCAATGGCTGGTTTTTGTTTTAATTTGTTTTGTTTTTTCCCCAGTAGATCACCAGGTATTTCTTCTCAGGTAATTCTGAGTGTAGCCAAGCCTTTAAACTTTCCTTTAGTACCTGAGGACATTAACCTTTTGAACCACCCAAGGACTGTCATTGGCCCGCATTTCTCCTATATTCAGGCTTATGCGACTCAGAAAGCAAATAGGGAGCTGTCTGCAGAGCTGTTTCCTTGCTTATGAAGCTGAGGGAAAGATCTCTATCTCTGGGATCATTTGGAAAGCATCCTGTGTTAGAGTCAGGCTCATAATGATGAGTGTTTAACCTGTCTGCAGGCCATGGGGTAGCTTCCTGGCATGTTCAGATAGGGGAAGCGATTCTCTGCCTTTTCCAGGCCGTGCTGTGAGCAGCATAGTGGAACAGCCTGGAGAGGGATACTGCTTAGCTGTCAGCTGCTGCTTTAAAGAGTTCTAAAAGGCAGCATTACTTGCACCATTCATATTTAGTTACTTGGTATTCACACCACCTTCTTGAGGATGCTTGCAGTTTTTCTTTTGCTCTAGCCTTTGAAACTGCTTAATCAGCTCATTCCCAGGCTTAAGGCAGCTAGCACTGATTTGAAACTAGAAGTCTCAGGTTTTTTCGGTGCCTGATGGAGGCACTGAACTTTAACGCCAACCGTAATCCAGGCAACTACTTTTAGGCTTTCCAAAGCTCATGATTTAGAGATGGCACATTGGGGAAAAACTTCATTTTAGTGACAATTATCACTCATACCAGGCCAACTAACTTTTCCAATTTTCAGCTAATTATATCTTCCTAGGTCAGCAGTTAGAAACTACCAGCTGTTCCGCGGGAGAAAGATGAAAGCTTTCTGCTCCGGTAAAGATTTATAGCCTCGGAAACCCTGTACAGGGTTGCTGTGAGTTGGAACCGACTCCACGGCCCATAACAACAACAACAATAGAGTCCTGTGGCATTGTAGGATAAGCACTGGACTGTTAACTGCCAGGTTGGTGGTTCAAGCTTATCAGTTGCTTCTCAGAAACCTTATGCAGGATCGCTATGAGTCAGACTAGACTTGACGGCACTTAACAACAGCAACATGGATAAATAATAGGCACTGGATAGACTTTGCCTTGTGGTCTTGGCCCTTCTATAAGTTCAAGCTAAATTACACAAGCACTGTTGCTGTTGTTAAGTGTTGTCAAGTTGGTTCTGCCTCATAGTGACCCTGAATAGTGTTTCTAAGGAGTGACTGGCGGATTTGAACCACTGACCATACAATTCAGTACAATCTTGCAGTCCAGTGCATTAACCCTCAGTGCCACACCAGAACTCCATTAGGGGAATCTTATCTCCTTGGTCCAGTCTACCCTCTAGGACATGGATACAGAGTGAGAAACTGTCAGATGTTGATCTGATTATAACTTTGGTGATAGAGACACATTACATGCTGACTGACAGGGGAATTTAGGGCCTCTGTAGTTATGTCATGGAGCCCTAGTGGCACAGTGGGTTAGGCTTTGGACTACTAATCTAAAGATCAGTGGATCCAACCCACCAGCTGCTTTGTGGAAGAAAGGTGAGGCATTCTGTGAAGATGTACAACCTCAGAAACTCTATAGAGCAGTTCTTCTGTGTTCTCTAGGGACACTAGGAAGTAGAGTGGACTTGATGGCAATGAGTTTGGTGGCTGTTTTTGGCAGTCATGTCAATTTGGCTACAATCTCATTAGATTTTATAAATTAATAAAGTGCAGTAAGCCAGTGTCTGGAGGGTAGATGCAACATCTCTGGTGAGGTGCAGTTAACAGTGCTGGGAATCCAAGCAGCAAGGCTCCTTTCTGCAGATAGCAGATAAGTACTTAGAAGGAGACAACAGTCTGTCTTTTTACCCAAGTTTCTTTCTAGATGGTACACATAAATGGCTTACGTTCTTACCCATATTTTGAAATGATTGACTTATTCTTATCCTAAATGAAATTAACCTATTTCCCCCCCTCAATTGTCACAGGAAGAAATTCCTTGACTACATTCTGTCCTTGGATCGGATTATAGACACATGCTATGACGTTTTTGTATGTTTTTCTCCCAGGAGATGGGAGAGTTTAAAGTAATTACTGACTGTCCCATAATATACGTAATAAGATTATTTTTGATCATTTAATGTAGAAATAACCATTTTATTGTTTATAACTTTATAAAATTTTGCTCTAATGGTCCAACTTGCTTTTATGGTTCTTTCTACCATAAGTTCATGTTGAGGTGGTAGAAGTCCCTATTCACCTCTTCTTCCAATTGTGAATGTACTATTTTGGTTTGCATTAGGGCAGCTTTTGAGAGTTTAACTTGAATTTTAATTTTTGGTTAAAATTGTTAACCATAACCACTTAGATATCTTTAATTCTGAAGATCTCTTCTATGAATGGGGTTTCAGCATGTCACTGAATATTTAATGCCATGTCTTGTTAGCCATATCTCATATAACTAGTTTCTAATTTCAGCCTCTGCTTAGTTAAAACACTTTGTCAAACTTCCCTATCACTTTTTTTTTTTTTTTTCTCACACATATCATTTCACCCTCACTCCTGAAAAATCTGTTACTGGCAATTCCAATGTTGGCAATGTGGGGGGAAAAAAATTAAAAAAGGAAAACTGAGTTTGAATGTCATCAGTATAGAAATGAAATGTTGATTCAGCATCCTCAGAGTAAGGGTATAACGCTCAGCAAAGCATTGTTACGTAGAGATTGAATAATGTCATTCACATTAGCAATAATGTAATTGTTACATGGAGGCTAAATAATATGCCATTTGATAAAATCAAAGCAAATCATTTAAATATTTATTCAAATAGATAGACCTCCAATACTTTTAATTATATGTATAATTATTTAATTCAGAGAAGGATGCTGAAGTAGGAAAACAGAAAGTGTGAAGAACCACAGCCAACTGAGCTTCAGTAAAAATGAAGAGAAAGTAATTCTTGAATTGATGCTTGAAATACATGAGTTAATTTTAGAAATTTAAAAAATACATATTTACTACATTACTGTGGCTATATATAAAATTAAATAGCTTTAGACAATGTGGAATTTGCAACTAACGTGTTTTCACAGTAAATGACATCAGAAACCTTGGAGATGGTACTGTAAGATAAGCACTGAACCGCAAAGTCAGTTTGAAGGGCAAGTTTAATGATTCAAACCCACCAGCCACTCCTCGGAAATCCTATACAAGGTTGCTATGAGTTGGAATGATTTTAAGGCACTTAACAACAATCTCTTGTGTTACAAAATAAGCTCTAAAGATGGAAATACTTCAGGAAGAAACTAAAAAATTTGTGTACAGTATTGTAAAAGTTTGAATATGTGTAGCAGAGCTTAGCAAAGTAAGGGCTTTATACATTTTTTCTTTTATGGAATGAATAAAGAATATTCTTCAAAAATTACTAAATGATAATGATATTTGTTGGACCTTTAGGGGGTATTAGACTTTCATTAATTTGACACATATTTATTGAATAATTCAATATTCTTAGCACTAGATGCTATGGTACCAATGAAGCAAACACATGAAACTTGAACTCTGAAGAGGTATTATCCAGTGGGAAAATTTGAAGGTTCCAGAATTCCTATTTAGTAATCTGGGTTTGACCTCTTTTCAAAGTCAGTTGTTTTGAGGATAAAGTTCTTCTATTTAGTTGGGGACACATACGCAAACACACATGTACACATACATCCTGGCTATATTTATTTTTTCGTATCAGGCTTTGTCTAGATAACGTTCTAGGATACCATGTTCTCTTGGTTTATTGATATTCTTTCTTTAGTTGATACACTTCTCACTTCCACAACATACTAAGGCTTCTAACTACTATTCAGCATTTTTCCAGTCTTTCTCTCATAGATAACAAATAGATATTTCCAATTACATTATAAACATAAATCATATAGCTGTTATTGTTAGGTGCTGTTGAGTCAGTACCGACTTATAGTGACTTTATGCGCAACAGAACAAACACTTCCAGGTTCTGTGCCATCCTCACCATTATTGTCAAGCTTGAGTCCATTGCTGCTGTCACTGTGCCAATACATCTTGATGGAGGTCTTTCTTTTTTTTTTGCTGACCCTCCACTTTACCAAGAATACTGTCCTTCTCCAGGGACTGGTCCCTCCCAGTAATATGTAGGAAGTATGAGAATGGCCCTTGGTAATATGCCTGAAGCTAATAAATGGCCCTTGTGTTCAGCCAAGAGAAGTACACTATTCAATGGAAAGAAGAATATTTCCTCTCTTGGTTCTGCCTCACAGAAACAGAGCATGACCTTACTCTATGAAACAGCAGACAAGTCATTGCTAATACTGGTCTGTCAGTTTGTTGAATTGTACTGCTGTGATGTTGGAAACTTTACTACCTGTGTTTCAAATAACAATAGGGTCACACACAGGGAATAGATTTCCGTGGTGTTTTGAGGCTAAGCAAGAATAGATAGAAAGTCCTAGTGATCCACTTCGAAAAATAAGTCAAAGAAAAATCATATGCATCACAACAAAATATTCTCTGACATAGTGCCGGAACCCACTAGGTTGTGGTGGTGGTGGTTATGTGCCTTGGAGTCAGTTCCAACTCATAGCAACCCTGCATAGGGTGTCCGAGGCTGTAAATTTTTATGGGAGTAGAAAATCTCATCTTTCTCCCATAGAACTGCTGGTAGTTTCAAACTGCTGACCTTAAGATTAACAGCCCAATTTGTAATCATTACATTACCAGACCACTAGGTTGTAAGGCACTCAAAATATACAGGGCACACAACAATGAATTTGAGAATACCAACTATCATGAAGATAGTTTGTTGTTGTCAGGTGAAGAGCAGATGGTGGGTTTGAGCTGCAAACACTGTGGTTAGCAGTCCAATGCTGATCCTATAATACCACAGAAGGTCAAGGACCAAACAATATTTAGTTTTGTTATATATGGGATTTCCAGAAGTCAGAGGACAACGTAGCACTGTAGGATATGCACTGGTCTGCAAGGTCATTTGAATCACAAGATGGGTGGTTCCAATTCACCAACTACCCCTCAGAAACCCTGTATAGAGTCATAGTGAGTCAGAACCGACTTAATAGCTCTTAACATCAACAATCAACAATCAACAACAATAACAAAAATGGAAAAAAGACTAAGAGCAAAAGAGAGAAGTCCAACTGCGCTATTTTAAACCCAAGTGAATGAAAAGATGACACAGTGACATTTTCCAACACAATGAACTAAATAATTAGAATTTAAGGATAGGATAGACAATGAGTTTGGATTTTCTTTGTTGGCTTTGAACTGCTAGTAGGAAACCTTACTTTGAGAATGAAGGAAAGCTGTAGTTCATTTGAGCTCACTTCTTTCTCATTTTCTGTCCCCTGTTCTCCTCTTCCATCTTCATCCCTCACAACTTTCTTTCCTGGAGAGTTCTCAAAAAGAAAGTGAGGTCATGCAGCTTTAGCTTTTATTCCAGCTCAAGCAAAACATGTATTTACTTCTCTGGGAGTTCTCATATGAGACCCTCCCAAGTTCTCAGGATAGGTTTGGCTGTAACTGCTTAGTTTCCCTGTTAGGAATTAAAGCGCAAGAAAAAGTCAGGACTCTAGATGATGCTTTGAAAGTCCTCTGCCTAAAGATGACAATGAAAAAACATAGGAACAAGTACAATTTCTAAAAGGCAGAATATAGAGAAAAGGGATTAATAAAGGACTCATGGACACTTATGTTTAGGGGCCAGAGGAAGAGACATAGAGGTGAAGTCTTGTAAAAAGCAATTCAAAGGTAGATAAACTGAAGGTAAGCAATTTAAGGAAAGAAAGATTTTGGAGAAAAGATGCTGATCAGTAGTGTAATGTCTCAGAAAAAGAATAGAACTAAAGAGGTGGATGGATTTTTAACCAAAGATGACTGGTATCTTTAAAAGAGGGGTTTCACCAGACTGTCTGAGTGCAGACTGTAGAGTGTAAAGAGTGGGTAGGTGGTGAGGTGTTGCAGAGAGTGAATAAAAAATATTTAAAGACAAGAAGAGTGACTTCAGGAAGTAACAAGAAAAGTGTGTGTGTATCCTTTTTTTGGCTAAGAGGAAATATCCAACAGAAAGAAGGAGTCTCTGTATAAAATGGAGAGTTAGAACAATACGGGTGTATCTGTACACACACACATATTGCCTGCAATAACCATAGAATGTCTGAGTGAAAGTTTGAGAAATAGGACTTCCTCTATGTGGATTAAGTGGATGTTGCTCTCTTCTTGGAACAAATGGCTTGGCTAGCAAAATAAGGGCTGGATTTCAGCACAAGTAGCAACTTGAAACTTGAAGTATATAAACAACCTGCTGTATTCTCACATTTAAGACAAAATTAAAAAACAACCATGTACACTTCATTTGGGTTGCCCTATGTGCTCCTTATTGTCAAGGACTTCATTCTTCTTGGATCAACTATCAACACTCATGGAGCAGCAGTCAAGAAATCAAACAACGTATTGCATTAGGCAAACCTACTGCACAAGACCTTTTTAAAGTGTTGAAGAGCAAAGATGTCAGCTTGAGGACTTAGGTGCATCTGACCCAAGCCATGGTATTTTCAATAACCTCATATGCATGTGAAAGCTGGACAGTGAATAAGGAAAACTGTATTTAAAAAA
>NW_006408533.1:6791866-6793008 GCF_000296735.1 Chrysochloris asiatica | reverse complement strand
AAAAGGAAATGGTTGATGTTCAACCGTTTCAAGAGGTAGCATATGATTAAGAGCCAATGATACTGAAGGAGGAAGTCCAAGGTGCATTGAAGGAAATGGCAAATAACAAGGCACCAGGAATTGATGGAATAAAAATTGAAATCTTTCGAGAAAGTGAGGTGGCAAGGGAGGCACTCACTCATGTATGTCAAGAAATTTGGAAGACACCTATTTGGCCAACTGATTGGAATAGATCCATATTTTTGCCCATTCCAAAGAGAGGTGACCCAACAGAATGTGGAAATCATCGGACAATATCTTTGACATCCCATGTGAATAAAGTTTTACTAAAGGTAATACAGAAAAGACTGCAAGCATATATTGACAGAGAACTTTCAGAGGTTCAAACCAGATTCAGAAGAGGACGTGGAATGCGGGATATCATTGTTGATGTCCGATGGATCTTGGCTGAAATCAGAGAATATCCGAAAGATGTTTACCTGTGCTTTATTGACTACACAAAGGCTTTCAATTGTGTGGATCATGACAAGCTATGGATAACATTGTGAAGTGTTTCTATTCTGGAACACTTAATTGTGCTCATGAGGAATCTGTACCTGGCCTAAGGCAGTTGTTTGAACAAAACATGGGAACACTGAATGGTTTAAAATTAAGAAAGGTGTGTGACAAGGTTGTATCCTTTCACAATACTTATTCAACCTGTATTCTAAGCAAACAGTCTGAGAATCTGGGTCATATGAAGAAAAATGTGGCATCAGGATTGAAGACTCATTAACAACATGCGATATGCAGATGATGCAACCTTTCTTGCTGGAAGTGAAGAGGACTTAGAGGGTTTACTGATGAAGATCAAACATCACAGCCTTTGTAAGGATTTCATCTCATTGTCAAGAAAACAAAAATTCTCACCACTGGATCGATAAACAATATTCTTATCAATGGAGAAAAGATTGAACTTGTCAAGGACTTCATTCTTCTTGGATCAATTATCAACATTCACGGAAGCAGCAGTCAAGAAATCAAATGATGTATTACATTAGGCAAATCTACTGCACAAGACCTTTCTAAAGTGTTGAAGAGCAAAGCTGTCAGCTTGAGGACCTAGGTGTGCTTGCCCCAAGCCATGGTATTTTCAATAACCT
>NW_006408533.1:6784351-6786842 GCF_000296735.1 Chrysochloris asiatica | reverse complement strand
GTTCAAACCCACCAGCTGATCCTCAGAAACCTTACACTGGGTCACTATGAGTCAGAATTGACTTAATAACACTTAACAACAACTACATGGTACATAGGGAGTCCTGGCTTGCTAACTGATAGGTCAGTGGTACAAACACATTAGATTCTCCTAAGAAGCCCTAGATAAGATAGCTATGAGTCGGGACAGACTCGATGTCATTAACAACAACAAAACATGATATAGCCCCAGTGTGGTACTGTAGGATAAGCACTAGATAGCTAACCACAAGGTCAGCCGTTCAAACTCATCAACAGATCTCAGGAACCCTAAATAGGGTTGCTATGAGTTGGAAGAGTCTTAGTGCACATAACAACACCACCACCACCACCAACATAACAACAACATGTTACATAAGGACCCCCTAGTGGTACACTGGGTTAAGCATGGGGCTGTTAACTGCAAGGTCAAGGTCTGCAATTCAAACCCAGTAGGTGTTCCTTGGGAGAAAGATGAGACTGTCTGTTCCCATAAAGATTTATAGTTTTAAGAACCCAATAGAACAGTTCTACTCTGTCCTATATAGGCTCACTATCAGTCCACATTGACTCGATGGCAGTAAGTGTTTGGTTTTTATGACACAAGTCAGAAATTCAAGCCAAATTTTGAAGAGGACATGGAATTAGAGATGTCATTGCTGACAACAGATTAATTTTGGTTAAAAGCAGAGAATATCTGAAAGATACTTATTTGTGCTTTACTGATTATGCAAAGGATTTCAACTGTGTGGATTATGACAAGCTATGAATGTCAATGCAAAGAATGGATATTACAGAAGACTTAACTGTGTTCAAGAGGCAGTTGTTCAAGCACACTAAGGGCTACTGATTGGATTAAGATCAGGAAAGATGTGTGTCAGGGTTGTATTCTTTCATCATATTTATTCAATCTATGTTGTTTATCTGAACAAATAATTTGAAGAAGAATGTGACATTAGCATTGGAGGATGACTTATTAACAACCTGTGATAGATATGCAGGTAATACAACCTTGCTTGCTGAAAGGACTTAAAATGCTTACTGATGAAAATCAAAGACCGCAGTCTTTAGCAGGGATTACACCTCAGTTTAAAGAAAGCAAAACTCTTCACAACTTGACCAATAAATAATATCATGATAAACACAGACAAGGCTGAAGTTGTTAAAGCCTTCATTTTCTTTGAATGCACAATCAACACTCATGTAAGCAGCAGCCAAAAATCAAAAGTTGTATTGTGTTAGGCAAATATGTTACATGAGACCTCTTTAAAGTGTTCAAGAGCAACGAAGTCCATTTCAGGACTGAGGTGCACCTGACCCAAGCCATGGTATTTTCAATAACCTCATATGCATATGAAAGTTGGACAATGAATAAGGAAGACTGTAGAAGAATTGATACATTTGAGTTGTGGTATTGGAGAAGAATATTGAAATTACCATCGATTGCCAGACAACAAACAGGTCTGTGTTGGAAGAAGTACAGACAGAATGCTCCTCAGATGTCAGTATGGAGAAACTTCGTCTCTCATACTTTGGACATATTATCAGGAGGGACCAGTCCCTGTTGAAGGACAGCATGCTTGGTAAAGTGGGGGGTCAGTGAGAAAAGGAAGGCATTAATCCCAAAAGATGGATTGGCAAAGAGTGAGCAGCAATGAGCTCAAGTGTAAAAACAATTGTGAGGATATTGCAGGACTGGGCAGTCTCTTGTCTGTTGTACATAGCATGCCTCTGAGTTGGAACTGACTTGATGGCATCTAAAACAGAAGCAACCTTGTAGAAAAGTTTCAAGCTCCTATATGTGGCAGCCAATCGCCACATGGTTAAGGACTCTTTTCCTTTTCTTGATGTTCCAAATGAGCTCTTAAGGGTCTTAAGTATTATTTTGTGTTGATTATATTTTGAAAAATAAACATTTAAAAATTTTTGAAGGAAATGGACACAATAAAACATACACATATTCAACATTTTTTTTGGAAACAGTTCATTGACAATATAGTTGCATACTTCACGTTGGGTCACAATTCTCACATCTCTGCCCATATTGTATCCCCACCATTATCTGTTCCTAGGGAACATGGTGGCTCCACAGGAAAGGCACTGAACTAAGAAGCACAAGGTCAGCTTTGGAGCCTACCAGTTACTTTTGGGGAGAAAGATAAGACTTTCTGCTCCTAAAAAAGATTTAAAAAGTCTCGGAAACTCTACACAGGGTCACTGTGAGTTGGAACGCACTCAATTGACAGCATTTAACAAAAGCAAAAAATCTGCCCCTTAAAATTCTTTTCTGTCAGAGTTACTGTTGTCATTTTGATCTCATTTAGATAATTCTTTAAAGACACCCCAAACACATTTCCTGTGGTGGTTATTTTGTTTTCAATTTGAGTAGGTAGCTTATAGTCAGAGGCACACAGTTTGATCACAAGTATGCCAGAAACAGGAATAATCCTTTTTTTTTTTTTTTTTTTTTTAAA
>NW_006408533.1:6780286-6783631 GCF_000296735.1 Chrysochloris asiatica | reverse complement strand
CCTAATTCCAATCCCCATTGTACAATGTAGTTTGTAGGTGGTGCAAACAGTTAATATTCTCAGTTGCTAACTGAAAAATTGGAGTGTACCCAAAGGAACCTTGAAAGAAAGATATGACTGTCTCCTGAAAAAATCAGTCATTGAAAATCCTATGGAGCATGGTTCTACTCTGACACAAATGTGCTGGCATGACTGAATGGCAATTAGATTTTGTTTTGTTTTTACACAATCAAACTGCCCCTTCCTCTTTCACTACCTATCTTCTTCCCTGTCAATTAAAACATTATGCATTTTACTAATTTGTCTTTTCCCCCAGTCATAGTGTAAACCAAAACGTTCATCTGTTTTGCCCACTGCTGTATTTATTCCAAAGTCAGTGAAAGCAAGCACTTCATAAATATGTGTTGAATGGGTGAATGAAAAATGAAATGAAAAAACTTGAGAGAGAAAGCATGTGGATTTGATATGGGAATAAGGCACCAAAAAAGTCATGGTTGAACTCTAAGAGCTGTTGGTACAGTCCTATTCTGTGGGAGTATTGGGAGAGGCAGTAAAATACACTCATTACAAAGATGAGTAGATCTCTTCATGCAGAAATTGATTTCATATTAGTGAGAAATTTGCTGCAGGCATAATTTCTTTAAAAAAACACTCAAAAACCAAATTATAACTCAAATCTTTAAAACTCTTAAGTAGCAGCTGCTTTCTACAAGGAGGTTTTTTTCTAGCATGAATGCAGAATGTGTACGTATTTTGATAGGTTAGCATTCGCTTTCATGGAAGTTGACATAGTTAGGAATAAAATGCAGAAGTAATAGAAGCTTCCAGGCTATAGTGGTGCTCAGTGAGTCATTGCTGGTTGAGCAGAAGTAAGAATTCCAGGCCGAAATGACAAATTAGGCAAAAATCCATCTTATAACTTGACTTTGTGGTGCTGCTTATAGCTTCTTGGTCTTCAAGTACTGGACCTGTCTTTGCTGGTGTCCAGTCATGATGACTTGCTATGTTCTACTCATCCAGAGGGAGGGCTGGATTGCCAGCCACAGGTCCATGGTTTGAGTCCCACAGCCACTCTGTGGAAGAAATATGAGGTTTTCTGCTCCCATGAAGATGTAAAGCCTTGGAAATCTTATACAGGGCCACTATGAGTCAGAACGGACTCGACGGCACTTAACAACAGCATTCTGCCAGAAAGGGTTTTTCACACAAAACCTGACTTCTTGTTTCTTTCTCCTTCCTCCCAAATATGGTTGATGATATTAGCTTAATCAGCCAAAAGAGTTATAGCAAAATCCTTGCTTGGTAGATCATCAAGCCAAAAATTCCAATGCATAAACCAAGTTAAAACAATAAGGCTGCTAGCCAAGAGGTTGGTGGTTCAAACTCACCAGCCACTCCATGGAGGAAAGCTATAGTAGTCTGCTTCTGTAAAGATTTCAGATCCTCTCCTATAGACACACTGTGAGGAAGGATTCAGGCTGACAGCAATGGGTAAGGAATGATAGAATCAGTGGCTCAGTGGTAGAAAACTTGCCCTCCATCCAGGAGAACTAAGTTTGATTCCAATGCACCTCACCTACCACCCAATTTGTTGGTAAAGGCTTGCATAAAGTCCAACAGTTTTAAATGTCAGATTTACCTACATCCCTACATGATGTGTTGATAAGAAGTGCTGTCGAGTCAGTTCTGACTCATAGTGACACCATATAGGATCTCCAAGGAGCGACTGGGAAGTTTGAACCACCTACCTTGTGGTTTAAACTGACCTTCGACCCAGTGTTTAAACCACAAGCACCACACAGGAATAAATTGAACAAGTGTAAAACTTCCTAGAATAAATGTTTTATGATTTTTCTTTGGCTGAAAAAATCAATGCATAGAAGATGGCCAACTAGGAATTTCAGTTGAGATCTAATTCCCTATAGTTTTCATTGTTTGGATAGAGTTAAATAAATATCACATTCAGAGAAATTACATGGATTCACAATCTGCTCCTGGAGCAAGAACAAACTGTGACACCAAAATCAGATACTAGAGTACTTTGGCCACTCCCCACTCTGTGGATAAAGAAATTAAAATATATTAATTTCATGTAAGTTCAGAGTAAAGTTTTCTATCAAAATTTGTTTTACTAATTTATTATTGTGTGATGATTCTGAAAGCTTGTCATATTCTAAATACAAAGAGTATCTCATATGTTGAAATTTCCTAACTATAATTATGGTTCATAAATTTAAAAGATTATGGGAAAGATGGGGAGAAGATGGAGAAAAAAATGGAAGAATAAACTATTTTGGGTAGATTTTAAGTGGTATTTGTTGTTGTTGATATGTGCCGTGTCGGTTCCGACTCATAGTGACCCTGTGCAGGGTTTACGAGGCTGTACATCTTTACGGGAGCAGAAAGCCTCATCTTTCTCCCATGGAACTCCCATGGTAGTTTCGAACTGATGACCTTGAGGTTAGCAGCCCAATTTGTAACCACTACGCTACCAGAGCTTCTTTTAAGTGGTATAGTTTCATATATTTTCTAAATCTTCAAAGCATTACCGTGTGAAGTAGGTTTGTTTAGAACTCATAGTTTTGATTGGAATCCAGGACATCCTACAACATATTCAGGAAAAACTACTTTCCTTTAACTGCCATCTTCCCTAATCTCTCCTTTTCCTTTCTTCCTTATAAGACCATACCTGCACTCCAATGACTTATAATTTCCTCTGATCAAAGAAGAATATTTACTGGAAAATGTGATAGTTTTAATATACTCTGTCTTTCAATACTGAAAATAAGGTTAATGGGAAGAAAGTCCATTAATCCAGAAACCCTTATAAGAAGTATAAAACTTTAGGCTTTAAGATCATACTTTCTCAAAACCTTATCATTTTCATTAAAATTTGCCACAGTGAAGGAAAAGGGGAAATATTTCAGCCTTTTAATTAATTTAAAAACAATTTCAGTCCAAAAACAATTGCTTTAGGAAATTCATTATTTTGTAATGATGAATTGGGAATAAAGACTTTTTAACAGATGTATGCTATCTCATCAGTGAAAGGATAATATCCATACTCTTACAAAGAAGATCAGTTAATACAGTTATTATTAAAATTTACACACCAACCAATAGTGCTAAACATTGAGAAACTGAAGATTTTTGCCAACTTCTACAGGCCAAAATTTGCATTAGGCAAATCTGATGCACAAGAACTTTTTAAAGTGTTGAAAGGCAAAAGATGTCAGCTTGAGGACTAAGGTGTACCTGACCCAAGCCATAATATTTTCAATAACCTCATATGTATGTGAAAACTGGACAGTGAATAAGGAAGACCATAGAAGAATTGATGCTTTT
>NW_006408533.1:6770657-6779535 GCF_000296735.1 Chrysochloris asiatica | reverse complement strand
TTTACATTCAACAAGTCATACACCTTGTTTCATTACAATGATTATAATCCACTCCATGTACCATCAGTTAACAGTATTTCTCTCTATTCACTTTGGCTCTTTTTTTTTTTTTTTTTTTTAAATCCAGCATAGGGCACATTCTGCAAGTCTGCCTCCCAGCTACCATCTCTTACTCCTTCTCTTCCCCTGAGTCTAGAGTCCTCAGCTGCTCCCTTTCCCCATGTCCCCATCTCTGCCTCTATTTCTGGTATCACAACTTCTATGGATAAGGTCTCGCATTCCACTTGTGCTCTTCTCCCTTGATGGTCTTAGGGTCCTTCATCTCTGGACTGTAAGATTAACAACTCCCCATTTTTGCTACAAAATTTCTACCTCCACAATTGTGACAGTTGCAATTAGTCATGATTACAATTACTAAGGAATCACAAGAATCTTATACCCATCTCTTTTCACCAGACGCATCTAGACAAGATGAAAACTATTCAGTGGGGACTCTATCTTCCCCTCCACACTCTTAAACTAAACTCCCTCTTGAAAACTTGTAAGCCAGTCACTCTGTGCCTTTATCACCCCTTCATTTTAGGTAGCCAATGTCTAAGTTGCCCATCCCTATCTGCCCTGTGTACAGAGGGAATAGCATTGATACTTGATTTGAAGACTCCTTTCCTCTCTGTTGGTATTTAGAGTTACTTCCTCCATCAGTATAGGTCAAGTTCATCAAATTGTAGCAATTTACCCTCATTTTCTTTATCAAAAGAAGTGTGTGTTTTTTAATCTTCTAGTCAAGTTCTGATTATCAAACCATCCAGGCTAGGTCAAATGAGTACTACCTGAACTTAGGGTGTTCTTGTGTGCCTCCTCTCACTTCATGTCAGCTGGATGCTTCACTCTCAGCTCTAGGCCTCTATGGCTACATCCTTGTCCATAGGCTCAGGTGTTCCCAGGTGTCACCATACTTTGGACCAACCAGCCCTTGCTCTTCTCTCTTTCATCTCCAGGTCAACAGGAGTCTGTGGAACATAGTTGAATTCAGCCCATTTCTTCATTGCTGCCTTTCCCCTTCTTCCACTCACCAGTAGACCAATGTGATCATCAGCAAGCTTTCATGCCTGCTCATGTGTTCCTTTTTAGTTTCAATCTTGGGGGGGGAGGGGTTGTCCTGAAGGAGTTTGATTGCTTGCTTTGATGGCTTCCCAGTGAACACCTTGCTTATTCTTGTAGTAGCCAGTCATATGGCCATTTTTGTTTTGGGCTTTTCCTGATGATCTTTCTTTGAAGATACACCTTCTGTCACTCTAGCTATTCCACGCTTGTCTGCTTGTCCTTTCTAGTGGGAATATCCCATCTCAGAAGGTTCTGAATGGGGCTCAGGATTCCACCAAAGGTCCTATACTCTGCAACTTTTACTGATACTTTTAATTAAATGAATGAGTACATTTCTTATTCATCTTAATCTTCTTAATTCATTTTATTCATCTTAATCCTCTTAACATCATTATTTTCATGTTTCAAAGGAATAAATTTATTGAAAGAGCTTCAGTCCTTAGCTAGCAATATGATAGAATAAAATTTTTTTAAAATAAAAGAAAAATAGTTGCCATCACGTCAATTCTGACTCACGATGATTAAACACGTATAGTGTAGAACTGTGTTCTGTAGGATTTTTCAATGACTGGTATATCAGAAATAGATTGTCAAACCTTTCTTCCAAGGTGTTTTTGGGTGGACTCAACCAACCAACTTTTGGTTAACAGAAAGCACATTACTGTTTATATCACCCAGGGAATCTAGCAGTATAATTGTTTTATACAACTTCTCCTTGGCACACTGTAGAATGTTTTTAAACAGTATAAATTTTCCACATCATTTAATCAGAATAAAATATAAACTGTATTATAAGCAAGTCTTTGAATATTTCTATCTAAAAAGTAAAGATATTGCACTAATAATCATCATAATTTGAATAATAATTGTTGTTGTTGTTATGTGCTGTCGAGTCGGTTCTGACCCATAGCGACCCTGTACAGGGTTTCCGAGGGTGTAAATCTTTACGGGAGTAGAAAGCCTCATCTTTGTCCCGCGGAGCAGCTGGCAGTTTCGAACCTCTGACCTTAAGGTTCGCAGTCCGATTCGTAACCACTACGCTACCAGAGCTCCTTAATATTTAATTAGCACACATGTGCAAAGGATTTTCATCACTTAACATTTAGGCGAATATTTATGAAGCTCCCTGTACAGGGTCGCTATGGGTCGGAACCGACTTGACGGCACTTAACAAACAAAACAAATATATGCTAATATATAATATTTTCTAGTCCTGGTGTAGCCCAGGAGGGTAATGCACTAGACTGCAAGGTCGGTTTGAACTGCAAGGTCAGTGGTTCAAACCCACCAGCTGCTCCTTGGGAACTTTATACAGGGTTGCTATGAGTCGGAACCAACTTGACGGCATTTAACAAGAACAACAATATATGCAAAAATAGCCCTGATAAGGTAGTGGATTACAAGTTGAACTGTAAACCACAAAGTCAGCTATCAAATATACTTGCCTGTCCACAGGAGAAAGATGAGGCTTTCTTCTCCCCTAAAGATTGACAGCCTCAGAAACCCTATGAGTTGCTATGAGTCAGAACTGACTCCATGGTTCAATACCACTGCTACTAATGAATGCTAGCCACCAGAGTTATCTAATGAACCATCTCAGCCACATTACCACCATGTTGGCTCTGACCCATAGTGATCCTATATAGGGTTTCTGAGGCTGTAAATCTTTACCAGAACAAAAAACCTCATCTTTTCCATGGAGCTGCTGGAGGGTTTGAAGTTTCAACCTTGTGATTAGCGGTCCAGTGCTTATCCTGCAGTGTCACCAGGATGAATAACATGTCTAGATTATTTTATTTGAATTTCAATTTCCTTCATAATCATTTCTGTCCATTTGCTTAGCCACCAAATATTTATTGAGTACCTACTCTGGATCAGCCACTGCGAAATGCATCCTATAAATCCTATAAACTATTTCCTCTATTCCTCAAAGTCAGTAAGATTAGTCTTGCCATATCCTGTTAAGCACCCATGATGTATTGATTCCCACAGTTGTCAATGCTATTCTTTCTTGCAGTTTCCTCGCTCTTCACTTGTGTACACATTACCTTTCCTGGAAGGTGTTCCAGCATCAAACCACCTGGTATTCTTTCATAAGCAGTCTTGATTCTGATTTAATGTGAGTCCTTAGTATACAATCACATATGTTATCTTCCTACCCTTCCTCTGAACTTGCCTTCACATCAGAATCATCTAGAACTATTTTTTTTTAAAATAATAACTAAATCAAATTTCCAGGAGGTGACCCAAAAACCATTGATTTGAACCCAGAATTAAAAATTAATGCCTTCAATTCAGCCAACAATAGAGGAATTAACTTAAATGCAATATTAATGCAGGTATCCTTGGTTTTACATTGTAATACTATCTACAGAAAAGAAGGGACTCATTCAATAATGTGACAATTTTCACCTTAAAAATTTGTTGTCACCCTTAAAATATTAGCTAAAACATACCATTGTTGTTAGGTGCCACTGAGTCAGTTGTGACTTATAGGGACTCTATGTACAACAGAATGAAATGTTGCCTGGTCCTGCAACACCCTCACAATCTTTTCTGTGTTTGAGCCCATTGTTGCAAACACTGCCCACTTGTTGCAAACAAGATGGGTATCTCGTTTTGCTGACCCTGTATTTTACCAACCATAATGTCCTTCTCCATGGGCTTGTCTGTCCTAGAATCATATCCAAAGAACATTAAATGAGCCTTCACCACCATTGCTTCTAATGAGCATTCTGGCTGTACTTCACAGTTTATTTGTTCTTTTTCCAGCCCATGATAGATTCAATATTCTTCCCTGTGTCATAATTCAAAGGTATCAATTCTCCTTTAGTCTTCCTTATTCATTGTCTGGTTTTCAATGTATATGAGAAGATAGAAAATATCATGATTTGGGTCTGGTGTACCTTTGTCCTCAAAATGACATCATTGCTTTTCAACATTCAAAAGAGGTCTGTCTTGTGCAGCAGATTTGTCCATGTATTATGTTGTTTGCTTTCTTGGCAGACACTTCCATGAGCGTTGATTGTGGACCTATGTAAAATGAAATTCTTGAAAACTTCAATATATGAGAATAAGTCAAAATAAATTCCTACTAGGGTTAGAGTTCATATATGCACAGGTTTATTCCAAATAAATGTTTTTTAAATATATCTCAGTGATCAGTGAATGGCTGCAGACAAGTTTTCTCAGTAATACACTAGGTTGCCTTTAAAAACTAGGTCCAGTCAAAATAGTGATCTGTGAGAGCATCCATTGAACCAGTTAAGTTCAAGACAGGGATGTCAGTTCAGAAGGTTCTGATGAGTGTCCTTTGAGACCACAAAGGTGTCATCTTGATAGATTTTCTCAATAGGCACAGAATGATCATGAGAGCTTATTATGAACATTTGAGAAAATCGAAAACAGCATTGGTGAGAACAAGCCAGTAAAGTTGTGCTCAGAATTTTTTTTTTCCATCACGACAATGCAACTGCTTATTCTTTGAAAACAGCAAGAGTTGTCCTACAAGATTTTTACCAGGAAACAGAACCCAATCCACACTAAAACCCTGATCTTACCTCTTCAAATCTCTTTTTGATCCCCAAGGATGTCCAAATGCCATTTGACATGGTGTGAGTGGAAGTGCACAAAATTCTTTGGGGAAAACTTAGAGATGGAAATATCACCTTAAAAAGTGTCAAGACCCCATGGAGGAAATGTTGAGAAAAAATAGTTTCATATTTTGCTATTTTTGTTTAATAAAGCTTTCTATGATTTTTGGAGCAATATTTTTTTTACTTTTATCATGATGTTGTTTTTAGGTCCAGTTGTAAGGACATTTTTATATACACTTATCGTATATGTGAGGTATAATTCACCAGCCTCTCCTTGGAAGCCCTGTAAAAGGTCGCTATGAGGAGAAACCAACTCCACGGCTCTTAATAGCAACAACATTCCATACTGAGAAGTCCTGGTGTGGTAATTTAGGACAAGCACTGGACTGCTAACTGCAAGGTTGCAATGAGTCAGAACCAACTCCACCAGGCATGTAACAACAACAATAATTCAATCTAAAAGCTATATTCTTAGATTGTCTTCAGTAAATGCTTCAAATCCTCCTCTTTGTTTTTAGTAATCAAGGCTGTGTTGTCTACACATTGTAGATTGTTAAAGAGTCTTCCTTCAATCCTGGTGCCATGTTCTTCATATAGTCCAATTTCTAGAATTGTTTGCTCAGAATACAGAGTGAATAGTACATGGCTGCTTCAAAAGTTTGTTTAAAGACTCCATTATCTTTTCGTTCCACTTTTCCATGAACTTTTTGAAGCCTCTGTGTGTGGTGAAAGGATACAACCCTGACTCACTGTTTCCTGATTTTAAAATAGCAATATCCTCTTGTTCTGTTCCAATGACTGCCTTTTGGTCTAGGTGCTATTGACCTCTTGGTCACGAGTACAATAAAGAGTTCTAGATTTCCTATTCTTTGCAGTGCTATCCATAATTTATTATGATCCACACTGTTGAATGCCCTTGCATAATCAATAAGATAGTGGTATAGATATTTCTGATCTTTGCTTTTAACTGAAATCCATCTTACATCAGCAACAATTTCCCTCATTCCACATCTTCTATTTAATCCAGCTTGAATTTCTGCTAGTTCCTTGTCCTTGTAATGCTGCAACCTTTTTAAAAATTATCGTCAGCATCCTATCTAGACAGGTCTGGTGAAAGGAGATGGAGACAAGACTCTTATGATTCAATAGTGAGTAGTTGTTATCATTACTAATTGTGATTGTCACAACTGTAAAGGTAGAAGCTTTATAGCAAAAAAGGGTGAGCGGAGGACCCTGGGACCATCAAGGGAGAAGAGTGGAAGCAGAGTGTGGGAACCTACACAGAGAAGTGGTGATGCCAGAGATGGAGGCAGAGATGGTGACATGGAGAGACAGAGCAGCTGAGAACTCTAGACTCATGGAGGGAGAGGGGCTGTGTGCTGGCAGCCAGGGGCAGGTTTGCCCGGTGTGACCTTTGGTTGTTTGAATGATTGTATATTCCTGAGTGTTTTGGTGCACATTGAAAAACAAAAACAAAACAGAGGGAATAGAAGCAAATACTGTTGAATGATGAAGCATGCAGAGGATTGTAATTATTGAAATGAAAGAAATATGATAGGATGAGTAGAAAATTGATGTTCCCCCATGTAAACTATGGCTCAATTCACAATAAAAACTTTTTTAAAAATTATCTTCAACAATATTAATGTATTTTTCACCTTCTTTTGATGGTTCTTTCATTGTTCAATATTTTTCTGATAGAATCCTTCAATATTACAACTGAAGACCTTGAATTTTTTCTTCAGTTTTTTTTAGCTTGAGAAATTCCAAATGTGTTCTTCACTTTTGATGTTCTAATGCCAGGGCTTTGAACATTTCATTATAATGTTACTTTTTGTCTCAAGTTTCCCTTTAAACTTTCTTGTTCAGCAATTCTTACTTCAGCAACTCTTCTTTTGGCTTTAGCTACTGCATGTTCAAGGCAAGTTTCAAAGTTACCTGCATTTTGATTCTTTCTATCCTGTCTTTTCAATGACTTTTTGCTTTCTTCATGTATGATGTTCTTGATATAATCCCACAATTTGTCTGGTTTTCTTTTGGTGGTTCCCACTCATAACAACCCTATACAGGGTTTCCAAGTCTGTAAATCTTTAATAAAGCAGAAAGCCTCATCTTTCTCTCATGGAATGACTGATAGATTTGAACAGCTGACCTTGTGGTTAGCAGCCCATCTCAGAATCCACTATGCTACCAGGGCTCCAGGTCTTCAGTAATTAGTGTTTAATTTGTCAACTAATTCTTGAGATGGTCTCTAAATTCAGGTAGGATATGCTCAAAGTCATAGTTTGGGTCTCTTAGATTTGTTTTAATTTTCTTCAGCTTCAACTTGATCTTGCAAATGAACAATTGTTGTTCTGTTCCTTAGTTGGCCCCTGGCTTTGTTCTGACTTATGCTTTTGATCTTTTCCATCATCTCTTTTCACTGATATATGCGATTTGATTTCTGTGTATTCCATCCCATGATGTCCATGTGTATGTTGTTGTTTTTGTTGTTGTTATGTGCCATGGAGTCGGTTCCGACTCATAGCAACCCTGTACAGGGTTTCCGAGGCTGTAAATCTTTATCAGAGCAGAAAGCCTACTCTTTTTCCCGCGGAGCAGCAGATTTGCCTAATGCAATAGGTCATCTGATCTCTTGACTGCTGCTTTTGCGAATGTTGATAGTTGATCCAAGAAGAATGAAGTCCTTGACAACTTCAATCTTTTCTATGTTGATAAGAATGTTGTTTATTGGTCCAGTGGTGAGGATTTTTGTTTTCTTAACATTGCGATGCAATCCATACCGAAGGCCGTGCTCTTTGAACTTCATCAGTAAATATTTCAAGTCCTCTTCCCTTTCAGCAAGCAAGGTTGTATCATCTGCATATTGCAGGTTGTTAATGAGTCTTCCTCCAATTCTGACGCCACGTTTTTCTTCATAGAACCCAGCTTCATAGAATTCAGCATACATGTTGAATAAGTATGGTGAAAGAACACAACCTTGTTGCACACCTTTCCCAATTTTAAAACATTCAGTGTTCCCATGCTCTATTCGAACAACTGCTTCTTGGTCCAGGTACAGATTTCTTAGAAGTACAATTAAGTGTTCTGGAATACTCATACATCTCAGTGTTGTCCTAACCCACAGTGTCACACCAGGACTCCAAGTGAGACATATAGACCAATGAAATAGAACTGAGAGTCCAGAAGAAGAAAAAGCATCCATATATCTATATAGCTAATTGTAGTCCTGGTAGGGCACTGTAAGATGAAGCACTAGACCATAATAAGATCATCTTGAACCTCAAGGTTCAAACTCATCAGCTGCTCCTTAGAAACCCTATACAGGGTTACTATGAGTCAGAACTGGCTTGATGCTACATAATAATAACAAAATATAACCAACTGATTTCAACATGAGTACAAACTTCATTCAATGGGGGCAAAAACAGCCTCTCCCTTAAATAGCTTTAGGATAATTTCAACATCACATATGAAATAATGAATTTGGACTCTGACCTCACACCAAATAGGAAGGAAAATTAGCTCAAATAGATCAGAATAATTATAAAAGCTAAAATAATAGCATTCTTACAAAACAAAAAATAAGGACAAAATTTTAAGATTTTGTTTTTGACAATGGGTTCTTAGATATAATACTGAAAACATGAGCAAGACAAAATCAGATTTCATCAATTTTTAAAAAAAATTGTGTGTTGAAAAATTCTATCAATAAAATGAAAAGCAAATGGAAGGAAGTAATTGATAAGACTTTAATATCCAGAACATATAAAGAACTCCTGCAACTCAACAACAAAAAGACAACCAATCCAATCCAGAAATGTGCAAAGAATTTGAGTTGACATTTCTCCAAAGAAGATATACAAATAAATGGTCAGTCAATACATGAAAAGATGCTCAAAATCATTATTCATTACAGAATTTCAACCCCAACTCATAATTAGATGACACCTTGTACTTTGCAGGATGGTGCCTTTAGCTGGGTTCTCTGGAGAAACAAAACTAGTGAAATATATATATATAGTTGTTGTCTTATGCCATCGAGTCGGTTCTGACCCATAGCGACCCTGAACAGGGTTTCCAAGACTGTAAATCTTTATGGGAGCAGAAAGCCTCATCTTTCTCCCATGGAGCAGCTGGTAGTTTCAAAGTGCTGACCTTGTGGTTCACAGCCCGAT
>NW_006408533.1:6759311-6770511 GCF_000296735.1 Chrysochloris asiatica | reverse complement strand
ATATCAAGGAAATGGCTCACAGTTGTAGAGGTGGAAGAGTACCAGTATAGGTCAGATGAATCAAGATGGACAGATGGACAGGCAGGTAGGTCTGGCAGGTCTGGCAGGCAGGCAGGTTCAGCAGAGCAGAACACTGGCTCAAGTCCAAAGAATTGGAGGTTGGAGGATGAACCAGGTACAAGATCCAGACCCAGCAGAAAGCAAGCAAACTTTACTTGAGTGTCCATTGTATTGGAAGCAGGCCACATCCCCAAGGAAACATCCTTTTAATTGATTGATTGCTCATAGACAATCATCATAGAGTTAACTACACTGTTCCTAGCCAATCAGCATAGAGTTAACTGCATTGTACTAGATATCACTAGGAGTCCTGGTGTGGTGCTATAGGGTAAACGCTATAGGTTGGTTTGAGTTGCAATGTTGGCAGTTCAAACTCACCAGCCGCTCCTTAGAAATTCTATATGGAGTCACTATGAATTGGAACCCACTTGGTGGCACTTAACAACAACAGCAACATTAGATCTCACCATGGGGATAACGACATTTTAACTGCAAAACCTCTGGGAACCTGACCCAGTCAATTGGACACAAAACCTTATCACAGATGAGTATCATATAAAAAAATGGAAAATAATTGGTATTGACACTTAACAAAACAGTAGGTGTTTTCAGGGATGTAGTGAAATTAGAACTATAATGCATTGCTTTTGAGAATGCAAAATGGTAGATCTGCTATGGAAAACATTTGGTGGTTCCTTAACAAGTTAAACATAGAATTACATTACCAGGGCAAGTAAAAAAATATTGCTATTAAGTTTCTAATTAATACATGAATGGATTTATTCCAAACAAAATGTGTCTAAATATGTCTCAGCGATCAGTGGATGGTTGCAAACAAGGCCCCTCAGTAAAACATTTGTCTTAGTTTCATTAAGGTACTTTCAAAAAAATAGGTCCAATCAAAACAGTGGCTTCTGAGGGAATCTTCGGGCCAGATAAATTCAAGACAGGGAGGTCAGCTCAGAAGGTTATGGTGAGGTAATTACACAGAGAGGTAATTTTGATAGATTCTCACAGGACACAGAAGCAGATCGCCTGGTGTTTCTCCTGTGTCGCTTCTGGGTGATTTGGAACATCCAACCTTTGGTTAGCAATGAACACTTAGCTGTTATGTCACCAGGCCTCCTATTTTTCGCACTTACTCTGAGTGATATGAGTAACCCTGGTGGAGTTTGGAATAGAGGAATGCTACGGTCCTGATTTCTTCATGCCTCAAGCAGCCACGTATCTCTCTGTGATATTATCCATGATTCTATTAACTAGAATTTATGTGTCCCTCCTGTTTTCTCATAGTATTTCTTTTTATTGATTTACTTCCCACTTCAAATTGTCAAGTCAATTCTGACTCATAATGACCTATAGGACAGAGTAGAATTGCTCCACAGGGCTTCCAAGATTGTAAATCTTCATCTATCTCATCTTTCTCCCTTTGAGCAGTTGGTGGGTTCAAATTGACAACTGTTTGGTTGGTAGCCTAGTGCTTAACCTATTGTATCACCAGGGCCCCTTTACAATGCATTTCTTTTATTTCTGATAGAAATAGGCAAAGTTTTTCTTCTTTCCTTTGGTTACAAATATCTGGAGGGCTGCTTGCTCATATTTATATGTTCAGTGGCAATTTATATAATCTATGTACTTAATAATATTTGTTGTTTTTATGCAACTTTTCAACTTTGCTTATGGTGAGTTCAATGATGAAATGTCATACAAATATAGAACTAATGATATTGACTATGCTTCTGTGACATGACTGAATAAAACCCGTACAGTGTTTGTTTTGGAGTCCTGGAGTGGAGGATCAGCGCTGGACTGCTAACTACAGGTCTGCAGTTCAAACCCACCAGTTGCTCCTTGGAAGAACTATGCAGGGCTGCTATGAGTCAACTGAATTGAGAGCTCTTAGCAGCTGCATTTTTATTGGAAGAATATGTTGCTGTTTTTAGGTGCCACTGAGTCCGTACCGACCCATAGTGACCTTACGCACAGCAAAATGAAACACTGACGACCTCACTACCATTGCCATGCTTGAGTCCATCGATGCTGCCACTTGGCCAGTCCATCTTGTTGAGGGCCTTCCTCTTTTACTCTGACCCTCCACCTTATCAAATATGATGTCCTTTTCCAGTGACTGGTCCCTTCTGACAATATGTGCAAAGTATGAGAGACGAAGTTTGGCCATCTTGGCCTCCAAGGAGCACTCTGGCTGCACTTCTTCCAAAATGGATTTATTAGTTCTTTTTATTTTATTTTATTGGAAAAATATAGTCTTTATTAATGCTTGCCTATTTTTTTTTAACAACCCATTGGTGTATTGTTCCAATAATGGCCCCAAACACTTATTATATCACAGCCTAGATTCCATTTATAGTTATTTTAAACAACCTTGAAGTATATTTGGTATTTATTCTATGAATTATAACAATAGAATTAGTCCTATGAGAGAAATTTGAAGATATATCTATTATATAGACCCCATCTGCCCTAAAATATTACACTAGAAGTAATCCATGACACATGACAGGTTTCTGTTCGGACAACTCAGTAGTAAGTTCTGACATAAGTTGATGCCTCATTTCTTCTTTTCTTATCTTTTTTTTCCCTATTTTTCATGATTGGTGCCTTTTATTATCACCATTTTTATAAATAGAATCTTTTTCTTTGGGGTGTGGAAACATTACATGTTATTAACATTACATGTTAATAACCATTGTTGTTAGGTGCCATTGAATCAGTTCCTACTCACAGCGATAGTATAATAGTATACACAACGGAATGAAACACTGGCCAGTCCTGTGCCATCCTTACAATTGTTGTTACATTTGAGCCCATTGCTGGTGCACCTGTGTCAATCCATCTGGTTGGTGTCTTCCTCTTTTTCACTGACCCTCTACTTTTCCAAGCATGATATCCTTCTCCAGGGATTGGTTCCTCCTGATAACACATCCAAAGTATGAGGCAAAGTCTTGCCTTCCTTGTTTCTAAGAAGCAATCTGGTTACACTTCTTCCAAGACAGGTTTGTTTGTTTCTCTGGCAGTCCATGGTACTTTTAATATTCTTCTCCAACACCATAATTCAAATACATTGATTCTTCTAAGGTCTTCCTTATTTATAATAACAATATGTGTACACAAACAAACAAATAAAAAGCAGTTCTAAGTGCAGTTCAATGTGACTTGAATACATAGTGAGTTGTGGATTACCAAGATAAAGGTTGCCTTCCCTTTCTCCCTACACTGATCCTTCAACCTTCAGTCTCCATCACTGGATTGGTTTCCTTTTGTACTTAACAAAGGATAGTGCACTGCTCGGTTTCAGATTATACAATAATCAAGATAAGCATGGTTTCACTTGTCCTTATTTACTAATCTGTAGTGAATAGTTTTACATATTTTTCATCCCAAACCCATGTGAAATTACTCACTACAGATTAGCAAATAAGTAAAGTAAGCCATGATTAGTTTACTTAAGGGGTAACTCACAACTAACATTGTTTTTAGAAAGCTGCTATAGAATGCACAAGGGCACTAAACAGTGGGGACCTTTAGAAACTGATTTACTTGCATCTCCCTTAGCCAGATGAAGATCAAACATTTACATTTATCTATCTATCTATCTATCTATCTATCTATCTATCTATCTATCTATCTATCATTTATGCAAGGTATTCAAACTGCAGGCTGTTAATGACATAATGAATGTTCTTTGGATACAGTAAATTAATCAGATCTGATGATCTGGAATAACAAGACTCTGCCTAGGCTCTCTGGATTTGAAAGTAAATGTTTTAACATTTATTTTCCATAAATGCTGCTGGCTTTGCCTTCACATTCTTTTAGCAGCAGGAGACCATTATAGTGTTAGAATGTTCTATCCCCTTTCACATTATCTATCAATTATTGTCCTCTTTCTTATAGACACAGGAGAAAGATGTGGCAGTCTGCTGTCATGAAGATTTGCAGACTTGACACCCTATGGACCAGTTGTACTCGATCCCAGAGTCACTATGAGTAGGAAACAACTTGAGGGCAATCAGTTTTCTTATTGTATTTTTCTATCAACAATGCCTTTAGGAATGTCATGTAATTTCCCCCCTTGTTCCTTTGATTTGTACCACACAGGAGAAGACTTGGGTATTAACCCCAGAAAGTCCAGAATAATGAATCCTGTAGAACGTTGGCTCAGTGATCAAGGGATCCTTTGAGATGGGGCTGAGATGCTGTGAGCAATGCACAAGGCAATTGCTTGGGAACGAAAACATTTGCATTGAAACCTTCCAAGGAAAGGAAGGAATGACAATAGAAAATTCCAGGCTGGTCTGGAGGGAGGGGTGGAAGATTTAGTTTTTATCCCACATGCTAGTCTCTCCAGATCTCGAGTTTTATTTATTTATTTAGAAGAAAAGGTTTCAACCCTCCCATTAACAAAAATAGCCCTCACTATGTAAATCCCATCTCTGTTGTTTTGTTGAGTCTGTTGCCAACCAGATTAAAACAATGGCTGCAAAAAAACCTGAGAACTCCCCTGATGCATCTTAATGGCTGTTTGTTAACTTCAAAGCTGACCATTTAAATGCTAACCCTATTAAGTAAGTAATCCAAAACATAAGCATCTAGCTAGAATCATTAGCATTTAATTATCTAACATTTTCTGTTGTCAATTTATAATTCAGGGTAAACTCTTCATATATATATATATATATTGAACACTTTAAGACATAACTTTGGGTTCAGGCATAAATGCTTCTCTTGTATTATTTATGAGTCTGTGGGTTAAGGTTACCATTTTCTGCAGAGGCGCATACAAAACCAATTAGGAAGAGCTTCCCTCCCTGCTCCATGCATTTAGATGTTACCTAAAGGGATTCATGGAATTCTGCTGAATTTGTCATCAATATTTATTGACTATAGTTGTGATGTCATCTGCTAGGAATATCATATTCTGATGGCAGGTGTTTCTGGCAGTGAAAGAGTGGGGCTATAATCTTTCCCCATTTCTTTGAAAATACAAGGAAAAAACATAAAATAAATTCTTGGTGCTTTTTCAACATAATATAAAGGTCACCAACAATAGTCCACCTATAGATGCTGATGTTTGACATTTAAACTGAATACAAGGAAAGCATGATAAACATTAAAAAGAAATGGTTGTTTTCAAGGTAATGCTGTTTACCAAATCAGTTCAGTGGAAAATAATAAATATAACATTCCCTTTAATTTCTCAGATATTTCTTGAAAATACACATATATATGTATCTTTTGAGAATGTGAATAGAGAATACAATGCTTATCTCTGACATTTAATCTATAAATTTATAATAGTATTTAGAGAATGTGGCCTGGGCTGTGCAAACAGGAAGCTGGGTGAATGTTTTGGGTGATATTTTAAGTTGTTAGATTTTAGTTTTTTTTTAAAATGCCATGTTTATGTAACAAGTTGTATGTGTGCATGCTTCCCAAACTACCAGTTAAAAGACATTAAGTCATTTTGAAAATAATTCAATTTTGCCACCTATATAGGAGTCCTGGTATGGCACTATAAGATAAGCTCTGGATTACTAACTGCAAGGTTGCCAATTCAAACCTACCAGCTGCTCCTTGTATACAGGATCCCAAATCAGAACCAACTCAAAGGCACTTAACAACAACATAGGACAGAAAGGAGCCCTGTTGGTGCAGTTTTTAGTGCTCATAGGCCAATCAAAAGTCAGTAGCTTGACAGTGATGCCAACCAGGGATGGAGGCAGAGACGATGACATGAGGAGATGGAGCTGCTGGAGACTTTGGACCTGGAGAGAGAGGGGCAGTGTGTGGATGACAGGGGGGCAGGCTTGCAGGGTATACGCTTTGGTTGATCCATGATGCATGGAAGGGATTGTAACTATGGCAAGGAAACGATATACTACGGCATCAATGTGAAGCTGATGTCCTCCCTTGTAAGCTATCACATAATTCACAATAAAACATTAAAACAAAACAAAACAAAACAAAAAGGTCAGTAGCTTGAACCCACCAGCAGCTGAATGAGACAAAGATATGATTTACAGTAAAACACAAAATCCTTTATTTTTTCAACTCAGAAATATAACTACACACACATTCACACCCCAATAACTTTTGGAGATAACTGGTTATGAACTTATTCTTGTCATAATGTCCATTATAGTTATGTAGAAAATTTTGATAAAATAATGTTGAAATTCCTAATAAAACATGACTCTTGTGAACTCTAATCTTTTGTTCTTCCTTTCTATAAATGTTTGTTGGGTGTCTCATATGTTTGGACACTCTTCTAGACATGTGATTTATCCCAGTGAA
This sequence comes from Chrysochloris asiatica, assembly GCF_000296735.1. Classification (NCBI taxonomy): domain Eukaryota; kingdom Metazoa; phylum Chordata; class Mammalia; order Afrosoricida; family Chrysochloridae; genus Chrysochloris; species Chrysochloris asiatica. The sequence goes on along the minus strand of NW_006408533.1, from coordinate 6,764,136 downwards.
TGGAAAATAATCACCCCTGCACATTTAGAACTAAAATTATCTTCCTGCTTTCTACAACTTTTGTTATTTATTACATGCAGACCCCACCACTTGTTGGCCACTTTGTCATACTGTGATGGCTTTCATGTCATTGTGATGCTGGATGCTATGCTACCAGTATTTTAAATAAAGGCATGGTCACGTGAGATGGACAGATTTCTGCAGAGTTTTCAGACTAAGACAGACTAGGAAGAAGGAGAAGCACACTACTTCTGAATGTTTAACCAGTGAACACAGTATGAATGTTGTCAAACCAAAATGGATGTTTGTTGTCTGTCTGTAGTCAGTCATAGAGATGGGGAGAGATCTGATCCAAGCTTTATTAATTTAAAGTCAGCAGTGTGGAAGACAGGAAGAATAATCGCTCAAGACTGTCCTGTCTATTACAAAGAGCAGGCACATTATATAGGGTAAGTTACATTCGATTGTGTATCAGTATTGTATTATTTGGAAAAATAAACAATAAAGCAATAATTCTCCTCAAACATTTCACTTTTAAGGAGAAAGAAACAATAAGGCAATAATCCTCTGCAAACATTCTACCTGTTAGGGTCATAGTGACTTAGTTCTTGAGATAACTATCTTGACATGTCAGTGGGCTTAAGTAAATCCTGTTCTCCTTCTACAACCATGAGGTCATCTCAGCTAATTTTTAAACTAACTACCTAATTTGTAGGGTCCTCATTTATAGCCACCTAATGACTAAACCAACTCCATTTTGTTTAGGTCGGCAGATCCGTGCTATCATGAATAGCAACAAACACTGTCAGATATAGTACCAGAAGATAAAAACAGTATGAAAAGCAGCGGAACATTGTCAGATGCAGTGCTGGAAAATGAGCCCCTCCAGCTGGAAAGCACTCAAAATACAACCAGGGAGGTGGGGAAAAACTGCCTCCTCAAAGTATAGTTAGTCATACTGATGCAAATGGAGTAAAACTATCACTGGGGCCTTCATTTTCTGATGGAGCACAACTCAAAATGTGGAGAAACAGTTGCAAACATTCATCAACAATAGGATCATGGGATGTACTAAGTATGGTGGTGTTGGTGGTAGTGGTGGTAGTGTGCTGTGGAGTCACTTCTGACTCTTAGTGACCCTGCATAGGGTTTCTGAGGCTGTAAATCTTTATGGGAGAAGAAAGTCTCCGCTTTCTCCTGTGGAACCACTGGTAGTTTCAAACTACTGACCATGAGGTTAGCAGCCTAATTCATAAATAACCACTACATTACCAGAGTATGGATCTAATAAAATTGGAAGTTGCCAAAAATGAAATGGAACACAGAAAGCTTGATATCCTGGGCATTAGTGAGCTGAAATGGACTAGCTCTTAGCCATTTTGACTTTTAAAATCATATGGTTTACTATTCCAGGAATGACAAATTCAAGAGGAATGACATCACATTCATTGTCAAAAAAAAACAATACTTCAAGATCTATCTTGAAGTACAGTCCTATCTGTGATAGGATAATATCCATACATTTACAAGGAAGGTCAGTTGATAACATATTATTCATATTTAAGTACCAACCCATAAAGCCAGTGATGATGAAACTGAAGATGTCTACCAAGTTCTCCAATTCAAATTTGACCAGACATGCAAACAAGGTGCATTAACAATTACTGATTATTGGATTGCAAAAGTTGGAAACAAAGAAGGATCAGTAGTTGGAAATATGGCGTTGGTGATAAAAATGATGTTAGAGATCACATGGTAGAATTTTACATGACCAATGATTTATTCATTGCAACTATTTTTTAAAAAACAAACTAAAAGTTGACTAACCACACATACCTCAAGAATACACAGAAATCAAATTAACTACCTCTATAGGAAAAGACAAGGAGCTCTGGTAGCGTAGTAGTTACGAATCGGGCTGCGAGCTGCAAGGTCAGCAGTTCGAAACTACCAGCAGTTCCACGGGAGAAAGATGAGGCTTTCTGCTCCCGTAAAGATTTACAGCCTCAGAAACCCTGTGTAGGGTCACTATGAGTCGGAACTGACTCCACGGCACATCACAACAACAACATAGGAAAAGACAATAGAAAAAACCTCAATTGTATCATATAAAACAAGGCCATTGACAGACTGTGGAACAAATCATCAATTGCTCATTTACAAGTCCAGGCTGAATCTGAAGATATTTGAAACAAATCCATCAGAGCCAAACTATGATATTGAATAGATCCCAACTGAATTGAGAGACCATCTCAAGAATGCATATGATGCATTAGACACTAAAGACTGAAGACCAGAAGAATTGTGGGATGACACCAAGAACGTCATACAGGGAAAAATCAAAAGAACATTAAGAAAGATAGGAAAAAAGTAAAGATCAAAATTCATGTCAAAATATACTCTAAAACTTCCTCTTCAGTGTAGCAATGCTAAAAGTGACTGCAAGAAATAAGGAAGCAAAAGAGCTGAACAGAACATTTCAAAGGGCAGCTCTGGAAGACAAAACCAAGTATTAGAATGAAATGTGTAAATACTTGAAGTTAGAAAACTAAAAGGGAAGAATATGTTCAGCATTTCACAAATTGAAAGAACAAAGAAAAAACTTCAAGCCTCAACTTTCAATATTGAAGGATTCTTTTGACAAAATATCTAATGATGCAGAAAGCATCAAAAGAAGATGGAAGGAATATACAGAATCATTGTATCGGTAATAAATGGTTGATGTTTAACCATTTCATGTGGTAGTATATAATCAAGAACCAATGGTACTGAAGGAAGAAGTCCAAGGTACATGAAGGCATTTCTGAAAAACAAGACTCCAGGAATTGACAGAATGCAAATTGAATTATTTCAACAAACTGGTTAACCACTGAAGGCACTACTCACCTATGGCAAGAAATTTGGAAGACAAATACCTGGCCAGTTGATTGGAAGAGATCCATATTTGGACCCATTCCAAAGAAAGGAACCCAACAGAATGTGGAAATCATTGAGCAATAATATTAAAATCATCTGCTAGTAAAGCTTTACGGAAGATAGTTTTAAAATGGCTGCATTGGCAGAGACTGCCTGGAATCCAAGCCAGATTCAGAAGAGAACATGGAACCAGAGATATCATGACTGATGACAGATAGATCTTGAATGAAAGTAGAGAATGTCAGAAAGATGTTTATTTGAGCTTTTATTCATTATGCAAAAGCTTTCGACTCTGTAGATCAAGGCAAACTATAGATAACATTGTGAAGAATGGATATTCCAGAACACGTCATAGTTCATAGTGCTCATGAGGAACCTGTACATAGACCAAGAATTAGTTGTTAGAGCAGTATACGGGTATACTGAGTGGTTTAAAATCAAGAAAGGTGGGCACCAGGGTTGCATTCTTTTACCATATTTATTCAGTCTGCATGCGGAGCAAATAATCTGAGAAACTGGATTATGTGAAGAAGAATGTGGCATTAGGATTGGAGGAAGACTCATTAACAACCTGTAATATGCCAACATTACAACCTTGCTTGCTGAAAGTAAAGAGGATTTAAAACAGTTACAGATGAAAATCAAGATAACAGCTTTCCATATGGACTGCACTTAAATGTAAAGAAAACAAAAATCCTCACAACTGAACCAATAAATAACATCTTGATAATTAGAGAAAAGATTCATATCCAAAGACTTCATTTTGCTTGGCTCCACAATCAACACACATGTAAGCAGCAATCAAGAAATCCAGTTGTGGGTTGTGTTAGGCAAATCAGCTGCATAAGACCTTAAAGTGTTAAAGAGCAAAGCTCTCAGTTTAAGGACTAAGGTGCGCTTGACCCAAGTCATGGTATTTTCAATCACCTCATAATCAAATGAAAGTTGGGCAATGAACTAGGAAGATTGTAGAAGAATGGTTACATTTGAATTCTGGTGTTTGAGAAGAATACCAAAAGAATCATGGATTATTAGAAAAGCAAACAAATCTGTGTTGGAAAAAGTAGTCAGAATGGTCCATAGAAGCCAGGATGGTAAGACTATATTTCTCATACTTGGGACATGTTATCAGAAAGGACTAATTGCTGAACAAGGACATCATGCTTGGTAAAGTGGAAGGTAGATAAAAAGAGGAGGACCCCCTAATAGATGGATTACTATGATGGCAGCAGCAATGGACTCAAAAGTAACAAGAATTATGAGGACGGTGCAGGACCAGACAGTGTTTTGTTCTGATGTGCGTAGGGTCGCTGTGACTTGGAACCTATTTGACAACAACTAAGAACAACAATGACACTCAGACCAAGGAAGTAGTAAAGACTGTATTCTTGGCTATGTTTTTTCCTATAATGGACATACCTTGTGTAATGTAATATAAGTAACTTCATTAATTTCATTAATTGAATATCTTTGTCTCTTCTAGTTTAAGACTATCTTTTCCAATTGCATTTGGTCTTATTTAGAAATATTCCATCTTCAGAGGAGTTTTAAACCAGTTGCTGTCAAGTTGATCCAACTCAAGATGACTCTAGATTCTCTTCTTCATGCTTCTACTCTCCTCCCAAATAATTTAGCTGTATTAAATCAGCTCCTGGGGAAACTGAAACTAAGAGTCTCATTTCTTAGTTATCCAGTGCTTCTAATACAGAAATCCCACAAGTGGAGAGTTCCAACAAACAGAAAGTTATTCTCTCACAATTTTGGAGGTACAGTGTAGTGAGTTACTGCCTATAGATCTTTTACTCATATTCTTTGTTAACTTCCACCACATGTCTCTTTTCCTGATGTGTCTGGGTAAGAGAAGGTAGAGAAGATACTGATAGGATGATATGATTCAGTTGTGAATGAC